>NC_141184.1:31117500-31742500 GCF_055505025.1 Bos grunniens | reverse complement strand
TCCAACATCATTGCCCCTGGAGTGATCTATGATGTTCACCACCAATGCCAGCTGCAGTATGGCCCCAATGCTACCTTCTGCCAGGAAGTAGAAGTAAGTGTTGGGTATCTAGGTGCCTCTGGCGGGTATGTGCAGGGCTCGAGATGCAACATACTAAAGGAGGGCCAGGGAAATATTGGGAAATCCTTGTGGCTTAGCTGGTAAAGAATCTGCCTGTTATGTAGGAGACCTGGGTTCGATCCCTGGGTTAGGAAGATCCCCTGGAGAAGGATAAGGCTACCCACTTCAATATTCTGGCCTGGAGAATTACATGGACTGTATAGTCTGTGGGGTCGCAAGGGGTCAGACGCTAATGAGAAACTTTCACTTTCAAAGATCCAGAAATGGAAACTTTCTATTCATGGCAAGATGTCTGTAACTAGAAGGATTGAAGTTGAGATCATTCATATTCTTTGACCCACCTCCTTGGTATCCTTTACAACTGGGTGGTGGTTAAGAAAATGCTATAGTGCTTTTCAAGAATCACAGTGATTCACACCTGCAGACACCATAGCAACCAACTTAATCCCTGAAGTTGCTCCCTTTCCTAAATTTCCTATCTGGTTGCTGAGCACCTCCAGAGGCCAAGGTAGGAATAAGATTTATCCCTTATTCATTCTTCTCTATTTTCAACATCTAAGTGATAAGTCAAGCCCTGGTATTTAACCTGTGATTGAATCTGTGGCTCTGTCCTGTCTCTTCATTCTTATTACTGCTCTCCTGATTCCATCTCTCATTACCTCTCCTTACTATTACCTTTGAACTATTTGATCCAGAGATCAAATTGCCAGCACTCATTGGATCATAGAAAAAGCAGAGAATTCCAGAAAAGCACCTACTTCTGCTTCATTGACTATGCTAAAGCCTTTGACTGTGTGGATCACAATGAACTGGGGAAAATTCTTAAAAGGATGGGTATATTAGACTCCTCCTCCTCTCACCTGCCTCCTGAGAAACCTTTATGCAGATCAAGAAGCAACAGTTAGAACCCTTCCTGAGGGCATTGAACAGTGGATATTATGCCACACAAATAGAAATTCAACTCTTGGCAAATGTGTTTTATCTCCCATTTCCATATGGCCTAGAATGGCTTACAGCCAACTGTTTATATGTAATGACAATGTTCAGATTAAGTTTAAACTGAGGTTTCTTGAGTGATCACTTTCCATCAGTCTCATTCAGTAACAACCGTAGCATTTATTGTGCATATGTGGATGAACCTGTGTAGATTACACCATCATTGTAGAAATGCTTTTGTGCAAGTTTTGAAAAATACAAAAAAGCTCAGCCTCATATTTGTTTTCCAGAATGTTTGCCAGACACTGTGGTGCTCGGTGAAGGGCTTTTGTCGCTCCAAGTTGGACGCTGCTGCAGATGGGACTCAGTGTGGTGAGAAGAAGGTGAGGTGTCAGTGGGGTGCCAGGCTGAGGAAGGAAGGTGGGGATAGGGGGCTTATGTTCTTGGGCAGAGCTGGGGGGGAGGCCCTGGAGAGGAGCTGTTTCTGGGTGAATGCGGATCATCATACAGTCAGACTTGCCAGAGGAAAGGACTCCACTTCCACTATTTCTCTTGAGCCTTCACTTGGGACAGGTAATTAGGGAGACAGGGCTGAGACCCAAGCCACACTCCAATTACACAACATCTGGCCCACCTTTCCCTGATGAACTTTTGTGGAGTTTGTGATCAGTAACATCTGCTGAGCTTATCATCGACCTTCACTTTAACCTTTTCTCCCGCTCCATATTGAACATTGAGGGCTTCCCTGGTGGCTCAGATGGTAAAGAGTCTGCCTGCAATGTGGGAGACCTGGGTTTGATTCCTGGGTCTGGAAGATCCCCTGAAGAAGGGAATGGCAGCCCACTCCAGTATTCTTGCCTGGGAAATACTGTGAACAGAGGAGCCTGACGGGCTACAGTCCATGGGGTTGCAAAACTTCGGATACAACTGAGTGACTGACACTTTCACTTTCATATTGAACACTGGGAAGGACAAGTCAGTGGCTTCTTCTTTCCAAGGATGTAATTTCAGACCATATGGTATCTTCTTGCTCATCATCTGCATGTGTGCGTGTTCAGTTGCTTCAGCTGTGTCTGACTCTTTGTGACCCCATGGACTGTAGCCCTCCAGGCTCCTCTGTCTATGGGATTCTCCAGACAAGCATACTGGAGTGAGTTGCTATGCCCTCCTCCAGGAGATCTTCCCAACTCAGGGATCGAACCTGCATCTCCTGCAGTGGCAGGCGAGTTTTTTACTCACTGAGCCTCCTGGGAGGCCTGTTCATCATCTGACATGACTGCATTTCTTAAAGTCCTACCCATACCCAAGAACTCAGAGATGTTAGATGTCCAGACTACCTGAAGACAGAGTAATACATGCTGTTCAAGAGCACAGTTTGGGTTTGTGTGGGCCTAGGGTTTATGTGTTTAGTGGGTGTCTTCATGTAGCTTGAGTATGTCCTGACTCATCATTAAGATCATAGAGCTTAATCAAAATCCACAGTCATCAGAAATAATGAGGAAGAGGAGGCAAGCAGATAAAACACACCCAGATCCTCTGTGAAATGTGGTCATTTCTAACAACCAGCTTGCATTTCTTGTTTCCCTTTTTGTATGTTCACCCTCCTAAACTGATAGTTGTTGAGGGAGTCCCTTGAAGAGGGAGAGTGTGGAGTTTTTCCTGAGCCACTTGAAATACTAGAACTGGAAACAATGCAAAGAGTTATAGAAGAGCAGAAATTTTTCTTGATATTAGAAAGAACTTCAACTTCTGTAAAAACTTGGGTTTTTCAGCAACGAGCAGATTTTTTACAGAGGGGATGAGTTATCTGTTGCAAACATTAAATACCCATAGAGGCTATGCTGCTAAGTCGCTTCAGTCATGTTCGACTCTGTGCGACCGCATAGACGGCAGCCCACCAGGCTCCCCCGTCCCTGGGATTCTCCAGGCAAGAACACTGGAGTGGGTTGCCATTTCCTTCTCCAATGCATGCAAGTGAAAAGTGAAAGTGAAGTCGCTCAGTCGTGTCTGACTCTTAGTGACCCCATGGACTGCAGCCCACCAGGTTCCTCCATCCATGGGATTTTCCAGGCAAGAGTACTGGAGTGGGGTGCCATTGCCTTAGAGGCTATAGAGGAGTGCTATCATGGTGCCAGTCTACAAAATGTTTGTTATGGTTCTCAACAAGATAAGAAGCTTGCATCAGAAAGTAAATCAATTATATTACTGAACAGCTATGTTACTAAGCATACTCAGCTGATACACTTTCCATAGCAAGATTTTCTTAATAAAGGAAGCTAACATTCTGGCATGCAAGTCTGCCAATTACACTTTGAGTCATACTCCTTTCTCTGCAACTAGGCACATAACATTCCCTTTAATTCCTGAAATTCTCTGATTATAAAACCCAAGACTTTCAAGGGAAATTCTTTTATGAGATGCTCTTTGTTCTACATCTGATGTGTGACTGTAGGAAGTCTGCTTGATCAGGAAGAACTCGGTTCAGGCTGCGAGGGTTCCTGAGTCAGCTTGTTATGGAACCTTTCTGACATATGCATCTCCTGTCTCTTCCGTTTTCAGTGGTGTATGGCTGGCAAGTGTATCACAGTGGGCAAAAAACCAGAGAGCATTCCTGGAGGCTGGGGCCGCTGGTCACCCTGGTCCCACTGTTCCAGGACCTGTGGGGCTGGAGCCCAGAGTGCAGAGAGGCTCTGTAACAACCCTGAGTAAGTCAAGTCAAAGATGTTTTTCTTCCTTCCTTGAGCACTGGGAGACCAGTTGTAGATGGGGTGATGTCAGTGACCCCAAGGCTCTCCAAGGAAACTAAGTAGGTTCCCAGAGACAAAGAGAGCCAGAAGGAAGATTCATAGAGCATGAAGAAAAAAGTTTTGTTTTTTTTTATTTCTTGCTTTGTCTCATTTTGGCTTAGTACTGGATTCGAACTTAGGTAACTAAACTGATTTCATCATTTGGAGAAATAAGCAAAAAATTTTTAAAAGTACAATCCATGTGAAAGTCTCTAGACGATTATATAATTAAGTCCTTTTAAATAACCCCATTCTATCAGTGAGGATTATCATACCCAATTTTACTGACAAGACACAGCTTTCTTTCCATTATAATGAATGTATAATTTTGTAAAAATAGTTTTCTTCTCTTGGGTAACTAATCATATATAGCTTGGCACATTTTTTGAGGATGATTATTTTTAATGTTTTAGATAAGAATTTTGTAAACCTCACAGTTCTGTATTAGCCTGTTAAGGATTTCATAGAAGTTATTTCACAAGTTGCTTTCAATTTTTTAATCAAATTGCTTAATTTTTTTATATTTTAAGTTTGTATAATGATTATTTTATGTGAAATATTCTGTTTTCTTGATTTCCAAATATATATATATTACATTCTTCATTTCACTATTTGCTGGTATACTAGTTCCTAAGTATTATTTTTTAGCAGTGTACATATGATGACTCCTATAAATAGAAAATGTTTTAAACTTCTTTTATCTAAATTTACATTAGTCTGTGTTGAACAGTAAAAGTCACATATTTTAAAAGGCAAATGATATATATTAAAACAATTCCATCAGTATCTCAGTTCTAAATCTTACCTCCTTTTTATTATAAATGTATTACTGTGTGTATATATATATATATATGCATGTATATATACACATATAAACTATCTAACTATATATGTAATTTCTCCTAAAGGTTAATAAGTTAATATCTATGAATAACTCAACACACTAACTACTACATAAATTTGTCAGTAAATGGTAGTTACTGTGACATCTTTATCATTTCCCATGCCTATAAGTAAGTGTACATTTGAGGGATTTGGGCAAAATTGTTTTAAAATCTTATTTTTTGTTAAAACACCAGGTTCCTGTGGCTTCAAAAATTCAAAATAAAGAATTTCTTGTAGAATTGTTTTACAGAAAATCTTTATTTTATAGTTTGTTCCAATGTGATCAGAAAAACTATTTCCATTTTTGTAATCAGGAAATACAAGCAATTTACTCCAGGATCTGTGGTCACTGTTGAGTATCAGCCACTGCCAGTCCTTAGCCTTCTTGGGAGGATGGTCAGCAATCCATGGTTGTCAGAAAAAGGACATTCCTGTTGAGGAAATGAATCCCCTAACTTGGCTTGAGGGGGAAAAAATGGTCCTAACTCCCATCTTAGAGGCTACAGTTTGTCATAGAGTCTCTTTGGGTGACTCCATAGAGTGATCATATCTGATCTCAGTAGCTGGTTTGCTTAAGTTCATTGAGAAGAAGGTCAATAAAAATACAGTCACAGATTCAGGTCAGTGCCTGACCAGCCAATGCTGACACTCTATCCTTGATTTATATTGGTCAGATGTCTAGTGAGAACCCAGCAGGGCTTGGCTCATAAAAGGCTCTTAGATGGAAATGAATTGGAGAGCTGCCAAGTCATAGAGTATCACTTCATCATCACAAATAGGAAACCACCAAGCCTAGCCTCAACTGTGAAGTACAGTGCTTAGTTCTGCATACAGGGAATTGATGACTGTGAACTGCCTTGGTTAAAGAATTATCTTTGGGTGTGATAAGTATAGAAAGTGCCTCCAGCTGGATAACGAAATGTTATCCAGAGGAGAAAGAGGTTACTTTTGGCAGTAATTCAGATAGAATTCATGATGGAGATGGAAATAACATTTATTTGTCTTTAAAGGATGGGCAGTATGTAGACATTTAGAGAAGAGTGGAAATCTAGAAGCACGGCGGGGTGAGGGGGGGAAGCAAACAAGTCAGCTGGTATCACGGGAGCGGTGTGCAAATGAGAAGGAATGTGGGAAGAAACCATGTTCAGGTGAGGTAAGTCAGGATCATGATGGCCTTGAATGCCATCATGCTAAAGAGGCTGGACTGTATCCTATGGTCACAGGGTGCCATTATAGTTTTCTCAACAGGAAACTAAAATATTGGAGGTAATCATAAAAGTTAGCCAGAGAAAAATGTGTACAGTAGAAAAAAGAGAAAAGACAGAAATGGAAATAAGCGGGGACAGAGCATTTTTAACATAGAATACTGGCCTTTAAGGAAATTAGAGAGCAATTTGTGTGTTTCATGTGTAGACCAAAGTTCGGAGGGAAGTACTGCACTGGAGAAAGAAAACGCTATCGCCTGTGCAACATCCACCCCTGTCGCCCGGACACACCCACTTTTCGGCAGATGCAGTGCAGTGAGTTTGACACTGTTCCCTACAGGAATGCATTCTACCACTGGTTTCCGGTTTTTAATCCAGGTAAGGAGCTGTGATGGAATATTCCAGATCGAGGGCCACAGCCATTGTCAGAAAGCATTTATCCATCAGGGTACTGTGATGCAGTACAGAGAAAAAAAGAGAGTAATGCCATCAAGAGTTTTATATTTTAAGAGGTGGAGACACTGACCTGGTTAAGTCAGTCAGTAAATGTTGAAGGTGACTATTCCAATTCCCTGCCAAGCTCTGTGGGAGTTAGAAGAGAATTTTATCAAACATGATGACTCACTTCAAAACAGCTGAGGTACAACTAAGCAATATGTGGGGCTTGTTGGGACACAGGAGGAAGCGCTTACTGATGATGTGTGGAACTGAATATAATTTTGACAGGAACTCAGTAAAGGTCATTATGGGTGTGGAGTAATTTCAAAATAGTCTTCCAAGGAAGCAGTTGACAATTCTTAAGCATGTGTCGTCTTTCTCCTGCAATAACGAAGGGGAAGGCATTCTAAGTAGAGTCAGCAATTCCCAGTGAGAGGAGAAAAGCACAAGGCAAGACAAGATGGTAGAAAATGTGAATCAGATCGCCAGTTCAGGGTCGATGCATGAGGCAGGGTGCTCAGGACTGGTGCACTGGGATGACCCTGAGGGATGGGATGGGGAGGGAGGAAGGAGGTAGGGTCAGGATGGGGAACACATGTACACCCATGGCTGATTCATGTGAATGTATGGCAAAAAACCACCACAATATTGTAAAGCAATTAGCCTCCAATTAAAAAAAAAAAAAGAATGCACCCAGCATAAAAAAAAAAAGAAAGAAAATGAATGAGAAACTTGATCGCAAATGAGTGAGAGCCAGCTTTGAGCCAGAAATCAACATTTTGTATCTATAGGACAACATGCTTGCGTGCTAAGTCACTTCAGTCATGTCTGACCCTTTGCGACCCTATGGACTATAGCCTGCCAGGTTTCTCTGTCCATGGGATTCTCCAGACAAGAATACTGGAGTGGGTTGCCATGCCCTCCTCCAGGGGGTCGAACCAGTTTCTCTTATGTCTCCTGCACTGGCAGATGGGTTCTTACCACTAGGGCCACATAAGGGTACAATGTAAAATCAAGCATCTAAAGGAGGCACATCAGAGGATGAGGGCATAGTGCAGTTGGATAATGGAGCAGCAGCCTTGGCAGTGTTTCTCCTGAATCAGCACCAGTGACACGTTTTCTTCTGAAAATGAGGAAAAACCATTGACCTTTAACTAGAGCATCAAAGAGGATCTGTGCTTTTCATTGTTATTCCAGTAGAGAATGAAAGAAAAGATGTTCCTGAGTTAAGGAAATTTGAAACAACATAGTGAAAAGTAACCACATTTCTTTTGTGTGTGATTGTTAAGTTTCTGAAATCCAGTATAATAGAACACAAGAGGACTCCCAGGTATCGGCCAATGAATGAAAATTACGTATTTGGACTGTTAGGAAAATGATACAGTCAACTGATTTTGAAAAAAAGTGCTTTTCCTACTTTGTGTCTCCAAAATACCCTGATGGCTGTTGGTTGTCTTGGGCAACATCTGCTCCTTGTCTCCCATTGTTTAGTGTCATTCATGCTCGAGAGGAGTGAGTCATTTGGTTTTTGGTGCAATTTTACTTCCTGATCTAAGCACCTGAATACAGAAAAGCTCTTGTATATACTCATGTGGGTGCAAAAAAAATAGTGATGAAAGGTATAGCCAGTTGGTACTACCTATACCTATATTTTGGAAATTCTGCTTTGTTAGAACTAGTTGCATCAGTAATACTAGAGACCCTGAATGAGCAGAACTAAAATGGCATAGCTGCCTCAGTGTTGTGACAGGTGCTTAGTTCGGAGTCCCCACACCTGCCAGATTCAGGGTTAGATTTGTGTCTGCTGGACTCTGATGGCTCAAGTAGCCAGATTTAGAATAAAAGGATTTGGTTCAGCTTAACTTTTCATTGATTTATAAGCAATGATTGTGTGCAGAGACATCACTTTGCTGACAAAGGTCTGTATAGTCAAAACTATGGTTTTTCTAGTAGTCATGTATGGATGTGAGAGGTGGACCATAAAGAAGGCTGAGCACTGAAGAATTGATACTTTTGAACCGTGGTGCTGGAGAAGACCCTTGAGAGTCCCTTGGGCAGCAAGGAGATCAAACCAGTCAATCCTGAAGGAAATCAACCCTGAATATTCATTGGAAGGACTGATGCTGAAGCTCCTATACTTTGGCCACCTGATGTGAGGAGCCTACTCATTGGAAAAGACCCTGATGCTGGGAAAGATTAAGGGCAGGAGGAGAAGGGGATGACAGAGGATGAGGTGGTTGGATGGCATCACTGACTCAATGGACATGAGTTTGAGCAAACTCAGGGTGATAGTGAAGGACAGGGAAGTCTGGGGTGCTGCAGTTCATGGAGTCACAAAGAATTGGACACGACTTAGTGACTGAACAGCAACAAATTATGTGCCTCCTTTTTGTATAACATAGCAGTAGGTATTAAAGAAATGAGAGTTATAAAAGTAGACACAGATTTCATTCACTTTTGGAGTGATTGTTTTGCATCTGTAACTGGTATTGAAACTCTGTATACCATGTGAGGGAATTATACTGAGTGCCATCTGCTTAATTCGTCTGTCTGGGCTGTAAGCCTCCATTCTCTATCTCAGTGGTTTTCTTATAGGCTCCTGTGATATTGTTTGAGCTCTAAACTGAGTAGCTACTATCTTGACCAACACACTGACTTCTGTCCCCCTATCAAACTCTGTACTACAGAGTTGCTATTACTTGCTTAGTTGATGGGCATCCTTGGTGACAACAATGTGGTGTTCATGACAACAGCTCTGTGCAGAGCACTCAATCTGTGCCAGGCAGTGAGTACTTTGTACCTTCCCAGGCTTCCCTTAGAAGCCACCAGAGGATAAACTCCATGTACAGCAGAGTTTTGGCAGATTTGCTAAGCAGCCAATGGCAGAAGAATTATCATAGATGCAAACATTTGGAATAAGTATACAGACTTCATCAAACCTGTTAGTTTACAAATTCTGTTCCAGGGCTTCCAAAAATGTTTGATTCTAATTTCATTTTTCAAAAAAGTAATTTAATTGAAAAATTAGTTTTTAAAAATGCAGTAAGGAATAATGCTTACATTAAAAAAATAGGATATGTTGAGTTTTAACATATTGAAAACCATCAGTATATTAACTTATACATATTAATTTGGTTTTCTACAGACCTTAGAATAAAAGTATCCTATCAACACAATTCAATTGAGAAATATCCTGAGATTACAGATCAAGTTGTTTTAAACTGTTATCGTATCATTTACAGCCGTTTGTGTGAGTCAAGATTTTTCAGTGCTGTGCAAACAAACAAATAAAAGTTGACACTAATGGTAAAGAACCCACTTGCCAATGCAGGAGACTTAAGAGACTTGAGTTCTTTCCCTGGGTTGGGAAGATCCCCTGGAGGAGGGCATGGCAAACCAATCCAGTATTCTTGCCTGGAGAATCCCCACCCATGGACAGAGGAGCCTGGCGGGCTATGGTCCATAGAGTCACAGAGTCAGACATGACTGAAGCAACTTCACACGTGTGCAAACAAACAAAAAAAAAACCATAGAAAAAAATTAGATGCTGCAACCATATAACTCTGTAACTGCCATCTGTAAACTTGATTTCAAATTTTTCTGTTCATTTTAATAGTCTCTTTGGATCCCACTGAACTATTTTTAAGCATTATATACTTGAACTTACAAAATTTATGCTTCATAAAATTCTGATTTTTTTATCTGCTTTATTTGCAAGATCGTATTTGAAAAAAGAAAAATATTTCTTCTGCCTAAAGGGTTTGAAAAGTCCTAATTTAGATCAACTTACTTTCCAGTATAGGCATTTTCTTTACCAGCTCTCCTAGCCAAAAAAAAAAAAATAAGACAGCCAAACTCCCCTTGATCACATTCATGGGAGCACCAGCATGAAGAGATGTGGCTGTATGTTTTTTCACTAACCCCCATCCCCATGCTTCAGAGATGAAGCAACTTTGTCACAGAGAGGACAATAACTTAGTCAGGGTTATAGAGTCTTATATAATGGAGGTGGAATTGAAGAATAAAGTCTGTTTGATTAAGAAGCTGAGATACTTACACTAATTTATGTAGATTCTTAGGGACTTGATTAGCCTATGTTAATCAGAAATATGTTTATGTCCTTCATCTTCTATTCAGTTCAGTTCAGTTCAGTCACTCAGTCATGTCCGACTCTTTGCGACCCCATGAATCACAGCACGCCAGGCCTCCCGGTCCATCACCAACTCCCGGAGTTCACTCAGACTCACGTCCATCGAGTCAGTGATGCCATCCAGCCATATCATCCTCTGTCATCCCCTTCTCCTCCTGCCCCCAATCCCTCCCAGCATTAGAGACTTTTCCAATGAGTCAACTCTTCACATGAAGTGGCCAAAGTACTGGAGTTTCAGCTTTAGCACCATTCCTTCCAAAGAACACCCAGGGCTGATCTCCTTCAGAATGGGCTGGTTGAATCTCCTTGCAGTCCAGGGGACTCTCAAGAGTCTTCTCCAACACCACAGTTCAAAAGCATCAGTTCTTCGGTGCTCAGCTTTCTTCACAGTCCAACTCTCACATCCATACATGACCACTGGAAAAACCATAGCCTTGACTAGACAGACCTTTGTTGGCAAAGTAATGTCTCTGCTTTTGAATATGCTATCTGCTGCTGCTGCTAAGTCGCTTCAGTCGTGTCCAACTCTGTGCGACCCCATGACGGCAGCCCATCAGGCTCCGCCGTCCCTGGGATTCTCCAGGCAAGAACACTGGAGTGGGTTGCCATTTCCTTCTCCAATGCATGAAAGTGAAAGTGAAGTCGCTCAGTCGTGTCCGACTCTTAGCAACCCCATGGACTGGAGCCCACCAGGCTCCTCCGTCCATGGGATTTTCCAGGCAAGAGTACTGGAGTGGGGTGCCATTGCCTTCTCCAAATATGCTGTCTAGGTTGGTCATAACTTTCCTTCCAAGGAGTAATTAGGGGATGGCAAAGACCTTATCTTGGTGCTATCACTTTCTTGGAATCTCTCTTCCTTTTGTGGATGTTTTTCTCAGCACCTCCAAATAACTCCTCATTAAGGCTAATTTTTTAGTTGTTGCTTCTAAATATCTCAGTCCTAGTAATGCTTGCTGCCAGTGAGGTTTCCAGCCAATGTGGAAGATCTGACATGAGGTCAGACCTCAGTCTGCATCTCCTGAAATAAGATCTTTCAGGAACATCTTTAAGGAATTGTTGCAGTTATGTTCCCTAGGAAACAGATTCTGAGACAGATACTAGCACATAGGAAGTTCAACAGGTGCAGAAGAAGAGGGAAGGAAAAGGGATTAGGCAGGGACAGAACCCGGGCTACAGTGCAGTCTCAGCTGAGGGCTTCTCCACCCCCATGGGAGCTCTACAGCTGGAAGGACCTTCAGAGTTGCCACAGTTGGTCATGTACCACAACCACTGAGCCCTGTGTGCCACAACAAGAGAAGCCCCAGCAATGAAAAGCCTGCGCACTGCAACTAAGAGAGTAGCTGCCATAAGAGAGAAAGCTCATTCATAGCAATGAAGACCCAGTGTTTAAATGAGAATGTCAGTGTGGTGAGCATCCCAGGAGATCTTCTAGCCAGATGGCTCTCATTTCACAAACTAGGAATCTATAGCTTACGGAGGGAAAATGATGGAATAATAAGGATGATGTTTGTGGACACCTCAAAACCATTCACAGTCCTCCTCCCTTTCACTTTCCTCTACAATTGAAAAGGGAAAAGTAGAAGATTTGCTAACCTGTATTCCCTAGAGCCCCAATTCCAGCCAAAGGATAAAGTGGGCAGCCTCACTGGGTCAGGCCTCTGAGAAGGATTTTAGTGGTTTTGATGCAGCGGCCCTCAGCCCCAATCCCATCTTTCTGCCTTTCACTCTTCTCTTGCTGCCTGTCCTATTGCATCCACGCTCAGACAGCTAAGAGGGAGATAGAAGGAGGATAGCCCCCAAATTTCTGTTATGTGGGGAAAATAAACTGCTGCCCTTTAAAACAAGGCAGCACATTTTTTGCTACTTTGCAGAAAAACATATCACTACCTGATAATGAGAACAGACAGCTTCCCTGGTGGCTCAGTCAGTAAAGAATCTGCCTGAAATGCAGGAGACCCAGGTTCAGTCCCTGCGTCAGGGAAGATTCCCTGGAGAAGAGAATAGCTACCCACTCCAGTATTCTTACCTGGAGAATTCCATGGACAGAGGAGCCTGGCGGGCTGCAGTCCATGGGTTGCAATGAGTCAGACACGACTGAGCAACTAACACTTTCTTTCAATGAGAACAGCTTATATTAAACTTATGTCATTATTTATTCTGTACACATACTTCACGCTTTATATGCATTTTCTTAATTTTAACTCCATAAGAAAATCCTATGTGGAAATTTAAGTTTTTGACCTAATTTTTATGCATATGCTAATAGATTTAGAGAATAAATAACTTCTTAAATTCATACTATACAATAGAGCCAAGAGTTAGCCCAGGCTACACTCTGCAGCCTAAACATTAACCGTGAAAACAGAGACGGGGATAAGTCCATTATCTTAAGAACAACGCATTGAATTTTAAATTTTATCTATGGTGATGTTCATGTGTTTTTTTAAAGATAGATGATTTTATAGCCAAGGGGCTGTGGTGGGAGGAAAAGAGCCCCAGTGACTGCTTGTATTATGACAAATGCTAGGTTTATTAAACTTATGTCTCTTGCTTTGAAAATCAATTTTTTTAAACATTTAAGCATTATGTCAAAATAATTATGTTTGGTAAACAATTTAAGTTGACAGTCCAGATTTAGTGTCACAGTTCCTAACCATTTTAAGTAAAAGAACATAAACATACAGTAAATATTACTAAACATACAGCAAACATTACTACATTCAGCCTCATCTAAAACATCAGTGAAGTGGGTTTAATTCATTTTTAACAATTCTACTCCTATTTTCATCCTTTCTATGGTTATAGTAGAATATATTAATTTTCACACCTTCTGATGTTTAATATGTATTTTTATATATTTGGAGATTATAATATTACCTTATCAGAAAGTGAAAGAATACTATTTTAGATTAGCTGAATTTACAGAGTTTTGGTAATTATTTGACTGATTTTGGGTTGGATTTTCGGTCAGGACTTTTTGTTTCTTTTTTTTTTCCCTCAAGCTGATCTGAGCCTGGTCTTAAACTGGGCTTCTTTTTTAAGTTAAATGTTACTTATTAAAACAATAAAGCATTTTAAATTATGCCTTTTGCTTAAGGTTTAGTATTTCTTAGACCTTAGCAAGAAGCTGCACACACACATCACAGATCTCTTCTGCAGGTGCACGTGCCCCACTGTCCATCAGCTTTCACTGAGAAGGCACAAGTGAAAAGGGAAAGCCAGTTGTGTCCGACTCTTTGCAACCCCTTGGACTTTACAGCCCGTGGGATTCTCCAGGCCAGAATACTGGGGTGGGTATCCTTTCCCTTCTCGATGGGATCTTCCCACCCCAGGGATCGAACCTAGGTCTCCCACATTGCAGGCAGATTCTTTACCAGCTGAGCCACCAGGGAAGCCCAAGAACACTGGAGTGGGTAGCCTATCCTTTCTCTAGTGGACCTTCCTGACCCAGGAATCGAGCCAGGGTTGACATAAGTGCAGATGTACAATTATTAAGAGTTTTAAGACATGAGAACAGAGCTTTCAACCAAGTGTGAGGCCCTGGGTGACTGCACAGGAGTCATACCCAAGGAGCCCTGCCCTTAAATGGATTTTAGAAACTGGATTTTTTTAAATGGTGAACCTCAAGTTGCAACCTACTGACGGAATGTGAGATGCCTGCAAAATTTTCCTTGACCTAAGAAGTCATTTATATCCCTCTTAGCAAGTTTTAGTTTCATTTCTAATGATCACTTCTGCAGATCATTATCCAAAAACGTTGGGCTGCTCTGTTTCAGCAAAACTGAAAATGCAGCCTTTAATTCAGAGAGTACATTCAGTTCCCTCAGCTTCCTTTGAGAGGATTAGTCAGACAGTGTGAGGGCAGAGCTTACCAGTCCATTAGTTTTAGAGTTTTCACACAGCTGATCTGCAAATGCATAGAAAAGCTGGAGGGGAAATACCACATGAGCTGGACGAAAAAGATGTGTGAGGAAAGATGAGTGTACCTGAGGTGGTAAAACACTCCACTCTGTGGATCTTGTGGAAGAAGTGAGTTCGGTGTCTGGTACAGACTCTGATTGTTGTGGTGACCTTTGAGAACTAAGATCACCCACTGCTCCTCTTACCCTTTTGTGCAGGGCCCTGTGTCACAGGCCCGCCTGATGACATTACTCAGAAAGCCGTGAAAGACAGAGGCCAGAGGAAAGGTCAGGGAAACAGGACTCCAGGGCCACCTTGAAAACTGCCTCAGAACCCTGAACCTTGAGTTCACAATGGCTGCTTTCGAGTACAGGTTCCTTCTGGCCTTGGGCACGGAGATAGGTCATAGGTGTGCAGGTTCTGGGAGTCACAGCAATAGATCTGTGTTTTGCTCTTGCTTTTAGCACAGATTATTTACTAGGTATTCTTAGACTCCATAGTGCATGCTCAGTTGTCCAACTCTTTGCATCCTCATGAACTGTAACCCTCCAGGCTCCTCTGTCCATGGGATTTCCCAAGCAAGAATACTGGAGTGGGTTGCCATTTCCTCCTCCAGAGGATCTTTCTGACCCATGGATCAAACCCTTATCTCCTACAGCTCCTGCATTGCAGGAAGATTCTTTACCACTTACGCCACCAGGGAAGCCCTAAGACTCCATAGGCCGATGAACTTACGTTCCACAGAAATCTATGTTTCTTCCTTGCAGTGTACTTCAGTTAGCCTGTCTAACCATAAAGGATGTGCTAATCCAGTATCACAGAAGGAAGATGAAAAAAGAAGGATTGAAATGAGGGCCTTTCTTCATGGAATGAGACCTTCCCCATTGTCTTTATTGACGGCCAAGATATTATTTATAAAAGAAATATATGCTTCTTATTTAAAAATGCAAGTATATATAATAAAATGAATTCTTCTTAGCCCAGCACACTTACTCCTCAGAGGCAAACGTTATTAACAGCAGATTTCCATTTACACACAAATGGACTCATATTTTGCCAGTTCTGCTAGATTTCCACTCATGGAGTGGAACACTATTACCTTATTCCTCTTAGTGACTGCATTAGCCTTCTGTTATGTAAATGCAGCTTAATTGATGTGTCTGTTTCCTCCTGGATAAACAGCTGCCATGAACATCCTTGACCTCTGTCACTAAGTTCAAAGTTCATTTTTTAATATATAGTTTTTAAAATTTACTTTTGGTTGTGCTGGGTCTTTGTTGCTACGTGGGCTTTCTCTAGTTGCAGAGAGGGGAGTGCTACCCTTTGTTACATTGGTGGGCTTCTCACTGCGGTGACTTCTGTCGCTGAGCACAGGCTCTAAGGCATGCAGGCTAATTAGTTGTGGCGCCTGGGCTCGGTTGACCAGGGTGTGGGGATCTTCCCAGATCAGAGATCAAACCCATGTCCCCTGCATTGGCAGGTGAATTCTTACCCACTGGACCACCAGGGAAGCCCCTCAAGGCTCATTTTTATGACTGAGTGGATGATCTCTCAGGATGGAGTTGAACCTTTTGCCACTCTGTCCAGAACTTTCTCCATAACAGTGTTGATCACTGCCACGGCTGTTACTAAGTACTCATGGGTTAAGAGCCTTTTCTGAGTATAATAATCTACTAGTATTCACTGGGAAAGGTTAATGGTAATCACATTAAAACAACTGCTGTATGCCAGATACCTTATTCCAGGTTTCAGGGTGTTATCCTCTGACAGTCCCTTCCATGCAAAGACCAAGAAGGCCCTGGGCAAGACGGAAGCATCAGGGCTGGAATTTGAACCCCTATGACTCTTAACTCCAAAGATAGCGTGAAGGAGAGACTCCCAGGTTGTGCTCATTTCTGCTCCTCTTTCTCCTTTCGGTCCTCACCAGCATGTGTCCTGGCTCCTCTTTCTCACAGCGTGCTTGGCAGTAGTAGCTGATCAATGCACAGATGCCTGCAGTGCTCTTGAGGACATCGCAGTCTGGTTGAGGGGATTGTAAAATCTGTAGTCTTAGGAGCACAGAGCTGCGGAGACCTCAACAGGCATTGTAGGAGTGGAACAGCTTTGAACCAGGCCCACAGTCACAGAAAAGGAAAGTCATGGGGCCACCTACTGACCTAGCAGGGTGTAGAAGTCTTTATACGAAATTGACAAGACAGCAATTGTTTAGAAAATAGTAAAACAAAGCATGAAATCAGTGCAGAATTGATTAGAAATGGCATCATGGAGTAATCTGAAGGAGAAGAGGATATTTCAAGAAAGATTTGTGTATGTGTGGGAAACAGAATTTGAGCCAGCATTACAAAACACAGGTCTTTTGACTGTTCTGAAAGAGGATTGGAATGATAAATGCATAGCTTATGGGGCAAGGACCTTCAGAATTCACCAGGTCATGATAAGGAGGTGAAATCAACAACCATGGCAGCTGTCATTTGTCAAACACTTACTGTACACCAGGTACCACACTGAGTGCTTGACACACAATCTCTGCCTTAATCTTCACATTTACCCTGCAAAGTAGATATCATTATCCCCAATTTTCAGATGAGGAACTGAGTCACAGAAAGATTAAGTAGCTTTCTCAGGGTAATATTAGACCTTCATGAATTTTTATGTCTCTGCTCTCTGTAGAAGTCATGGCTCCAGAGGCTAGTGATTCTCACCATATTTAAGACCCATGAAAGATTTTTAAAATGGAGTTCAGTGAGTATTCTGTCAAGTTTGTTTCTCAGATGTGATCTGTGAATAAATGCATTGTCTAAGAGGAAAAAGAGTGGTTACTTGAAAGGTCTCATTAAAGCATTTCTTTTTTGTTAAAAATAATTGTGTGTGTGTAGGTTGGGGCTAATAGAGTGAGTGCTAAGCTGAATCATCAGGTTTTACTCCGTCACTCATACTGTGAGATCTTGGAACACTTAATCTCTCTGGGCCTAAAATTTTCTCTTCTAAATGAAGATAATAAGAGAACTAACATCCTCAGGTGGTTGTGATTGTTAGAATGAGATAACATAACGAATGCAAAGCACAAGATCTGGCAAATAATGTTCAGGTAATACACTGGCTGTTATTTTAACAAGCAAAAATTCCTGTTAACTCACTAAGTAACACCCACCAAATCTCTGAATAGTTGTATCCTTCAGGAAGTGAGTCAAACAGCACAAGCCCAGAGGGAATATAACTAAGGCAAACATTGGAATTTCACCACTTTGGAATTCAAAATGCCTTTGGATGGGGGTTTTACTGGCTGCAAAGACCCATTTTTACAACCCTGAGAGTGAGTGTTTTCTTAAAATTTGCACCCGTAGGCACCTCTGGGCTTCCCTGGTGGCTCAGCTGTGAAGAATCCACCTGCAGTGTGGAAGACCTGGGTTTGATCCTGGGGTTGGGAAGATCCCCTGGAGAAGGGAACGGTTACCCACTCCAGTATTCTGGCCTGGAGAATTCCATGGACTGTATAGTCCATGGGGTCACAAACAGTCAGATGTGACTGAGTGAATTTCACTTTTCAGTTTAGGCACCTCTAGTCCCAGCCCTCCCAGCAGGCTGAACAGGTAATTCCTTTAGAAAAGCTCCACAATAATTCAGGGGTGCTTCCTCTTTGGGTTTAATGTGTCCCGATATCAATACAAAATCTCAAATCTAAATTCTAAAGCTCAAATCAAAGCCTCATTTAAAAGTGCTTCCCTGGCCTCCATCCTTCTGCTTGACAGGCTGATATTTCTGTGGTTGCTTCCCAGATCACTTGGACTCAGCACACCTGGGTGGATGCTCTCATCTCTGAAAGAGCAAAATTGCTCCCAGGTGGCTCCTCTAAGCACTGCTATTCCAGTTCAGGCAGTGACAGAACAAATCATGCTGCCAGGAGTGAAGATTTACAGTAACCCTGGGCTATGCCTTGTTCCTGGAATCTTCTGGTCCTTTGCTGTTGACGCTTTGTGGAGTGATCGCTCCAACTCATGTTAACTTCATTCGTATTCTCAGACAAATTATCCACTACACTTTATATAAAATCAGTTGGTATTCTTTATGCACTTTTACCTTTCTCCTTTGAGTTTTGAGCAGATGCTTTAGAAGCTCTGACTCAAATTTCTCCCGAGTTTCCGTGTTTGAGTTTTGCTCATAGTTAGATTTGTGTAAGTTGTACATTTTTATTTCTTCACCACGTGGATCATGGCATCCCTGAGTACCCACACCTAGAGCTGTGCACACTGGCTTGCATTTGGGGCCCAGCCACACTGTGTAAGTTGTACATTTTTATTTCTTCACCACGTGGATCATGGCATCCCTGAGTACCCACACCTAGAGCTGTGCACACTGGCTTGCATTTGGGGCCCAGCCACACTGAGGTGTGTTCATGGCAAATGGACTGATGGCTGGTCTCATCAAACCCTCAGCTGGTCACAACACCAAGAAATTAACAGCACGTTCCCCAGGAAACAGACCCAGAAGAGATCCCAAAAAGACATTTCTGAAGGGGATAATCTTAGATTTTTAACTTAAAAAAAAAAGACATAATATTCAAAGAAAATTACCATTTGAACTCTTATAGGGCTTCCTAGGTGTCCTAGTGGTAAATAACCCGCCTGCCAATGCAGGAGACCTAAGAAACAGGGATTCGATTTTTGGGTCATTGAAGATCCCCTTGAGGAAGGCATGGCAACCAACTCCCGTATTCTTGCCTGGAGAATCCCATAGGCAAAGGAACCTGGCAGTCTACAATCCATAGAATGGCAAAGAGTGGAACATGACTGAAGTGACTTAGCATGCATGCTGCTGCTGCTGCTGCTAAGTTGCTCAGTTGTGTCTGACTCTGTGCGACCCCAGAGACGGCAGCCCACCAGGCTCCGCCGTCCCTGGGATTCTCCAGGCAAGAACACTGAAGTGGGTTGCCATTTCCTTCTCCAATGCAGGAAAGTGAAAAGTGAAAAGGAAGTCACTCAGTCGTGTCCAACTCTTAGTGACCCCATGGACTGCAGCCTTCCAGGCTCCTCCATCCATGGGATTTTCCAGGCAAGAGTACTGGAGTGGGGTGCCATTGCCTTTTCCGAGCATGCATGCATGTACATGTATTACCTATTAAAATTTTTAAGGCAATTTATGTTTTGAAAGTTATCTCCTTTTCTGGTTATTCTAAGTACTTACAAATAGATATGAATTTTATTATATAAATCTTTAGAACATTTATATGTGGGAGATCACCCATCTTCATTCACAAGTGAACAGAAAATTGGGCCTTAAAATGGATTCAATGCAGGACCTAGCACAGTGGGAGGGACCACTGTGATAAGCAGGTTGGCTTCTGCTTTGGATAAAACACAGATCTTTTGTTTCTATGTGGTTGTAAACCTGTGTCCAAGGACTTCTTGAAGAGAGTAAGGGAGAATATTTGTTGGGTTGGTTTATGATAGAGGCAGTGGTATTAGTAATGAGCTGGCCCGCATGGAAGGATCTCCCACAGTGGTCTGCTTACTTTGCTGCAAAGAGTAGGCAAGCATCATGCTTGTCTGCAGTCTGGCACCTCTGCTTTCTACTACTTATTTTCTAGGTTAACCCCAGATACTCAGTACCTTATTTTTATAAGCACAGTTCAACATTGGGTTGAAAGGTCTCCTCATTTGTTACAAAAGATAGCATTTTAAAGCAGTCTTCCCAGTTTAATTTATTGTAAACCTCCTTAAAAGAAAGAAGTCCCCATTACAGCATGTGTCATAGAAAGGTGGAGGATGGGAATCTTCAGATTGATGACACCTGGGGGGTCCTGTGTACAAATCCTGGGGGAAGGGTGCTGGGCTGGGAAGCTCATTTGTGAGCATTTGTCTCTTTTTCACTTCAGCACGTCCTTGTGAGCTCTACTGCCGACCCATAGATGGCCACTTTTCCGAGAAAATGCTGGATGCTGTCATTGATGGTACCCCTTGCTTTGAAGGCGGCAACAGCAGAAATGTCTGTATTAATGGCATGTGTAAGGTATTGGGTATGTTTCCTTAATCTACAACTTTATAAAATCGTGATTTTTTATTAATTTGGAAAGTTAAATGTTTTAATCTTTTGCTTTTGTGGTATTTGCATGTGGACTGGTATTTTTATACAGTCTGAGACAAGACTTTTCAGTGTTCATCAAGGTCACAGTTAGAAACCAAATGTCCTCCTGCTGTTGTCTTCATTTCTTGAGCTGTTGACGCGCTCTGTGATATTTCAGGCATGGAGCTGAGTCAAATTGAAGAAGAATCAAATTATTCTTCTGAGGAATAATTCTTTGGAGGAATTATTAGGAAAAGGCAACTCGAATTATTTCAGTGGCTTTGAATTACTCATTGGTTACTTGCCAACAGTAAATTTGAGGAAAAACTAATAAACAACTCTATAGTGTTTTTCACAAAGCATTTTGATATTTAATTCACCTTGATCACCAACATGATCACCTTAGAAAGAGAGATGGCATGACAGATAATTATAAACCAGGTCTTCTGATATCAGTTTAACTTTTCACATTGACTCCATTAGGAAACTCTTGCCTTTATATAAATTACTTGGGTCTGATTTTTAATCAGACTCAGCATCACGGACTCAATGGATATGGGTTAGAGCAAGCTCTGGGACTTGGTGATAGACAGGGCAGCCTGGTGTGCTGCAGTCCATGGGGTCACAAGGAGTCAGACATGACTGAGTGACCAAACTGATTTTTTAATGCCTTTATATGTACAACCACTGAGGAATTTCTCCCATTGCTTACAGTCTATTTTGCAAGGAACTAAGGAACAAGTTTTGAGATCCAGTACTTGGTCATAAACCTCAGTTTAAGGAGGAGGTGTTTTGGGGACATCCCTGATGGTCCCATGATTAAGACTCAGTGCTTCCATAGCTGAGGGCACGGGTTTGATCCCTGGTCAGGGAACTAAGATCCCACATGCCATGCACCATGGCCAAAAATAAATAAAGAGAAGGTGTTTTTAATCAATGAAAGAAAAGCTATATGAAAATAACTAAGTATTAGTAAAGCATAAGGGCTTGTTTTCTTCAAGAAAATTAGAGATACCAAGGGAACATTTCATGCTATGATGAGCTGGATAAAGGACAGAAATGGTATGGACCTAACAGAAGCAGAAGAGATTAAGAAGAGGTGGCAAGAATACACAGAAGAACTGTGCAAAAAAGATCTTCATAACCCAGATAATCACGATGGTATAATCACTCATCTAGAGCCAGACATCCTGGAATGTGAAGTCAAGTGGGCCTTAGAAAGCATCACTACGAACAAAGCTAGTGGAGGTGATGGAATGCCAGTGGAGCTATTTCAAGTCCTTAAACATGATGCTGTGAAAGTGCTGCACTCAATATGCCAGCAAGTCTGGAAAACTCAGCAGTGGCCACAGGATTGGAAAAGGTCAGTTTTCATTCCAATCCCAAAGAAAAGCAATGCCAAAGAATGTTCAAACTACCGCACAATTGCACTCATCTCACACGCTAGTAAAGGAATGTTCAAAATTCTCCAAGCCAGGCTTCAGCAATACGTGAACTGTGAACTTCCAGATGTTCAAGCTGGTTTTAGAAAAGGCAGAGGAACCAGAGATCAAACTGCCAACATCTGCTGGATCATCGAAAAAGCAAAAGAGTTCCAGAAAAACATCTATTTCTGCTTTATTGACTATGCCAAAGCCTTTGACTGTGTGGATCACAACAAACTGTGGAAAATTCTGAAAGAGATGGGAATACCAGACCATCTGACCTGCCTCTTGAGAAACCTATATGCAGGTCAGGAAGCAACAGTTAGAACTGGACATGGAACAACAGACTGATTCCAAATGGGAAAAGGTATACATCAAGGCTGTATATTGTCACCCTGCTTGTTTAACTTATATGCAGAACATCATGAGAAACACTGGGCTGGAAGAAGCACAAGCTGGAATCAAGATTGCCGGGAGAAATATCAATAACCTCAGATATGCAGATGACACCACCCTTATGGCAGAAAGTGAGGAGGAACTAAAAAGCCTCTTGGTGAAAGTGGAGAGTGAAAAAACTGGCTTAAAGCTCAACATTCAGAAAATGAAGATCATGGCATTCGGTCCCATCACTTCATGGGAAATAGATGGAGAAACAGTGGAAACAGTGTCAGACTTTATTTTGGGGGGCTCCAAAATCACTGCAGATGGTGACTGCAGCCATGAAATTAAAAGACGCTTACTCCTTGGAAGGAAAGTTATGACCAACCTAGATAGCATATTCAAAAGCAGAGATATTACTTTGCCAACAAAGGTCCATCTTGTCATGGCTATGGTTTTTCCAGTGGTCATGTATGGATATGAGAGTTGGTCTGTGAAGAAGGCTGAGCACTGAAGAACTGATGCTTTTGAACTGTGGTGTTGGAGAAGACTGTTGAGTGTCCCTTGGACTGCAAGGAGATCCAACCAGTCCATTCTGAAGGAGATCAGCCCTGGGATTTCTTTGGAAGGAATGATGCTAAAGTTGAAACTCCAATACTTTGGCCACCTCATGCGAAGAGTTGACTCATTGGAAAAGACTCTGATGCTGGGAGGGATTGGGGGCAGGAGGTGAAGGGGATGACAGAGGATGAGATGGCTGGATGGGGTCACTGACTTGATGGACATGAGTCTGAGTGAACTCCGGGAGTTGGTGATGGACCGGGAGGCCTGGCGTGCTGTGATTCATGGGGTCGCAAAGAGTCGGACACGACTGAGCAACTGAACTGAACTGAACTGAAGGGCTTAGTGCTTAGGCTCTAGAATCTGAACCCAGTACCACTATTTCCAAGATGTGTAACTCTGTACATCTTTTTAAGACTCATTTATCTTTCATAGAATTGAGATATTAACATATTTTTAGATTAAATAGAGTTTTATATGTAAAGCCCTTAACAGAGCCCATGGCACACCAAAAACTCTTAATGTATTTTACTCATTTTTGCAAGTAATTGTCACAGTTTTTCCACTGGACTGAGTTATCACCATGAGACGATCCTGGCCGTCAGTGTTTAGCACCCTGGGAAGGTGAATTTATCACCCTGCAGGTGCTGATGGACTTATTCCAGTCCTGACCAAGGCACAGGGAGGCAGTGTATGTTTCCCAGGACTGAGTGAGCTAACAGCAAGTCATAATCGGACTCTAAATTAGAAGGAACTCAGGCAAAATTCTCTTCCTGACACACTAATTACCATTGTAGCTGCAAAGAGCCAAAAATAATTAATATATTTTAGGTTAGGTCTGTTCCCCAGAGTGGGAAAAAGTTTGGCTAATTTAGGCCCCAACAGCCCCATGGCCATTTAATACAGTGGTTTTCCGTCTGGCTGCCTATTAGAATCAGCTGGAGAGCTTTTAAAACCCATACTGATATCTGGCTCTATCTCCACCCTATTAATTCAGAAATCACCTGGATGTGGAGACTAGGCATTGGTATTTTTAAGACTCCTCAGGTGATTGCCATATGCTGTTAGGGCTGAGAACTTTAGTCATCAAGAAATGAATGTGATGCTAAAATTATCTTTTAGACCTAAAAACCTTTGCCTGTATAGAGACTGTCTTTAGCTTTTGATGGAAAAAGCAAGTAGTTTGAACGGAAACATAAGGGGTGTAGGATATCTCTCTTGAAGCCAATTAAATCAGCTTAATAGAATAAGTCAGATTCTCTCAGCTTGCTTTTTTCTTTCTAGAAACCAGTTAAGGTCTTTTAGAAACATTAATTACTTTATGTCTATACCACACTGAGATAAGTTTTTAAGCTGAGAAATTATGTCAAATCAAATTTACCTTAATAGCCTGAATGCAATTTATCTTTTAAAGATCCAAATTGTAGTTATTTTCAGCTTTTGTTAGTCTTTTTATTCATTTACTACAGTTTTTTTTCAAAGGGAACTGAACATGTATTGAAAGGAAAAGTTATACCATCAGAAAAAAATGTATATGGTATCTGATTCATCTTTGTGTATATGAAAATGCTTGCCTATGGTCATATAAATACCTGCTATAGTTGCTTATGCTCATATATTTAGCTATTTTGAAATAATGATGTTTGCCACCATTTTGGCATGTTAGATTTGCAGATTTTGTTGTCAAGGGGGTTATTGAATGTTGATCAGAACTGAATTTTTTTAGGAGAAGTAACTCTGTGTTCCTCTCCCATTTTTTTTTTTAACCTGTACTGAATTTCTAAGCTTCTTTTTTTTCTATTTATTGGATTTTTTTCTACTATTTAATTTACCCTCTGTATCTACACAAGACTAAGATTTTAAGTGGTATTTGCAGTCAAATTATTTTCTCCTGTCCTTTTTTGGGAAAGATTTACACTCACCTTCTGCTAGATTTTTTAGTGTTAATGGATACAGCATCCTCAGAGTTCTTTCTCGTTTAAAAATATGTATAAATTTGCTTTTTTCTTGAAGGACACTTGACTGGGTACAAAATTTGGGGCATCACACTGTCTTTCCCCCTAAATTTTGTAAATATTGCTCTTCTCTCTTCTGCTGTTGAATTCTCATATGAAGTACAGGGCTGGGCTAATACCTCTCCCTAGGTAACTTGGTATCTTCCTTTCTTTTTATGTAATTTACTTTTTATTGAAGTATAGTTGACTTACAGTGTTTCAGGCATTCAGCAAAGTAATTCAGTATGCTGTGCTGTGCTATGCATAGTTGTTCAGTTATGTCCAACTCTTTGCCACCCCATGGGCTGTAACCTGTCAGGCTCCTTTGTTCATGGGGATTCTCCAGGCAAGAATACTGGAGTGGGTTGCCATGCCCTCCTCCAGGGAATCTTCCCAACCTAGGGATTGAACCCAGATCTCCCGCATTACAGGTAGATACTCTCTGAGCCACCAGGGAAGCCCAAGAATACTGGAGTCAGTAGCCTATGCCTTCTTCAGGGGATCTTCTGGACCCAGGAATCAAACTGGGGTCTCCTGTATTGTAGGACGATTCTTTACCAGCTGAGTTACCAGGGAATGAATATATATATATATATATATATATATGCTTTTTCAGATTCTTATCCACTATAGGTTATTACAAGGTATTGAATATTGTTCCTTGTGCTGAATAGTAGGTAGAGATCAATAGGTAGCATCTATACAGTAGCTTATTGTTTATGTATTTCATTTAGGGTAGTATGTATCTGTTAATCTCAGATCCCTAATTTATCCCTCTAGCCTCTTTCCCTTTTGGTAGCTAAGTTTGTTTTCTGTGTCTGTGAGTCTATTTCTGTTTCATAAATAAGTTACTTTGTATCATTTTTGTTGATTCCACATATAAGTGATATCATGGTATTTGTCTTTCTCTAACTTACGTCACTTATATGACAATCTCTAGGTCCATCGATATGGCTGCAAATGACATTATTTCATTCTTCTTTGCATGCATGTTTCTTCATATGTCCAACTCTTTGTGACACTATGGACTGTAGCCTGCCAGGCTCCTCTGTCCATGGGATTCTCTAGTCAAGAATATTGGAGTGGATTGCCATTCCCTTTTCCAGGGGATCTTCCTGACCCAGGGATCAAACCTGTTATGTCTCCTGAATTGCAGGCCAGTTCTTTACTACTAGCGCCCCCTGGTCTGAGTGATATTCCATTGTACATATACACCACATTGTCTTTATCCATTCATTTATTGATGGACATTTAGGTTGCTTCCACACCTTGACTACTATAAATAATGTTGCTATGAATACTGGGGTTCATGTGTCTTTTTGAGTTAGAGTTTCTTTGGATATATGCACAAGAATAGGATTATTGGATCATTTGGCAACTCTATTTTTATCTTTTAAGGGAATCTCTGTAGTGTTCTCCAGAGTGGCTGCACCAATTTGCATTCCCACCAATGATGTAGGATGGTTACCTTTTCTCTGCACCCTCTCCAGCATTTATTATTTGTAGACTTTTCAAGGATGGCCATTCTGACCAGTGTAAGGTGATGCCTCATTGTAGTTTTGATTTGCATTTGGCTAATTAGTGACGTTGAGTGTATTTTCATGTACTTATTGGCTATCTGTTTATCTTCTTTGAGAAATGTCTATTTAGGTCTTCTATTTTGTTATTTGATTTATTTCTTTTTGCTGTTGAGCTGTATAAGCTGTTTGCTTATTTTAGAAATTAGTCCCTTGTCAGTTGCCTCATTTACTAATATTTTCTCCCATTCCATAGGTTGTCTTTTCATTTTCTTTATGGTTTCCTTTGCTGTGCAAAAGCTTTTAAGTTTGATATGGTCCCATTTGTTTATTTTTGCTCTTGTTTCCATTACTCTAGGAGATGGATCCAAAACAATATTGCTGTGATTTATGTCAAAGAGTATTCTGCCTGTGTTTTCCTCTAGGAGTTTTTGAGTATCTGGTCTTACACTTAGGTCTTTAATCCATATTGAGTTTATTTTTGTATATGATATTAGAGAATGTTCTAATTTCACTCTTTTACATGTAGCTGTCGAGTTTTCTCAGCATCACTTATTGAAGAGTCTTTTCCCCATTGCATAATCTTGCCTCCTTTTTCATGTTAACTGACCATAAATGCATGGGTTTATTTCTGGCCTTTCTATTCTCTGAACTTCTAAGCTTATTTATCACAGATACAAATTTAAACAATGACTTTCAGGATGTCATTTATTTTTAATCACAAGTATGACATGCAATAAGCTTTTAAATATATGAACAGATATTCCCACCCCTCTTCCTACTATCCCAGCTTTGCAGTCTTACCTGCTGTCTTAAGACAGGATACCAGTCTTCCAGCTCACTCACCCTTTTGGTAACCAGTTCTCTGACTTTCAGTTCCTTTGCTCTTCCCTTTTCTCCCAGTCAGTGCAGCTTTGGCTTCATTTCCTTCCCAATCAGCCTTGATGCCTTGAACTGTCATATCAACCATCCCTTGGTCTTCTCTTAGCCATCCATCAGCCTCTCACCCTAGGACCCTGATTCTGATCAACCTACCATAATGATTTTTGCCTTTATAATAAGTTTACTGTACACTTCTTAAAATAATAATTTGCCTTTGTGAATTCCCTTATAAATCAGTGTTTTTCACCCCCACTGAGTCCTCAGGCTTCCCTGACAGTCTTCCTACCTGTCGTAAGTTAGCTTCGCTTCTCATTGCTCTCACCATCTTTCCAACTCCTCTTTGTTCTCTGTCATGGCCATTTTGGCCAACTCAGTGATTGGCTGAACACCCAGGTGGCAATTTCTCTGGGCCAACTATCTCTCCAGAAGACCAGATCCAGGCTCCTGGCCCTTAGTGTTATGGTAAGAAAGCATTACTGCTGCTGTCCCATTTGTTAAAGGACAATGTCATTTACCTGTTCTCAGTTAAGCATAACTGGCCCTATCTTCACACTAAAGTTCCATTGGCTGGGAATGAATCTCATCTTGGAACCAGGCATTCTTCCAGTCTCTGCCTTTGCCAAGGGACTGCAGAAAGAAATAACGACATTCTCAGTGGATAAGGTCAAGGCACCAGTTGGTATTTCAGTCTTGTTATATGAGAATTTCCTAAGTAAAACAGTGTTAACTCATGATGAAAAAATGAGAATTAGGTAAGAAAATACGTTACTTATTTACTTACATAGGGGTAAAAGCCCCACTGAAAGACTGGGACCTGATTTCTCTATGTAATACTCAAGATAGGATACTCTTCAGTTCAGATGACAGGGCCAAGAACTGGTGATACACTTCTGCACAGGAAAGGAAATAGCCATCGGAGTAAAGAGGCAACCTACAGAATGGGAGAAAAATTTGCATACTATATATATAATAAGAAGTTAATATCTAAAACATATGAGAAACTCCTACAATTCAATAGCAGAAGAATAACCTGATTTAAAAATGAACAAAAGACTTGAATAGACATTTCTCCAAAGAAGATATGCAAATGGCCAACAGATATGTGAAAAGGTGCTCAACATCATTAAACATGAGAAATACAAGTGAAACTCATGAGCTATCACCTCACAGCTGTTAGGATGGCTGTTACCAACACATATGAGATAGTGAGTACTGGTGTGGATGTGGAGAAATTGGAATCCTGTGCACCGTTGGTGGGAATGTACAGTGATGCAGCCACTATGGAAAAAAATTAAAAAATTAAAAATAATTTAGTTTTAATTAAATTTAAATATTTAATTTTGATTAAATTTAAATATTTAATTTTGATTAAATTAAAATACTTAGATACATATTTAACTTTAATTAAATTTAAATATTTAGTTTGTGATTAAAATTTAATTTTTACCATAAGACCTAACAATTCCAGTTCTAGGTATATATCCAAAGGAATGAAATCAGGATCTTAAAATGATATCTGGACTTCCAAGTTCATAGTGACATTATTCACACTAGTCAAGATATGAATGGGAAAAAAAAAAAAAAAAGATATGAATGGAAACAACCCAGATGTTCATCAATAAATGAATGGATAAAGAAAATGTGGTATATGCATATCATAGAATAGTGTTCAACTTTAAAAAAGAAGTAAATTCTGTCATTTTGGCAATATGAATGAGCCTAGGAACATTATGCTAAGTGAAACAGGTGAATCACAGAAGGACAAATGCTACAAGATTCTACATATAGGAGAATCTAAAATAGTCAAACTCACTGAGACAGAGAACAGTGGTTGCTAAGGGAACAATGGAGAGTTGCTGTTCAACAAGTATAAAATTTCACTTACACAAGATGAATATGGCTTGAGCTTTGCTATACAATGTATTGCCTGTGGTTAACAACACTCTATTGTTCCCTTAAAAACTTATGAAATGGGTAGATCTCATGTTAAGTGTTCTTACCATACACACAAAAAAAGGGATACAAGAAAACTTTTGGATCAGATGGATATGTCTATTGCCTTAATTGTGACGATGGTTTCACAGGTGTTTGTATGAGTCCAAACTCATCAAATTATAAAATTAAATATGTATAGTATTTTATATATCAGCTACACCCCAAGAAAGCTGTTTAAAAAAAAAAGAAATAGTGATAGGAAATTAGAGTGATTTCCTTTTGTAAAGAAATGCAGCCTGTGGGGTGGCTGTCTGACCTCCTAAGAGTCACCAGGAGGAGAGCCTTCCTGGAGTCGTCGTTGCATTGGTGGCAGCAGCACAGCCCACTCTGACCTGCTGAAGGCAGAAAGACAGTGTTATCCATCGTAGCCCTGTTGCCAGATCACAGGGCACGGAAGAAAGGGATGTCTGTTCGTTTTTCCTTGAGAGCCTTACAGGTTCTGTGTAGTCAGGAGGCTGGGCTTCCACCTTCCAAGCCTTCGGTTCTGTACTCAGTTCAGCTTTGACTGTGCTGTGCGCGGCTGCTGGAGGAGCAGAGGGTGAAGTCTCCACCAGCACCATGTGCTGTGCTCTGGGTCAGCATCTGACGGGGGTGTGTTTCCTTCCCCACCCCTGCCCCCCGAGGGATGCAGGCAGATATTGGTGGAGGAGAAAGATGTGCTCGAGGTGTTTGTTTTTCTGAACTTCTTTCCTTTTTCTTCATGTTTTCCCACTATTTTTTGGCACTCCATGCTGCTTGCAGGCTCTTAGTTCCCCAACCAAGGATTTCACCCATGGCCCCTACAGTGGAAACTCAGAGTCTTAATCACTGGACCACCAGGGAAGTCCCTCTTCATATTTTTTAATCCATTCCCCTCTTGGTACAGATGTTTAAAAACACTTTACTATGTTGCAAAGTATGTTTCCCTGGCTCGTTCCAAATTAGTGAAGAAATGAAGTCGCTGGGAATAGGATGTGTAAAGTTTAGCTTATTAGAAGATGATCAAGCTTGACATAAATACATCACTTGTGAAGGGCTGGCATTTTACCTATAGCCACTAAAGGCACATATCCAGACTGTTTCTTTCCTTCCCATCGTGATTAGTGTGATTGAGTTTTTTAAATCTCTTAGCATTTTGTGCGGAGAAGGCAATGGCACCCCACTCCAGTACTCTTGCCTGGAAAATCCCATGGATGGAGGAGCCTGGTGGGCTTCCGTCTATGGGGTCGCACAGAGTTGGACACAACTGAAGCGACTTAGCAGCAGCAGCATTTTGTGTTTCCCAATTGAGTCAAGTGGCACAATCTTCAAACATAAAGAAAGTCAGAGATGGTTAAACTGAGGAATGGTGCCATTTTCTATCTGTGGGCATTCATCCTCTATTTAGCTAGTGGAGGGAGAATATATTTAAAGACCTAAATGGTTATTCCTTTCAGGCAATTCAAGGTGGCTTTAAAGTAAGAAAGGAACTTATCTTTGAGAGAGAGAAAAAAACTACTTGGGCACAATTCTTCTTCCCAAACAGAAAAGACAAATCCCACTAAGAGATTATGATGTGTTTTTCCCTTTTTCTATCATTGAAATGTAGTTAAGGAATACAAGCCATAGAAAAGAGCCAGCAACAAAGGACTTCAGCGGAAGCTCACGTGTTTCATGACTTTCCATCTGAATGTTACCATTCTTGGGTATCTGATGCCACCAAACACCCCAAGTTTAATATTCTCCTTTCCAGTATGGATATTGGATGAGAAAGACTTGGTTGTACTGGTAGGCAGAGGAGAAGGAAGATGGAGAGGGAAGGATGATGGTTGGGAAGGACCAACAGACAGAACACTGAGAAAGGATCGGGTCCAGGGCACATGAGCAAGATTAGTCCTGGCTCAGGGGAGAAACAACCAGTTTCTCCTGTGTAGTTGGAAGGAAGGAGGTCAGGATGGCTGGGATACTATAAGTGTGACGTGTAGTAGGGGCTGGGGTCATAGGAGGCTCCCAAGAGTCTGATGTGGGTCTGCACGGCCGAGATCTCATCCTGTGTGGGACTGGAGTGGTCTCAGCATGAAACCAGGGAAGCAAAGGGAGTGAACAACTGACTATAGGTGACAATGACTATAGCCATTGCATCATCCCTGGGAATCTCATTAGAGAGGAGAGGGCATGAGGTTTGCACATCTGAAAGAGATTCGCTGCTCCAATGACTCTTGATTCCAAGACGTTTTTCACTGTTTTGTTTTTGAAACTGTTTTCAATTCTGCTTCTGGCTCAGGGGAAACCGCAGACCCATTCAGTGCACACCTCGTTTCCCTCTAAGCAGTGTTTCCTTTATCATCAGTGGATGCTTTGAGTATTGCTCTGGCCGCCACCAGGAAAAGGAAATGTGTTTTTATAGACTCCATTTCTATTCTTTATTCTTCTTTGTGCCATGTACTGGAGAAGGAAATAGCAACCCACTCCAGTATTCCTGCCTAGAGAATCCCATGGGCAGAGGAGCCTGGTAGGTTACAATCCTTGGGCTTGCAAGAGTCGGACATGACTTAGAGACTAAACCGCCACCACCAACTGCCATGTACAAGTCAGTGGTCAGTATTTTCTGTGTCCTAATCCATGTGAGTTAGTGTTTTAGGGCACTTTCCAGTTGTTTCTTGGACACCAAGTATGTATCTTGGCTACCAACTCTGTAGTCAATACCTGATATAGGAACAATGACTAGCATGTACATTTCGTATGTAACATAACAAGTGTAAAACACATCTACCTGTCGTCAGCCCTGATCTCATCCAGAGCAAAGGGGGAAGAAGAGTCAGAGGTCCAGGGCAGGAGATGCAGGCGTGGCATCTCCTGCCCGTGTCACTCACCCTTAACCTCTCTTCTTCGCAGATGGTCGGCTGCGATTATGAGATCGACTCCAACGCCACAGAGGACCGCTGTGGTGTGTGCCTTGGGGATGGCTCAGCCTGCCAGACCGTGAAGAAGATGTTTAAGCAGAAAGAAGGATCCGGTAATAAACAAATAATTTCAGCGGCAGGGGACTGAGGATGAAGGTCAAGATGGAGTGCTATTTTTTTTTTTTTAGCAGATTGTAACTTTTTAAGCAGATTGTAACTTTCACAGAATTCAAAATAGATATAGCCTTGACTACAAAGGCTCCTTGGCAGTTGTAGAAAAGGGATTGATTGCTAAGTGACTGCAGGAAGCATTACTTTGCACTAGGGATTTAAGATGGCTGAGTGGCTGCCCACAGGACCAGGTTTAATAGTGTGATCCCTGGGAGAGGATCCAGGGCTGAAGGCCAGTGGACCAAGACCTGAGGGAGAGAAGGGATGAAAAGTTGGTGGAGGAGGATGCAGACATGGGGCAGGTTCCATAATTGAGGGCAGAGAAGCCAACAGTGGGTTTAAAGGCAGAAGAATCAGGATGTAGCTTTAGGACCAGAGGAGAAGCAAGGCAGGGTTACTTCAATTTGCTCTTATTCCCAATCCCTCCTCATAAGAGGGTCTCTCCCAGTGGTGCCTTAAGTCTCTCCAGGTGGCTTCTCCCAGCTAACATGCCCTCCTTACCCACACCCCACCCTTACTTCTCCATGATTACCTTTTTTGAGATTTCTTCCTTTAACAGCTTCAGGGTACTAATGATCTTTGGGGTTGGAGAGCTCATCACCCTCGCTCCTCCCCAGAAATAACCAGACAGGAAGGGAGTGTCATTAAGCCAGTTACATTATATGGGAGCCAGTATGGAAGTTGTTGTACTTCAGAATTTTCCCTGCCCAGGAGAGAAGGAGTTGAGACAGTACAAGGCAGCTCTCATCAATCATTGCTTGAGGCTACTCTGGGGAGGTAAGGGGTCCAGTGGTTGATTCTCTGGATTCCAAGGAAAGCAGATGCTGGGAGTAGGGAGGCCAGTGTGCTCCACCCAGGTAGAGATGGGACAGTACCCCTGTGTCCGGGCTGGGGTGACGCCCAGGGCAGAAGTCGGATCCTGGGGCACCTCCCTTCTAGACATGCTTACCACCTGGGATGAAGTGACTAAGTTCGCCCAAGAGATTATTCATTAAGTGACCTGTTGTTCCCTAGTACACATAATAGTGGATAACCCAAATTTAACTTCCATCCCCATTTTTTGATCTTTGGCTATTGAACCAGGAAGGTAAAATTGTAAAGTGAAATGCTTGTCCTGCCCTTTCAAATTACCGTTGCGGGATTATATTTCATGTCTACTATTTGAAAGCTTTATTATGCATGAGACATCTTTTGCATTTTACTAAGGATGTGAATGACAACCCATTTATCTTAAGTGTATGGTCAAGTGTCCTGTGATAGCTAATATTTATTCAGTCTTTACAAAGGTGTTATGTAAATGATTTCGTTATTTAGATATGACCTTATTTACTTGGATTAGTAAAAGTCAGACTTAAAATTGCATTCCTTTATTTAACCTCTGTTTTCTTTCTTTTTTGTGGGGCTTTGTATCTTTGGCCTCAGACGTGGTATGCTTTTAACATAATGGTGTGCATGCTTAGTCTCTCAGTTGTGTCCCACTTTTTACGACCCTCTGGACTGTAGCCCACCAGGCTTTTCTGTCCATGGGATTTTCCAGGCAAGATTACTGGAGTGGGTTGTCATTTCCTTCTCCATAACAGAGCTTCCCTGATAGCTAAGTTGGTAAAGAATCCGCCTGCAATGCAGAAGACCCCAGCTCGATTCCTGAGTCAGGAAGATCCGCTGGAGAAGGGAATAAGCTACCCACTCCAGTGTTCTTGGGTTTCCCCAGTGGCTCAGCTGGTAAAGAATCCACTCGCAATGTGGGAGACCTGGGTTCAGTCACTGGGTTGGGAAGATGCCCCAGAGAAGGGAAAGGCTATCCACTCCAATATTTTGGCCTGGAGAATTCCATGGACTGTATAGTCCATGGGGTTGCAAAGAGTCGGATACAAGTGAATGACTTTCACTTTCACTTTCTCCATAACATTATGGTAACTCTTTTGAAAAGCATAGTTTTCAGTCTCAAATCTCTACCACTTAACCTTTTAAGCCCTTAGGAAATCAGGCTTTAGTTCTGGGATCTCATCTCTGCCCTGGTGTCCTAGGGGTGAGGAAAACGGACGAGAAACATCTTGAGTTTCCCTCCCTCTACCACACCTACCTCAGAAACTGCAGTCCGTCTGGCTGTATGCCCACCACTAAGCATTTTTATCCCCATTGCCTTTCTGCTTTCTGATAGCTCTTGGCATCCAGAGAGTGTGTCAACTTTATGCTGTTTTTACCCTGATGGCTTTCTCAAAGCCCTCTGGCACGGCCACCCACAGCACAGTGGAGAAACCCAGTAAGCACTCATTCTAAACTCTGCGGCATCAGTTAGGGGTCTGTGTTCCATATACCCACTGGACACTGGCCAGAACCCACTTTTGCTACATGCCCAATAAAGCTAGAAACATTGTAAAGAAGCTGGCTGCCACCACCACCACTCCCAGATTGAGTGAGGCTAAACAGTGATGGAAAATTTTGTGAAAGGGAATCAGATTGTATTGGAGAGGATGATTTATGCAAAGGCCAAAGTCAAAAGAGAAAGTTCCTCTCCTGGAAGACACCCAATGTATTAGTTATTTTCTGTACTTGTTTACATGCTATCTTGTGTTGTTGCCCTTTTTGCACCTTATATTGTATTCTTTTTTTCTAACACAATGCAATCTGAAGGCTGAATTGTCTTTCAGGCTTTTTCTCCACTCAGCCCCAAATCAGCAAACACAAAGGATATATATGAATATATATATATATAGTAGGTATTCAATTTACTCATGTAAATTTCAGTGAAAAAAGTCTTTCATAGGGTGGATTCTATATTCCTTTGACAATAAAGGAAGCAAATCTTTATCCTCTAGTTATGTTGATGTAATATCTCAGTAGGTATTTTCTCCTAGATGTCCAGCCTGTGGTTTTGCTGGAGTGTTGTAACTCTTTTGTAGCATGAATATTATTACAATACTGCATACCCAGTATTAAAATATTGGGTTTTAAAAAATAAATAAATAAATAAAATAAAATATTGGGTTTTAGTCACTTTCTGATTCTAGCCCAAAGATTGTTATTCATTTGCTCAGTCATATCTGACTGTTTGCTAACCCATGGACTGTATCACACCAAGCTTCCCTGTCCTTCACCATCTCCTGAAGTTTGCTCAAACTTGTGTCAATTGAATCAATGATACCATCCAATCATCTCACCCTCTGTCATCTCCTTCTCTTCCTGTCTTCAAACTTTCCCAGCATCAGGGTCTTTTGCAATGAGTTGGCTCATTGATGAGCCAGCCCAAAGATGGAAATCTCTGAATCCTTCCTCTTTTTGTGCATGTCCTAAAGTATTCTTTTCTCTTTGTCTCTCCACCTAGAGCTGCTGTTGTTGACAGCAAGCTGGTCACGAGGGTCCCATTTGCCCTCAAGAGTCTGTGGCTTGTGACAGTTCCTTCTGGATAATTATTCCCAGAACAAGTGTGTGTTCATAGCTGTGACACGGGACTGTGATTGACGGAAGATGGCTTTGTTATTCCAGGACTTGTGCATTAGATCCCCAGAGCCTTGCTATCACTGTTCTTAACCATGACCTTGAAAGAAAACCAGGTATCTTTCTTCTAAGGGAAGTAAGAAACACCATCAGGCAACACTGAAAAGAAATGAACTTTGGCAACAGGTGCAGACTAGCTCTTGTGGCAAAATTATCTCCATGACTAGGAAATAACAAGAATATGTGCTCAGTCACTCACAAGGAGTCAAGAATCCTTCAAAGCTTGCATGGCCAGACTGATCCATGGCCTCTGCCTGAGTTCCTCTCTTTTTGTCCTGCTTTACTCTGGCTGTCAGCTTTTTATCCAGAAGTAGAGGTGAAAAAGTCTGCATTAGAGATGTCCATGGCAGTCATACCCAATACCTCCTCCTCTCTGGCTGCTGCTGCTTTTGATGATGGAGGCATGAAATACTGGTCAAGCCTTTTTCTATATTTTTTGTGAGTGCTTCTAAGAAACAGAGAGGATGATGTGGAGTTGAAGTATGCTCAGAGGCAAAAAGACTGGGTTACTGGTCTAGATTGCCATGGACCTTGGGGAAGCCACCCCTCTGGGCCATTTCTGAGGCCCCTTCCAATCCTCCATGGTATATTTTGTTGTCCCCCATTTCCAGCACCAAGGCTGATCATTTGTTGATATCTAAGTATTGAAGTTGGGCAGAGTTTTTCGGAGGTGTCTTTATTCATGGCTGCCCTGGAATGTCCCAACAGCTGTTTCCATCTTTCTCTGGGAAGAGGAACTCTGCTTAGTAGATCTGATGCTGCATACTAGATGGTGACATCTAGTCCTTTAAGTAAGACCATGCTTGGGGAACAAAAGGGCTATCCTCTTGTAGACCCTCCACAATAACTTCTATTTCCTCTCATGGAGAAAGAGGGGGAAAAAAATGGCATCTAGGTGTAGCACATGGTTACTGTGATGGAAAGTGTCTTCAGTTTGAAGAACTTAGGCCCAGAGTACAGGAACTCCCTGGCTCATTTGTTCATTCACTTACTTGCTCTTTTACTTGAGAAACTTAAATTGAGCACCTATTGAGTGCTTGGCATGGGGGACAGAATAGTGAATAAGATGGTGACTCTTTCCACTGCTTGTTTCCTCACACTATCTGGGTGATGGAACCACCAGGAATCCACTGTGACATTTCGCTCTTAGGGAGAATTTAAATTAGGAGTCTGTTTCAAAAGGAAGTTGGGAGAATATTAAGCCCTCTTCTTCCAAGGGCACCCTGGGCTTGCCACCCAAAGCCTTGGCCTTCATCCCAAACTCCTGCAGCCCATTCTCTTTGGTCTAGAACACTGAGCCCTTGTTGCCCAGTTCCTCAGCATGATTTATTTCCTGCTGCCTAATCTCCTTGGTTCTGTAATTCTCACTTACCTTGATCTTTAATATTCAGTTCAATTCAGTCGCTCGGTCATGTCCGACTCTTTGCAAACCCATGAATCGCAGCATGCCAGGCCTCCCTGTCCATCACCATCTCCCAGAGTTCACTCCATCTCAGGTCCATCGAGTCAGTGATGCCATCCAGTCGTCTCATCCTCTGTCGTCCCCTTGTCCTCCTGCCCCCAATCCCTCCCAGCATCAGGGTCTTTTCCAATGAGTCAACTCTTCGCATGAGGTGGCCAAAGTACTGGAGTTTCAGCTTTAGCATCATTCCTTCCAAAGAAATCCCAGGGCTGATCTCCTTCAGAATGGAGTGGTTGGATCTCCTTGCAGTCCAAGGGACTCTCAAGAGTCTTCTCCAACACCACAGTTCAAAAGCATCAATTCTTCCGTGCTCAGCTTTCTTCACAGTCCAACTTTGACATCAATACGGAAAAACCATAGCCTTGACTAGACGGACCTTTGTTGGTAAAGTAATGTCTCTGCTTTTCAATATGCTATCTAGGTTGGTCATAACTTTCCTTCCAAGGAGTAAGTGTCTTTTAATTGCATGGCTGCAATCACCATCTGCAGTGATTTTGGAGCCCCAAAAAATAAAGTCTGACACTGTTTCCACTGTTTCCCCATCTATTTCCCATGAAGTGATGGCACCAGATGCCATGATCTTCGTTTTCTGAATGTTGAGCTTTAAGCCAACTTTTTCACTCTCCACTTTCACTTTCATCAAGAGGCTTTTGAGTTCCTCTTCACTTTCTGCCATAAGGGTGGTATCGTCTGCATATCTGAGGTTATTGATATTTCTCCCGGCAATCTTGATTCCAGCTTGTGCTTCTTCCAGCCCAGCGTTTCTCATGATGTACTCTGCATAGAAGTTAAAAAAGCAGGGTGACAATATACAGCCTTGATGTACTCCTTTTCCTATTTGGAACCAGTCTGTTGTTCCATGTCCAGTTCTAACTGTTGCTTCCTGACCTGCATACAGATTTCTCAAGAGGCAGGTCAGGTGGTCTGGTATTCCAATCTCTTTCAGAATTTTCCACAGTTTGTTGTGACCCACACAGTCAAAGGCTTTGGCATAGTCAATAAAGCAGAAATAGATGTTTTTCTGGAACTCTCTTGCTTTTTCTATGATCCAGCAGATGTTGGCAGTCTGATCTCTGGTTCCTCTGCCTTTTCTAAAACCAGCTTGAATGTCTGGAAGTTCACGGTTCACATATTGCTGAAGCCTGGCTTGAAGAATTTTGAGCATTACTTTACTAGCGTGTGAGATGAGTGCAATTGTGCGGTAGTTTGAGCATTCTTTGGCATTGCCTTTCTTTGGGATTGGAATGAAAACTGCCCTTTTCCAGTCCTGTGGCCACTGCTGAGTTTTCCAAATTTGCTGGCATATTGAGTATAGCACTTTCAGAGCATCATCTTTCAGGATTTGAAAGAGCTCAACTGGAATATCTTTAATATTAGCTAGCTCTTTCTGCGGAGAAGGCAATGGCACCCCACTCCAGTACTTTTGCCTGGAAAATCCCATGGGCGGAGGAGCCTGGTGGGCTGCAGTCCATGGGGTCGCTAAAAGTCAGACACGACTGAGCGACTTCACTTTCACTTTTCACTTTCAGGAAATGGCAACCCACTCCAGTGTTCTTGCCTGGAGAATCCCAGGGACAGGGGAGCCTGGTGGGCTGCCGTTTATGGGGTCGCACAGAGTCGGACACGACTGAAGCGACTTAGCAGCAGCAGCAGCAGCAGCAGCAGCTCTTTTCTGGTATTTTTTAAACTTCTTGCACTTAATCCCTTGACCTCCTAAAACCACCCTTCTGGACTCCTGTGGCCTTTATTGGCTTCTCTTGACCCCTCCAATGCCAGGTCCTCTGACCACTAACCCAAATCCTGGGCTTATTCTCACGGACCTGCCTTGTTCTGATGCTGGCAACAAGGGACCACATTCTCTGAGCACCCTGGAACTCTCCTACGACTAATTGTGTCACTTAACTCAGGACCCAAACCACCAGCCTTGATTCCTACCTCCTTGATTTAGTCCTAACCAGAATATGCTCAGCTTTTGTTTAAAATCTTTTTATGGAACTAGAACAGTTACCATATAAAGTTCACCTTTAATTTTATATTTTAAGTACACATTTGCATATCTATTGAGTAGATTTGATGCACATAGTAGAGTTACTTTAAGTCTTTCGGCACAATAAATTCAGTTTCCACTGTTTAATATACCTTACGTACAGTTTTTCATTTCTACAATTCAGCATGCTGAAAAAAAGGTCTAGAGTCTAGAGAGCAGAAGAAACACATAGAATGTTCTTAAACTCTTGCTATTAGCATCCATATCTTTCTTTAGAAGAGATTCCTGGAATGGAGGAAAAGCAGCAGCTGCCTGAAATTGTGTACCTGACCCCCTGGATCCCATCCTGTATTGATTTTGTGTGTTTATGTGCTTAATACTTCTGGCTGCAACTCCCTAGGTTCTGCCACTGATCTTCATGGTCAAAAGATTAAATTCAAATAGAGTTCAGAATTGACAAAAATTGTAACTTCAATGCCCATCTTAATTCCATAATGAAGCACATTCTGGACTTTGGCTTGGGGCCTCTAGGCTCTGTGACAAACTAATGTGATCATGAATATGAGTGGAGCCCACTAAGAGCACTCACAGCACAGGTCGGGGCTGCGGCCTCAGTGTTGAGTGCAGTGTCCGTACAAGTCTGGGCAGTGGGACTTGAGATGCTCTTAAGAAGAAATGATATGGCTTCATGACTCAAAGTTGCTCCTAGGCTGTCCCACAATATTCAATTTATTTCCTATTGATTTAGGAGAGAATAGGGACCATTCTAGGGCTTCCAGGATGATGCTAGTGGTAAAGAACCTGCCTGCCAATGCAGAAGACATAAGAACACTGGTTTTATCCCTGAGTCAGGAAGATCCCCTAGAAGAGGGGATGGCAACCGGCTCTAATATTCTTGCCTGGAGAATCCCGTGGACAGAGGAGCCTGGCAGGCTACAGTCCATAGGGTTGCAAAGAGTCAGATACGACTGAAGTGACTTAGCACAGCACAAACGGGGCCATTATATGATTTTAGGAAGGTGAAATGACATGAGGAGGTCAGTGTCATAGAAAGCCTAGTTTGCCAATGACATACAAAATTGCCTAGAATAGGAGAGCCCAGTGCTGGGATATCAACCCAGGTCCAGGAGATGAGGGCCTGGACTAAAGAAGTTCATGTAAAGGGGATGAGACTCACATAAGAAAACATCCCAGAGACAGAATTGGAGGCAGAAGTTAGGAGATAATGATGAGAGAGGACATGGCTTTCTTGAAACCATATTTACCAAAACACCACCTTTACTTGGAAACTGTCCTAAGTCACACTTTCTGGGAAACCTTGAGTTGGAAGGAATAGGGAGAATGGACACTCTACACAGAAGTTCTCCCATCAGAAGAGCTGAAAGACCTCCTGGGCTCATGACTGTGGGCCTTTACCCTGGAAGTGTTCAGAGTCAGGAAGCCTCCATCTGTCCACTCGGCTGTTTCCACTGGTTTCTATTGGGTTGGCCAAAAAATTCACTCAGATTTTTTTTTTTTCTTTTTCAATTTTAATTTAAAAAAATTATACATGTGTTCCCCATCCTGAACCCTCCTCCCTCCTCCCTCCCCATACCATCCCTCTGGGTCGTCCCAGTGCACCAGCCCCAAGCATCCAGCATCATGCATTGAACCTGGACTGGCATCTCATTTCATACATGACATTTCACATGTTTCAATGCCATTCTCCTAAATCTTCCCACCCTCTCCCTCTCCCACAGAGTCCATAAGCCTGTTCTATACATCAGTGTCTCTTTTGCTGTCTCGTATACAGGGTTATCGTTACCATCTTTCTAAATTCCATATATATGCGTTAGTATACTGTATTGGTGTTTGTCCTTCTGGCTTACTTCACTCTGTATAATAGGCTCCAGTTTCATCCACCTCATTAGAACTGATTCAAATGTATTCTTTTTAATGGCTGAGTAATACTCCATTGTGTATATGTACCACAGCTTTCTTATCCATTCATCTGCTGATGGACATCTAGGTTGTTTCCATGTCCTGGCTATTATAAACAGTGCTGCGATGAACATTGGGGTACACGTGTCTCTTTCCCTTCTGGTTTCCTCAGTGTGTATGCCCAGCAGTGGGATTGCTGGATCATAAGGCAGTTCTATTTCCAGTTTTTTAAGGAATCTCCACACTGTTCTCCATAGTGGCTGTACTAGTTTGCATTCCCACCAACAGTGTAAGAGGGTTCCCTTTTCTCCACACCCTCTCCAGCATTTATTATTTGTAGACTTTTGGACTATTTGCAGATGACATGATCCTCTACATAGAAAACCCTAAAGACTCCACCAGAAAATTACTAGAACTAATCAATGATTATAGTAAAGTTGCAGGATATAAAATCAACACTCAGATTTTTCTGTAAGATCTTATGGAAAAACCTGGATGAACTTTTTAACCAACCTAATAACAAAAGAATCACAGTTGCTTATGGTGTGTTCCATGACTCCAGGCCCCTTCTACCCTCTTTTAAAATAATTGAGGCTAAAGTTCCAAATCCGGAGCAGTTTAATTCTCAAAGAGATAGCTGATGAATACAATTATATGTAGCTCTTCCTCACTGTGATTTGTGAGCAGGTCAAATGCGGGTTTGAATCTGAACCAGACACCAGTGTGTCACTGCCGTCAAGCCAGGCTTCAGAAGAGTGATCTGTCTTTCCCAGGCGAAAAAAACATCTTTCCTCACAGAAACCATGACATCTTGGCCTGCAGTGAGGATCGTCTTGCTTGCCACAAACTGACAGAACAAAATTTTTTTAAAAAAGGAAAAGGCAATCTGGTAGTTGTAGATAAATTGCATGGGTTAACAATATGACCCCTTCATAAACACATTTTTATTTGAAGTGACAGACTGGAAACAAAATAAGCCAGTGAGCAAATCCCTTTTTTAGAATAGTTGGATAAGATGCATATTAGCACCAATAATCCACTGTTGCTCCTATGATATGTCCTCAGAAGTGAGGCCGGTCTTCTGCCCCATCCTCAAAGGTCCTGAATATTCTTTTAGCTTAAGATGTTTTAGATTCAGGGATGGTTTTTCCAGGTGGTCTCCATGGACAAAGAAGAGACTTCTTCTTTGAGGTCAAGATTATGTGTTTCCACTTTCCCCAACACTGGTGCAAAAGGATAGTGTTTACTGGGAAAAATGAAAGAAAAGTGATTTGCTGAATGAAGATATTAATCATTCTTACTACTTGAGGGATATTCTTACCAACCCTGAAAATTTTCCCTTGACATAGAATAAATGTCTCAATAACCCTTCACCTCTACAACTTTTTTATATGATTCTCATTTCTATAAAGAAGACCCATGAGTATGAGACATTCAAGGGGACTTTTTTCAGCTCTGTTCTACCAATCATACTTTTTCATTAAAAATGCTGTTTTAGGTGTTTAACAAATCCTGGTTTTAGATGTGTGTGTGTGTGTGTGTGTGTATACACACACATATATATATACACACATATATATATATTTACACACATACATCTGTGTGATGTAGCATAGATTGCCTCCTCTCGTGAAAACATTTCTTCATTCTGTAGATAGACAGATGGTCATTCCCTTCCACCTAAATGTCCATTAACAGTGTGTTGGTTAAAAAATGGGTTTATGTCATTTTGGCAGTTGTTAAAATGCTCAAAAAATGTGAAAAGATGTGTAAGGTACATTAAATTTAAAAAGCAATAGTTAAAATGTTCATATAGTATGATATCACTTGTTTAAAAAAGCATGTGTATATGTGTTTGTATGTGTAAAGAAAGGTTTTGAAAGAGAATCCAAGAGACTATTAAGTGCAATTATCTTTGGGATTTAAGACTAGGGGTGGAGGGAAATGGAAACTTTTACTTTTCATTTTACACTCCTCTCTATTGTGGGCTATTTTGTCACGTGTAAAAGAGTTTGTGGATATGTTATTGTTCTTTTTAAATCCAAATATCAGAATTTTATTTTTTGGGTTTCTCTTTGGTGTTCTTTTGCAAAAATATATTATAAATATGTATTACTTTTGCTCATGGCTAAATCTGCCTCAGTGTACATCTTCTGTCTACAAACTGTTCAGAAGCAGATATTCTATTCAATGAAATCTTTTATTTTAAATTTAATGTACTTCCCCTTTTAATATGGCAGAATCTACACACAATAAATATTTCTAATTTTAATATTCGTAAGTGGAAGATAAAAGGCAAACTCTTGGGGGTTGTTTTCTCATCTATTTCTCATAGCTTTTTTATTTTGTTCCGTTTTTTGTTTAAGACAAGGGATACGGTGGTTATCATACTATTTAATGGGCTTTCCAGATGACTCAGTGGTAAAGAATCCACTTGCTAATGCAGAAGACAGGGTTCAAGCCCTGGGTCTGGAAGATCCCCTGGAGAAGGAAATGGCAACCCACCCCAGTATTCTTGCCTGAGAAATCCCATGGACAGAGGAGCCTGGTGGGCTACAGTCCATAGGGTCTCAAAAGAGTTAGTCACGACTGAGCGACTAAACAACAGCATACTATTTAATGCCAGTTGACTTTTCTGCATGAGCTCTGCCGTGAGAAGCTCTGCTATGGCTGTAGGAAGCAGTGTTCCAAAGGCTTTTTAAACAATTGCATCACCCTCAATTACATGGGATAAATATTTTGCCCTGCTCGTTGTAAATTAGTGGTTTTGACCAACTGTCTCAGATGAGTTTGTAAGGGCCTAGTACTTCATGCCCTACACTTTGGTTCCTTTGGATGGCAGCTGCCAGTTTGAAAAATAGAGCTGAAATTGTGGTCTGTACCCAGCTTCTGAGTAAATCATTCCTGCTGGCCTGTTGTGGGTTTTAACGCCCAGGACTCTATGCTGTGTTCATGTCTGAGGCAGAGAAAGAAGTCAGGGTGCTTTTAGGTGACATGGATGAGGGCTTGCTGGTCAGTCAGAATAAAACCTAGGATAATTCCGGTGGGAAATTACCAGGATGATCAAGATCTTAAAATCAAGTTTTGTATGGAAAAAGTAAAGGAACAAAGAAACTGTAGCCTAGAAATGGGCAAAATAATTGATTATCAGTGCTAGGAAGGATGCCAGACATCATCTCATTCAAGCTCCTTCCTTTTACAGATGACATTCAAAGCAGTTGAATAAGTTGATGGACATCATGGAGCTTATTCGTGGTGATGCAGAAACTAGAACTGATGTCTGACTCCCATGCCCAGTACTCCTTTCCCAGTGCCTTCCCCAGAGTCTTTCCTTTCTATCACAGCTACGAGGTGATGAACATATGCTTCTTATGTTCTTAAGAAGCATAAATAGGATGAATGCATAAAGGGCTTAGCTTAGAGTCTGGCAAAGAGAGGAAGCCCTTCATGTTTTAATTCCATTTCTCGCCTTTAGGTCTCCTACCATAATAACCAATAAGCGAGGGTAAGACTGTAGCTAGAATTGATCATGGTCTTTAAGTGGATGTTCTGTTTTTTGAGAATGTTGTATTAGAACATATGAGAGTAAAACATAAGTTTATATTTCATCAAAACATAGGAAAATATGAAAAAAAAAACCTTTTTAATGAATATAATTGTCCAGCAATATAAAAAGCTGTGCTCAGAGCTGAGTTTCTCATCATAAGTTGTATTCAAGTGTGCCAGGTGGCAATCAATCCAACATTCCCTACAGAATTCTCTTAATGAATTTAAGCTATGATTAAATTATTTCCTCGTCTGTCTTTAATTTTCGGGCAATGAGGATAAGGCAAAAGATGTAGCCACTGCAAGTATTCAGGAAGATTAATCTGATAGCAGCAACAAATGGGGAAGCAGAAATGCAAATGGGAAGCTGGCTAGGGGCTGTAACATTTTGAACTATCAATAGGAAATCACATAAAAATAAATGCTGGATCAACCACAAAAGCTTCAGAATCTGATCTGCATTTATTTCACCTCTCCTCTCATAAAACTGATTATGTACTGAGTCACAAAGCTCCTGAGATTTCTACTCATGGCCAAGCTCCTTAAAGTTCCCCATGATTAGTGCATCTGCCAGTCTCAGTAACCACCCAGCAGAAAGACAAGGGCACTAAATGGTGGAGATGCTGGAAAAAGCATGAATAAAGGGTTGAAAACAGACCGTGTTCAGCTAAGCTTGCATGCCTCTCTTTTCTCCTTAGGTTATGTTGACATCGGACTGATTCCAAAAGGAGCCAGGGACATACGAGTAATGGAGGTTGAAGGAGCTGGAAACTTTCTGGCCATCAGGAGTGAAGACCCTGAAAAATATTACCTCAATGGAGGATTTATTATCCAGTGGAATGGGAACTACAAGCTGGCAGGGACCATCTTTCAATATGACAGAAAAGGAGACCTGGAGAAACTGATGGCCACAGGTCCCACCAATGAGTCAGTGTGGATCCAGGTAATGCAGAAGTGAACATTTACACTAGTTAGAATCTTTGTAATTTTCTTTTCCAAAGTATTTGCTAGAGGATATGGATCTAGTGGTAAAGAACCTGCATGCCAATGCAGGAGACATAAGAGATGCAGGTTCGAACCCTGGGTTAGGAAGATCCCCTGGAAAAGGGCATAGCAACCCACTCTAGGATTTTGCCTGGAGAACCACCATAGAGAGGGGGACCTGGCAGGCTACAGTCCAAAGGGTCGCAAAGAATCGGACATGACTGAAGCGACTTAGCACACCTTCATTAAGAATAAACCTCCTTTTAGCAAGGAACAAGGTGGGAAGTACTGCTAATCCTCTATTGCCTAAAATTGGTGAAACTCTCATGATGGAATGCCAGGGGCCCTAAGATCGTCCATGGAGTTCAGTTTCCAGTATGGTCAATGCAGGCTATTTATTTCAGGATGAGTTTTTCCTTGGATGTGAAAATGACAGCACCAGTCTATGTCAGCCTGTTATGAGTTTTCAAACAGCTTTCCAGCGGTGGTGATGAACTGACATGGTTCTTTCACATGTTTTCATGTGGTTGTCCTCAGACAAAAGATGTGACTTTCTAAAACCCTTGGAGGAGAAATATATTTAGATATAGGATGTGCTCTTCAAAGGCAGAAGTGATTTGTCTACCATACTGGCAAAGAACTATAGAAAAGGAGTGGGATAATTATACCAGCAGAGGCAAGGCAGGTTGGGGATTATGAATGGCCCAAGAGATAGTGACATCTAACTATATTCAGAATTTAGAGGTAAGTCATTTCAGAACCAGAGATCAAAGCATTCACAGAAGCTAGAAGTCAAGGCTTGACAGCCATGATCCATAAATGTCAGGAGACCTTACATTTTAGAGGCCCACCAGGGAAAAAAAGTTTTATATGTGGGGACCCGCAATTCCATGGAGCAACCAATCCACCATCTCTAATGTAAGATAAATCTATTTCAAACACCTGATAAGTAGATTGCCTGCAGGAGAGGGAAAGGAGGAGAAGGTCCCAAATTCTGATTACAATTTTATGCTTTGGCTAAAACCCATGACCATTTTAACCCCAGAAGTATATGCTGTAAAGAAATCAGCCTAAGAGCTAGAAGAGGGCATCATAAAGCAATAACAACAACAACCAAATTAGTGTTTACTGAGTGCTAACTGTATGCTGGCACAGATCCAACCATATCTAATCACCTAATGATTATTTATTTAGCCCTCATCAACAATCCTTAGTCATGCTGTGATTATCCTTACCTTGTTGATAAGGAAAGTAAGGCACAAAGAGATCAAGGAAATTACCCATAACCACAAAGTTAGTAAGTATGCAAGGGCACAAGGTGACCTACCAGCTATTGTTGGAAAGGGTACTCTGGTTAATCCCTCAGAATAATTCCCATATGATTAGATTTCCCATGGGAATTCAGTCATGCAATAATAGATTGGGGCAGATTAGATGTAGATGTAGACTTAGAGGTGGAAGTAGACATGCTTATTTAATGGTGATTGTTCCAGTGCGTGCCTTCATGACTACTTTAAGGTGGTGGACATTGGGCAGGATTTTTACGTGACTGTGATTTGCAGTGTAAGGTCACATCGGAGTTTTGCATGACCCCTCTCTTGCCCTTTAGCTTCTATTCCAGGTGACTAATCCTGGTATCAAGTATGAGTATACAATCCGGAAGGATGGCCTTGACAATGACGTGGAGAAGCTGGTGTACTTCTGGCAGTATGGCCGCTGGACAGAGTGCAGTGTAACATGTGGAACAGGTGAGAACAGATGCTCTCTCTATGAACCATGTCAGCTTCAGAATAAGCAATGGAGACAGTTCAAGCTGGCAGTTTGCACTCATGTCCCTGAGTCTGCAGGGTTCTACAAAGACGGCCCAGGGGCTTCTATGAGTAGTAAATGTGTCAGACGTGGTATAAACGAAGAGGCGGTTTTTTTTTTTTTTTTAATCAGCTTTATATACTATCCTCATGAAAGGTTTTATTTACATAAAGAGTTACAAGTCTTTTATTTATTTTCCATATTTGTTTATTTGGCTTTGCCGGGTCTTCGTTTCAGCACGTGGGATCTTTAGTTGTACTATGCTAACTCTTAGTTGTGTGTGGGATCTAGTTCCCTGACCAAGGGTGGGACCCAGGCTGCCTGCATTGGGAGCTTGGAGTCTTAGCCACTGGACTGCCAGGGAAGTCCCTACATGTCTTTTTATTTACTTATTTATTTATTTTTAATTGGAGGATAATTGCTTTACAGTATTCTGTTGGTTTCTGCCATACATCAACATAAATCAGTCATAGGTATACCCATGTCCCCTCCCTCTTGAACCTTCCTCCCGCCTCCCACCTCATCCCAACCCTCAGGGGCATCATGGAGCTCAAATCTGGTGCTTAGCAACAACCTGTGTGTCTTTTTAAAAAGCAAAACATAAAGACTTATAACTGCTCTGGTTGAGGACCACAGAAGTCAAACCACCTACCAGAGGGATCCTTTCAATTACGGCCACATCCAGACCATAACCAGCTCTTGTGATTCCTAGCCCAATGGTCTTCTTCTGTCTCCAATTGATCAGTTTTTCATACCTACAGGAATAATAGTTTTCTCTCATAAAATCAAGCATTGGAAAGGTTCCTTGCTGTTAAGTATGTCAGGATAGGACAGGTTCTGCTGCGGTAACAAATCAAAATCTTAGGAACACAGTGAAGGTTTATTTTTATCCCATTCTAAACATAGGTCAGATGACCCTGCTTTGTCTTGTAGCTGAGACATCTGAAATTGCCCCGCTGGGAGAGGAGAAATTGAAGAGGCAGATTGGCCCTTCATAACGGCCTTGGCCTGGAGTGATGCAGACCACTTCTGCTTCAGTTTCATGGATTGGCCTCAGCCCTGTAGGCACAGTCCAGCTGCAGACAGATGCTAGAAGCTGGACAGGAGCACGTGGACATTTGTAGAACATGGGCTCTCGAGGTCTGTGAAGGCAGGAGTTGGGGCTATTCTGGTACTTGGGGCTCTTCACTCATTTGGGGGCTTTAATAGTAAACTCTAACTCTCTTTTCTTCTTTTGGATCCTGTCCAAGTCTGTTCTGGAATTTTCTGCCTCTGTTATTACTACTGCCTATAAAATGAGGACAACTAACGCTAGTGGTAAAGAACCCGCCTGCCAAAGCAGGAAACAAGAGAAGTGGCTTCGACCCCTGGATCAGGAAAATCCCCTAGAGGAGGGCAAAGCAACCCACTCCAGTATTTTTTCCTGGAGAATCCCATGGACAGACTGGCAGGCTACAGTCTATTGGGTTGCAAAGAGTCAGACACGACTGAAGCGACTTAGCATGCATGTATGCATTGTTACTACTGCCTATAAAACAAGGATGACTATATGCTGAAACGCCAGAATCAGCAATACAGCAAAGAGAATCAAAGTGAGGGAATGAAGGAGCCAGGAGAATACAGCCTCCTTCTCCCTGGCTTCCTCTCATGTACTTTGCTCCACTTGTCCACTTGCTCCTTCTACCCCCTGCCCCCCGGGAGGTAATCATGGAAAGAGATCCAGTGACAGTGAGACAACTTCTGTATTACTGATTTCTTTCTTTCCCTCCTTCAGTATAGAAAACCAAGAGCTAACCTTTGGAATGGAGAAGGAAATGGCAACCTACTCCAGTATCCTTGCCTGGAAAATCCCATGGACAGAGGAGCCTGGTGGACTACAGTCCATGGGGTCGCAAAGAGTCGGACATGAGTGAGCACACAGCACACAACCCTTAGAAATAACAGGTCATATGTTCATTTCAAAGTGCGTGACATTTTTAAAAACCCCAAACCTCTGGAAATCTGTCCAGGTCAAATGTGCACTGATATCAGCCTCAGGGGCATCCGTAAGAGCCTGTCCTGCTGTTCCCGCCAAGGATCCTGCCCCTGCTGCCCAGGAGGGCTAGACACGCTGAGAAGCAAAAGCTACTTAAGCAGAAAATAAGAAAATATTTTCCTGAGGAACAGTTGTGAGGAACATGAAGTCATTGAGACTTCATTGTGGTTAACAAATACTTTTTCAATTTTGCATCCCTTTTGTTCTCTTTTCTGTGCAAGGATTGTTGTTGTTTAGTTGCTAAGTTGTGTCCCACTCTTTTGCATCCCCATGGACTATAGCCTGCTAGGCTCCTCTATCCTGGGATTTTAAGCTTTAAGTTTGAATCATTTGTCCCAGGACACCACAGAGAGAAACTCAGCTAGTCCTGCCTTAGCAGGGCCTCCTCAGAGAAGAAGAGAACATCATCCACCCGCTCCTGCTATTTCAGCATGGGTTGGACTCTTTGCGTGACTTGTGTGATATTTCAGAACAGGGGAAATACCATATAAATAGCTGATTGGTGTGAGAATCATAAAGATACATCTGCAGTTAGCAAGGAGATGCAACAGCCTTACCAAGAGTGAAGGGCATCCTGATCCTTCAGTTGCACCTCAGCCAACTTGGGCAAATGTCACTCTGCTTATTAAACTTTAGCACAGTGATCATAGTGTCCACATGCTCACCTAAATTTCAGCCTCTGCTATCTATTCAAATAGCACTGTGCTGTCTTCGTTCTGACAGAGAAGAGTGACAGCGTATCCACCTTCATACTCTCAGACATAGAGATTGAAATGCTAATATTTACACAGGACACTCACTGTTAAATATAAAGATGGAGGCATGCCCGAAACACTGAATCATTTGGTGGTGTATTTTTATGTCAGGTTAAAACTTTATATATTGTAAAACTAACTTAAATACGTTAATGAAATTTTTTTTTTAAATCAGCACCCTAACACATATGCACTTTGGTATTTTGCTTTATTGCCCTTCAATATTCTTGTTTCCCATAAATCTTGTTTCACATAAATCTTTATGTGAAAGAAAGTAAAGTTGCTCGGTAATGTCCAACTCTTTGCAACCCCATGAACTGTAGCCTGCCAGGCTCCTCCACCCATGGGATTTTCCAGGCAAGAGCACTGGAGGGGTTGCCATTGCCTTCTCCAGTAGGTGTTTACAGTGTGTGCAGGCAAATGGATTTATGTACACACACACACATGTTTTCATTTAACATCCTAACATAGGTAATTTTCCACGTATTATTCAGTCTCCAGAGCAATCATTTTTATGGACACATTATATTTCACTAGCAAGACAATTGGAGAAGGCAATGGCACCCCACTCCAGTACTCTTGCCTGGAAAATTCCATGGATGGAGGAGCCTGGTAGGCTGCAGACCATGGGGTCGAGAAGAGTTGGACACGACTGAGTGACTTCACTTTCACTTTTCCCTTTCATGCATTGGAGAAGGAAATGGCAACCCACTCCAGTGTTCTTGCCTGGAGAATCCCAGGGACAGGGGAGCCTGGTGGGCTGCTGTCTATGGGGTCGCACAAAGTCGGACATGACTGAAGCGACTTAGCAGCAGCAGCAAGACAAAGCAAAATTCCCTTAGCCAGTTCCTTATTGATCATTACCCTCTAATGAGCATCTTTGGGCCCATGTAAAGAATTATCTCATTAAATGTTAATTTGTAAATATAATTTCTGGGTTCAAAAAGTAAGATATACCAAATATTAAGAAATTTATTATCAAATTGATTCCCATAGTAAAAGGGTTGCTAGTTTTACACTTTTTCTCCAGAAAATATTTCAAACATCCCAGCAAAAAAAGGAGAATGCCATAACAAACTCCTGTATATCAACCACTCAAGTTAATCAGATCTTATTATTATGTCATGTTTATTTCAATCTTCATTTTTAAAGAATAAAAAAGTGCACAAATATACTTAAAGAGCAGTCTCTAATTCCACTCTCTTTCCTTTCTCCCAGAGTTAACTAGAGTCAATGTTTTGTTTCCATGTGGGAGAAACACTAGAGGAATGGCAAAGAGAAAGAAGATCTTGGCAGTCATCTGGGGAAGTAATATTAGTGGCTTGAACTAAAAGTAAGGTGGTTCACACTGCTGTATTTAAAATGGATGAGCAACAAGGCCCTGGTGTATAGCACATGGAACTCTGCTCAATGTTATGTGGCAGCCTGGATGGTGTTGGGGGCTTGGGGGAGAAAAGATAAGTGTATATATATGGCTAGGTCCCTTCGTGGTCTACTTGAAACTGTCACAACATTTTTTGTTAATCAGCTATACCTCCATAAAAAAGAAAAAGTTTAAAAGTAAATAAATAAATAAAAGTAAGGTGTTACAGGTAGAAAAGTTATACAAATGTGGAGATATTTAGGAGGTGGACTAGCCTGGACTTACTGGGTGATTCAGTTTATCTGTTGGTAGGGAGTTTTTTGAGCCTGGGGATGGTTGAAATGTTCTCCTTTCAATGTTCCCCTCTGCATAACTGGCTAAATGTGGTTTTACTCACTGAAGCAGAGAGATGTGACAAGAAACAGTTCTAAAGAGGAGTTTATAATTATGTGAATTCAGTTAAAGTGAGTGTGAGATGTCCAAGTGAAAATATCCAAAGGCAGCAAGTAGCATGCTTATTTTAAAATATATGTCAGATTGCTGTCTTTTTCAGTTTGGACTGCTATTACAAAACACAACAGACTGGGAAGCTTCATTTCTCACAGTTCTGGAGGCTAGAAATTCCAAGGTCAAGGTGCTCACAGATTCAGTTCTCAGAGAATCTTCTGACTTGATGGCTGTCTTCTCACTGTATCCTTACATGGCAGAGAGAGCAAGGTCTCCCGTGCCCCTTCTCCTTTACATAAGGGTGTCTGTTCTGTTATGAGGACCTTACCCTCATGACCCAATTACCTCCCCCATTACCCCACCTGCAAATACCATGACACTGGTGTGGAGGGACTTCAACATATGAATTTTCATATGTTCAATAAATGTTCATTCCATAGCACTGTCCTATCAAACATATTTTATCCAGAGTAAATTCTTGTTGTAATTATTTTACTGTCCTTCAGTTCAGTTCAGTCCCTCAGTTGTGTCCAGCTCTTTGTGACCCCATAAACTGCAGCACGCCAGGCCTCCCTGTTCATCACCAACTCCTGGAGTCCACCCAAACTCATGTCCATTGAGTCAGTGATGCCATCCAGCCATCTCATCCTCTGTCATCCCCTTCTTCTCCTGCCCTCAATCTTTCCCAGCATCAGGGTCTTTTCAAATGAGTTAACTCTTCGCATGAGGTGGCCAAAGTACTGGAGTTTCAGCTTCAACATCATTCCTTCCAATGAACACCCAGGACTGATCTCCTTTAGGATGGACTGGTTGGATCTCCTTGCAGTCCAAGGGACTCTCAAGAGTCTTCTCCAACACCACAGTTCAAAAGCATCAATTCTTCGGCGCTCAGCCTTCTTCACAGTCCAACTCTCACATCCATACATGACCACTGGAAAAACCATAGCCTTGACTAGACGGACCTTTGTTGGCAAAGTAATGTCTCTGCTTTTCAATATGCTATCTAGGTTGGTCATAACTTTCCTCCCAAGGAGTTAGTGTCTTTTAATTTCATGGCTGCAGTCACCATCTGCAGTGATTTTGGAGCTCAAAAAAATAAAGTCAGCCACTGTTTCCACTGTTTCCCCATCTATTTCCCATGAAGTGATGGGACCGGATGCCATGATCTTCGTTTTCTGAATGTTGAGCTTTAAGCCAACTTTCTCACTCTCTTCTTTCACATTCATAAAGAGGCTCTTTAGTTCTTCTTCACTTTCTACCATAATAGTGGTATCATCTGCATATCTGAAGTTATTGATATTTCTCCCCGCCATCTTGATTCCAGCTTGTGCTTCATCCAGCCCAGCATTTCTCATGATGTACTCTGCATATAAGTTAAATAAGCAGGGTGACGATATACAGCCTTGACGTACTCCTTTTCCTATTTGAAACCAGTCTGTTCCATGTCCAGTTCTAACTGTTGCTTGCTGACTTGTATACAGGTTTCTCAAGAGGCAGGTCAGGTGGTCTGGTATTCCCATCTCTTGAAGAATTTTCCACAGTTGATTGTGATCCACACAGTCAAAGGCTTTGGCATAGTCAATAAAGCAGAAATAGATGTTTTTCTGGGACTCTCTTGCTTTTTCAATGATATTATATTTCTTTATGGACTTTGAATTCTAATTTATAGGCTTGATTTGAGCATGATTTCCTATTTGTTGTTAAGTCACCAAGTTGTGTCAAATTCTTTGCAACCCCATGGACTGCAGCATACCAGCCTCCTCTGTCCTCCACTGTCTCCCAGAGCTTGCTCAAACTCATGAGTCAATGATGCCATCCAACCATCTCATCCTCTGTCACCTCCTTCTCCTCCTGCCCTCAATTTTTCCCAGCATCAGGGTCTTTTCCAATGAGTCAGCTCTTCTCATCAGGTGACCAAAGTATCGGAGCTTCAGCTTCAGTCCTTCCAGTGAATATTCAGCGTTGATTTCCTTTAGGATTGACTAGTTTGATCTTGCAGTCCAAGGTACGCTCAAGAGTCTTCCCCAGCACCACAATTTGAAAGCTTCAACTCTTCAGGCTCAACCTTCTTTATGGAAAAACTCTCCCTTTTGGTTTCTTTTTATTTTTCTCTTTCCTGTCCTTTTCCTCCCTTTTACTATCTACATGCACCCACTCTTCCTAGTTTTGGCACTTTTTTCCTGACCACCCTGTGGGACTTCATTTTAGGACAGTACTTGTTAAGGTGGTTCAGAATTGCCTCTCCTTGTGACACTGAAAATACATTAGGAATTATCACAGAGACAGCAGGCAGCTTGGTGGAGTGTTTATGTGACAAGCTGAGTCCTTACTTTGCCACCTTCCTAGGCCTGAAGTTCAGGAGTTAGGATCCAAGAAGTTTGTGGTGAGGGTGGTCTCCTTCCCACCTCATGTGGAGCAGCTAAAGCTCTGAGACTTCACTGGAGCCAAGTACATGGCCACCACCCACAACAGCTTCTGGCAGACCCTTCACTTAAGTCCTGCTCACCCTTTTGCCAGGATTTTTACCTGCATTTAAGCATTGTGACATTTTGGTTTTCCCTTTGAAATAGTTATAATTGAATACTTTTTATAATTTTGCATATTACTGAACCACCAGTAACTTTACATATTTGTTGTTTTTGTTCAGTGAAGTCATGTCCAACTCTTTGCAACTCCATGGGCTGCAGCATGTCAGGCTTCCCTGTCCTTCACTATCTCCTGGAGTTTGCTCAAACTCATGTCCATTGAGTCAGTGATGCCATCCAACGATCTCATCCTCTGTTGCCTCCTAGTTCTTCTGCCTTCAGTCTTTCCTAGCATCAGAGTCTTTTCCAGTCAGTTGGCTCTTTCCCTCAGGTGGCCTAAGTATTGGAGTTTCAGCTTCAGCATCAGTCCTTCCAATGAATATTCAGGGTTGATTTCCTATAGGATTGACTGGTTTTATCTCCTTGCAGTCCAAGGAACTCTCAGGAGTCTTTTCCAACACCTACGAATTACTCTTGTCTATTTGGAGCAGAGAGCTACTAAAGTATAAATTCACTAAGATGTAATCAGTCATTGGCTTCTTATCTGGAAGAAGGCTTTGAAGGAGAACCAAAATGATATGTTCCAAGGGAAAGATAGAGCTCTGCCTCTGCTGGCTCAGTCTTGACCTGCCAAAAAAAAGGACGGGTGGGACATTGCCTGTGCCCACCCACCAAAGGCTGTCACACGTCTCTAAATCAAGAGGATTCCGCTTCCCAATCAGGCAACTTGTGTGTACAGTCAGCTTCTTCTAGCAACTCTATATCTGTTGGCTTCAAGAGAATGTTTTGCCTCCATATACATACCCCTTCTTCTTTTTTCAAAGATGAATTTAAACCAACATGCCTCCAGGAACAAGAACAAAATGAAGAATCCAAAAAATATAGTTAGGGAGAAAATTCAATAATTTTTGTTGAAATGAGTGAAGGACAAGAAGCAAGTTATGTTGATTATTGTAGATACAGCATTCTGATTAAATCTGGCAAAAAGGCAGCCTGTTTTTTTCTGCTTTTATTTTATTAACAGTTGAGGTAACCAAGTTACTTAAAATGAAGTTTATGATTTAAAAAAATCCACTAAGATGTTATTTCCTTAGTCTATTTTAAATTTTTATCTTTGAGAGCAGAAATACGTATGAAGAATTGGCAAGAGAATATTATAAATTTAGTTGGCTATCATCAAAGCCAGCCCACTTATTTCCCACAGCCCACTTTTCAAAGAGAACTCAAAGTATAACAACAACAGTGTCTCCTTCTGTTTGTGTTCATTCTTCTATCCTCTCTGCCATATTTGATTTTACTCCTGCTTTATCTGTGGGGCATGACTTTGGGGTGACTCTGGGAGAATTTAGGATGAGCTATCCCTTGGGAAGGGTTGGAAGGGAATGGAAGAATGAGCACTACCATTCATTACAAGAGGCTTGTTGAAGAAAATTTACCCCAGTCACCCATCAAAAGATCAACCAGAAAAGTATAACCAATGAATTATCTGCGAAGGAACAGCTGCAGAAATGGCTTGACACAGATGCTGTGTTGACCTTTAGGAAGCTTCAGGACTCCTTACTAAAAAGAAATATTTTGGCAAAACCTCAAGCTCACTTTTGTAAGAATGTAAAAGCCATAGTCTTGCCCTATTTTAACCTCAGTACTACAGGAAGCTTCTAGTTGTAATGCATTCTAACCAAAACTGCCTTATGTCTAGTAAAACCTAGAGCAGTGGCACTACTCTGAGACAGTGAGTCGTCACCTCTGAGCGTGACCTCTGCCAGTTCTGTGCTCTGTAGTCTCCTCGATGCTGTGTTTTTAGGTGTAGAAGTACACCGATGACCTGCACCAAAGGGGGAACATTTCCCACTGCCCCACTCTGGACATCACCTGGTTTGGCTGAATTCTCTCTGGAGTATAATTATTGTCCCTTTGTTTAAGAAACATCGTGTTCTGATAGGAAAAGGTAAATACAATTCCAAAGACCATGGGAAGCTCCTGGAGATTGCTAGAACTGTTCTAAACTGCCTTAGAAACTAGATCATGTTCATTAGAAATAAATGCATGTAGAACAGATACCTACAGTCACTGAAACTAGTTCTTACAGGGTCTATCTGACAGTATTGCTATGAAGGCTCAAAATAATCATACATTTGGGATATGTCCACATATCCTTGATAAAAGGTGAGAATAATACATTAGGGCATGCATTTCTCTCTAATCCTGATAGGTGACCATATAGTGATTGTGCATGCTCAAGTCATTCAGTCCAGCTCTTTGTGACCCCATGGACTATAGCATCAGGCTCCCTTGTCCATAGGGTAGTGCAGACAAGAATAGTGGACTGGGTTCCCATTCCCTCCTTCAGGCGATTTTCTCTCCCCAGGGATCAAATGCACATCTCCTGCATTGGCAGGCAGATTCTTTACCACTGAGCCACCTGGGAAGCCCATAGTGATGCTTAGAAGACAGAAAATCAGAGTCAGATACTTCGTTGACTTTGTAAAATTGCACTTATCTTGGTGCTATTCCATCTGACTTTGTCCTCTGTTAATTGTCAAGTATGATTAAAAAAAGAATGAAAGTGTTAGTCACTCAGTCATATCTAACTCTTTGCGACCCCATGGACTGAGCCCACCAGGCTCCTCTGTCCATGGAATTCTCCAGGCAAGAATACTGGATGGAGTGGGTTGCCATTCCCTTCTTCAGGGAATCTTCCCAACCCAGGGATAGAACTCACGTCTCCTGCGTTGCAGGCAGATTCTTTACCATCTGAGCCAACAGGGAATCCCTTTGTCCTCTGTAATTGTCAAGTTGGATCAACCAAGTCCAGATATTAACCCCCCCAAAATATCAAAATATACATGTTTCAATATGTAGGACTTCATAAAAATAATAGGATTCATTGAGACAGATTTAGATATATGCTCTGGAATAAGGATTATATAGTTTACCATATGCATAAATATATAAAATAAACTACTAGTAGTACACAGTAGAGATCTGATAACTTTCTAGTTGCCTTTACTAATGAACTAGTGAGAACTCTTAGCCTAGAGTAGCTAATCTATTTTTTTTTTAGTGTTTGCCCTAGAATTAGCAATACATGTTTACAGCTAATCCAAGTCCACTTTCAAATATTAATAGCGCTATACCACTTTATAGGCAGTAAGAATACCTTGTAATAACAAAATATCCTAGTTACTACTGCCTCTTGTCTGTTGTATCATTTCAGTCATTCATTTCATTTGTGTATGTACCTAAGCCCATATACATATGTATCATATACACATAAGCATCATAATCAATACACTGTTGGTATTATTATTAATATTTTTAACAAACTGTTTTCTGTTAGATCAGCTCAGAATTTTAAAAATGCAAGTTTTTATTTAACCTTCATTTATTGCTTCTTTAATGCTTTTCTTTTTTTAATATAGATCCAAATTTTTGATTTTTAATGCTTTCCTTCTTTCTTAACATTACTTTCCCACAGGTCTACTGGCAACAAATTCCTTCCACTTTTGTTTGTCTAAAAAAGTATTTCTGCTTCTCTTTTGAATGGTGATTTCACAGGGTGCCCAATTCTAGGTTGCCATGGTTTTTTTCTCTCAACATTTCTAGTATTTCACTCCACTCTCCTCTTGCTTGTGAGATTTCTGAGAAGTCTTATGCAGTTTTTTCTTTGTGCCTCCGTGAGTAAGGTGTTTTTTCCCTCTGACTTGTTTCACAATATTTTTTCTTTGTCTTTGATTTTCTATAATCTGAAAATGATATGCCTAGATGTAGTTTTTTGGCATTATCCTGGGTCTGTGGTTTGGTATCTGGCATTGTTTTTGTTCATTCCTCAGTCATGTCCGACTCTTTGCAACCCCATGGACTGCAGCACAACAGGCTTCCCTGTCCTTCACCATCTCCCAGAACTTGCTCAAACTCATGTCCATTGAGTCGGTGATGCCATCCAGCCATCCTGTCCTCTGCCGTCCCCCTCTCCTCCTGCCTTCAATCCTTCCCAGCATCAGGGTCTTTTCCAGTGAGCTGGCTCTTCACATCAGGTGGCCAAAGTACTGGAGCTTCAACTTCAGCATCAGTCCTTCCAATGAATATTCAGGATTGATTTCCTTTAGTGTTGACTGGTTTGATCTCCTTGCTATCCAAGGGACTCTCAAGAGTCTCCTTCAAACCACAGTTTAAAAAGCATCAATTCTTCGGCGCTCAGCTTTCCTTATGGTCCAACTCTCATATCCATACATGACTACTGGAAAAACCATAGCCTTGACTAGATGGCTTTACTTGTTGGCAAAGTAGTGTCTCTGCTTTTTAATATGCTGTATAGGTTTGTCATAGCTTTTCTTCCAAGGAGCAAGCATCATTTAATTTCGTGGCTGCAGCCACCATCTGCAGTGATTTTGGAGCCCAAGAAAATAAAGTCTGTCACTGTTTCCATTGTTTCCCCATCTATTTGCCATGAACTGATGAGACTGGATGCCATGATCTTAGTTTTTTGAATGTTGAGTTTTAAGCCAGCTTTTTCACTGTCCTCTTTCACCTTCATCAAGAGGGTCTTTAGTTACTCTTTTCTTAATGTTTCAGTTCAGTTCAGTCACTTAGTCGTGTCCGACTCTTTGTGACCCCATGAATCGCAGCACACCAGGCCTCCCTGTCCATCACCAACTTCCGGAGTTCACTCAGACTCACATCCATCTCATCCTCTGTCATCCCCTTCTCCTCCTGCCCCCAATCCCTCCCAGCATCAGACTCTTTTCCAATGAGTCAACTCTTCGTATGAGGTGGCCAAAGTACTGGAATTTCAGCTTCAGCATCATTCCTTCCAAAGAAATCCCAGGGCTGATCTCCTTCAGAATGGACTGGTTGGATCTCCTTGCAGTCCAAGGGACTCTCAAGAGTCTTCTCCAACACCACAATTCAAAAGCATCAATTCTTCACGCGCTCAGCCTTCTTCACAGTCCAACTCTCACATCCATACATGACCACTGGAAAAACCATAACCTTGACAAGATGGACCTTTGTTGGCAAATTAATGTCTCTGATTTTCAATATGCTATCTAGGTTGGTCATAACTTTCCTTCCAAGGAGTAAGTGTCTTTTAATTTCATGGCTGCAGTCACCATCTGCAGTGATTTTGGAGCCCCCAAAAAATAAAGTCTGACACTGTTTCCACTGTTTCCCCGTCTATTTCCCATAAAGTGATAGGACTGGATGCCATGATCTTCATTTTCTGAATGTTGAGCTTTAAGCCAACTTTTTCACTCTCCACTTTCACTTTCATCAAGAGGCTTTTTAGTTCCTCTTCACTTTCTGCCATAACGGTGGTGTCATCTGCATATCTGAGGTTATTGATATTTCTCCCAGCAATCTTGATTCCAGCTTGTGCTTCTTCCAGCCCAGCGTTTCTCATGATGTACTCTGCATATAAGTTAAATAAGCAGGGTGACAATCTACAGCCTTGACGGACTCCTTTTCCTATTTGGAACCAGTCTGTTGTTCCATGTCCAGTTCTAACTGTTGCTTCCTGACCTGCATACAGATTTCTCAAGAGGCAGGTCAGGTGGTCTGGTATTCCCATCTCTTTCAGAATTTTCTACAGTTTATTGTGATCCACACAGTCAAAGGCTTTGGCATAAACAATAAAGCATAAATAGATGTTTTTCTGGAACTCTCTTGCTTTTTCCTTGATCCAGCAGATGTTGGCAATTTGATCTCTGGTTCCTCTGCCTTTTCTAAAACCAGCTTGAACATCAGGAAGTTCACGGTTCACGTATTGCTGAAGCCTGGCTTGGAGAATTTTGAGCATTACTTCACTAGCATGTGAGCATTCATTTAGTTGGTGAAATTCAGGTTCCCATGGTGGTCCACTTATGAGTCTCTGCTTTGGGAAGTTGGGAATCTGTGACTCCCTCTATTCGTCTATGTCTCAAGTCTTGAAGATAGCAGTTTGACCTATACCCTTTCCTCTCACATGCTCAAGAATAGTTGGTTTTTCAGTCTGTCCAGGTTTTTTACTTGTCATTACAACAGAGTGGCACCTTCCAAGTTCCCTACATATGGAACTTTTAACCAGAATCCTTTCCAAGGTAGCTAATCTAATGTTCTCGTATTCTGCTGGTCATCTTCATTGCATCCCATCCCTTTTTTTTTTATCACATGCGGCCAGCAGAGATTAGTCCCTTCCCTGTTTCCAGGACCTTAATTTGGTTCCCTAATAATGTACTTTCTGGGGGTTTCTCAGTTGGTTTCTCTGAAGGCTGGCTTTGCTCAGTGTGTCTTGAAATTGCTGGCTGACTGCTTTCTTGTTAACCTGTGAGTTTTGTGAGATGTTTCTGGCCTCTGCCTCTTTTTTAAGCATGTGCTTTGACTGATGTGCACATAGCAGGTGTAGAAGAGGAATTATAAGCAGGAAAGAGTACTTCCTGATCCTAAGTTTTGAAAATGGATCCCATCTCATTCCATTACGCATTCTTCAAGCACCAGCAATGCTCCTATTTGAGTATATCTTATGTACTTATTTTTTCTTTAAAAATTTCTTTCTGACGGTGACAGTCAGTATATGTAATCAGTTCATTGGGATTTCAGGGAGGAGGAAACTATTGGCCTTAAGTCTTAACCAGTGTTGTAACAAGTGTGGGTTTCAGCAATGGATAATAATAAAATCAAACCTCATTAGTTGATGTCCAATTAATATTTTTACTTACTGAAGTCAGTTTCAATGTCCTTTTGAGCTAGAGAAACAATCGTATAAATCAGGGTCCCGCTGTTTGTAGTAAGAAGCTTACATTATTGGAGTATGAGGACAGGATGAGTTAGATTTGCTCTATTCCTTGGTATCAGAGTGTGAAGCCAACCCTGACCTCACAACATTCAGAAAACAGAGCTGTGCAGGCAAATAATGTCCCATGATTAGTGAGTGGGTTACAAAGAAGCTTCACGTTCAGGTTAAAATCTTTTCTCAGGGACCTAACATGCATTAAGCACTGTGCCAGGACTTAGGGGACATCATCTTAGATACATCATGTATATATCAGAGTGTATGCATCATTTATATCCTCACAGAAACCTTATACAATACTCTCATCAACATGAGGATGAGGACAATGAGGTTAGAAGAGGTTAGAAAGATTGCCCAGGATCATTTGATACATGTTAAAAGCAGGATTCAAAACCATTTCTAATTCCAGTGGTGGTGGTGTTAATGTTGACATTGTAGTTGTTGAAGACACACACACACACATCAATGTGTTTGAGCTCTTGCAGTGATGGGATTCAAGTTCTTCTTGACTGAACCTTCATTACGAAGGACAGATCTGAATTCACTGATCAAGGAAATCAGAGATGAAGGGAGTCAAGGAGCCAGAAAATACAAAATGTATGTTTACTGGGAACTGAAATTGAAAGTTGATAGATTTAGATGGACTTGCCAACAAGACATATAGTTATATAATTCCTATTCTTCCCATCTTCTATGAAGTTAAATGTTATTTCTGTTTATTTAAGAGAATTGTGGCAGTGTTTGTTTTCATCTCATATTATTATACTCAAGGTTATGTCCAGTTTTAGGAGAATTATCAATTTGTGTGCTAGTGTAAAATTTAACGTGTACTGCTTAACTTACTCTCAAATGATGGTTTTTTAAAAAAGATCTTGTTCTTTGTCAGTATTTTGAAGACTTGGTATACAGTACTTTGAATCTCTTTCAGATGCTGTGATTAAATATTCAGGGCTTGAGTATCTTTGATCTTAAGTTAAAATAATAGGAAATCTTACATTTTCTGCCACAGATCATTACAATAAGCTAAGTCTTCAGTTTATCCCCTCATAAATTAAATTTTTGAGTCAGAAAAATCTTGTATGAGCTAAATTAACAATATAACAGTCTCCCTTTATTTTACAGTCTCAATATTGAATTGAGAATATGATGAACTGTATTGTCCTGTTTAATTATGTTTTGGTTTTGGACATAAGAAACTTGTTCTTTATATCAAAGGATAATTTCACTCAAGATGATCAGGTTCAAGTGTATATGAAGATAATTTTTTTAAATTAATTTTATTTTATTTTTTAACTTTACAATATTGTATTGGTTTTGCCATATATCGAAATGAATCCGCCACAGGCATACATGCGTTCCCCATCCTGAACCCTTCTCCCTCCCCCCCTCCCCATACCATCCCTCTGGGTCGTCCCATTGCACCAGCCCCAAGCATCCAGTATCGTGCATCGAACCTGGACTGGTGGCTCATTTCATATATAATATTATACATATTTCAATGCCATTCTCCAAAATCATCCCACCCTCTCCCTCTCCCACAGAGTCCAAAAGACTGTTCTATACATCTGTGTCTCTTTTGCTGTCCCTTATACAGGGTTTATTGTTACCATCTTTCTAAATTCCATATATATGTGTTAGTATACCGTATTGGTGTTTTTCTTTCTGGCTTGCTTCACTCTGTATAATAGGCTCCAGTTTCATCCACCTCATTAGAACTGATTCAAATGCATTCTTTTTAATGGCTGAGTAATACTCCATTGTGTATATGTACCACAGCTTTCTTATCCATTCATCTGCTGATGGACATCTAGGTTGCTTCCATGTCCTGGCTATTATAAACAGTGCTGCGATGAACATTGGGGTACACGTGTCTCTTTCAATTCTGGTTTCCTCAGTGTGTATGCCCAGCAGTGGGATTGCTGGGTCATAAGGCAGTTCTATTTTCAGTTTTTTAAGAAATCTCCACACTGTTCTCCATTTTTTTTAAAGTAAAAGTTCTTAATTAATCTCTCACTGTGTGTTAGTCACTCAGTCGTGTCTGACTCTTTGCAACCTCGTGGACTGTAGTGCACCAGGCTCCTTTGTCCACAGAACTCTCCAGCAAGAAAATGGGAGTGTGTTGCCATGCCGTTCTCCAGGAGATCTTCCTGACCTAGGAGTCAAACCAGGTTTCTTACATCACAGGTCAATTGTTTACCTTCTGAGCCTCAAGAAAGCCCCAACCGCTCACTGCTGCTGCTGCTGCTAAGTCACTTCAGTCGTGTCCGACTCTGTGTGACCCCATAGATGGCAGCCCACCAGGCTCTCCCGTCCCTGGGATTCTCCAGGCAAGAACACTGGAGTGGGTTGCCATTTCCTTCTCCAATGCATGAAAGTGAAAAGTGAAAGGGAAGTCGCTAAGTCAAGTCCAACTCTTTCTCGACCCCATGGACTGAAGCCTACCAGGCTCCTCTGTCCATGGGATTTTCCAGGCAAGAGTACTGGAGTGGGGTGCCATTGCTTTCTCCAAACTGCTCACTACCAGTGTCTAAAAAAGTTTCCTATGTGTTTACAGCTTCACAGTGACATTCTCATTGCTATATGTGGAGACAGTGACTCAGATTCCTCTATAAAACTTTGGGTTTGATTCTCATCTATTTAGAATGTGATTGATTTCCACTTACTGCCCTTTTCAAGTACATACTTATAGATAATCAGTTAACTTAGTTCTGGGCCAACATATTGATTGGCACCTTAATTACTTAGAATTTCTTTGTGGGCTGTGTTCAGTGTGTAAGTTAAAGGGTCAAAAGGCAAGCCAGATTTAAAAGCCAACATCATTTTTCTTTTTTGAATTACAGGAAAAGGTCAGGGTCACATAGATTCAACCTAATCTGTTACACTTTCTGCATTTGCAGTGTTACATCATGATCACTACTCTTAAAATAATGACTGATTCTGACCCCCTCCACAAAGAGGTATTACAATATCCTATGTCAAGAAAGATTCTGTTGTTTCAGCAGTTGGTTTACAGAGTTGATTAATGACTATGCCACTCATAATTAATGGTTTGAGTTTTTTATTACAATGGAGACGTTATCAGTCAGGGTGCCCTGCACACCCAAACAGAATACCCTGACCACTTTCAAAGGTGTGCGTAGGGCTTAGGGAAGCCAAGAAAAGTGATTCATTACCTCTGTCCATCCATTAATAGTAGAGGATGGAGGGAACAAAGCTACCATCCTAGGCCTAAAGAAGTAAAAGGAGGAGCAGTTATCCAAAGAAATAGTGTCTCCATTTCCCAAATTTAATTGGAAGCCACAGAAATCCATAGCATCAGCTTCTGCAGAGTGAACCTGGAGTGAAAACCAAAAAAAATAAAAGGAATGAAAACAGAAAACACAGGAGAGGATGAAATGAAAAGTCAATAAAATCAGTAGTGGTGAGTTTCCTAGCAAGCCAAGCTCGTTGGTAGCTCTGGGTCTTGACTCAAGAAAAGAAGGAAGCTAGCATTTATTGAGTACTATTCCAGTTACTATTGCTGTATAACATAGCAACCTAAATTTAGTGTACTAAAACGCCCATTTTACTATGGCTTCTTACCTATAAAATTGAACTGGTAAAGAACCTACCTACCAATGCAGGAGATCTAAGAGACTCAGGTTCAGTCCCTGGATTGGGAAGATCCCCTTGGAGAAGGGCATGGCAGCCCACTCCAGTATTCTTGCCTAGAGAATCCCATGGACAGAGGAGCCTGGGGGACTACAGTCCATGTGGTCACAAAGAGTCAGACACAATTGAAGTGACTTAACATGCATGCCCGTAGGTAGGACTCTGTAGGTCAGAAATTTAGACAGGATACAGTGGGGATGGCATGCCTTAGCTCCACAGTGTCTGACACCTCAGCTAGGAAGACCCAGGTGGCAAAGAATGATTCAGATGCCTAGGAGCTGGAGTCATCTGGAGGCTTCTTAACTCATATGATTGGCACTTGGGCTGGATAACTCATTGGGGACTGTCAACTGGAGTAGCTATACCTGGTCTCTCCAAGGGTGGGGGTTTCCTACTCCATGGCAGGTGGAGGGTCTTGAGAGTGACAGATTCTAAAGAATTAGAGGGAAGCCACATGGTCTTTTATGACCTCACCTCTGAACTCACATAACTTCATTTCTGCATTCAGTCCAAAGTCAGGGTAACTAGAGAAGAACATACCAAAAGACAGATTATTGTAGCCATCTTTGGAAAATACAGTTTGTCACCAAGGCAACAAGAACTAGCAATGTGGAGGCATTCTGATGGCAGTTGAAACAAACTTTTCCAAGTTAATGGTAAAATTTTATTAACCAGAATTCACTTATTAGCCAGTTTTCCATGATTAAACTTTATCATCTCTTCATGGATTATAGATTATAAAAGTAGAAGACACTCCCAGAAATAAACTAGCTCAGCATCACACTCTTAAACAGTCTGAATGTCATTATTCTCATTTCTTGCTGTTAAACTAGTGATGAGTAGAAGGAAAAGTAGAGACTAGAACCTAGGACTCTTGGATTTTATTTGTCTTACTTATTTAACTAGAATTTGATAAGGGATGGAATTATAGATTACATTTTACAAAATGAACAGAGAAGTACCTGAGTAGAGTCAGAAGCACCTGGCCAGGTATTGTGTTCCTATAACCTGGGAGTAATCAGTCTATTGAGTCAGGGTCCCTCATTGGAAGGTTTGGGCTTAGCTTTGTATCTATGAAGTGAGAACTCAAGAGCTAGAATAATAGAAGATTAGTGGTCTGTGGTGTTGGAGAAGACTCTTGAGAGCCCCTTGGACTGCAAGATCAAACCAATCAATCCTGAAGGAAATCAATCCTGAATATTCTTTGGAAGGACTGATGCTGAAGTTGAAGCTCCAATACTTTGGCCACCTGATGCAAAGAGCTGGCTTATTAGAAAAGACCTGATGCTGGGAAAGATTGAAGGCAGGAGGATAAGGGGATTACAGAGGATGAGATGGTTGGATGGCATCACCAACTTAATAGACATGAGTTTGAGCAAGCTCCCGGAGATGGTGATGGACAGGGAAGCCCAGCGTACTGCAGTCCATGGGGTCACAAAGAGTCAGACAAGACTGAGCAACTGAACAGCAACAACAATGACCATTAATTCCAACAGAGAAACTCTGACACATTGTTTATTTTCCCCCATGCACCCGGCAGTATCTGCCTGGCCCATTCATCCACTCATCTGGCTGCTGGTCTAGCAGACTGACTCATGAAATGTTATTAACTTTCTGGCGGGGACTGTTGGTAATGTCTCTGCCCTCCTACTACTTCTGGAGTAAGAAGCACTGACTTATCTTTGCTATTAATGCACAGAAACAAGCCTTCTGTGGGGGGATATTTCCAACCTATGAGAGTCATCTGACAGTTGCCTTTTATGTTTTGACATCAAGAATTTGCCAAACTATCCAAAGTTTTACTGAAACTTCTAAGATCTAAGCGTTTTCCTTTTTTTCTCTTCTATAATGGCAGATTCCATGTCAGTTTTTCTGGATTCAGTCATTGCAATCTCCACTCCACTCGTATTATATAAGACTTCTCTACAGGTGTGTGTGTCTTTCCAGACAATGACTCAGTCATTATGCCATGAAAGTTTCTTTTATAGTGTTGCTTCAAGCTGTTGGTAGTACTTTGTTTATATGAAAAAAAAAAAAAAAGAGCACATAGTCTATCATTTGAAAAAGCCTGAGTGACTGAAATGTTACCTGTCTCTTTAAATAAAACTGCTGCTGCTGGTGCTAAGTCACTTCAGTCGTGTCCGACTGTGCAACCTCATAGATGGCAGCCCACCAGGTTCCTCTGTCCCTGGGATTTCTCCAGGCAAGAATACTGGAGTGGGTTGCCATTTCCTTCTCCAATGCATGCATGCATGCTAAGTCGCTTCAGTCATGTCCAACTCTATGCAACCCTATGGACAGCAGCCCACCAGGCTCCTCTGTACACAGGATTCTCTAGGCAAGAACACTGGAGCAGGTTGCCATTTCCTTCTCCTTAAATAGAACTAAACAGTGTTGATTTAACAATAAAATTAGGAACTAAACAATAAAAGAGGAACTAAAGAGCCTCTTGATAAAAGTGAAAGAGGAGAATGAAAAAGCTGGCTTAAAACTCAACATTCAGAAAGCTAGGATCCAGTCCCATCACTTCAAGGCAAATAGATGGGGAAACAATGGAAACAGTGACAGACTTTAATTTCTTGGGCTCCAAAATCACTGCAGATGGTGACTGCAGCCATGAAGTTGAAAGATGCTTGCTCCTTGGAAGGAAAGCTATGACACACCTGCTGCTGCTGCTGCTGCTGCTAAGTCGCTTCAGTCGTGTCCGACTCTGTGCGACCCCATAGATGGCAGCCCACCAGGCCCCCCATCCCTGGGATTCTCCAGGCAAGAACACTGGAGTGGGTTGCCATTGCCTTCTCCAATGCATGAAAGTGAAAAGTGAAAGTGAAGTCGCTCAGTCGTGTCTGACTCTTCTCGACCCCATGGACTGCAGCCTACCAGGCTCCCTCCGCCCATGGGATTTTCCAGGCAAGAATACTGGAGTGGGGTGCCATCCCCTTCTCTGATGACAAACCTAGACAGTGTATTAAAAAGCAGAGACAACACTTTGCCAACAAAGGTCCATCTAGTCAAAGCTGTGGTTTCTCTGGTAGTCATGTATAGATGTGAGAGTTAAACCATAAAAAAAGCTGAGTGCTGAAAAATTGATGCTTTTTGAACTGTGGTGTTGGAGAAGACTCTTAAGAGTCGCTTGCACTACAAGGAGATTAAACCAGTCAATCCTAAAGGAAATCAGTCCTGAATATTCATTGGAAGAACTGATGCTGAAGCCGAAACTCCAATCCTTTTGGCCACCTGATGCAAAGAGCCAATTCATTGGAAAAGACCCTGATGCTGGGAAAGATTGAAGGCAGGAGAAGGGAGCAGCAGAGGTTGAGATGATTGGATGGCATCACTGACTTGACAGACATGAGTTTGAGCAAGTTCCAGGAGTTGGTGATGGACAGGGAAGCCTGGCGTGCTACAGACCATGGTGTTGCGAAGAGTTGGACATGACTGAGCAAGTGAACTGAACTGAGTGAACAATAAAATACTGTTGATTCATTTTAAAGTCTTCACTTACTGTTTTGCATTTCCCTCTGACATTTTTGAATTTGTTGTTGTTCAGTTGCTCAATCATATCTGACTCTTTGTGACCCCATGGATTGCAGCACACCAGGCTTCCTGCCCTTCACTGTCTCCTGAAGTTTGCTCAAACTCATGTCCACTGAGTCAGTGATGCCATCCAACCGTCTCATCTGAGATACAATCTTTGGCATCTGAATATGCAAGCTAGCCCCAGATATTGGCATGAGTCCATGTAAGGGCATGTGATGCAGTGTGTGGTAGGGGAGCTCCCCATTTTGGGTCCTGCCAGCATTGTGGATATGGGCAATCCCTTCATGTAATTGGCACTAAAGCAAGGAAGTGACTAGCTTATTGGTGCACATGTGGCCCTTCAAATTCTGGGCTTCACCAGTGAGCCCACTCAAGGCCCAGATGCCCTGAGAGCTCAGGGTGCCCGTCTCTGTGCTGGTCAATTGCTCTCTTGTCTGGGGCCTCCATCTTCAGTCTTCCCACCCAGCCTTTCCTATTTTGCATGGAATCATTGGCTCTTTCAGAACAGATGATGACACTCTTCCTACCTGCCCTTCACCTCTCAATCCGTGATGTCTGGCTACTCCTCCACATTCTCTTGCCAATGATGTCCTAGCTAGTAAAGCCAGTGGTCCTTTCTTTTCCCTTCTTAACCTGTATGACTTCACTGTGCCCTGTTTTCTCATATGTTAGGTAGCAATAGTAATAGTGTTGACCTCATTGGGTTGTGAGGTTTTATTTATTACACATCATAGTAGATAATAGGTGCTATGTTATACATACACACACATTTATGCATGTGTATATATTTGTCTGGGACATACATAGGTAGTCACACACACACATAAACACATCAGATCAGATCAGATCAGTCGCTCAGTTGTGTCTGACTCTTTGCGACCCCATGAATCACAGCACACCAGGCCTTCCTGTCCATCACCAACTCCCGGAGTTCACTCAGACTCATGTCCATCGAGTCAGTGATGCCATCCAGCCATCTCATCCTCTGTCGTCCCATTCTCCTCTTGCCCCCCAATCCCTCCCAGCATCAGAGTCTTTTCCAATGAGTCAACTCTTCGCATGAGGTGGCCAAAGTACTGGAGTTTCAGCTTTAGCATCATTCCTTCCAAAGAAATCCCAGGGCTGATCTCCTTCAGAATGGACTGGTTAGATCTCCTTGCAGTCCAAGAGACTCTCAAGAGTCTTCTCCAACACCACAGTTCAAAAGCATCAATTCTTCGGCACTCAGCCTTCTTCACAGTCCAACTCTCACATCCATACATGACCACAGGAAAAACCATAGCCTTGACTAGACGAACCTTTGTTGGCAAAGTAATGTCTCTGCTTTTGAATATGCTATCTAGGTTGGTCATAACATTCCTTCCAAGGAGTAAGCGTCTTCATACAAGTCTGAACAGTGCCCTGGGCAAGGCAAGCACTACCTGGATTAATTACTACTCAGTTAGTGTTAGTCGCTCAGTTCAGTTCAGTCTCTTAGTCACGTCTGACTCTTTGTGACCCCATGAACTGCAGCAGGCCAGGCTTCCCTGTCCATCACCAACTCCCGGAACTTTTGGAGCCCAAAATATAAAGTCTTTCACTGTTTCCATTGTTTCCTCATCTATTTACCATGAAGTGGTAGAACCAGATGCCATGATCTTTTGCTTTTTGAGTGTTGAGTTTTAAGCCAGCTTTTTCACTCTCTTCTTTCACTTTCCTCAAGAGGCTATTCAGTTGCTCTTCACTTTCTGCCATAAGGGTGGTGTCATCTGCATATCTGAGGTTATTGATATTTCTCCCAGCAATCTTGATTCCAGCTTGTGCTTCATCCGGCCCAGCATTTTGTATGATGTACTCTGCATATAAATTAAATAAGCAAGGTGACAATATACAGCCTTGACATACTCCTTTCCCAATTTGGAACCAGTCCATATTTGGAACAAGACTGCTTCCAAATTGGGAAAGGAGTCACTCATTCACGTGCAACTCTTTGTGCTCTCAGGGACCGTAACTCGCCAGGCTCCTCTGTCCAAGGAATTCTCCAGGGAAGAATACTGCAGTGGGTAGCAATTCCCTTCTCCAGGGGATCTTCCTGACCCAGGGATTGAACCCAACTATCATTCTATATCCAAAGTCAAATCCAGCCCCCACGTGGGCTGTGTTCACCTGTAGACCCGACCGTTTCTATGTGCTTCTCTTTCTTACTTACCAACCTGGTGTCAAAGGCAATAGTATTTTCGATCCCTGCTGTCAGAACCCTCTACTTTAAAAAACATAACCTCTCAACTTCACAACATTATTTTGAATTTTATTTCTGTCTTTCAGAGTTTACAAGCCCCAACTAATATAAAGCTCCCATTCCTCTCTTTTATTAAACTAAATAAGTCGGATTGTGTTGCAACACCTGGTGGTGGCATCTGTTTTCAGTATTTAAATCTCACTTTGTGTTTTATCTGGCATATGTATGTGGAGTCTTGTCTCCACAGCTAGAGTGGAATCTGTATACTAGATTACATATTAATTGGCCTATATTATCTTTGGTCCTTACTTAGGAAGATATTTTTCACCCATTGCGTTCAGCAGCATGAGCAGATTTAAAGAGGTCTCCATTCCTACTTTAAAAACCAAATACTCTGGACTTCCCTGATAGTCCACTGGTTGAGACTTCACCTTCCAGTGCGGGAGATGTGGATTTGATCCCTGGTCGGAGAACTAAGATTCCACATGCTTCATGGCTAAAAGGCCAAACCATAGAACAGAAGTAGTAATGTAACAAATTCAATAAAGACTTTAAAAAAATGGTCCACATCAAAAAAAAAAAAAAAATCTTTAAGAAAATAAAAATAAAGACCAAATACTTTATGGACAACTTTCTCATCAGTTATAGGCATGATCAGGGGCCTCATCTGACACTAAGAATGTGGGCTCGGGTTTAATACGTGTGAACCTTTCTGTTAAACCCCCAGGTATCCGCCGCCAGACTGCCCATTGCGTGAAGAAGGGCCGTGGGATAGTGAAAGCTACATTCTGTGATCCAGAAACACAACCCAATGGGAGACAGAAGAAGTGTCATGAACAGGATTGTCCACCCAGGTAACTGTTGGTAACAGCTCGAGCTCCGTGTGTCTGCCTACCATGGTGTCTGATTTCATAGTAATCAAGGGCTCAGTGATGGGGGAGGGCTGGGTGGCTTCATTATTAGAATAAATACAGGCAAGCTGTCACAGGTTTCTGTGGCTATGCTGTTAGAACCTGTGACAAGGTGTGAGTGGGGAACGTTTTCTCCCCAGAGAACAGTATTTCTTACAAAGCTCGTATGATCTATGTTTAATTACTTGGTAAGACTTAAGTCCCAAAGCACTGTTGAACAGAATGATGTGTAGATCATCCCAAAATTCTTTAGCTAATTGGTTAGGCTTTTCCAAGAGCATTTTACCCACCAGTGCAATAGTAGCCTTTAGAGAACACGCTTACACTTTTGGAGCACTGCCTTGAAAAGTGGACTTACAGACCAGGCTTGTTCAACCTCAGCACTGTTGACATTTGGGGCTGGATAATTCTTTGTTGTTGGGGGCTGTCACATGTTTAGCAGCATCCCTGGCCTTGTGTCCATTTAGAAGTTTGTAGCATTTCATCTTCCCTGTCCAGGTTGTGACAACCATAAATGTCTCCAAACTTTGCCAAATGTCTTGTGGGGGCAAAATCACCCTTGGTTGAGAATTGCTGTTAATAGAGGTATTCATCTGCTCCGAATCATATAGATTCAAGTTTCTAGAAGGCAGCTTGGATGTTATTATGAGGGGCGTTTGTTAGAGAGAGAAAGAGGGGTAGGGAGAAGAAGAAAAAGAAAAAAGAAGGGAGGGAAGAAAAGAAAGAATTAGTTGTGGGGAGTGTTTTCATTCCCTCGTGTCCATAAACAGAGATGTATTTCATTTGCAGATCCCGTCAGGCATTCATTCCAGTCCCAAGAAGACACATTAAGAAGAGTTTAGTTTAACAGGAGGGGACTGGTTGGCATAATAAATCTAGCAAGTGACAGGCAGAATTCTAAAGAAGAGCTGAAAGAATGGGATAAATGCCAAATAACTAGGTCAAAAAGAAGCATCTAGACAGCTCAGCCAAGGCAGACAGTGTCAGTTTCTTCTGGTCTCAGGCAGGGAGGTCCCAGAGGCCAGGGTGTTCTCATCTCAGAATCAGGTTGATTCTCTGTCCAGTTCTGGGGTTTCTTTCTGGGTGGAAGGTGGGCTGTGAGGTTCAGAGCTGGACCCCATCTCCATCAAGAGAGGACAGAGGTACTACTGTCCCCTCCCCTCGCTGTGGCTCTACCCTGATGTCTTTATTGAGTTTGTTACAATGTTGCCTTGTTAGGTTTTGGGTTTTTGGCCACAAGGCTTGTGGGATCTTAGTTCCGCAAGCAGGGTTCAAACCCACACCCTCTGCACTGGAAGGTGAAGTCTTAACCACTGGACCACCAGGGAAGTCCCTCCCATAACTCTTTCACTGGGAAGAACTGGGGACTTGAGGGGAGGATCAGGCCCCACTAGGTTTTGTATGTAATCATTGCAGTTTCTATAGATCCTTCTCAGGGAAGAATGAGCCTGGAAAGAGGAATCTTTCTTATCGCTTGCCTTATCTCATCAATAGCCTGTCCCTTTGTGGAGTTTATGCACTTCCATCATATTTATCTCCATCAAAGTCAATGACTCTCACCAGGCACTTCCTTTTGCCCTCACCAGCTGCCAACCACCACACACACCCTGGGATGCTTGCCTCATTTTTCAATGCCACCCTTTCTGGTGAGTGGCTACCTTCTTAAAACCACAGCTGTTTAGTTCCTGAATCTAACTTTGGCCCTAGGGTTCAGGGACATTTTTATTATTTTATTTAGTCTACCTGGGCCTTCCTTAATATTACTGGCAAATCTTTGTTAAACATTCATTATTTCCCACGAGAGGTATGATGGCAATGATAACCATGTTACAGTTACATGTACTGAGCACTGTGATTTTGTGATATAATAAAAGCTATGTCTCTGGTACATGGCTCCAGGCAGAGCTCCTAAAACTCAAGGCTAACTAGCTGTAAGGCTGCAGTGGGTCAACATACAGCAGACCCCTCAAAGACAGGCATGCACCTCTCCCCTCACTTGATTTGTGTCTAAGGCAAAGCAAGCTCTGTGCTAGGTTGGTGGGCATCAAAAGATGCTGATGCAGGTGCTCACCTGATGAGACCAAGAGAGAGATGGGGATATTAGCTGTGTCCATAAAAGTGGCATAGTCACAGAAGACAGTGGATTTGGTAGCCACTCTCTGTTTGAGAAGAGTTATCAGTCCATATCTGACATTTTTCATATTCACCTGTAGCTAAAGTCTTGGCCTCACTATTTTCAGAATTCAGTTCCCATAAAGGTGGTTATCTTTATCTATCTCTGCACTCTAACTACCAGAACTTTCTAGTTGAAAGTCATCCTATAAGATACCACCAGTGCTAGAAGGAGATGGATACTGGGGCCAGAGTCCAGAGGCTAATGGATGGGACATGAGCTGAGGCTGGAGCCTGGTAGACACAGAGGCGGAGCCTTGACAGAGGAATTCCAAATGATACAGGCTGAGCTCTGGGGACTGGAAGTTGGCCCTAAAGGGAGTCATGTAGTAGCTATAAACTAGCCTCCACAATATCCACTTCCTGGTCCCTGGAACCTGCAAGTGTTACCTTATTTGGAGAAAGGGCCTTTAAAGAGGTAATTAAGTTGAAGGGTCTTGAAATGGGCAAGTTGTGCTGAATTATTGATTTGGACCCTAAATTCCATCATAGTATCCTTATAGAAGCAGAGGGAAACTTCACACACCACACACACACACACACACACACACACACACACACACACACAGAGGAGAAACAATATGAAGGTGGAACAGAAAGATTTGAAGACACTGGAGTGACAGGCCACAAGCCAGGGAGTGCTGGCAGCCACCACAGACTTGAAGATGGAAGGAATGGATCTTCCCTAGAGCCTCCAAAGAGTGCAGCCCTCCCAACACCTTCACTTCATCCCAGTAATGCTGACTTGTCTATCTGGCCTCCAGAGATATAAGAAACTAGATTTCTTTTGTTTTTGCCACCAAGTTTGTGATGACTTGTTTTACAGCAGCCCTAGGAAAGTAACACAAGCAGTGTACTAATTAATGCCAGCATAATGTAAAGCGGGAGCTTCCCGGGTTGCTCAGTGGTAAAGAATCAGCCTGACAATGCAGGAGATGCAGATTCGATCCCCAGTCGGGAAGATCCCCTGGAGGAGGGCATGACAGTCCATCCCAGTATTCCTGGCTGGAGAATTCCGTGGTTGGAGGAGCCTGGCCTGCTGCAGTCTATGGGTCACAAAGAGTGAGGCACAACTGAGCACACACGTGCACACACAACGTAAAAGCAGGGAGAGGAGGGGCAATCTCTTCACCAAGTCACAGAAGCACCAAAGCTTGGAAAGTAAGTGACTCGAGCTTTCTCAGGATGTTTTGGAATAGCACAAATAGCACAAATACGTCACTTCCTAAGGAAGCTTACAGCCAGGAGAGCTATATGAGACACGAACACCAGCAAGACAGAGCTGTTGTCAGGGCTGGGACCCAGGGACCTGATCACTGTCCACGGCCCCTGTCCTCTTTGGAGCTCTGTGGTTAACTGACATCGCTTTAGCTTGCATTTCTAAGAGCAGCGTTGTTAGAACAAGGTAAATGATGTGCATGCTAAGTAGCTTCAGTCATGTCTGACTTTTTGCAACCCTGTGGACTGCAGTCCACCAGGCTCCTCTGTCCATGGGCTTCTCCAGGCAAAAAATACTGGAGTGGGTTGCCATGCCCTCCTCTAGGGGATCTTCCTGACCCAGGAATCAAACCCAAATCTCTTACGTCTAGTCTCCTGCACTGGCAGGCAGATTCTTTTTACCACTAGCGCCACCTGGAAAGCTCCACAAAATTTTTACATGGACTGATTCCACAGCTTCCTGTTACAAAATCAGTAATGAACCTCTGGTATCACCATCTAGAATGGAAGTGTTGATGGCCACAAATAGGTAATAGGCTACCGGGCAGTCACTGTGCTGTCCCACTCAGTACAAATGTGACATCCAGTGCTCAGGTTTTCTTGGGGAGCTGATGATAATTTTTGTAGCTGCCGCTTCTGCCACTGTACATCATTGCACTTCAAGGGAGGAAAACAATACATCTTATGCCCAATTTCTGCTGTTGTGTTGGAAACATAATTTCCTCCAATTCCCTCCAAACAATTTGAAGATCATACTTAAAGAAGAACAAAACATATGCAATTTGACAACTCTTTTTAAATTTTTATCATTTAGTAGCATTTTTTTTGTTTTGATTTCCCTCTGATATGCATTTCCCAAGGTCTGAGTTTCTTGAATTTCTGTACATGATTAATGCCTGGGCTCCAGCTTGTGGTCCTTAAAGATCCTAAAAGTAGCAGATCAAGCCTGAATTTACCCAGTTCAGACCTCAAGCTAAAGCACAGCCTTTGGAGAGGGATATTAAAGATCCCAGTAGCATTTTTTTAACTTGAAAGTAGAATGTCTGCTTTTGGTTTTGTTTTTATACCCAAGGTCACACACACATACTTAGATGCATACATACATTTATGTTTAAAATTTATGATACCTGTACTGGGATGGGTTCAGTTCAGTTCAGTTGCTCAGTTGTGTCCAACTCTTTGCAACCCCATGAATTGCAGCACACCAGGCCTCCCTGTCCATCACCAACTCCTGGAGTTCACTCAAACTCAGGTCCATCGAGTCAGTGATGCCATCCAGCCATCTCATCCTCTGTCGTCCCCTTCTCCTCTTGCCCCCAATCCCTCCCAGCATCAGAGTCTTTTCCAATGAGTCACCTCTTTGTATGAGGTGGCCAAAGTACTGGAGTTTCAGCTTTAGCGTCATTCCTTCCAAAGAACACTCATAACTGATCTCTTGACCTCAGATAGCTAACTTTATAGGAGAAGGAAATGGCAACCCACTCCAGTGTTCTTGCCTAGAGAATCCCATAGACAGAGGAGCCTGGTCGGCTGCTGTCCATAAGGTCGCACAGAGTCGGACACGACTGAAGCGACTTAGCATGCATACATGCACTGGAGAAGGGAAATGGCAACCCACACCAGTTTTCTTGCCTGGAGAATCCCAGGGACAGGGGAGCCCAATGGGCTGCCATCTGTGGGGTTGCACAGAGTCAGACATGACTGAAATGACTTAACACCAGCTAACTTTATTGAAAGTTCTTTTTTAACCTTTATTTGTCTTCATATTATATATATATATTTTTTTCATATTCCTTTTGCTGTATCTGTATTGGTTTATTTAATGCCTCAGGACTAAAGTCTTTCTCAAAAGTAACAACTAGCAAATTCACCTGTAGTGCTTCTATTATGCAGTTCATTTTGTTGAAATAGGTTAGACTCTCTAAGGTCAGAGATTTTGACTCCTGAAGATGTTAAGTAGATACAGCACATAACAGGTACAATTTCTGAAAATGCATTCTAAAGTAGCATGTGTTGTGTGCTCAGTCATGTCCAGCTCTTTGCAACGCCATGGACTGTAGCCTGCCAGGTTCCTCTGTCCATGAAATTATCCAGGCAAGTAAAAACCATCACAATATTGTAAAGTAATTATCCTCCAATTAAAATAAATTAAGTTAGTAAATAAAATTTTTAAAAAAGGAATACTGGAATGGGTTGTTGTTTCCTACTCCACTAAAGTAGCATATGATAAGTTAAATAGAATTTCATGAAATATTCCAACATAATGGATAATTTATAGAAGTTCTTCTTATTTATTATTGTGTTTCAGCTTCCCAAAAGATTCATGATAAAGTCAGGAGGTAGAGGGTAGATATTATTCCCAGATGGTAATAAGGTAGAGGTTACTAACAATTTTCAGAACCTACTGTTTTACTTTTCTCTTATATTTTATTTACTTATTTATTGATAAACCTACACTGACATATCATAATTTCCCAAAGTCCGTAGTTTAGCATAGGGTTCTCACTCTTGGTGATGTACATACATTCCATGGGTTTTGGCAAATATATAATGATATTATCCATTGTTATGTTACCATGCAGAGTATTTTCACTATCTAAAAATCCTTTCCTTTGGCAACCACTGGCCTTTTTACCACCTTTATAGTTTTGTCTTTTCCAGAATTTCAGATAGTGGGAATCATACAGTATATAACCTTTTCAGATTGCCTTCTTTCACTTAATAATACACATTTAAGGTTTCTCCATGTCTTTTCATGGCTTGATAGCTCATTTCTTTTCTGTGTGAATATTATTCCATTATCTGGATGGACCACAGTTTATCAGTTCACCTTCTGAAGGACATCTTGGCTGCATCCAAATTTGGGAATTATGAATAAAGCTACTGTAAACATCCCTATGTGGGGTTTTGTGTGAACAAAAAGTTTTCAGATCCTTTAGATAAATACCAAGGAGTATGATTTCTGAATTGAGAACCCACTCTACTTCAAGCCTTTTCCATGTTGCCAAGTGATTTATTCATGTTAGCAACTCTGATTGGTAGATACTTTTATGCCTTTGCACAGATGAGGACACTAAAGTCCTCAGATTCTTCCCGAATCACTTAGCTGAAGTGGTAGAGTCTAGATTTGAACCTGGATGAAGCTACTGAGTGTTCCGTGCTGGTGCTAATACACTGTGCTGCTGCCCAGGATCTCAGGATGAGCACGTTTCGGTGCTGAAATCAGAAATCCAAGTTTAAAATATTTCTCACACATTAAAACACAATGAAAAAGTTATTAACAAGCAGAAACTAACTTCAAAGCTGAATCATGCCTGCAAACTCACAAGGGGATTAAAGAAAGGAAATTAAGTTAACTTGTTTTTTTAAAGACTAATAAATGTCGATGGCTATCTTAATATTATTTGTCTTTGGAAGACTAGTCCAGTTGTTTCCTTAGATATGAATTTCAAGTTGTAACATCTTCCCCTGTCACCTAATTTTCATGCTGTCTGAAAACTTCATACCATTGTTCAGGGCTGTCATTTCCACTCATAAAATGGTTTCATATGCAAGATTTAATCTTTTTATTTCTGGATTATTGTCCTTCAGTAATAATTTGTTTCTATACCCAATTTGGACCTTCTGTGTTCTTTCCCAAATAGATACTTAAGATAGATTTTTTAAAAAGATTTAATAAAAAGCTTCTGTTAATCTTAATGTAAGAAATCTGTGTTATATCATCAATGGCTTCCAGAATGAAAGTTTGCATGGCACACTCCAGGATGGAGTAGCCTGTCAAGAAAGAAATTCTTTGGAATTGAAAGTGTATCTGACTCCAGAAAGAGGTCATTTGAGTCTCTTCTCTCTATGACTTCTCTCTGAACTTTGGTTTACAGGAAAGCAAACTTTTGCCAGGCTCCAGTTGTGATGGTGCTCTGTATATTTAAATGCTCCATAAACTCCTATAACAGGTCTTTCCAGCCTGGCAGCTGTATGTAGGTTTTCGTGCAAAAAGAATGCTTCATGATTTAAATCCAGGTTTCTCAGCCTGAGAACTAGAGCCCTTTTGGGCTGGATGATTCTTTGCTGTGGGGGCTGTCCTGTGTCTTGTAGAATATTTCTCAGCACCCTTGTTCGCTATCCACTAGATGCCAAGAGTACACCTCCCCTCTCATTTGTGACAACCAAAAATGCCTTCAAACATTCCCAAATGTCCCCTGGGGAGGTGGCTGTGGGAATCTCCATTGGGTGAGAAACACCAATCTGTTATTGTTCAGTGACTCAGTCATGTCCAACTCTGAGTGACCCCCATGGACTGCAGCACGCCAGGCTTCCCTGTCCATCACCAACTCCCAGAGTTTGCTCAAACTCATGTCCATCGAGTCAGTGATGCCATCCAACCATCTCATCCTCTGTTGTCCCCTTCTCCTCCTGCCTTCAATCTTTCCCAGCTTCATGGCCTTTTCCAATGAGTCAGCTCTTCACATTGGATGGGCCAAAGTCTTGGAGCTTCAGTTTCAGCATCAGTCCTTCCAGTGAATATTCAGGGTTGATTTCCTTTAAGATTGACTGGCTTGATCTCCTTGCTGTCCAAGGGACTCTCAAGAGTCTTCTCCAGCACCACAGTTCAAAGGCATAAATGACAAGAAAGGGGTCATTAAGACTGGGAAAGTCCATGAGAGTGGGGAGAGAAATGAGCATGGTGCGAGTGGGGAATAACAAGAAAACCAGAGAAAATCAGGGGATGAATAGGATACAGTGAGAATGTGGCTACTCTGTTACAAAGATCAGTGAAGCATACTGTAATTTTAGTATGAATTATGTAATATATAGAAATGTGTGTGTGTGTGTTTCAAGACCCTCAAAGAGCTTATAGTTACCTCGGAAAAGCTTACTGTACTTTGGACATCCTTCAAACAGAAGAATCTGTGTCTTCCACCTACACCCATACCAGCGCTTGCTCAGGAAGTTCTGACTACCAATAAGCCAGTAAAATACAAAATTAAACTCTTTCTAATCTTCATTACTCAGAAAACTATAAGTCTTAATCTGAATTTTTTTAAAACTCTTGCTTAGAATAGAAATTTCCTTTAAAATATCAATTTTTATAACTACTGTCTTTGTACTAATCTTTGTCCTAATGGCATACTAAATCTACAGAGTCCATTCTTTATAGAAAAAATTGCAAGATAAACAATCAAATTCATTTATCTGATGTCATAACACCATGCATGTGTGCTAAGTCACTTCAGTCATGCCCAACTCTGTACAACCCTATGGACTGTAGCCTGCCACACTCCTCTGTCTGTGGGATTCTCCAGGCAAGAATACTGGAGTGGGCTGCCATGCCCTCTTCCAGAGGATCTTTCCAATCCAGGGATCAAACCCATGTCTCCCACATTGGCAGGCAGGTTCTTTACCACTAATGCCACCTGGGAAGCCCATCATAACACCAGTGGTTTTTAATCCTGACTCCATATGAAAGTCATCAAAGAATTCTTAACACTGATGCCTTTGACCTAACCTCAAGAGATTCTGGCCATCCAATATAGCAAGGGGGCCTGAACTGATAGCTGATACTTTTTTAAAGATCCCCAAGTGATGATACAGTGAGAATCACTGATATAGGCCAGGTCCTTAGGACTTTTACCTAGTACCTGGAATGTTCAGATTGACTAATTATAGAGACAATTAAAAAAAAAAACAAAAAAACAACAGTATGAGACAATGCATGAGCAGTTATCCACCTGTACTTTAGGTGTGACAGATAATGGACATTCTGGCAAGAAAAAAATTAATAGAAAAAATGGAAAAAGTTGGATTAGATTGTTGTTGATTTTATGCTGATTAAACGAGAAAGGTTGCCTTGCTGGAGGTGGTGAATAAATGTGTGGTCTGGGCCTTTTGTCCTACTGAGTTCTTGGAATGCTATACTGTGCTTCTCAGCTATCACTCAGAGCATGTAAACAGTCTTCTGTTATAAATCTCCTATAAATATAAAACAAGATTCTTTTATAAATCTCCTCAAAGAGGTGGGATCATGGCAGACACCAAAACGAATGAGCTGGACAACAGAGAACAGTTTGGCAATAGCTCCTGAGTCCTGGGCCTGGAAGACCTTTGCAGGGAAATAAAGAGGGTGGATTTCACCTTAAACTAGGAGCAAACATATGCAAGATGTCCCCAGGAGTCTGTGAAGGCAGCTTCAGAAAGAGAAACAAGAAAGTCTATTATCACCTTTTAGTAACGTAGCTGAAAGCCTTGTAGTAAGTAGTTAGATAAATTGGACTTTCAGTCAGCTCACATTAAGGCCCTTCCAGAATGGCATTTGATTTATTTGATAGTGTGTCTGGCCTCCCATAGAAATGTCAGAGATAGGACAGAGTAATTAGATTAACACAGAGGGCATTTACTTGGTGTCATATCATATGGTCCCAATATTAGCTCTTTATCTAAACAAGATGGCCAGATGTTAAATACCAGGGACTAAATGCTGCTGCTGCTAAGTCACTTCAGTCATGTCTGATTCTGTGCGACCCCATAGACGGCAGCCCACCAGGCTCCCCTGTCCCTGGGATTCTCCAGGCAAGAACACTGGAGTGGGTTGCCATTTCCTTCTCCAATGCATGAAAGTGAAAAGTGAAAGTGAAGTCACTCAGTTGTGTCTGACCCTCAGCAACGTCATGGACTGCAGCCTTCCAGGCTCTTCTGTTCATGGGATTTTCCAGGCAAGAGGACTGGAGTGGGTTGCCATTGCCAAGTAATCTTAATTACTTATTAACTGAAGAACGTAATAGAATTGAGGAAAAGCTTTCTTCTAGTATATTTAACCAGAGATTAAAAGTATGAGAATCAAAGAAGTTCTACTCAAATAAACTAATATTTTGTAGACATAAGTAGTAGTACATTAACCTACTTCAAAATTTGATACTATCTCAAGGTCAGAAGATTTCCTTAAAGTCAAGAATAAAGGAATTCACACGTTGTACTGTTTTCCCATGAAAAACAAATATTCTATTTTATTCCTGCATGGAGGGATGAATAAGCATACTACACATCTAAGCAATGGTGGACCCAAAGTGCGCTGGGTCAAGACCCCTGTTCTGTATTTGATATTGAGGAAGATTTGGACAATGATGAAGAAGGAGGAAAAGAGATGGCTCTGAAGAGGGTTCCTTGGCACTTTCAAAAGTGACTTTAGTGTAACCACAGGGCCCCGCATCCTAGAACCTTGAGGCAATCAACCATGATAGCATGTAGAGGAAAATCACACATCTTCCTTTTTCCCTAGAGAATCCAGAATATTAATTTAGCAAACAGTTTCAACTATTCAACTTATCAAGAACAGCTGACAAAAAAACAAGAGATTATCTTATTTAATACATTTCTTCTTTTCCTACTTCTTTCTTTTAAAGCGACCAGTGAGAATATTCACAGGTAGACTGAAGGAGATGGAGGAGGGAGAGAGTGATGACAATGCCCCTGACTGATCATCTTATACATAATTGAAAATTAATTAAGTGCATCATATTGAAACATAAAAATATTCAGTTAGGAGCCAGGAGACTAATTGGGTTCTTTTAGTCAATAGCAGCAGTTAAAACAATAATTACAATTACAAATGATTGAACTTGTATTATGTCAGGCTCTGTACTATGCACTGTACATAAATTGGTATTTCAGTACATGAATGACACTCATCTGAAGTCAATATTTTACATCCATTCAACAGTTGTGGAGAGTAAGGCTTAAACTTGCTTGAGGTTTCACAATAGAAAACAGGACCTCAATTTTCTTGTCTGAGAAGAGAGAGGATTTGGTGGGAGGGTCGTTTTTTCGTTTAAAGACATGCTTACTTATCATCTACTTATGTCAAGTGTTCTGCGGAGTTCCATAGCTGTGATTGAATAAGCTAGCCATGGCCCTGTCTGCAGAGCGCCCTCTACTGGGCTGAAACATCTTCAGGGACCTCCCAACTCTGCAATCAGCGTTTCTGCTCTGGATTTCTATCCAGTGGTTGAAGGGCATGTGTATCGACTCGGGCTGATCTTTTCTCACATGTCCATGTGTGTCTGCAGGTGGTGGGCAGGGGAGTGGGAAGCATGTTCTGCAACATGTGGGCCCCATGGAGAGAAGAAGCGAACGGTGCTGTGCATCCAGACCATGGGCTCGGATGAGCAGGCTCTCCCCGCTCAAGACTGCCAGCATCTGCTGAAGCCCAAGACCCTCGTGTCCTGCAACAGAGACATCCTATGTCCATCAGACTGGACGGTGGGCAACTGGAGTGAGGTGAGCCCAGGGGTTAAAAGGGACACCGGAGTTATTCGTGCTTCATCAGCCCTCTCACCCATCCTCCTCATTAACCAATCCAAAGTGACAGGGGATGAGGTGCACAGTGGCCTGTTTTCTGCATTTCCCACCTCCCAGTATCCTATCATGCTTGTTTTCCATTCTTACAAGATCTTCCTCTCATCTGGTCAGATACCTACCTGCCTGGAATGACCTGGATCTTACATACTCAGGCTCACGACAGCTAATTGAAAAATCTTCAGGATTTTTTGCTGGTCCGTTGTTAAACCATTGGGAACAAATCAAGGCTCTCCCACCTACCCCAAAAGCTGGCTTGCCAAACATTTACCGAAACTTATGTTTCAGACTAAAACTAAAGGAGAGTCACTCTAACTGGAATGATAGACAATGTGCTTGCTACTTGGAGAAGCCTCTTAAACCATCCATCTATTCAGACCTGATGAAGGTTTGGGATGTGTACTATTAGTCACATAAATTCAAATAGTGTTGCATTTCCCCACAATTAATCTGATCTGATTCGCAAAGTATGACTAGAAATCCATAGGCTAGGAGATCATGAAATACTTCCAGGCTTTAATTTTCTTTGGGTCACCAGGGGACCTGGAACTGTCAGGACTTTTGCTACCAGAGTCTGTAGTAGAAGTAGAACTCTGCTTTCTCCAAGGGTGCTGGCGTCTCCAGGGGCTTTGCTCTGCTTCCCTGTGTGTATTTCAGTCAGTGACCTAAGGAATGACTAGAAAATAAATGACTTTGTAAAACCAACAGGCCAGAATATATTGATGGTTGTTGACTTCTTATGAGCTTCCTTGGAAAGCCACATGGTTGCCATGATAATGCTACTATTGACCACAGTATCTTAGAATTCATCTTAGACTCACTGTCAGAGAAATGGAAAATATTTGATTCAGGAGAAAGCCACAGGAAGTGGATTAGAATTAAGTCTGGTGGATAAAGGGGTAATCTGATCCATTTGGATAAGACCTTTATGTTTAAAGTGATTCTTGATTATAAGTAATGCTATTGCTTTTCATAGCTTATAAAGTACTATCTAAAGAAGAATTCAGCTGTGCAGCAAAGTGAATTAGGTATATGTCTACATATATTCACTCTTTTTTAGATTGCCTTCTCATTTAGGTCCCCACAGAATACTGAGTAGAGTTCCCTGTGTTATACAGTAGGTCCTCATTAGTTATCTATTTTATGCATGGCAGTGTACATGTCAATCCCAGTCTCCTAATTCATCCCACCCCACTTCCCCCTTGGTAATCATAAGTTTGTTTTCTACATCTGTGACTCTGTTTCTGCTTTGCAAATAAATTCATCTGTATCATTTTTGTAGATCCACATACAAGTGATACCACATGATATCTGTTTCTCTCTTTCTGATTTACTTCACTCTGCAGGACAGTCTCCAGGTCAATCCACAGCTCTGCAGATGGCATTATTTCATTCCTTTTTTATGGCTGAGTAATATTCCATTGTATATATGTGCCATCTCTTCTTTATCCATTCCTCTGTTGATGGACATCTAGGTTGCTTCCATGTCCCAGCTAGTGTAACTAGCGCTGCAGTGAAAGTCGGGGCGCATGCACCCTCTTGAATTCTGGTTTTCTCTGGATATATGCCTAAGAATGGAATTGCTGGGTTGTATGGTAGTTCTATTTTTAGTTTTTTAAGGAAGTTCTATACTGTTCTCCATAGTAGCTGTTTATTTTGTTATTTTTTATTATTTGTTTAAAACTGGTGTTTATCCACCAATTTACATTCCCACTAACACTGTAAAAAGGGTTCCCTTTTCTCTACACCTTCTCCAGCATTTATTCTTTATAGGTTTTTTGATGGTGGCCATTCTAACCTGTGTGAGGTAATACCTCATTGAGGTTTTGATTCATATTTCTCTAATAATTAGTGATGTTGAACATCTTTTCATGTGTTTTTTTGGCTATCTGTATGTCTTCTTTGGATAAACATTTATTTAGGTTTTTAGATTGGGTTTGTTTGTTTTTTTTTTTTTATATTGAGATGCATGAGTTGTTTGTATATTTTGGAAATTAATCCCTTGTCAGTTGCTTCATTTGCAAATATTTTCTCCCATTCTGAAGATTGCCTTTTTATTTTGTTTATGGTTTCTTTTGCTATGCAAAAGTTTTTAAGTTTAATTAGATCCCATTTGTTTATTTTTATTTTCATTACTCTAGGAGGTGGATCAAAAAAGATCTTGCTGTGATTTATGTCAGAAAGTATTCCGCCTGTATTTTTTTCTGAGAGTTTTATAGTATCTGGCCTTACTTTTGTGTCTTTAATCCATTTTGAGTTTATTTTTGTATATGGTATTAGGAAGTGTTCTGATTTCATTATTTCACAGGTAGCTGTCTAGTTTTCCCAGCCCTACTTATTGAAGAGACTATCTTTTCTCCATCGTATATTCTTGCCTCCTTTGTCATAGATTAAGTGACCACAGGTGCATAGGTTTATCTCTGGACATTCTGTTTGGTTCCATTGATCTATATTTGTGGTTTTGTGCCAGTACCATACTGTTTTGATGACTGTAGCTTTGTAGTATAGTCTGAAGTCATGGACCTGAGTTGGGAGAATGCTATGATGTACCACCCATACACATTTTCAGAAGTAAAGGGCTTATATTCAGCTGTTGGGACAACTCTGAAGGGCTATCCCAGGACCAGAGCTTCTCTTGAGACTGGCTAAACCTGTTGTCAGGCCTGCATCATGGCACCATCTATCCTAGGCTGTATCCTGTTTCCTTCCCCTCTTTCTGACAGGAGTTGGTTTCCAGAGTCTTCCTAATAAAAGCCATGCTAGCTAAATACCTCAGAGTCTGTCTCCTTGAAAACTTACCCTGCAACACTGAGTTAGACTCAAGGATCTTCTAGCAGTCTCAAGCAACTTAGTTTTTAGGAGACTGTATCTAATATGACTTCTGCAGGGCAGCCATGATTCCTGATTCCCATAAGATGTGCCTCTTCTAAAATCTTTCCTCAGCCCCACTGCTCTTAGAGACCAGGTTCTGGGCAGCAAAACTAATTCCAGACTCTACCTACTGGTAGAGATGAGGCCCAGAGGATATTGCCTGACTTGGGTAGGATTAACCCAGGAACTGTTCAGGCTAATTGAGAATGAATTCTCTTCATGGATGTTTGAACTGGGAATACGAAGATTTAAGATGAAATTCACTTTTTTGATCCAAAGCAGTGTTTCTCTCTTTTTTTTTTTCCCCCAATGGACTTCCCTGGTGGCTCAGACAGTAAAGAATCTGTCTGCAGATTCTTGCCTGCAATGCAGAAGACCTGGGTTCAATCCCTGGGTCAGAAAGATCCCCTGGAGAAGGAAATGGCTCCTTAAGTGCCTTTTTAGAGGCTCTTTCCCAATTGTCTTCCTCCATCATGACTTTATTTTCAAGGAGAGAAGTGGTTTGTGTGTGTGTGTGTGTGTGTGTGTGTGTGTTGAGATATAATTCACATACCATAAAATTCACCCATTGAAAGTGTACAAACAAATGACCTTTAGTATATTTGCAGAGTAATACAGTCACTACCACAGTAATTTAAGAATGTTTTCATCAACTCCTAAATAAACCCTGCATGCATTAATCATCATCCCAGGTCCCTACCTTCATTCCCCAGCCCTAGACAATCATTAATCCACTTTGTATTTCCAGAGATCTGCCTTTCTGAACGTTTCATATGAAAGAATTATATAATACATAATCATAGGACAGATATACTATGTATTTATTTATGTACTATGTATATATCTGTGCTTTATACATAAAGAGGGTGAGGTTTTTTAACTCACTCCACCCCAGAACCAGTCTTTATTGCCCCCACTGAGAATGAATGATCCTGTGACACTTAGTTTCTATGCAGAATTTTCCTGACCAGCTGCAGATATCAAAACTGTTCATTTGACAATATATGATTATTAAAAAAAAATTCAAAATTTTGTATAAGCAAAGGTACCATCTCTGAAGATAACTATTGGAAAGCAGAAAACTCTCATTTGAATACAACCATTTTGATAACTGTATTTCCAAAACTATTAGCTCAAAGTCACAGTAGGTTTATTTCGCTTCTGCATGCATGCATAAAAAGTCACTTCAGTCATGTCCAACTCTGAGACACTATGGACTGTAACCTGCCGCCCTTATTTAGCTTCTAATTCTGTACATAGTACTCTCAGGAGCAGCTGGGTGGAAATTAAAAAAAGATATAGTTCCTTTATTGTAATAACTGCTAATCAAATGGGAGAGCAAGGACCCCCCAAAAAAGAAAGACAAAGGTGTATATGCAAAGAAAACATCTACAACCTAATCCAGACCTGTTGCTGGTATTGCACTGATTCATGTGAACACATCAATAACAGGCCAGGGTATTTCCCTGCTGTTCCTGGGAATCTATAATCACAGCCTGTGGCTGGCCTGACCTATTAGTCCACTGCCAACCTCGATTGCTGTAAATTGCAGTGTTGTCAAAATAAGGCCGAATGGAGTACTGTGACTGGTCCATTAAAACTGTTTACCAAAAGTGTGTTGGCTGCATCCAAAGCAGTTAATAATTCTTGTCATGTAGAATTTACTAATTGCCAGAATCTTCATGCCTTTTCAAGGGACCACAATTACATATTTGGCTGAGGAGTCCTTTTCATTGTGTTTCTGTTTCTGGGGAGCAAAACGATGTGCCTCACTGGACAACAAAGGACTGAAATGTTGGCACCAAGTGACAAGTGCTGGAGTCTGTTGTCCTGAATAGAGGCCACTGCATAGTATAGTGAGGCAGACATGGAATCCAGTGTCCAGGTGCACTGAGAGGCTGAGCTGCTGCCTTCATTTAGAGGTGTTGACAGGAGAGGTGCTTTTAGTTAAATCAGCATCAGAATATTCATTGAGTGGGATCTTCCTTTTTTCCCCCTCTGCTGTCTTGCTAATGTCTGTACACATTAGCCCTCTAATGAGCTTTGCTGAAGCATGAATGTCTTTGACATTCTGTACTGGGAAATGTTTTAAGAGACAATACAGTGTTTACAAAAGAAAGTGAAAGTGAAGTCACTCAGTCGTATCCAACTCTTTGTGACCCCATGGACTGTAGCCTATCAGGCTCCTCCATCCATGGGATTCTCCAGGCAGGAATACTGGAGTGGGTTGCCATTTCCTTCTCCAGGAGATCTTCCCAACCCAGGGATTGAACCTGGGTCTCCCTCATTGTAGGCAGACACTTAACCATCTGAGCCACCAGGGAAGTCCTTAAAAAAGAAGTCAGCCAATAAACTTAGAAGTGATAAAATCAAGAAAGGAGTAATTTTTCCTACAATTGCACCCAACTGATTAAGAAAAATATGTACTTACTTTTCAAATAAGGGGCCACAAAATAGGAAAAGAAAAAAAGATGATATAGTGACTCCTGTTACACGTAGTATTTATGGTCTGGATTTTGTCCTGAGATCAACTATGATGCTTTTATAAGCCTGTAGAATGGTCCTCCCTGGGATGACCAAGGTAAGGAGAAGAGGCAAATCCATGAGATGCCCTTCCTGTGAAGAGACCACTGAGAGGAGGGTGGGCTTATCTGTGCCAGGCTGGATCACTCCTCCCTGACCCAGGAGATGTCAGAAGGAGGAGGTCTCTCCCTTCCCAGGGAGAGTCAGTGGCTGCCCCCAAAGACAACTTTCCTACTCCCTGTGACCAGCTCCTTCCCCTCTAAGTTCATGTTCTAGACACCAGACTCCCACCCCCAATCTCAGGAATCAAGAATCTTATTCTGGTTTCGCCCAGCCTACTTGCTGGGCTTGGAGGGTCCAAAAGGGGGGGCTCTATTGTAAATGAAGATAAGTATCAAAGTTTCTGTGGCTCCCACTAGATACCCCACTTTAGTGACATGCCTTTTGAGAGGTGGCCAGTCTAGTGGTGAAGAGCCTGCACCTCCCTCTACCAGGTCCAAATCCTGGCTTTGCCACTTAACAGATGTGTGAATTTAATCCCTCTGTGGTTACTTGTATTTTCCTGTGACTTGTTTCCTCCATCTCTAAAATGAGGATAACAGCGGTGCTTAGACTCTAGGGAAGTTGTGAGGATGAAATGAGCTAATATTCCTAAAATTCTCATAAGAAGAATACCTGGCACATAATAAGCTCTATATCATTTTTTAGTAAATGATCTATAATCATTTTTTAGTAAAATGAATAAATAGATGGAAATAGTAAGAATATCATCCATCTTTTGTTGGCTGCTTTCCACTCTGTTTAAATATCTCATTTAATTCTTGAACTCTATGAGTTTGATTTTATTTCATTAATGCCCATATTTCTCCCAGCAGTTAGACTAATAGATTTCCTGGGATAGTAATTTTCCTAGGTTTTCCAGCCTTGGCAAGCTCTAACTGAGCTAGTGTTAAGCCTCTCTCAACCTTTGCTCATTTAGAAAGACAGAATTATCATAAAGTTTGACGATAATCCATGTGAGCCCTTCACATAGTGCCTCAGTCAGTTCAGTTCAGTTCAGTTGCTCAGTTGTGTCCCACTCTTTGCGACCCCATGAATCGCAGCACGCCAGGCCTCCCTGTCCATCACCAACTCCCCAAGTTCACTCAGACTCATGTCCATCGAGTCAGTGATGCCATCCAGCCATCTCATCCTCTGTCATCCCCTTCTCCTCCTGCCCCCAATCCCTCCCAGCATCAGAGTCTTTTCCAATGAGTCAACTCTTCGCATGAGGTGGCCAAAGTACTGGAGTTTCAGCTTTAGCATCATTCCTTCCAAAGAAATCCCAGGGCTGATCTTCAGAATGGACTGGTTGGATCTCCTTGCAGTCCAAGGGACTTTCAAGAGTCTTCTCCAACACCACAGTTCAAAAGCATCAATTCTTCGGCGCTCAGCTTTCTTCACGCCTAGCAAATAGTAAAGTGAAAGTGAAAGTCACTCAGGCATGTCCGACTCTTTGCCACCCCGTGGACTATACAGTCCATGGAATTCTCCAGGCCAGAATACTGGAGTAGTTAGCCTTTCCCTTCTCGAAGGGGTTGTCCCAACCCAGGGATCGAACCCAGGTCTCCTAAATTGCAGGAGGATTCTTTATCAGCTGAGCCACCAGGGAAGCCCAAGAATACTGGAACATTCACTAAATGGGAACTTTATTATCAGGCAAGAAGACAAGGGTCTGTTTCCATGTTACTCTTACTTTGCAAGCCTTGTCCAGTCAGTGACACCCAAGTTCCCTGACAGAATGGATCTGTGGCCCTTGCATTTTCTTTAAAAAAAAAAAATTTATTGGAGTATAGTTGATTTAAGTGTTGTGCTAGTGTCTACTGTATGGCAAAGTGAATCAGTTGTACATATACATATATCAACTCTTTTTAAGATTCATTTTTCAAACAGGTCATTACAGAGTCCTGAGTAGAGTTCTCAGTGCTATAGCAATGCACTCCAGTATTCTTGCCTGGAAAAGCCCATGGACAGAGGAGCTTGGTGGGCTACAATCCATAGGTCGCACAGAGTCAGACACGACTGAGCACATACACATACACAGTAGTGTTCATATATCAATCCCAGTCTCCCAATTTACCCCTCTCAACCCTTGCCCCTGGCAACCATGTTTGTCTTCTACATCTGTGACTCTATTTATGTTTTGTAAGTTTATTTGTACCCAGTTTTTAAGATGCCATATATAAGCAATATATAATATTTGTCTTTCTCTGACTTACTTCACTCAGTATGACAAGCTCTACATCCGTTCATGTTGCTGCAAATGGCATTCCCTCATTCTTTTTTATGATATTCCACTGTATATATGTACCCTAACTTCGTTTCCCATTCCTCTGTTAATGAGCATGCCCTGGCTTCCAAATCCTGGCTACTGTAAATAGTGCTACAGTGAACACTGGGGTGCATATATCTCTTTGAATTACGGCTTTCTCTGGGAATATGCCAAGGAATGGGGTCGCTGGGTCATATGGTAGTTCTTATAGCAAAAAAACAAACAATCCAGTTTTTAAAAGTGGCAGAAAATCTAAATAGACATTTCTCCAAAGAAGACATATAGATATGAAAAAATTCTCAACATCACTAATTATTAGAGAAATGCAAATCAAAACTACAATAACATATCATCTCACACAGGTCAGAAGAGCCACCATCTAAAGACACCAAAGGTCTACAAATAATAAATGCTGGAGAGGGTGTGGACAAAAGGGAATCCTTCTACAATGTAGTGGGGAACATGTATTGGCCCCTGCATCTTCATCTAACTCCCTCTCTGAGCTCAGAGCCCTTTTATGCAGGGGCACATGGCTAAGTGCCGGCAAGGTTTTCATGGACCCACAAAAGTGTTTGAAAAACAAAATACTGTGTTGCTCCAACAAAGCAAAGGACACTGTAAAATCAGAAATCAATATTTAATCACATATTAAAAACAAATGATTATCAAGCATTTAGTATGTATATTAAACACCTTTGTAGGTATTACCAGGCTTACTAGGTGGCTCAGTGGTAAAGAATCCACCTACCAATACAGGAGACCCAGGAGACGTGGGTTTGATCCCTGGGTCAGGAAGATCCCCTAGAGGAGGAAATGGCCACCCACTCCAGTATTCTTGCCTGGAAAATCCCAGGGACAGAGGAGCCTGGTGAGCTACAGCCCATATGGTCGCAAAGAGTCAAACACGACTGAGCACACCATGGCCTCATTAGCCCCATTTCACTGGAAAAGAAAGAGAGGCATAGAGATATTTAGAAACTTGTCCAAAGTCACACAGCCTTTAAGCAATGGAGCCAGGATTTAACTGCTGGCAACATTTTACTCTGAACTCTGGCATACAGGTCTCAAACATCTGCAAAATGTAACAACATGTCAGCTCTCAGTGTTCATAAAAAATATATTCTGTTTAGGAAACAATTTGTAGACTGGCTTTTCTCACTTTGCTGGCATTCCAGACTGTGTGTAATGATTGCAGAGAAATCAGAGCCACTCATAAATTAAATGAGTGGTCCTCACCAAATGTTTTCAAAAGCAAAAGAATAAAAAGCTTTTCAAATTGTTTTTACAGAAGATTATATGTCACTTGAGACTAGAGATGGTTTTTAATATATTGGATGGGCCTTAGGGTAGAGCCTCAAAAGCAGACATGCTCAGGGTCTGCAGAGATCTTTAATCTACTCTCTTTGTGCATGACCAAAGCACACAAACAAACAAATGAATACAACAACTAATTAGGCCAGCTCCTGAGAATTTATTATGTGCAAAGCTGTTCACATGGGTTTTGGCTTCCACGTGTGACCAGATAGACTAAATGTTTCACGATCAAGCTCTCCTGGCTCTTCAAACAGAAGGCACTGCAGCAAATGCCCATGGCTTATCTGTTGCTAAATGAAAACAGGCACGCAAAACTCATGTGAAGAGCCACAGGAGTTCCTGAAAACTGCAGGGAGATGGCACGGAAGGTGAGAAGACATGCCTGAGTCAGTTACTCTCAGTATTCCCCAGTTTCATTCAAGGTCCCGGACAGTCATGTGAGACTGGACACCTGATGCTTTAGTCTTGACCACCTGCTTTTTTGACATGTCACCTCTGCAAGTGCCAGAATCTCAGTTCTTCCCAGATGTCAGCAGCCCATGCTTTGCCAGGTTTCCTGGAGAACACATGTAAGCACCTTGTCTGAAACAGCTACTTGAAGAAAACCAGTTGGGGGTCATATTGATTCTCCACAGTGCTGCATATTTGCTTGCTCGGGCTGCCTTAACAAAATACCACAAACTGGGCACCTTAAACAATAGAAATGTACTGTCTCACCAATTTTGTAATGTTGACTGCAAAAATGCACAGCCTCAAAGTCAAGAGTTATGTTTTATTTGGTGGACAAAGGGAGGCATTAAGCCTGAGATGCAACCTCTCAGATAGCTCTGAGGGACTGTACCAAAGAGGTAAGGGAGGAGCCAGAGTATAGAGGTTTCTCAGGTGGCACTAGGTAAAGAACCAGCCTGCCAATACAGGGGACATAAGAGATGCGGACTCAATCCCTGGGTAGGGAAGATCCCCTGGAGGAGGGCATGGCACCCCACTCCCGTATTCTTGCCTGGAGAATCTCATGGTGAACTACTGTCCATAGGGTCGCAAAGAGTTAGACATGACTGAAGTGACTTAGCATGCATAGTTGACTTACAGTGTTGCACAAAACAGAAAAGAATCACAGATTTAGAAAACAAACTTGTGGTCGTTAAGGGGGAGAGGCAGGGGAGGGGTAAACTGGAAGCTTGGGATTGACATTGAGGTTTTTGCCACAAAGACCAGGTAGTTGGAACTCAGCAGGGCCCAGCGAGATATGAACTCACGACCCTGGTTTACAAGACCAGTGCTCTAACCCCTGAGCTATAGGGCCTTATATCTAAAGATTAGCATTAATTAAAGAAAACCAGATATCTCAAGTTAATGAATTTAGCACTTTTCTATGTATAAGAAGATGCAGGAGTCTGGGCTCTCTGAAATCATGCCTCTGATGTACACCTTAGCTATCTGGGTCCCCTTCTTGAGTCCCCTCAGGGCTGGCTGGGTTTGACAACTGCAGCATCCTTTGTTTACTGCCAGGACAGGCAACATTTTTCATTCACAATAACTGGAAGTCTAAGAGTAAGGTGTCCGCAGAGTTGATTCCTCCTGAGGATTCCCAGGTGGCGCTAGTGGTAAAGAACCCGCCTGCCAATGCAGGAGACATAAGAGACGTGTTTGATCCCTGGGTCAGGAAGATCCACTGGAGGAGGGCACAGCAACCCACTCCAGTGTTCTTGCCTGGAAAATCCCATGGACAGGAGAGCCTGGTGGGCTACAGTCCGTGGGGTCGCAGAGTCAGATGTGACTGAAGCAACTTTGCATGCATGCACACGTGAGGGCTGTGAGAGAGAAAATTTCCACACTTCTCTCCTGACCTCTGATGCTTTGCTCACAATCTTTGGTGTCTCTTGGCTTATAGATGCCTCACCATCACCTCTGCTTTCATATTCATGTGGTGCTGTCTCTATATGTGTGTCTCTGCATCCAGATTTACCCTTTTCACGAGGACAATGGTCATACTGGATTAGGGCCACCCTAGTGACCTCGTTTTACCTTGATTTCCTCTGTAAAGACAGCATCTCCAAATAAGACCACATTCTGAGGCATAAGGGAAGCAGGGGACTAGGAGTTAAGACTCTTATCTTTTTTGGAGGGGGACACGGTTCAGCCTGTAATAGGTCACTTACTTTTAAAATGATTTTAGTATGAGATTGGAAGGACTAATGGTGACGCTGAAGCTCCAATACTTTGGCCACCTGATGGGAACAGCCGACTCATTGGAAAGACTGATGCTGGGAAAGAATGAGAGCAGGAGGAGAAGGAGATGACAGAGGACGAGATGGTTGGATGGCATCACCGACTCAATGGACACGAGTTTGAACAAACTCCAGGAGATAGTGGACAGGGAAGCTTCGCATGCTGCAGTGCATGGGGTCACAGAGTTGGACATGATTGAGCAACTGAACAACAACCAATCATTCATTTATCACTTCCCTGAGACTACGTATTGGCTATTTCCCTACTCATCCCTTTAACCCAGGCTCTCTGATAAACCCCAGCTGTGTTTTTGAATAAACTCTTAGCATGACAGGTCTGAGCCAATTGCGAGGCCCCTCCCCCACAGTGCCCCTCGGGTGGGTAGAGTTGACTAATTTAGCAGGGACTTCTTTCTCAGTGGGCTCCGCCCAGAGGCCTTAATCTCAGAGAGATGGCAAGTGAGGGCAAGATACCTCCCAGGGAGGACATTCACAGATGGACAAACTGTTTGCCTGGTACAGAGTTCAAAATTATAAGGCAAGGGCGTAAGGTAATCGTCACAGAAACTGGTTTTGAGGATCCTGAAACTAGCAATTGAGATGAGTTCTAAGTGTGGTGCTGTGTCCTGCATTTATCTCATCTGAAGGGCCTGACAGCTCCTAAGGAGATAAGTACAGTTGGAAGATGTCCTGGGAAATGTGTGGGCTGAATGCAAAACAGTACCACTTGTTCTGCTGCGACTGAGAAAAGGCACCTGAGTTTTTAGGCTCAGTATAACAGCAGACAGTTCACACTGACTGTCTCACTGGACGTAATATGCCCCAGTGTGAAGCAATGGCGAGCATCGATTATTTGAAAGATGCCATGTCTGCTGGGTGAGGAGAGTGGATGGGTTTGAATGGTAGGTAAAGAACATGTAAACTCCCCCAGACCCGGTATCTGTTTATGAAGTTTTTGAGTTGCCAGTTGGGAATGGGGCCCATAGTTACAGATCATCTGCTTTTTCAAGAGAAGCTAAAAACCCTGGAGTTTTAATATGGAATCTTCTCACTTTAAAATGTTGCCTGCTAATTCGATATTTGTATTTTGTTATTTGCATGTTTCTTTTGAGGTTGAGCAGACCAAAGAATACATGCTGGTGGGCCACAGTTACCTCTTGGGCTGCGACTTTAGTGTTTCTGTTCTAGAATGATCTTCTGTTTTGAAAGACCAAAATCTAATGTGTTTTAATTAAACAACCATCTAGATAGCAATTATTTACTCCTGCTTTATTCTTTTAAGCTGAACAAATTCATAGTGAATAAGATTATTTAATACTTATAATTTGTAATATTAGAAATAAAAAACATATCTATTAGCCCTAGGAAACCCAAATCCAAAAAAAAAAAAAAATCCAGCAATAAACCAATGGGAATATGTGTCTCCATGGTATCTTCTAGACTTGTGGCTGCAACCACGTTACTTATTCAGCTGCTCACTTTACAGCATCCTGCAAGATAGGTCTGTGTCTCACTCTGTGCTTCAGAAGGATAGTAGAAATTGGGGACCCCATGCTCTTTGTTGTTATTACCATTATTATTATCAGCATCATTATTATAACAGTGATAATAATACCTTCCAATTCCCACTTGTCTCCTATATATTATGCACTTTGTTAAGATTGTTGTCTTATATATATATCCTCAGTCTTGAAATGTTATTATTACTTTCAGTTTCTAGATGAGGAAGCTGAGCTTAGTCCCTACATCACGCCTGGAGTTTATAATGGCATATCAGGTGCTATTTCTTACAGGTTTTATAACTTTTTAATTTCATAGTTCATCATGGGGTGGCAGGCACACACGCATATACTTTTGAATTTTTAAAAATGCTTGTAAAGTTGTAAAGTCTGTGAGTATTAGAGATGTTGCAAATCAAAACAAACCAAAAAAGGTTACAAACAGAGAAGAAAACAAAATCAGAGTTTCCTGCTTTTAGCTATGTCTACTCTGACATTTCTTGGAAAGAAAACGCAAGGCAGGGTACACCTGCTTGGTATTAGGGTTATGAGGGTCCTAATTTATGAATCAGTTCTCAGATTGGAGCCTGTCTGAGGCAGCCAGCCTGGAAATATGTTAAGGCATACATAGAGGATTATTTACTTAGACTGATACAGTTTTACAAAGTGAAGATTTGAAAACCCTGGGAGTTCAGATCAGAATGTAGCAAGTGGGGAAGTGACTCAGGATGACTAAAATGAATGCAGCATAAAGTCTCTTCATACACAAGAAAGGCAGAAACATTATAGCAAGCCAGAAAAATAAACACCCACAGCCTACCCTTTCCAGGCTTTAAAATGAAGTGAGTCATAGAAGAGACCATTTCCTCACTGCAGGGTTTTAAGAGCTTTATTGGTGGTCTCCATTTAGTTGGAAATAAGTGTGCATTTCTTGGTCTATGAAGCACTGTTCCCCCAAGCATAAAAGTGTTAGTTGCTCAGTCATGTCCGACTATTTGCCACTCCATGAACTGTAGCCCACCAGGCTCCAATGTCCATGGAATTTCCCAGACAAGAATACTGGAGTGGGTTGCCATTCCTTTCTCCAGAGGATCTTCCTGACTCGGGGATCAAACCCAGGTTTCCTGCATTGTAGGCAGATTCTTTACCATCTGAGCTACCAGGGAAGTCTAAAGATTAATACTATTATATCAAAACAAACTTGGAAGTTCAGTCTTTGAGCTGGTTGTTTAAGTGTTTGTTGACATGTTAATCTCACAGCTTCAGTTGTGTCTGATTCTGTGCGACCCCATGGACTGTAGCCCCCCAGGCTCTCTGTCCATGGGATTTAGCAGGCAAGGATACTGGAGTGGGTTGCCATGCCCTCCTCCAGGGGATCTTCCCAACCGCATCTCTTGTCTCCTGGATTGGCAGGTGGGTCCCTTACCACTAGCGCCACCTGAGAAGCCCTACAGCTTTATTGGTTGACCCAACTCTGCAGTTAAAACATTCCCTGAGCAACACAGTCTTCTGTACTCACATGCATCTCCTGCTTTTCAAAAATGCTGATTTCAACAGAATTATAATATATCAGTGAGTGATGATGCTGGATTAGAACAAAATTAAGGAGAAATTTGTTTTCCAATACAGAGGAACTTGAAAGTAGGATTTGAGAAGGCAAGAAACTCAGTTAAAAATGCATAAGCTCCCAGGGAGAAGAATATTCCCATTCCTGATTATTTTCCAGGTAGAATAGTCACTTAATAAATATGTAGTAAGTGATCATTGTATCCTAAGAAGTATCCTGGAGTTCACTTATGAATAAAAGACAGATTCTGCCTTTGGGTAACTTTTCAAAAATCAAAAGCTTGACCAAGTCAATAAGTGAATTCAGTAGATAAATTGCTTGTCCACCTTGCTGTGCTAGGGTTTTTTTTTTTTTTTTTTTTTTGTGGATCGGGAGAGGCATGGAATTAATCCAATTTTTACTCTTCCACTGACTTCCAACCTTTCAAGTGGGTTCCTGAGTGTCAGCTTCCTCTCTTGTAAGAGATGGAATAATAATTACAGTCTTGCAAATCTCACAGCTGTATAGATCTCACAAGGCTGATATTCACAGGGTATCACACAGAATAATGGCTGTGAAGCCCTGTGAAATCCAAGACACGTTATGTAGTCCCCATCTTCAAGAAACCCATGTTAGGGTCAGAGAGGTAAGACAGACAAATGCGAACCAGCCAACACAAACTCCTGGATAGTCCATGTTCAAGAACCAACTATTTGGTAGATACTTTAACCTATCATTGAAAAAGAAAGCTAAAAATGGAGCAGTTGGGTAAAAATGTGATTTAAAAAAAATATCGAGAAATCTAGTGTTATGTATTGATCACAAACACGTGCTATGTATGCTTAGGGCTTCTCAGGTGGTGGTAGTGGTAAAGAACCCGCCTGCCAATGCAGGAGATGTAAGAGATGCACATTCTATCCCTGGGTCGGGAAGATCCCCTGGAGGAGGGCATGGCAACCCACTCCAGGATTCTTGCCTGGAGAATCCCATGGACAGAGGAACCTGGTGACCTGTGGTCCATAGAGTTGCAAAGAGATCTTTACCATGAATCCTGAGAAGTGACTGTCCTGTTAGGATTCCTTCAAAGGCAGTCTAGCCATCCGTGCTTTGCATGCCCTGGAAGGATGACTAGGGAGAGACGCCTGCCACAGCATCCATATATCAACACCATGCTCCAGGACTCCCCTGTCTCTTTGGACAGGGTATCTCCCCACCTTTGATTAACTTCCCACCTTTAAATTTCATAAAAGGTCCTGGCGTTATATATGTGTTATGCATACACTGACTGTCTAGCTTTTAATCTGAGCCCATCTGACAACAAGCAAGAAAATGGAGCTTGGGATACCTGAGTGAGGCTGTGTGACTTATATGAATATAAAGGGACAGGCTCATTATCATTAAATTAATAGATTCTAGAAAATACATAAACACTTTAATAGCACTGAAACCTTAGGGAAGATAATATTCCTATCTCTTGGGGAAAATCAGGTGATTGTTTAAATCATTGCACTCTTTGCGGATCCACTATCCAATAGTCCTGGCCCGGAGAGACTTCGGTTTCCCGTGTCATGGTTTGTCTTTTCAGTTTGTGAAGGGTAGATTGTTAGTTCTGAGCCCCAGCTGGTCTCCCCGAGATACATATTTCTATGGGAAACTAAAATTGCACAGAAGCCAAATACGAAGATAGGAAATGATTTCAGCTGCATAGTTCCGTTTCTACGGGGCCTGTCCTGATTTGCTGTAAATCAGCATGAGAACCAGCATGTCTTTCCCACTGGACTAACAGCCATCTCTCTTTGCCAGTGCTCTGTTTCCTGTGGTGGTGGAGTGCGGATTCGCAGTGTCACGTGTGCCAAGAACCACGACGAGCCCTGCGACATGACAAGGAAACCCAATAGCAGAGCTCTCTGTGGCCTCCAGCAGTGCCCATCTAGCCGGAGAATTCTGAAGCCCAATAGAGGCACGATTTTCAGTGGGAAAAAGCTACCAACACCTGACCCCTTCAAGCCTGTCCCTCCAACTACACCCAGTCCTAGGACGCTGACTACACCCAGTCCCAGGGTGCTGACTTCACCCACAGTGCCTGGGCCTCTGAGCACAAGCACTCCGACAATGAACAGCCCTGGTCCTACCACAGCCTCCAAAGAAGGAGACCTGGATGGGAAGCAGGGGCAGAATAGTTCAATCCAAACTGAACTGGACACCCATAATGTCATTTCCACTGGAAGTACTTCCCAGCCCATCCTCACTTCTTGGTCTTTGAGCATCCAGCCAAATGAAGAGAATGTTTCCAATCCCAACACTGGTCCTACCTCAGAGGGAGACCTTGTCATCACGACGACGAGTGGTTCTGACTCATCAACGTCCAGCAATGCTATGACTTGGCAGGTGACTTCGTTTTATAGTCCCTTGACCAAAGAGCCAGAAATGGAGATTCATAGTGGCTCAGGGGAAGGCAGTGAACCATCTGAGAAAAAAAATGAGAACAACTCTGTGACATGGACCAAGATCAGAGTACCTGGAAATGATGCTCCAGGGGAAAGAAGTACTGAAATACCACTTGGACCTCCACCAACACCTTATCTTGGGGGGGCATCTCTATGGCCACCCTTTAGCACGGTATCAGAAGGACTGGTACCCAGCCAAAGGCCCATTACTCTCAAAAATGGAACATCCAGAGCTAAAGGGACAGTCACTGAAAAGCCAGCTAATACTCCACTCCCTCTGGGAGAAGACCACCAGCCTGCATACTCCAAAAAGCCAGTAAACCCTCACCCAACAGAACTTCCAAGCAACATGAATCTAACACAGAGTTCTGGACCAGTCCTGACCAAGGAAGATGCAACAAGTCTGATGGCTGAGGGATTTTTGCTGAATGCCTCGGATTACAAGCATCTCTCGATGGGACGCAGCCCTGCCTACTGGATTGTCGGAAACTGGAGTGAGGTAAGAGTTCTGTTTCTTTTTTTTTTTGTTTGTTTATTAAATATTTAAAAAAAAATCACATGCTCCCCATCCTGAACCCTCCTCCCTCCCAACCTCCCCATACCATCCCCCTGGGCCTTCCCAGCGCACCAGCCCCAAGCATCCAGCATCATGCACTGAACCTGGACTGGCATCTCGTTTCATACATGACATTTCACATGTTTCAATGACATTCTCCCAAATCTTCCCACCCTCTCCCACAGAGTCCATAAGACTGTTCTATACATCAGTGTCTCCCTTGCTGTCTCGTACACAGGGTTATCGTTACCATCTTTCTAAATTCCATATACATGCGTTAGTATACTGTATTTATGTTTTTCCTTCTGGCTTACTTCACTCTGTATAATAGTCTCCAGTTTCATCCACCTCATTAGAACTGATTCAAATGTATTCTTTTTAATGGCTGAGTAATACTCCATTGTGTATATGTACCACAGCTTTCTTATCCATTCATCTGCTGATGGACATCTAGGTTGCTTCCATGTCCTGGCTATTATAAACAGTGCTGCGATGAACATTGGGGTACACGTGTCTCTTTCCCTTCTGGTTTCCTCAGTGTGTATGCCCAGCAGTGGGATTGCTGGATCATAAGGCAGTTCTATTTCCAGTTTTTTAAGGAATCTCCACACTGTTCTCCATAGTGACTGTACTAATTTGCATTCCCACCAACAGTGTAAGAGGGTTCCCTTTTCTCCACACCCTCTCCAGCATTTATTATTTGTAGACTTTTGGATCGCAGCCATTCTGACTGGTGTGAAATGGTACCTCATAGTGGTTTTGATTTGCATTTCTCTGATAAAGAGTGATGTTGAACATCTTTTCAAGTGTTTGTTAGCCATCTGTATGTCTTCTTTGGAGAAATGTCTATTTAGATCTTTGGCCCATTTTTTGATTGGGTCATTTATTTTTCTGGAATTGAGCTGTAGGAGTTGCTTGTATATTTTTGAGATTAGTTGTTTGTCGGTTGCTTCATTTGCTATTATTTTCTCCCATTCTGAAGGCTGTCTTTTCACCTTGCTAATAGTTTCCTTTGATGTGCAGAAGCTTTTAAGTTTAATTAGGTCCCATTTGTTTATTTTTGCTTTTATTTCCAATATTCTGGGAGGTGGGTCATAGAGGATCCTGCTGTGATGTATGTCAGAGAGTGTTTTGCCTATGTTCTCCTCTAGGAGTTTTATAGTTTCTGGTCTTATGTTGAGATCTTTAATCCATTTTGAGTTTATTTTTGTATATGGTGTTAGAAAGTGTTCTAGTTTCATTCTTTTACAAGTGGTTGACCAGATTTCCCAGCACCACTTGTTAAAGAGATTGTCTTTAATCCACTGTATATTCTTGCCTCCTTTGTCAAAGATAAGGTGTCCATATGTGCGTGGATTTATCTCTGGGCTTTCTATTTTGTTCCATTGATCTATATTTCTGTCTTTGTGCCAGTACCATACTGTCTTGATAACTGTGGCTTTGTAGTAGAGCCTGAAGTCAGGTAGGTTGATTCCTCCAGTTCCATTTTTCTTTCTCAAGATCGCTTTGGCTATTCGAGGTTTTTTGTATTTCCATACAAATTGTGAAATTATTTGTTCTAGCTCTGTGAAGAATACTGTTGGTAGCTTGATAGGGATTGCATTGAATCTATAAATTGCTTTGGGTAGTATACTCATTTTCACTATATTAATTCTTCTAATCCATGAACATGGTATACCATGTTCATGGATTGGAAGAGTTCTGTTTCTTACCCAGGCCTGATTCTATATGGAATTAGCTAGGGGTGTTGCATTTCTGTGCAGATTTCCAAATGGACTTGAAAAAAATGAAGCAATCAGGTCCATGCCCTCACCTCCCTCTTCACCTAACTCCAAAAATAAGAAAAAAAAAAAGTCCAGGGAAAGAGAACAAATGTAGTGAGATAGAGTGAGGAGAACCTAGAACTAAATCAGGAGACCTGAGTCAGCCAGTTGTGTGACAGTAGACAATTCAGTCTGCCTCTCTGAACCTGCTTTTGAACAACAGTGAAGCTAGTACAAATCACCTCTTTCCTCCAATGTCCCTTCCAGCTGCAAACTGTAAGAATTCTATGATGAAGGACCAAAGAATCCATAGGATTCAAAGAATCCTATGGGAGGACCTGAGTTCACATTTCATTCAGAAAGCCAATGTTGCACAATTGGAATGGAAATCTAAAACAAAGTTCTTTAGAAGAATTCTATGCTTACTTTATCAACGATTTTTTTTTGACTCACTGCTTCCTTGTATTAAAAAAATTCTTTTGAAAAAAACTCTTTTTGACTCATAGAAGAAAATAGAGTGAGAAGAAAATAAACATGATGGCAAAACATTGGTTCCTGTTTTCAGGCTTCAGGAATTTGGCTAGATATTTGTTTCTCCATTTCTAGAACTAATTACATCCTTTTAAGCATCACAATCGTTTTTCACCCATTTGCATTTTGAATGCACAGTATTTGAACTTGTTAAAAATAAATTGACAACTCAAAAGAGAACTTTGTGGCAAAATAATCACATGTTCAAATCATTCAGCAATTTTTATGATGATGCATGACTCATCTCTCTAGCTAAAAAAGAAGTATTAGCAGCTAATGTAAAAATAACCATACATTTAATTTATAAACCATGTTATTTTCCAAACCACTTTCATATGTAGTCTCCTATTTTCTCCTTTTCATAGTTCTGGGGAGCAGGTAAACTCTCCATTTATACCAATTTACAATTACAGAAACTAAGATTTTTAGCAGTTAGGTGACTTGTCTATAGACATGTCAGTTGGAAGATGAGCCTTTGAAATCTTTCCACTCTAATCCGCAGGCTCTCTAGTGAATTTTAGCAGCAGCTGACAAGTTCACTGTTTAAATTCTGTTGTATGAATTAGTCAGCATCATTGGTCCTGAAATCGACTATACTGTCAAAGAATAGGTAAATGCAACCTTTCACATTTTTTTATTTGCATTCAAACTATGTTTTCACGTTGATCTATTTTGATTTCTAAAGTGAAATCATGTTCATTACATTTTCTGTCAATGGAGAATCATCTTATTATCTCTTTTTGCAAGTAAAAATTCCAGTTTCAGGAGGACAAAAAAGATTTCCAGGCTTAGAGTAATCCAATTTGTTTAGAAAAGGAGAGGAATGAGTCTCATAATCCCTGACATTTTGGTCAGATTTCTTTCTGTTCAGTTCAGTTCAGTTCACTCAGTCGTGTCTGACTCTTTGTGACCCCATGAATCACAGTACACCAGGCCTCCCTGTCCATCATCAACTCCTGGAGCCTACTCGAACCCACGTCCATCGAGTTGGTGATGCCATCCAGCCATCTCTTCCTCTGTTGTCCCCTTCTCCTCCTGCCCCCAATCCTTCCCAGCATCAGGGTCTTTTCCAATGTTAGCAAAGTCTAATTGGGCTCTTAATGATGAGGAGGACATTGACAGTGAATATGTATGAAGTGTGTGCCATGCTTTATAGAATGACTTTATGCTAATTCTCAGTACAGCTCAAGGAGATTGGTAATATGGCCCCATTTGCTGAGATGAGGAAGAGCTGAAAGGTGAACGCTAGCCAGAATCACAGACACAAGTGCGCGTGCACACACACACACACACACACACACACATATGCACACGGCAGAGATCTGAACCTGAGCAGACAGACTTCATAGCCTATGGTCCATTGCTTTACCATCAGAAATATCACCACTCTCTCTGCCTTCTGTTATATTTGCTTCTTCCTTGATCATATGATCCATAAAAATAATGCCAGTTACATGATAACCCTGGGTAGACAGATGAGAAAATCACATGGTTCATAAGAAGGTGCTTTCAAATAACATTGAGGGCATGTGCTTATTTTTGAGTTCGCAGGAGCAAATGGTCACTGAAATGGATTCAGCCAGCCTAGATATTTGAAATTAAAATGTACTGTGTAGGTTTTATGAATGGTATCATTCCACATAGTACCCTCAAAAGGTATTTTTCCTTTCAAAAACATGGGTCACCCCTAAAGAACTTAAATAGGCTCATTGTCCTCTATCCAACAAAACAGTCAAGAGAACAAGTTATGGAAACCGAGGCTACCTGTTAATTTGTAGGATTTTGTTAATTAGTCAGTGGAGATGAAGTCTGAAAGCACCTTCTGTTAAAGGCACCGTGGGCCTTGAGAAAAATACAAGGAGGACAAACAGAGGGTGAAAGACTAGATGGAAGGCATGTATATGGTATCAATATCAGAATAAAGTATGAGTGACATATTGTCCATAATGGCATATGTACAATGTGTGTATGTACTTAGAAGTCACACACAGATGCACACGTGAGAGGTAGGCTGTTGTTAACAAATAGAGCCAAACAAGTTATAGGTAACCAAAACAGAAGTTGGTTTCTCACTCACATAATAATACATGGGAATTCCATGTCTGCAGTGGTAGCAGTAGAGAGTGAGGCTCTGACCCTTGTGCAGTTCTTTGAGACTCCAGTCTGACAATGGCTCTACCATCTTCCCATCTTCAAATTGGCCCTGGGGTCACCATCCTAATCACAGCCAGGAAAGAAAAGAGCACAGAGGCTCTCCCACAAGAGGTTTTATGGGCCAAACGTAGAAGGGGGCATTTAGCACTTCTGCTCATGTTCCACTGTCTAGAACTCAGTCATTTGACCCAAGCAAAGTGCAAAAAGGATAGAAAACATCATCTAGTTGAGAGCCCAGGAGGATGACAAAAAAGGATCGTAGTGAGGATCTAGCAGTTCTGCCACTGAATGATGTGGCCCACTGTGTTTTAGGTATAGCCCATTCCAGAAGCAGTGAGGATAAGGGATATGATGTGTTGGGAGGATACTGCAGTAGTCTAGATGAGGAATTAGAACTATGACAAGAATGCTTGGGATGAAGAGGGAAATATAAATTCAGGAGACATGGGGAACTTAAAATCAGTAGGACTTTGTGAATAATTGGATGTGGAATGTGAGAAGAGAGGTGTAGAGGAGTCTGTCATGACTATTCCATTGGAATCTTGGGTAGCCAATGGGTGGTGCTCCCATAAACTGAGATATCATACAATGTACAGAAACAGTTTCAATAGAGACAAAGAAAGGATGATGAGTCCAGTTATAGATTGAGTTTAGTTGGCAGGACCTCTGGGCTATCCAAAGGATAACCAGCAGATGTTTGAGTATATTTATCTGAGGTTCTTGAGAGTGGTGAAAACTGGGGATGGCATTTGGTAGCCATGACCAATAGGGAGAAGTTCAAACCTTGGAAGTGAGCGAGGTCATCCGAGTACAACCTATAGGCTGCAAACAGAAGTGGCCTCAGGATGGGACTCGGAAAAAAAAACAACATTTTAAGAAGCTGGCTGACAAAGAGATCCCATGTGAAAGACTAGTAAGGAACAGTCTACTAATTAAGACTCAAATCAAGAGGTGTGGTGCCATGGACATCAAGCAATGTGAGAACTGACAGTGGACCTAGTGGATCTTACATTGGGCAAGTCACTGGTGACTTTTGGGGCAGCGTTTATAGTATTGAAATGGAAGGAGACACTAAAGTGCAGCCTGAAGGAGAGACCCTTTCAGATGAAACAGTCCTCACATTAGGAATATTAATAAAGATGGACAGCTCTTCTCAGTCCACAGAATAACGCATTACAAAAGTTTCATTAAAAAGTAGCTTTGGATGACCTAGAAATTAGTTTCCTTTCCCATCCTCTTATGTAAATGTGTTTTAATGCTTTTGTCCTGAGGATATTTAATATGTTAATTAATTGACAAGTGTTAATTGATCTAGTGAGAAGTTACTATATTCAAACAAAGTAAACCTAATAGAAGTAGCTATCAGCTCCAATGACTGTTTAAGCCCAGAGGTTAATTGAAACATTCTGATTATAGGCAATCAAGATACAAAGAATTAATTCTATCTCCTGTCATCCTTTGACTTTGACAGAAATAAACTGTCTTATTGAGTACATCCTCGCTCACCCAATATTTGGCAACCATTGGAGCTGTTGGGAACTATTAATTCTAGGCAGTTTGGCTGGAAAAAGGGAATTGGCCCAGACTGCAGAGGGTTTTTCAGAGAAGGCACTGGCAAAGCACTCCAGTACTCTTGCCTGGAAAATCCCATGGATGGAGGAGCCTGGTAGGCTGCAGTCCATGGGGTTGCTAGGAGTGGACACAACTGAGCGACTTCACTTTCACTTTGACTTCACTTTCACTTTGACTTCACTTTCACTTTTCACTTTCATGCATTGAAGAAGGAAATGGCAACCCACTCCAGTATTCTTGCCTGGAGAATCCCAGGGATGGGGGAGCCTGGTGGGCTGCCGTCTTTGGGGTCATACAGAGTCGGACACGACTGAAGTGACTTAGCAGCAGCAGCAGAGGTTTTTAAAGCTACAGGGTATTATGAGACTAGAAGTTGACGTTTGGCAGGAGTCCCCTACATGACTGGGCTTGGTGCCTGCTCCCTTTAAGCATCTTTTGAGACAAAGTGTTTAATACACAGAATTGTCTGAGAGGATCAGAATTCAGAATGAAAACTTTGGGTTGTGAGTTCCCCACTGTCCCCTGATTTTTTATTCTACCCATCTCTGAAGTTGTTTCTTTAGGACTATCCCTCCCTAGAGAATGGTCTCATTGGCCACTCAGTCAGACACCTTAGGAAGCCCAGGATAACCATTGATATCAGGCTTCCTTGTCCTACTAGAAAAACCCTAACAGATTTTTGGGTCTGTGTCTGTCCTCTCATCATGTCTGTCATCTTCTCTTTATTTCCTGTTTATTTGTTGTTTAGTTTCTCAGTCACGTACAGCTCTTTTGCAACCTCATGGACTGTAGTCTGCCAGGCTCCTCTGTTCATGGATTCCCCAGGCAAGAATACTGGAGTGGAATGTTCATTGCAGCACTGTTTATAGTAGCTAGCACATGGAAGCAACCTAGATGTCCATCACCAGATGAATGGATAAGGAAGTTGTGGTACATATACACAATGGAATATTACTCAGCTATAAAAAAAGACTGCGTTTGAGTCAGTTCTAATAAGGTGGATGAAAACTGGATCTTATTATACAGGGTGAAGTAAGTCAAAAAGAGAAACACCAATACAGTATATATTAACACATATATATGGAATTTATAAAGATAGTAATGATGACCATATATGCAAGACAGCAAAAGAGACACAAATGTAAAGAATAGACTTTTGGACTCTGTGGAAGAAGGAGAGGGTGGGACGATATGAAAGAATAGCACTGAAACATGTATATTACCATATGTTAAATAAATGACCAGTGCAAGTTCGATGCATGAAGCAGGGTGCTCAAAGCTGATGCTCTGGGACAACCCAGAGGGAAGGGGTGGGGAGGGAGGTGGGAGGGGGTTCAGGATGGGGGGGACACCTGTACATCTGTGGCTGATTCATGTCGATGTATGGTGAAAACCACCACAATATTGTAAAGTAATTAGTCTCCAATTAAAATAAATACATTAATTAATTAAAAAAAGAATACTGGAGTCGGTTGCCATTTCCTTCTCCAGGGGATCTTCCCAACCCAGGGATCGAGCCCACGTCTCCTGCACTGCAGGCAGTTTCTTTACCACTGAGCCACTGGGGAGGCCTCAATGAACAGGAAGTAAAAACATCATGTCTGTCATCTCCTCTTTATTTCCTGCTCATTTAGTCGCTGTGGTTTCCAGTCTGCTGCTGGGTGACGTATAGAAAAAAGCAGGGATGCTTTGTTTATTACCGTGCTGGCGGAGGGGCTGATGCCAGCATTCAGAGTCTAGGAGCCAAAGATTATGAGGGTCCTGTGACAATTTGGGAAATCCAAAATGCCAGTAGCGCCACAATGGTCAAGAATGGTGGACACTCGGTTGCTACTCTTGTTAGGACCCTCGCCCTTGCTCTTGCCCTTGCTGATCTGGGTACTTACTATCTCTCCTCTCCCCAATGCTTTCCACAGATCATCACAAGCAATGTATTGCCATATTACTCTTCTGAAAGGAATTTTCTAATTATTCCAAACACCTAATAATAAATTGCTAATGTCTCTTCATTGCATATCAGATCATATAAAGTCCACTCTTAATATCCAAGAGCCTTCACATCCTTAAATAGTTCAGCTTTCAACATACTATGTCCTATGCCTTCACCCACCTGCTGCTGCTGCTGCTAAGTCGCTTCAGTCATGTCCGACTCTGTGCAACCCCATAGATGGCAGCCCACTAGGCTCCTCTGTCCCTGGGATTCTCCAGGCAAGAATACTGGAGTGGGTTGCCATTTCCTTCTCCAATGCATGAAAGAGAAAAGTGAAAGTGAAGTCGCTCAGTCGTGCCTGATTCTTAGCAATCCCATGGACTGCAGCCTACCAGGCTCCTCCGTCCATGGGGTTTTCCAGGCAAGAGTACTGGAGTGGGTTGCCATTGCTTTCAGCAAATCTCAGCTGCTCTGTTTCCACTAAACCGTCTGCTCATCTCAGCTCAGTGCCTTTGTTTCCATGGTTTTCTCTGCCTGAAATTTCCTTCTCCTTCTTTTATTCATAAATCCTACCTGTTCTTCAGTATCAAGCTTTGAGCTGCTTCTTCCATAAAGGCTTTCTTGCTCTTTGATGTTGGAAGTAAGTTCTAAAGTTCCTTAGCATTCGATCAGAAATCTCTCTCACCTTCTCCTCCCACTTTCTGTCCTGTGCTGAAGGGCTGGTCACAGCATATTCCTCTAACTACTTGTGATTTCAAATATTAAATGTGTATGTCCGACTCTTTGTGAACCCATGGACTATAACCCACCAGGCTCTTCTGTCCATGGGATTCTCCAGGCAAGAATACTGGAGTGGGTAGCCATTCCCTTCTCTAGGGGATCTTCTTGACCCAGGGATCAAACCCAGGGGTCCTGCATTGCAGGCAGATTCTTTACCATCTAAGCCACCAAAACCAAGTTCATATTGTGAATAGACATAAAACTTGAAAGCAGACATTCTGGGTTTGAGTATTAGCTCCATCACTTACTCTGCATGTTCTCTCCACACTCATTTCCTCATTTTTAAAATGAGGATGACAATGCCTGATTCATACGATTATTATGAAATAAGAGGAATAATATAGGAATTCCTATATGTCAGGCATATAAGAAGTGCTCAGTAAGTATTTGCTTTGAGATATATTACAAGACAGAAGACTCAGGAGCTTCCCAGTGTGCATGGGTGTGGATCGCGTTGTGACAGAAGATCACTTCTCATCTCATTGCCTCATCATTCAGTCAGATCCCCTGGGCCAGTCAGTGACATGTATGCTGTGCAGTTGTGTAAATGGAAGTGACAGTGTAATTTTCCACAGCCTTTCACAGAAGTTTTCACATGATTCTGATATAGCCCTGCACAGCAGTTCCAGTTCTGAACACCCCAATACCTGCTCCTTGACCTGGTAAATCAGTTATCACAGGGTCACTGGCTGTAACGAGGGAGAAGGTTCCCAGGACAAAGAGAAGCTGTTCCTCTGCCTCCTCAGGATCTTCTCTGCACCCCCAACTCCCAATTTTAAACTGACATAAGAGACAATCAATGGAATCCCCTTTTGCTTACTGCATTCTATGAATGTCCTCCTGTCATCTTTGTCTTTGGACTCGTTTGCTGCCTAAATAGAAATTAAACAAATGTCTGCTCACATCTGAACCCTACAGGACTAGACTCAGAGCCCCAGAGACACATGTTTATTTACCACACAAATATGGCACAAAGAGCTATAGACATCACTTGAGAGGTACCAGGGTCATCACTAGCCTGGGAATTTGGTCTCACTAGCTCCTGTCCTGGGTTTGGAACAAACATTGTTTTTCTCCTTGCCATGGTGTGAAATTAACATTGTAGTGTCTGTGTGACCTCTAGCATGACTGCTAAGTTCTCTGGGCCCCAAAAATCTGGAAAGTGGGACTCATAATGCTGGCTTTGCAGGTGTGCTGTGTTTGTTGCTGTTATTCAGTTGCTCAGCCATGTCCAGCTCTTTGCCACCCCATGGACTGCAGCATGCCAGGGTTCCCTGCCCCTCACTATCTCCCGGAGCTTGCTCAAACTCATGTCCATTGAGTTGGTGATGTCATCCAACCATCTCATTCTCTATCGTCCCCTTCTCCTGCCTTAAATCTTTCCTAGCATCAGGGTCTTCTCTAAAGAGTCAGCTCTTCGCATCAGGTGACCAAAGTATTGGAGCTTCAGCTACAGTGCTATGCTTAATAGGTAGCATTTGTAGAGCACTCCCTTTGTGCATGGATTAACTCTATTGTTCTCACAGCAACTTAATAAAAGAGGTCCTAGTGTTATCACCAGTTTTACTTGCTAGAGAAGTTAGGAAACCACCAAAGATCACACAATTGGTCAACTTCAGAATTCTAATTGTATCCTGAGTCTCCAAGGTTAGAGAAAATATAGGAAAAGTACCTGTTGTGTGTTGGGGGCCGGCGTGAGGCACTCCACCCGTGGCAAAGGTCATGAGGAAGGAGGCTTGACATACGCAAAGGCGGGATGGAGCCTCAGGAGTCCCCCTGGAAATCCTCGAGCATCTACCCCTATAACCAGAGCCTGCCTACTTTACTACTTTGTGCTCTCACCTACACCTCTGACTTTACAGGGGGCGGTCCCCCACCACCTCTTTCGGAGAAAGAGTTAACTTAGAGCTCCAGTTAATAATAATTCCTGGGCCTGATAGGAGTGTTTTAACCTACAAACTCCTCTGAAGGTTCTCTAGCCTGCCTGACAGGCTTGTCCAGCCACATGTGATTGCTCACAGCCTCCCAACCGTGAGAGGCACAAGATGCGTTAAACCTTCTAAAAACAGGTTCCTTAGAAAAGTTAGAAAACTATTAGTATAAGTATAATGGGCTGATTAGAAATTGTATTGGTGAAGGGTTTTTCATTTGTTGAGCCAATGTTTGTTGCTAAGTCTCCATATCCCCTGCCCTTACACACATTAATGAATATATAGAAGAAATAAGTATTAACCTTTGATATTAATCACGTTAGACCTTAGGCTAAGTAAATTCTTTCCTTAACTAAAACCCAGTACACCCTCACCCTATAGGAATGTAACTTTATTTGGGTGGCGTCTGTTTTAAGAATAATCACCCCTGGAGAAATAAGTGTCCTGGTTGACTGACCGCTGTCACGAGAGGGTCATAAATTGTCAGCAGGCCCCCTGGCCAGAAGATGATGTAACACCCCTAAGACCTCTGTATACATTTGTATGAAGCACCTGACTTTGATAAAAGTCAGGACTGCTGACCCCGCGTGACTTTTGCATAACATCTCAGTGTATAAAAGTAGACCATGGAAAATAAAGAATTGGGATCAGTTTCTCGAAATACTGGTCTCCCCATGTCGCTCTCTCTCTCACTTTGGCTGAGTCTCCATCTGGAACGCGGAACCCGTCATGCTTACTAATTATGCCTGGGCTTCTAAGATCTGACCAGGGAGGCTGCAGTGTCTCCTCTCCTTCGGGAGAACGGAAGGATGCCTGCGGCCTACGTAAGTGGTGCAAACTTCTTGTCTTGAAGTCTTATTGGTCTCCCACATAAACCAAGCTATTCAGCCTCTTTTCTCCACTGAATTTTCCTACTGAGCTATCCTCATTCTATTACTCTTTACATCTCTAATTAATATCTAATTGAAGCTATTGTATCCTGATCCTCGCTGACGCCGTCCCCGCTTCGAATACCCTGGATCAGCCGGGGCTGGACCCCGACAGTTGTGTAGTTGTATCCATTGTCTATTACAATAGTGCTATATAACATTCAACCATAAAACCTCAGTAAACATTCATTTTTGTCCATGAGTCAGTGGGTTGCTGGAAGTGTCTTCTGACCTAGGCTGAGCTTAGCTGATCTCAGCTTGGCTTGTCATGCATCTGGTGAAGGGTTGGCTGAAGGCTGGCTGGTCTGGGATGGCCTCAGCTGGGTTTGCTGTTGCTGCTGCTAAGTCGCTTCAGCTGTGTCCAACTCTGTGCGACCCCATAGACGGCAGCCCACCATGCTCTGCCATCCCTGGGATTCTCCAGGCAAGAACACTGGAGTGGGTTGCCATTTCCTTCTCCAGTGCATGAAAGTGAAAAGTGAAAGTGAAGTCGCTCAGTCGTGTCCAACTCTTTGCGACCCCATGGACTACAGCCTACCAGGCTCCTCCGTCCATGGGATTTTCCAGGCAAGAGTACTGGGTCACCCAGCTTGATTTCACATGATCTCTCATCCTCCAGTAGGTTAGCCAGTTTTATTTTCATGGCAGAGACAAGGGTCTAAGAGAGAGAACTGAAACAAGCAAGATTTCTTAAGAACTTACACAGCATCATCCACTGCAATTTCCTGGAAAAAGAAAAGTGCAAGAACAGTCCTGATTCAACAGCTGGGGAAATGCATTCTATCATTTGATGAGAGGAGCTGTGAAGTCCATTGCAAATAGCATGGGTGTGAACAGTGGGGCCACTAGTGCGATGAGAATATGCACTTCAGCTGTTATTATCTCTAATATATAATATATATTTGGGCTTTCTGGTAGCCCAGCTGGTTAAGGATCTGCCTGCAATGTAGGAGACCCCGGTTTCATTCCTGGCTCAGGAAGATACCCTGGAGAAGGGATAGGCTACCCATTCCAGTATTCTTGGGTTTCCCTGGTGGCTCAGCTCTTAAAGAATCTGCCTGCCATGTGGGAGAATTGGATTCAATCCCTGGGTTGGGAGGATCCCCTGGAGAAGGGAAAGACTGGCCTGGAGAATTCTGTGGACTGTATAGTCCATGGGGTCACAAAGTGTCAAACATGACTGAGTGACTTTCACTTTCATATTTTATATATATATATATATGTATTATGTGTACTATGTGTTATATGTATTATGTATATGTGGATATATGTATTATGTGTATATATGTATTATGTGTGTGTACACACACACACACACACACATAGGTGTGTGGAATGACTATGAGCTACAGGCACACTGCTGCATTTCATCAATGCTGTTCATGGAAAGAGAAGAGTAGAAAATAGCCTAGGTCAACAGTTTTTTCAACTGGCTCATTTATGGAGATAAATGTACTTCCCTGGTGGCTCACTAGTATATATATACACATAATACAGTGCTCAGTTGCTCAGTTGTGTCTGACTCTTTGTGACCCTATGGACTGTAGTCCACCAGGCTCCTCCATCCGTGGGATTTTCCAGGTAGGAATACTACAGTGGGTTGCCATTTCTTTCTTCAGGGGACCTTCTTGACCCAGGGATCGAAGCCAGCTCTCCTGTGTTGCCCAGCTGATTCTTTACCACTGAGCCACCAGGGAAGCCCATTTACCTCCATAAATGAGCCAGTTGAAAAAACTGTTGACCTAGGCTAGTTTCTACTCTTCCCTTTCCATGAACAGCATTGATGAAATGCAGCAGTGTGCCTGTAGCTCGTAGTCATTCCATAGACCTTCCAGCCAGGATATTCTTTAAGGGAAGCAAATTTCCTTTTGCACTGGGTTTTCCTCCCACATAGAAATTAGGGATTCTCAACCCTGGCTGCTTATTAGAATCACCTGTTTTTTTAACTACTCCTGCCTGAGCCCTACCCTCAGCCATTCAGATTGTTTGTGGCTGGAGCCCCAGTGCTGGTAAGTTTCTGAAGCTCTGCAGGCAGGTTTAGTGAGTAGCCAAGATGGAGCACCCCTGCCTCCAGGGTGGGGTGGGGTGGGGTGGGGTGTATGTGAGGAAGCAGCCCTGAGCCTCTGTCATCTCTCCCTCCTCCCGGGCAGTGCTCCACCACGTGCGGGCTGGGGACCTACCGGCGGAGCGTGCAGTGCAGCACCCACGTGGATTCCGACTGCGCCACCCTGCAGAGGCCAGACCCGGCCAAGAGGTGCCACCTCCGTCCCTGCGCTGGCTGGAAAGTGGGAAACTGGAGCAAGGTAATTGATCAGCTCAGCCGTGTTTCGGGGGGTGGGGGCAGAGGGACTTACACCAGAGCCATTTGCTATAGCAGCTTTCCTGCTTCGCTTCCTGCCTCCCTTCTGCCCTTTTCTGTGACAAACTGGCAGATGAGTGAACCACAGGCATTGTCATAAGCCTACTTTCAGCTACACAATAGCCTTAGAGCAAGCACGGAGTTTTCATTAGCCCGCGTGTTTTTATCCACCTGTCCTCCCTTACCGGATAAACTGAGAAAGAAAGTTAAATTTGTGTACTTTAATTTGCTTGTCCAGCCTGTGACACTATTTCTAAATTGCTTAAACTTAACGTTATAATTAATAATGATACATGAGCACATGTATAATTAAATCATGGTTCAGCAGCTGTTCACAAAGCATGGAATCTGCCAGACTCAAAATGAAAAGAAAGCTGAAACATCAAAGCTTGGTCTTTAAAAGCGTCTTTCCTATATTGATTTCTTTGAAGTGTGATGTTCCTGTCCTTGCTAACCTAGAGTGGTTACTTATTTCTCTGTGCTGCCTGCATAGTCCCTGGTGAAAGTCTTTGTCAGGTCTTAGGATTGGTCGGCCTTGGTTTTTCTGGGCAGCAATCAGGCCCAGACTGCCTGTCACCATGATAGGGCTGAACCAACCCCTGGGGGATACAGATGCACCCAGATCATAGAGTCACTGGTCGAGGTGGAGTTCAGAGCCACTTGGCAGGAGGGGTGCAGAGGTGTGAGCTGTGCGTACATCCTCGTTGCCATGCACACCCCCCATACCCCCTCACACCAAGACACCTTGTAGGCACCTGTCTTCTCTCTGAGGAGCCAGTTTCCCTTGATGGCCTTAATACAGAAGGAGAAAGAGCTGCCCAGAAGTTTGGGGAGGCTGGCATCTGTTAGCACTCTCATCTCGTGGAAAACTCAGGTCCCCAGACAAGCAGGACCATGAGGTGTCTCACTGGCCGTCTCTGGTTCTCCTGGCAGACTTACCTGACAGACAGGAGCAGGCACTGTCATTAATCTGCAATAGGTCCCCTTTCCCAAAGAAAGGCTCTGATCTTTGGCTAGAGAGAGAAAGTATGGCTACTCCCTGAGAAAATCACCACACATTTCTTTGATTCCTGCCAACCTGCCTTTCTTCTGTTCTCATACCGTTTTTCTTTAAGGAATGAATGCTGGTTCTGCATTTTTTTTCTCTTCCAACTCATAACAAATTCCAAAAGGGACCAAATGCCTGGCTACAAATTCTCTTCCTATCCAGAAAAATTTCAAGAAACATTTCTGTCCCTGACCTTGCCAAATGTTGACCAAGTCCTAAAGTTCCACTTTCCCATCACTGGGACTAATCCTTTCCTTGGAAATTACATGGCTCATAAAAAGGACAGATGTGTGAAATAGCTCACACTTTTAAAAAGGTCAATCCAGTGTAAACTTCCAGGAATTCTAGCTGATATAAAACCGGAATGGGAGAGCCAGTAGCTCTTGGTGGTGTCAGACCCCCTAAAGTAAGCCCTGCTCTGGCAGCTCATCCCTGCCCTGTCAGCCTCTGGGTCTCTTCTCTGTCATGGCCAGGAGGCTTGCTGATATACTTATTAACCCCTGTACCACTCCAAGCTATCTTGGACACATCACCAAGTTCTGCCGGAATGTGGCGACCACCATATTTAAACTCAAATCCTCAAAGTTACTCCATTCCTGTCAATACTATCCTATCTCCTCTCTCAGGATGATAGACAAACCTTATGTCAAAGACTCCATTTAACTACTGAAAGTCAATTGCCCTGACATCTGTTTTTTTCTACCATTAGGAATATTTAATGCGGGACTTCCGTTTTTCCTAGAGATGTTGATTTAAATTTTATCTTAGACTTTGGTAACTGAATGACACTAAATTTTGGCAGCTTTTTGACTGCCACATTATTAACCAGTCCGTTTGGGTGTCTGAAGTCTAAATCATGTACTGGGAAAGATCTGAAGGGCATCTTAGTTTCACTGTTCTGCTGGGACTCTTAAACTTACTCAGAGGCAGACCTCCAAACCTAGAGTAGGAAAACATACCCCTGCTTTTACCTTTAAATATCCAGAGTTTGTTGTTTTTGTCGTTTTAGTTGCTAAGTCTTATCAGACTCTTAGTGACCCCATGGACTGTAGCCCACCAGGCTCCTCTGTCCATGGGATTTCCCAGGCAAGAACACTGGAGTGGGTTGCCATTTCCTTCTCCAGGGGATCTTCCTGACCCAGGGCTCAAACACGTATCTCCCACATTAGCAGGTGGATTCTTTACCATCTGAGCCACCAGGGAGGCCCATCCAGAGGGTTTAGATTCTGCCAACTTGATGGTTTTCCTTTTCACAAACACTTTCTCAGAGGGACGAATTCTAATTTGATCTTGAGTCTTTCTGCATTATCCCACCAACCACAAGCCCAGATCCAGAGACACTTTAATCTCACAGGACTAAGGGTATGCCACAGCCTCACCTGAAGCCACAGGGATCACACCTGAGGTTCCCCAGATTACTCACCAGAAACTCCCCACTGCTGTGTGTGCAGTCTGAATTGTAGCTGTTTTACAGCCTTCTGTCTCCCGCACCATTCATCTCCTTGATGAAGTCCTGATACAACTGCTGTGGACATTTTCTCATATTTGTGACAGTACAGTGAGCCTGTGTATTAAGATCTCTTCCTTTACAAAGTCCAGAAGTTGTTTTTGGAATGGCTTGCTTCTTCTTCATGCATTGATCTATCTGAAACAAAGTTAAGGTAATGGTCTTTAGGTTTGTCCCAGAGGCACACTGGAGAAAGCAGAGTTCTACAGAATTGAATCCTAGAAGCAGCCCCGGGCCTGGGATTAGACATGTCTGGGTTGGCAGCCCCACTCTGTCACCAAGGGCTTCCCTGGCAGCTCAGATGGTAAAGAATCTGCCTGCAATGCAGGAGACCCGGGTTCAGTCCCTTGGTTGGAAAGATTCCCCTGGAGGAGGGCACGGCAACCCACTCCAGTATTCTTGCCTGGAGAATCCCGTGGATGGAGGAGCCTAGCAGGCTACAGTCCACGGGGTCACGAAGAGTCAGACACGACTGAAGTGACTTAGCACACTGGCACACACACTCTGTCACCAGCATAGGGTGCTAATCCTTTCTTCCAGCCTCTTGGGAGCTTTAGTTTTCTCACCTCTGGGAAATGAACTACATCATGTGGCCTCTACCAACTTCATAAAGTTGTACAAGTCAAAGAGTGTTCGTGAAACCACTTTGTAAATGGTAAAAGACTGTTCAGATAAAGCCTTGGGCCAACTTTGAGCTCTGGGTAAAGGCTAGGAGTAGTTCTCAGGTGTTTATTGACTTCTGGCTTCCTGGACTTGGGGCAGGGGACTGTGGACAGGAGGCAGTGGAGTAAGTCCTGTCAATCCCTCAGGGCTCCGCTCCCCAGTACTAGGCAGTCAGGTCCTCCATGAACTTTGGCAGACTTGACCGACCTTGTGTCCTGGCACTCATGCCTGACACTGCACAAGAATTTTAGATGAACAATTTTATTTTCATCCAATAAAGGACCTTCTTTATAATTCCCACTGAGGAAATGAAGGCTTAGAGGGTTTAAATCACTAGCACATTATCAGTTGGTACTGATACTCTCAATTCTGAAAAACCATCAACTGGGGGAACACTCATCAATGTAATGGCAGCTTTTCAGAAAGAAGGAAACACTGCATAATAAATATGCATGTCAGTTTAAGACACATGCCAATTTCAGAGCATTAAAATTTGTCTAAGGAAAAAAAACTGATTCTTTGATTCTTGTGCTGAAAGAAATGCAATAAGTGACAAAGATGAGCTTAAAAAACCTTCAGTTGGGTTTGACACCAAAGTTATGCATCATCACACACTTCCTGACTGAACATTTTGACTGTACCTCCGGCAGTTTTGTAAACTGGTGATTTAACAACCTCTTTATTATCTCTCTCAGAATGATAATAACATCTCATAGTTCAGTCTAACAGATTTTGATTATTTCTGAAATGAATCAAAGATTTTTACATTTTCTTGGAATGATCTGTCTCCCCACCTAGGCAGTGTTGCAATTTTATTTTAACAGTAGCTGACTTTATTATCTGTCACATTTTTTGGAAAATAAAAGTGGCAACCTTTTCTTATGACCTTGAGTTTCATAATATTCAGTGCTACATTTTTTTTTGGATCTGAACTTTTACAAATGAATAATATAGGGAAAGAGCCCCTAAGTACAGACTTTCATATATAACATGTTCCCAGAAACATATTGAAGCCCAAAGTGTAAAATTTCATAACAGAGAATTGTATGTTATAGGGGAGCTTCTGTGCCCAGAAAGCAAAAATTGACCAGCCAGAAGGAAAATAATACACTCAAAATCACTGCATGTATTTTCTTTTGGTATTATTTACTGTATGTCTAACCTATTACCTGCTCTTGGAAGCCCCAGGTGCTTTAGATTAATGGAATCCCTAAGTGAGAAAAGAACAGCAATTAAAGAAAGCCTTTAGACTCACAGAAAGCATGAACCCAAGACCACTTCAGCTGAGGAGTGATGTTCAAACCATGAGATCCTTTATCATGGCCCCTTCCCATCTCTCTTTCTCCATCCGTACCCTCCACTCTAGCATTCTGATGGACATGTTCCCAAACAAGCCTTGTTGCTTCACTCCACTTGCATATGTCATTCTTTCCACCTTGAATGTCCCCCACACTGTTTGCCAGCTGAGTGAGCATTTACCCATGTTGCATGATACAGTTCAAGGTTTGGCTTCTCCCTTCAAGCCTTTCCTTCTTCGAGTAAAATCAACCACCTCCTCCTTTGTTCCTTCACTGGATCATGAACAACTTATGACATATCATCTTTATGACTGTTATAATTGACTGTTATAATTTATGACTGTTATACTTGCTGTTCTTTTCTCACTTATTCATTGCATGACTTTTTCCTTCTGCTAGATTGGCATACAGAAGCTGGCATATAGATAAGTGCCTAATAGCAAAGAGGAAGTGAAGTGGGGATGGCGTGGGGGAGTAGACAGATGAATGACTTTTGGTGCTGTTCAAAATAGAATTTTTGGAATGAATTATTTCTGAATGATCTTAAGAGTCTTATGAATCTGTTTCGTATTAGGAAAGGAGCAAAAAAGAATTATTTCCATGTCCTTGCTTAGTACTTCTGGAAAGCAAGAAAGTATTCTGAAACCAAAGCATAATACAAGTCCAATGATCCCATACACTTATATCACTCTAGAATATGGAAGAGTTTAATCATCCAATTTATTTTCTTTTTAATGCTGATGGAGAAAACAGAGGCTTATAGAGGTACAGTCACAAAGCCACTTGGTGTCAGGGTGATACTTGAATGCAGTCTACTGACTCCTAATTCCAGGTTGGTTAATTTCACTATACTCATTTGAACACTAGGTAGGAGTCCAACATGGAACGTGTATCAGGATGGCTCCATAAATCAGAAACGACACAAGGAAGAATGGTTGTGAGTCTGTCATCTTTCTCTCTGCCAGTGGCTCCTGTAAGCTAAGAGGAGTCTTCATTCTAACTCAGTCTGGTTTGCCTATCACATCAGTTAAACAGACTGGCGTGGGAACCAGAAGATGGTTAGACCTGTTCGGTCTCACGTGGGCATTAACCAGTCCTTCTATTCTCCTTAGGCGGGCTCCTGTCCTCAGTCAGGTCCACAGGCTCCCGGTTAGGAAACCAGGAATATAAATAGCCCTCCTTTAGGGCAATAAGAAAATGAATATAGTAATTGGCATTCGACACACCAAGGCAGAGCAGTTTTCAAAGTAGAGTGATTTAATGCCCTGCCACTTCCCTCCTGCTAACTAAATCAGAGGATCTTCTGAAAATGAAATAGAAAAGTCACAGATTTAGTGAGTGCCTTCCCTTAATATTTACTTCAACATATTAATCAACTTCATTTCCCACTGAATGTGAATGAATGCACTCTTTGACAAAAGGGTAATGCTAATGTGAAAACTCTAGGAATAACAGGTTGTAGCAACAAATGAAAAATAAGAAAATAAACCCCCATTGTACACTATGTCTTGTAAAATTCCTATCCCTAATAAAGAGCCCTCTTGTCTTAACCGTGGGTTATTTCCTGGAAATCTGTCACACAAAGGGCTGCTTTGTGTAAAATTTTCTGGTGTTTGTTCTGTGGCTGATTTTAAACTGGCAGTTATTTTGTTCTCTGTACTTACAGCATGGCAAGCAAATGAAGTTTTGAATTTGCTTTTGGGGGGCTGTCTGGCAAGTGTTGCTTATTTCTGAGAAGCTAAATACACTTGATTTACGGAGGCATTAGAGCGTCCATCTGCCCCCTTGTCACATGGGCCTGCATCTGCCATGCTACAACACAAGTTTTGCATTCAGGTGACTTGCACTATCTGCCAAATGGCAAAGAAAGGGGGATCAGTATTTTGGGAGGTACCTCTAATGAAAGGTTCTGAGAAGTTTTCTTTTACCATCCACAACACTACAATTATGACTATTCCACCGTAGCCAAAAAGGGAACATGGTATTTTACCGAGTAGAGAAGGGGCCAGATGAAAGCATACCTTACAGCAGTGGGCTTTGGTGGCGGTGTATTTTCTCAGCCAAGATGTAATGAGATCACTGATGGAAGGATTGAGAGGGTGCAGAAGGATGTTCTTTATCCCCATGGTAACCACAGAGCTCTTTGGCCCACTGGAAATCCCCAACTTCCCTTTTCTCAGAATTTATATAGTCATTCCACAGGCTGTGAGGAGCATCTGTGCCGTGCCTGGCCCCATGCTGGATGCTCAAGACACAGTGGTGACCAAGACAGATGGGTTTCCAGCTTCAGGGCAGTGAAACAGTCTAACAGAAAAGATGGACAGAATAAATAGAAGTTGTTTCACATTTCAAGTTCTTGCAATGGAAACAGAGAAGGATTTGAGATGAATAATAAAAGAAATAGATATCCTTTGGAGAAGGTATTCAAGGATGACTTCACAGAGGACGTGACATTTAAGCCAAGTCTAAAGGAAGAGCAGTAGTGGGTAAAGCAAAGGATGGAGGAAGGAAGATTCAGGACATAAGGACCACAGGACATATTATTAATCCACAGAGAATCCAGGGGAGAGGGGCTGAGGAGCTCAGGGCTCAGCCTCCATGCCACCTACCTTGGGTTCCCACCTGGAAGTGGGCAGTGACAAGACAAGCCAGGACTGGCCTTGAGAGACTAAGGTACACGTTCAAGATGAGCTGAAGGGAAACTGATAATGAAAGCATTCTGTATAGACTGAAGATCAAGTCTTGGAAGCTCGAGTTATGATTGAATAAAATCTACCTAGATGAAGGATGGACAGAGCTTCCAAAGTCCAAGAGGTCTTTGTAAACCAAAGAAGTCATCCTGAATATGCCACAAAAATGTAGGTGACTCAGGGGCAGCCGTGTTTTTTGTGAGCTTCAGGAAATCAGCAGCCTGCTGGTGAACAGTGTCCTTTACTGGGATCAGAGGGCAGGGGCTGCTGCACAAGGTGTGGGCATGGGCAGGGGAGTGGGGAGGACCTCTTAAGGGCTTGCACTGGGCATGCGTTGAGAACATCCTTGGTGATGGAGGTATGTGATGGTGGCCTTAGGAGGAAAGATGGTGGGTGATGGTGATGTACAGGGAAGCCTGGCAGTGGGGCCAAGGACAGGGTTCGCCCACTCCCTAGATGAAACCACTGAGCAGTTATTCACTTTGTTTTCCTTAAAAAGGGGTAACCAATCCTGTGTCCAGAGTCAGGGAGGAAGCAGGTTTTCGGCAGGATTCTGAGAGGTAATTGGGTGTCTTGGCAGAGAGCTCCCCTCATGGGTGGTTGCATTTACCTCCAATGAACACAGACATCCTAAGGAACAGCTGCGCCTGCGTCACCCAAGCCCACCCTCGCATAATCTTCAGGACAGCCCAGTATAACAGTTGTTGCCCCAGTTTACAGACATGACAGCTGAGGCTCAGAGCATTTCTGCAGCTCGTCCAAGGGCTCACAGTGAGTCTGTGACAGAACTGGATTTGTCACCCGGTTCTTACACTTCCACATCTGCATTTTCTAACACAGGGAGCCCCACCTTGGGGAGCTGCTAGAGTGACTCTTCTCTCCACGGCGTGCGAGGAAAGACAGGTCACCAACCTCTCTAGAAGCTGGGAACTAGAAGCTGGGAACTTTGTGATCCTTTGTGAAACCCCTGGATATCTGGGCATGGACAGCCTGATGCCAAGAACTCAGGTGTCCCCTTTTCTCTCACTCTCCATACAGTGCTCCAGAAACTGCAGCGGGGGCTTCCAGATCCGGGAGATTCAGTGTGTGGACAGCCGGGATCACCGGAGCCTGAGGCCATTTCACTGCCGGTTCCTGGCCGGACTTCCTCCTCCACTGACCACGAGCTGTAACCTGGAGCCCTGCGAGGAGTGGCAGGTGGAGCCCTGGAGCCAGGTACTGTGCCTAGTGCACCATCTACACAACTGGGAAAACATGAATTTCTGTGTTACCTGGTGAGTTCAGGGAAGACCACACGTGCCTCAGACCAGTGGCTGGCCTCATCAAGCCAGCGGCTGGCCTCCTTCCATTCACACCTTACACTGGGTGTGCTCCTGATCCACAGGTGGGTCCCTTGCCCATACACAGTAAAGCCAATCTATTGACACAAGGTGGTGGTGAGGCAAAGTGTAGCATTTATTGTAGCTAGCGTTCCAAGCAAGGAGTCCAGGTAGTTAGTGTTTAAAAGGCTTGAATTGCTCGAAGGCTTCCGGGATAAGGTTTTTAAAATCAGAATGGGGTTGGGGGGGGGGGCGGGGTGCTGGTAGGGGATGTCATCAGCTTGTGGCATTCTTTGGATTGGTTGATGGTGAGATAATCAGGAGTCAACATCATCAGCCTTCTGGGTCCAACCTGTCTTGGGTCTACATGCTTGTGGGTAGCATATAGTTAACTTCTTCCACCTGATAGGGGTTTCAATATCTATAAAACAGCTCAAAGGACATGGCTCAGATTATTATCTGTAGCCCTTGAGAAGGAACTAAAGGTCTTTGACTTTGTTTAATGGCCAGCCCAATATTATTATTATTATTATTATTTTGGTCTTTCTTGTTTTCTTTTCTGCATTTCCTCACATCATGATTAAATTTACACTTTGGAAATTGGGGGAGGCCAAGGAGGCTAAAGTTTTTCTATAAACAAGAGGTGGGTGAAGGATGTGGTGTGGGAGAGGCTGTGCTGGGAGGGCCCCTTAGGGTCCTGCTCAGTTACAGGTGGGGAGGCTGGACAGGCCCAACAATTTGAAGGCTGTGTTGTGTGGTTTAAACTGTGACTGTTCAATGTTTTATTATGACCTAGTCTCAGTGGGTATACTCGGGAATTGGGGTCCCTCTGGGGAGTCGTACATGAACCACCTTGATGAGCAGCATTTGGGACAGATCATCACATGTCCCTCTTAGGCTGGGAATAATGGTCAGATCCTTTCCACACAGTATGATTTCAGAGTCCTACCTCTCAAATGCCCAGATCCTTGTTTACACAAATAAAAAGAGGGGTGTGTGTGTGTGTGTGTGTGTGGGTGTGGGTGTGTGTCTCCATCCTGTGTTGCAAGGGGTGGGACTCTGCTTCATCTTTGTCCTACTTCAGTATGTGAAACCAAGTTACTGTTTTTTGGTGAAATATAATGATTTCATTTCCCTACTGGCTTCAGTAAAAAAGAAAATACTCCCAACTATACTATGGTAGAAATAAGAGGGAAAGAAAGAACCCAGAGTGCTTTGAGTGTGGCCATGCACTGGGCATTTTACCTGCAGTACTTGTTTTAATTCTTGTAACAACCTGGATGGTAGTAGGCCTTACTGATTCCATTTTATAGATAAAGAAAGAATTTAATTGAGACTCAGAGATTAAGAAGCTTACACAACTAGAAAATACATGGTGGAGTATTAATTCAAGCTTCAGTTTGACTCTGATTCCTATACTCTTGTTACTGTAGAATTTAGCTGAATAGACATGGAGCAAAGAGAGAACTAAGGAGAGTAAGTCAATAACTTTACATGCTAGAAAAGGCAAGACAGAAAACCAGTGTGGGATACAGAGTTAGTGTCCAACCCTGGAAGACTGAACCCCCTCTAGCTTCTTATTGCCCGTTGGATCAAGTGGTCATGCTGGTTCCTGAGGCTCCTGGTGTTTCCTGGGGGCAACAACCACCACCGCCTTCTCTTTCACCTCCTTCCCTGTCTCGCTTTGAGACATAAAGTGCCTGCCACTCCTAGACTCTGGACTTAGGTCTCTCAGCTTTCCATGTTTGCTGAGCCTGGTGATGTGCTTAGTCGCTCAGTTGTGTCCAACTCTTTGTGACCCTTTGGACTGTAGCCCACCAGGCTACATTCCTACAGTCCATTGGGTTTTCCTGGTGACAGCTTCCAGGATCCTGGAATTTGTAGAGGAGCTTAGACAGCCTTGTCAGAGAAATTGCAATTGCAAGTTATCCAAGATGACCAATTGTATCTGCTCTCTGGTTGTGAAAAAGATGTATTCTGTATACTTCCTCTTCCAAGGAGCATCAATCATGAGCCTGTTTCCTGAAGACCTCCCAACGCCCTTCTTTATAAATTGCTCTGTTCTGAGCAAACCACACAGTTGGAAGACTTTCCTCAGAGGGAACAGTAAGGATAGAAAATACTGAAGTTGGTTGGACATTTCCCCAGAAATGTCGGGGAACTGTTTAGGGACTGAGCACCTTTAGGTGCTTTTCCTGAGCCCTCATGATGCTGCTCTGTATATGCATAGTATCTAATGGATGCCTTCATTGGAATATTCTGGGGCCCTGGCGAGTGTCACCCAGCCTAAACTGCTTGCCATGGAAAATACTTTTCAACCGTGAGAATGTCCCTCACCAGTTTTCAAACTTTAGCATGCTTCAGGATCACTTGGAGGGTTCATCAGCACACAGATGTCTGAACCCCATCCCCATGGTGTCCAATTCAGAAGTCTGGGGTAGGGCCTGAAGTTTTGCATTTCTAACAAGTACCCGGATGAAACTGAAGTTGTTGCTCTGGGGACCACACTTTGAGGACCACTTGCCCCTTCCTGGAGATTACTTGGCCAGGTAGCCCTGTGTCTGTATGCACACACATACAGGTATACAATAGGATCCCAAATGTGGGGTTCCTGTCCTTCCCTCCTCATATAGGGTTAAAAGCAGTGAATAAGTGGGAAAAGATCGATGTTGACTCTCAAAGTTGGAATGCTGGGAAAGCAATAGATTAGTTCTTTTATTGAATAGAAAGTTTAATTGTGTATAATTTCCCTGTTTTCTATGGTTACCACCACACACACAGTGCCTGATGTGATAGGCATGATATTGGCAATCATGACTGCTTTGTTATTGTTCAGTTCAGTTGCTCAGTCGTGTCCGACTCTGCGACCCCATGAATCGCAGCACGCCAGGCCTCCCTGTCCATCACCAACTCCTGGAGTTCACTCAGACTCACGTCCATCGAGTCAGTGATGCCATCCAGCCATCTCATCCTCTGTTGTCCCCTTCTCCTCCTGCCCCCAATCCCTCCCAGCATCAGAGTCTTTTCCAATGAGTCAACTCTTCACATGAGGTGGCCAAAGTACTGGAGTTTCAGCTTTAGCATCAGTCCTTCCAAAGAAATCCCAGGGCTGATCTCCTTCAGAATGGACTGGTTGGATCTCCTTGCAGTCCAAGGGACTCTCAAGAGTCTTCTCCAACACCACAGTTCAAAAGCATCAATTCTTCGGTGCTCAGCTTTCTTCACAGTCCAACTCTCACATCCATACATAACTACTGGAAAAACCATAGCCTTGACTAGATGGACCTTTGTTGGCAAAGTAATGTCTCTGCTTTTGAATATGCTATCTAGGTCATAACTTTTCTTCCAAGGAGTAAGCGTCTTTTAATTTCATGGCTGCAGTCACCATCTGCAGTGATTTTGGAGCCCCAAAAAGTAAAGTCTGACACTGTTTCCACTCTTTCCCCATCTATTTCCCATGAAGTGATAGGACCAGATGCCATGATCTTCGTTTTCTGAATGTTAAGTTTTAAGCCAACTTTTTCACTCTCCTCTTTCACCTTCATCAAGAGGCTTTTTAGTTCCTCTTCACTTTCTGCCATAAGGGTGGTGTCATCTGCATATCTGAGGTTATTGATATTTCTCCCGGCAATCTTGATTCCAGCTTATTGTTACCATGCCATAATTAAAGATTTTTCAAAACGCCAAGATTTTTCAATGTGCTTTTCAAAGTACTCAAAAGTATTTTTCAAAGAGTTTTGGTGAATTATCTTAATTTTCTTCTATAAACCTCAGGAAAATGAAACAACATAGCTTAGAAAATTATTCTAGTGAGCAAAAACCTGACATGTTTTAGAATTATATTCTTCCAGGAATCAAACTTGTCACCTTGAATTTATTTTGTAAGCATTGCAGCCAATGCGCCAGACCCTTAGAAAACCTATCAACATCACCATTTCAAATATGGGTAAATTTAATTCTAAAACTTAATGTAGTGAGGAAAGAAGGCTGAGTCCCATTTTAATAGGAGATGAACAAAATTCTATTGCTGAAGTGTGCTCTCCATTAGGACTGTCACCGCTAATCAGAATAAAAACACCTAGATTTTATATTTTGGTTTCTCGACCAGAATTCTTTCCATTTGACATATTGAATTATTCAGCATCTTCTGATTCCCCCCCACCTTATCCCCAGAATTTTCTGTATCAGTCTCATTTCTTTAAATCTTACTTCACCACTGTTTTTGTTTCTGTTATTGCTTTTTGGCCTAAACAACTAAAATATTTTTTCTCAGAGTTATAGAAGCTGGAAGTCTGAGATCAAGGTGTTGGCAGAATTGGTTTCTTCTGAGGCCTCTAAAAAATTCTTTCTGTTTTTCTATTCAGCTTGAGTGATTTCCACCACTCTTCTAACTCACTGATATGTTCTTCTGTAATATCTAATCTACTACTGATTCTTTCTAATGTACTTTTTATTTCAGTTATTGTATTTTTCACCTCTGTCTGGTCTTTCTTTATATTTTCTAACTCTTTATTGAAATTCACACCTTACTCATTTATTCTTCTCCTAAATATGTTAAGCATTTTTATGATCTTTACCTTCCCTGTAGCTCAGATGTAAAGAATCTGCCTGCAGTGCATGAGACCTGGGTTCAATCCCTGGGTCAGGAAGATCCTCTAGAGAAGGGAATGGCAACCCACTCCAGTATTCTTGCCTGGAGAACTCCATGAACAGAGGAGCCTGGTGGGCTATAGTCTGTGGGGTCACAAAGAGATGGACACAACTAAGCGACTAACACTACTACTACTACTATATAATCACAACTACTACTCCTTAATCAAGCAGATTGTTTACCTCCACTTTGTTCTGTTCTTTTTCTCAGATTTTTGTCTTGTTCCTTCATTTGGAACATATTCCTCTGGCTTCTAATTTCACCTAATTCTCTGTGTTGTTTATTCCTATTGGGTAAGTGGGTCACATTTCCCAGTCTTGCAGAAGTGGCCTTGTGTAGGAGATGTCCAATGAGGCAGCGGCACACTCCTGAGCTGTATGCTCTAAGGGTACACCCCATGTGGGCTGCATGGACCCTTCTATTGTGGTGGAACTGACTACTGTGGGAGCTCTGGTAGGTGGGGCTCTTCCTGATCTGGTTAATTCCTAGGCTGTGCCTCCCATGGTGGCTAGTTGCATGGCCTGGGGATCTTGGAGCTGTTGTTGGCCCACTGGTGGGTCAGGCCAGGTTCCAGTGCAGCTGGCTATGGACCCTGGCAGGGTGGGGACTGGTGCTCACCTGCTGGTGGGAGGGCTGGGTCTTAGGGCTTGTTTTACCACTGTCTTTGAATTGACTGAGTGGCCATTGTGAGGAACTTGACACAGACGTTCCAGGTCCCAATAGAGATACTAATATTCTTAATAACGGTGTGCATAACAAATTAATAGTAAATTTTAAAGAAAATATGATTCTATTGACTTTTTCTGTCTTGGGTTCTTTATTTAAAAGTGAATAATAGCTCTTTTGGCAGTCTGTAATTTATTTTTACATACTTTGGCGAAAAGCATCCAAATACACATGATTGTGAAGACACTAGGAACATGCTACAGTGAGCAGGTAAAACCACTGAGATTTGGACTAAATACAGCTGGGCCAGGGTCAGGAAGTTCCTCTAAAGGAGGGCATGACAACCCACTCCAGTATTCTTGCCTGAAGAATCCGCATAGACAAAGGAGCCTGGAGGGCCTCAGCCCATGGAGTCACAAAGAGTCGGACATGACCGAGGGACTCACAACAGCACAGCTGGGCCTATTGGTTGTTATCAACTTTGTAAGGTACTGAGATAGGCTAGGCCTCATCTCATTTAACACTGAACCAGTGCTCACCCAACTGATTTTTTATCCCCTCTTGAAATAATTTATTTGGCAATCATGGGAATATCTGCTCTAGAGAGAACTTATGTTTTATATGATATACATCTATATCTTTATAACTTTATATATCTTTATAACTTAACAATATAGTAAAAAAAAAGTTGCAGACTTATTTTACACATTCTTTTTTTTTTTTTTTAATTTCTGAACTGAAAAGGAAAATAAAAACCCTCTTACTAAATTATTGGGGGGATGAATGGGTTGAAATACAGAGAATGGAACTAGCGATGAACTGTCAAGTATTTTTTTAAATAAACATTTACTCAGCCTCCACTGAGTATTCATATCTTCCCAGTGCAGTGTCACGCACTGCAGACACAGTGGAAAGGGCCACGACCCTACCCTTTATCTCTGAAAATGATGCCTTGTGATTTTCACCTGACCTTGTTCCTCTTGTGGACCAGTGTTCCAGCTCCTGTGGGGGCGGAGTTCAGAAGAGAGGAGTGACTTGTCCAGGCATCTGTGACTGGACTGAAAGGCCCACCTCCACCACACCCTGCAGCGGGCAGCCTTGCTGTCACTGGGCCGCTGGAAACTGGGACCCGGTAAGAATCAGTTATAATCTCTTTCATTTGTTTTAGTCTTTTTAAAAAATAGCATTTGTTTTCTTTTGATGTTTAAAGTCATATATTATTCCTGTAAATGTCTAATGTGTCCATTGATTTAAAGTGTGTTTTATGTATTTATTCATTTTTTATCGAAGGATAATTGCTTTACAGAATTTTGCTGTTTGCTGTCAAACCTCAATATGAATCAGCCACACATATACATATGTCCCCTACCTTTTGAAACTCCCTCCCATCTCCCTCCCCATCCCACCCCTCTAGGTTGATACAGAACCCCTGTTTGAGTTTCCTGAGACATACAGCAAATTCCCGTTGGCTATCTATTTTACATATGGTAATGTAAGTGTCCATGTTACTCTTTCTATACATTTCACCCTCTCCTCCCCTCTCCTCATGCCCATAGGTCTATTCTCTATGTCTGTTTTTCCACTGTTGCCCTGTAAATAAATTCTTCAGTACCATTTTTCTAGATTCCATATATACGTGTTAGCATGTGGTATTTATCTTTCTCTTTCTGACTCATTTCACTTTATATAATAGGTTCTAGGTTCATCCATCTCATGAGAACTGACTCAAATGCATTACCTTTTCATGGCTGAGTAATATTCCATTATGTATATATACCAAAACTTCTTTTAGTTCTATATTTTACCCTTCTGCTTTCTAATATGTCTAAGTATGCTAAAAGGACTGACTCACTGGAAAAGACCCTGATGCTTGGAAAGATTAAGGGCAGGAGGAGAAGGTGGCAACAGAGGATGAGATGGTTAGATGGCATCATTGACTCAATGGACATAAGTTTGAGCAAACTCTGAGAGATAGTGAAGGACAGGGAAGCCTGGAATGCTGTGGTCCATGGTATCACAAAGAGTCAGACACTACTGATCAACAGAACAAGAACAATGCTGAAAGTTGACCTATGACTGACATGGTGCTCAATGTTAACTATCTTGAGTTCAGAAGAGAAGAAGATTAAATATTTTCAAAAGAGAAAAGATAAAACACTAAAAACTAGCTCAGAGGAACAGAGACTAAGGTAAAGTGATTTGGGGTCCTAACCATCTTGGATCCTCTGACTTTTTCTAGAGCATATAGGAGTTGCATGTGCCCTGAAGCTTTAGGCTTATCATGATTTAGTGAATTTCTGGTCACTTGTCAACTCACATATTATCAGTTTGCCAAAAGGCCAGCATGTTTGATGGATAGACAAATAAAATCGTTAAATTGTAAATGGAGGAAAGTTTTACAATTCTTGAAAAGTAAAAAGACCCTGATGCTGGGAAAGATTGAGGGCAAGAGGAGAAGGGGACGACAGAGGATGAGATAGTTGGATGGCATCACCGACTCGATGGACGTGGGCTTGGGTGGACTCCGGGAGTTGGTGATGGACAGGGAGGCCTGACATGCTGCGGTTCATGGGGTCGCAAAGAATTGGACACAACTGAACGACTGAACTGAACTGAACTGAGGGAAGCAGAAATGATAGAAAAGAGGAAGGAGGCAGGGAAGAAGGGGAATCAGGTACAAGGTGGTCCATTCCCAGGGTGATTGTTTTTTCCTAACTTAGACTGCTTGGTGTCTAAGAGCAACTGATTGCTTGCTCTTCAAAGAAGGTCTTTATAAAGCTGTTTGAACTGCTGTCGCTTAGTTTGTCCAGAGACAAGAAGAGAGATTATCTACTGGCTCCTATCTCCCAGCATTGTGTAAAAGTCTCCCCTTCGATGAACAGCATCTCCCATTGTCCTGGGTCATTCAGGTGTGGGCAGGTCCCACTGAGTCTCACATCTCACTGGCAATAACAAAATTCAGAGTCAGGGTCAGAGGCACACAACAAGCCCAAGGGTTGTGCTTCCATGAAGTGGGTTGCTTCATCAGTTGGGGCCCATCAAAGGCCAACAGCAGGAGACAAGGAGAGCTAGAGGATCTGATACACTAACCATTCAACTATTAATATTTTTTAAAGTAACTTGTTCTTATGTGAGTATCTTTTGATGGTTATAATTATAACACAGGCTAATGCAATATTTTGCCAAATATCATGTCCCCAGATAGTCTTAGGTTGATATGTTCTTAGTAATTTTCATTGTTGTACTTGTCTAGTTATACCTGCATAACCATGCTCGATTTGAATGCTGGCATGTACTCTTAAAAAAAAAAAAAAACTCTTATTGGTGCATCCAGCTTAAGGTTGCATCAGTCTCTGGATACCACCTCACTCAATCCAGGAATAATAAGATGCCTCATTACTGGCAAAGGAATATTGTACATTAATCAGTTAGCCTACAACAAATTAAAAGTACATATTTTATTATCTTCATACCTTAAAAATGCCCGGTAGACAATGAAGAGTGACATCAACCATTCCCTTAGACAGATAGGACCCATACTAATTTCTATAAATGCCCTATATTTGTTGACATCTAATGTTGAGTTGTGATGAATTGCCAAAGGAGATTCTGGAGTCCAGGCAAGCTTCTGGTTGTGCATGCTGCTAAGCTCTCTGCCAGGGGCAGTACCCACCTTCTTCTCTCTCCCATGGGTCTTTTGAACATCCGAAAACAATGTCATACACTTCTATTATTTTTCATGATAAGAAAATTTAATTTACTTTTAGGCATCTTAAAATATCTGCCTTGGAAATTTATTTCCTATTTATTAGAGGTTCAGTTCAGTTCAGTTCAGTCGCTCAGTCGTGTCCGACTCTTTGCGACCCCATGAATCGCAGCACGCCAGGCCTCCCTGTCCATCACCAACACCCGGAGTTCACTCAGACTCACGTCCATCGAGTCAGTGATGCCATCCAGCCATCTCATCCTCTGTCGTCCCCTTCTCTTCCTGCCCCCAATCCCTCCCAGCATCAGAGTCTTTTCCAATGAGTCAACACTTTGCATGAAGTGGCCAAAGTACTGGAGTTTCAGCTTTAGCATCATTCCTTCCAAAAAAAATCCCAGGGCTGATCTCCTTCAGAATGGACTGGTTGGATCTCCTTGCAGTCCAAGGGACTCTCAAGATTCTTCTCCAACACCACAGTTCAAAAGCATCAATTCTTCGGCGCTCAGCCATCTTCACAGTCCAACTCTCACATCCATACATGACCATAGGAAAAACCATAGCCTTGACAAGACGAACCTTTGTTGGCAAAGTAATGTCTTTGCTTTTGAATATGCTATCTAGGTTTGTCATAACATAAAAGACGCAAAAAAGTAAGCGTCTTTTAATTTCATGGCTACAGTCACCATCCGCAGTGATTTTGGAGCTCAAAAAAATAGAGTCTGACACTGTTTCCACTGTTTCCCCATCTATTTCCCATGAAGTGATGGGACCGGATGCCATCTTTGTCTTCAGATCTTCGTTTTCTGAATGTTGAGCTTTAAGCCAACTTTTCACTCTCCACTTTCACTTTCATCAAGAGGCTTTTTAGTTCCTCTTCACTTTCTGCCAGAAGGGTGGTGTCATCTGCATATCTGAGGTTATTGATATTTCTCCCAGCAATCTTGATTCCAACTTGTGCTTCTTATTTCTAAAAACCAGTTTTTCCTCATCCATCTTTGATTTCACAACCTGAAAATATTGTACTCAACAAATAAAAATGTGTTTTAGAATTAAGCTCTTCATAAATATCCTGGTGTCCTGTGTAACAATTATAAGCATCACTAATCAAATCAAATGTGACCATCAGAAAAGAAAATTTGATATAATATGAACTGTCATAAAAATTCTATAAATTTGGGCCCATTCAAGGGCATAAAATCACATAGATTAAAAATTACCAATAAGCATTTTTATGGCTGAGTGATATTCCACTGGGGGCTTCCCAGATGGCCCAGTGGTAAAGAATCTACTTGCCAATGAGGGAGACCAAAGTTTGATCCCTGGGTCAGGAAGATTGCCTGGAGAAGGAAATGGCTACCCACTCCAGTATTCTTGCCTGGGAAATCCCATGGACAGAGGAGCCTGGCAGGCTAGAGTCCATTGGGCCACAAAGAGTCAGACACAACTGAGTGACTGAATATGCATGCAATGTTCTTGAATATGTACCACACCTTCTTCATCCATTTATCTGTTGATGGACATTTAGGTTGCTTCAATGTCTTGGCTGTTGTAACGACTACTGCAGTGAACAATGGGGTGCATGTGTCTTTTTAAATTATTCTTTACTCCAGACACATACCCAGGAATGGTATTGCTGGATCATATGGCAACTTTAGTTTTTAAGGAGCCTCTATATTGTTCACCATAGTGGTTGTAGCAATTTGCATTCCCACCAATGGTATAGGAAGGTTCCCTTTTACCCACACCCTCTCCAGCATTTACTGTTTGTAGAATTTTCTATTATGGTCATTCTGACCAATGTGAAGTGATAACTTATTGTGGTTTGGATTTGCATTTCTCTAATAATTAGTGAGGGCTTCCCTGGTGGCTCAGTGGTAAAGAGTCTGTCTGCCAATACAGGAGATGCAGGTTCAATCCCTGGACCAGGAAGATGCTCTGGTGAAGGAAATGGCAAGCCACTCCAGTATTCTTACCTGAGAAATCTCACGGACAGAGGAGCCTGGTGGGCTACAGTCCATGGGGTTGCAAAAGAGTTGGACATGACTTAGCCATTAAAACAATGATAATTAGCAATGTTGAGTACCTTTTTTTTTTGTCTGTGTGGCATGTGAGGTCTTAGTTCCCCAAATAAGGGTTGAACATGTGTCCCCTTACATTGAAAGCTCAGAGTCTTAAGGACTGGGCCACCAAGGAAGTCTCAGTGTTGACTATCTTTTCATGTGCTTTTTGAATAGAAGTGAAAAATAGATTTAAAGGACTAGATCTGATAGATAGAGTGCCTAATGAACTATGGATGGAGGTTCGTGACATTGTACAGGAGACAGGGATCAAAACTATCCCCATGGAAAAGAAACGCAAAAAAGCAAAATGGCTGTCTGAGGAGGCCTTACAAATAGCTGTGAAAAGAAGAGAAGCGAAAAGCAAAGGAGAAAAGGTAAGATAGAAGCATCTGAATGCAGAGTTCCAAAGAATAGCAAGAAGAGATAAGAAAGCCTTCCTCAGTGATCAATGCAAAGAAATAGAGGAAAACAACAGAATGCGAAAGACTAGAGATCTCAGGAAAATTAGAGATACCAAGGGAACATTTCATGCAAAGATGGGCTCGATAAAAGACAGAAATGGTATGGACCTAACAGAAGCAGAAGATATTAAGAAGAGGTGGCAAGAATACACAGAAGAACTGTACAAAAAAGATCTTCACGACCCAGATAATCATGATGGTGTGATCACTGACCTAGAGCCAGACATCCTGGAATGTGAAGTCAAGTGGGCCTTAGAAAGCATCACTACGAACACAGCTAGTGGAGGTGATGGAATTCCAGTGGAGCTATTTCAAATCCTCAAAGATGATGCTGTGAAAGTGCTATACTCAATATGCCAGCAAATTTGGAAAAGTCAGCAGTGGCCACAGGACTGGAAAAGGTCAGTTTTCATTCCAATCCCAAAGAAAGGCAATGCCAAAGAGTGCTCAAATTACTGCATAATTGCACTCATCTCACACGCTAGTAAAGTAATGCTCAAAATTCTCCAAGCCAGGCTTCAGCAATATGTGAACTGTGAACTTCCAGATGTTCAAGCTGGTTTTAGAAAAGGCAGAGGAACCAGAGATCAGATTGCCAACATCCGCTGGATCATGGAAAAAGCAAGAGAGTTCCAGAAAAACATCTATTTCTCCTTTATTGACTATACCAAAGCCTTTGACTGTGTGGATCACAATAAACTGTGGAAAATTCTGAAAGAGATGGGAATACCAGACCATCTGACCTGCCTCTTAAGAAACTTATATGCAGGTCAGGAAGCAACAGTTAGAACTGGACATGGAACAACAGACTGGTTCCAAATAGGAAAAGGAGTACGTCAAGGCAGTATATTGTCACCCTGCTTATTTAACTTATATGCAGAGTACATCATGAGAAATGCTGGGCTGGAAGAAGCACAAGCTGGAATCAAGATTGCTGGGAGAAATATCAATAACCTCAGATATGCAGATGACACCACCCTTATAGCAGAAAGTGAAGAGGAACTAAAGAGCCTCTTGATGAAAGTGAAAGTGGAGAGTGGAAAAGTTGGCTTAAAGCTCAACATTCAGAAAATGAAGATCATGGCATCTGGTCCTATCACTTCATGGGAAATAGACGGGGAAAGAGTGGAAACAGTGTCAGACTTTATATTTTGGGGCTCCAAAATCACTGCAGATGTTAAGTGCAGCCATGAAATTAAAAGACGCTTACTCCTTGGAAGAAAAGTTATGACCAACCTAGATAGCATATTAAACAGCAAAGACATTACTTTGCCAACAAAGGTCCGTCTAGTCAAGGCTATGGTTTTTCCAGTGGTCATGTATGAATGTGAGAGTTGGACTGTGAAGAAAGCTGAGTGCCGAAGAATTGATGCTTTTGAACTGTGGTGTTGGAGAAGACTGTTGAGAGTCCCTTGGACTGCAAGGAGATCCAACCAGTCCATTCTGAAGGAGATCAGCTCTGGGATTTCTTTGGAAGGACTGATGCTAAAGCTGAAACTCCAGTACTTTGGCCACCTCATGTGAAGAGTTGACTCATTGGAAAAGTCTCTGATGCTGGGAGGGATTGGGGGCAGGAGGAGAAGGGGACGACAGAGGATGAGATGGCTGGATGGCATGACTGACTTGATGGACGTGAGTCTGAGTGAACTCCGGGAGTTGGTGATGGACAAGGAGGCCTGGCGTGCTGCGAGTCATGGGGTCGCAAAGAGTTGGACATGACTGAGCAACTGAACTGAACTGAATGTCTTCTTTAGAGAAATGTCTATTTAGCTATTCTGACCATTTTTTTGATTGTGTTGTGGGCTTTTTTTTTTTTTTAATTGAGCTGCCTGAGCTTTTTGTCTATTGAATATTAATCCCTCATCAGCCCTTTCATTTACAGATACTTTCTCCCATTCAGTAGATTGTCTTTTCATTTTGTTTACAGTTTCCTTTGCTCTGCAAAAGTTTTTAAATTTATTTAGGTTCTATTTGTTTATTTTTGTTTTAATTTTCATTAGTCTAGGAGGTAGATCAAAAAAGATATTGCTGTGATTTATGTCAAAGAGTGTTATGGCTCTGTTTTGAGAGTATTCAGTCTTACACTGAGGTCTTTAATCTATTTTGAGTTAATTTTTTATATATGGTTTTAGAGAATATTCTAATTTCATTCTTTAACATTGGAAAACTGGTAAATTTTCCAATTTTCCCAGCACCAGTTATTGGTGAGACTGTCTTTTCTCCATTGTGTATTATTGCCTCCTTTGTTGAAGATTAATTGACCATGGGTACATGGGTTTATTTCTGGGCTTTCTGTTGTATTCCATTGATCTACATTTGTCCTGCCCAGGGGGCCTGTGTGACTTCAGCACCCAGGACCACCAGCCCAGCCTAGTTCCATCAGATCCTTAGAAGTAGAAAGCAGGAAAAGAAGTCATATGTTCTTTATCTAACAATCTTATTTTACAGTGGAAGAAAGAAAGTGGTTGAGTGAGATCCAGGACAATGTTTAAGACTGAGAAAACCCAAGTTTCCTGAATTCTGGTCTAGGATATCCAACATCCTTTATTAATTCCCCTTGTTCTTCCCAATGTCCTGTGTTGCATACTTTGTCTACTCAGGATCACTTACATAGTTATTTTCTTACCTTTTTACCCACAGAGAATTTGATTCATATCTATTTTATTCACTGAATAAAGTTACCTTTAGGTTTAATCAGAGGAATCTCTGACTTTATAAAACAACATGAAGTTGCATGCTTATCACCTTGCTCTAGGCTTTATGAAGAACAGATTAAAATAAAGCTGTGGGTGTTAAGAAAATTTGATGTTTCTCCTCTTATCCCATTTGAAGTTTTGTGAGAAACAGGGTTTGGTAGCAGTATTCTGAGTTTCAGTGGTGCCCCAGTGTGGATAGTATTTTAAAATCTAGTAATCTTATTGACTGTCTAAGCCAGATGCAAACAGTTGACTCATTGCAAAAGTCCCTGCTGCTAGGAAATATTGAGGAGAGGAGAAGAGGGTATCAGAGGATGAGATGGCTGGATGGCATCACCAATGCAATGGACATGAAACTTGGGACATGAAACACGGGAAAACTTCGGGAGATGGTGAGGGACAGGGAGGCCTGGTGTGCTGCAGTCCATGGGGTCACAAAGAGTCGGACATGACCTAGTGACTGAACAACTACAGTCTTGTTGACCAACAGTAATTCAAATGGCAGATGGAATATTTAGGGCCTGGAGATTTTTCCAGAATTTGGCATGCAGCAGTCTTTTTCTGTCAGTCAATCAATGAGTATTTACTGAATGGTCAGGCTATGTTTAGCACTTACCTACCTGCCATGCAGGATAAAGAAAGGAGAACTGGTTTCTTCCCTTAGGGAGATTTTAATTATGTAAGAGAGATGAGGCTAAAAGTAGTAAAATATGAAATAGAATGTGAATCATAAAAGTATATGTGGTTTACAATAGCTGAAAGGTGGAAACTACCCAAGTGTCCATCAATGGATAAAGAAAATGTGTTCTCTACATTCAGTGGAATATTGTTGCATCTTAGAAAATTTTGACACTTGCTATAACATGGAGGAAACTTGAAGATGTTAATTGAAATAAGCAAGTCACAAAATGACAAACACTGTATGGTTCCATTCATATGAGGTACCTCAAGTAGTCAAATTCATTGAGAAAAAATTTAGAATGATAGTTGCCAGGGGTGGGGCAGGGGTGGGTTGAGGGGTAGAGAGTTTCTATTTGGGAAAATGGAAAAGTCCTAGAGATGTTTGGTGGTAACGATCATAGAACAATGTGAATGTATTTAAGTGAAATTGTATAGTGGAAAATGGTTAAAATAAATTTTATGTTTTACGTATTTTTGTTGTTATTGTTCAGTCACTAACTCATGTCCAGTTCTTTGTGACTCCATAGACTGCAGCATGCCAGGCTTCCCTGTCCTTCATTATCTCCCAGAGTTTGCTCAAATTCATGTTCACTGAGTTGGTGATGCTATCCAACTGTCTCATCTTTTGTTGTCCCCTTCTCCTCCTGCCTTCAATCTTTCCCAGCATCAGGGTCTTTTCCAGTGAGTTGGCTCTTTGCATCTGGTGGCCAAAATGTTAGAGCTTCAGCTTCAGCATTAGTCCTTCCAATGAACCCTCAGGATTGATTTCCTTTAGGATTGCCTGGTTTGATCTCCTTGCAGTCTAAGGGACTCTCAAAAGTTGTCTGTAGAATCGTAATTTGAACCATCAATTCTTCAGTATATATTTTACCACAATAAAAATAATTTTTTAAAAAGAGTATCTATATATATGTATATATAATATATTCAGACACATTTTATTACATCCCCCGATGGTTTTCACAGCCCAGAGAGTCTCCTTCTGCTTCCAGGCAGCCATATACATCAGGACATTACATGAATCTTGTCTGTTAGGTGGCTTGAGGCCACATATGTATCTAAGCCCATTCCGAATCCTCCCTCCACTCCACCTTGCTTTTCTTCTCCCTGTTCCCTTTTTATCCTCTCTCAGCCTTCCTTGTAGCTCTGTACCTTCTCATTACACCTGATTCCCAGGCCCAGATCGAAACCAGTTTAGAGAAACTGGTTTGCTGAGGCACGAGGGCCCAGATAAGAAATTTTTTCTATGTTGCTTGCAGTTCACCCTCTGTCCACATTCTTCAGAGAACCCAATAGTAAATTAAGCCAAATTCAATTGCCAGTCTATAACCTAAACTCTTCCGAAATTCACATCTCCAAATTATTCCTGCTTTTATTCGATGACTCCTTCAAAAAGACCTGTGATAATTGAGGCTTCCCCTACTTGACCGTCCTTCCGGGTGGCACTAGTGGTAAAGTATCCGCCTCCCGGTGCAGGAAACTTAAGAGATGTGAGTTCAATCCCTGGGTTCCCCTGGAGGAGGGCATGGCAACCCACTCCAGTATTCTTGCCTGGAGAATCCCATGGACAGAGGAGCCTAGCGGGCTACAGTCCATGGGGTCACAAAGAGTTGGACGTGACTGAAGGGACTTCGCAGCACAACCTACTTGACCACTGTGGGGTTAGAGCACCTCTGCTGGAGTTTCCCCAGCGATCTTGGGGGAGAATTCTGACTCTCTCCATGTGCCCCTCTCTTCCAGTGCACTGTGTCCTGTGGAGGTGGCTTTCAGAAGAGGACTGTCCATTGTGTGGCCTCAGAGAACAATAAAACCGAAGGCCAGGACCAATGCCTGTGTGATCACGAACCCAGACCCCCAGAATTCCAGAAGTGCAACCCGCAGGCCTGCCGGAAGAATGCTGGTAGGTGAACGGCTTTGCTCAGCGGGGCATAGAGCTTTTCGTAGAGCTTTTCATAAGTAAACTCCTGCATGACTTGGTCTGTGGGCCATTTTAGTCCCTGTTACTGAGCCAGCTCCTCTGGGAGCCATTTGTCTGATTTGGTGAAGTTTGACACTAGTTCCTTGAGGGACTATCTCATCCTTTTTCCTATCTCAGAGCACATTCACACTGACTTCCCACACAAATGAGAATCGCTTCTGTTTTTTCAAAGGTTTCTGAGAAATGTTCTATCTAGCCTTTCTCAGGAACCCAGTCAAGTGCTAAATGGCCCTTTCTATTATCCAGCACTGCTGTCTTAGGTTCTGCAGAAACAGACTCCAAGGTGCACACTTGTGTGCCAGGGATTCATTAAGGAAGTGCTCCCATGGAAGATGCTGAGGGAGAGGGAAATAAGACAGAAAAGGGAGAAAGCACAGCCAGCCTGCCATTTCAGACACAGTCCTGACTTCAACCTGGTCCCACGGGCACGCTCCAGGGGAAAGTTAAGTCTCAGAGCTGTCTGCTCTCGAGGCCAATGGGCTGGGAGTTCACACACCCACACTCTCATACCATTGACCAAAAGCTCCCAGGAAAGGTAGACTTGAAGGTATTTAAGGCTCTCTACTGGTAGTAGCCTTTTTTCAAATATTTTTCAGCGTGAGAAGTAGTGAAACCTGTGGTTTATAGATCTGCTCCTTGCCTCCTTCCAAGCACTGAGGGCTGGCATTCAGCAGAGACTGTGGTCAGAGTAAATATAATGGGAAGAGTTTCCCTAAAGATTGTTTATCTACAGATCGTGTATTTATTTAACAAATATTTGTTGGACACTTGCTGTGTGCCAAACATAATATCAAATGAGGAAGATCACCAACCAGTGAGGTTATGATGTTAAGAGAGTACTTGGGAAGGTCATCAAACATAAACTGGGGGTGGAGGTGGAGGGAAGTGAAGGATGAGTAGAAAGGTCAGGCTGCAGTTTCCAAGAGCAGCTTTCAGGGTATGCAGTAAGCAGGAAGAAGATGATATCATGGCATATAAGTCTAAATACAGTACACAGTTCAAGGGGAGTTAGGAAGCAGTAGGACTAGCGAGGTAAGCTGGAGCTAGAGGATAAAGAGCCTCGTGAAGCATGCTGATGAGCTGATTTATGCCTAGGGCAGATGGGAGCCCTTGAAGTATTCCAAACAGGGGAGTCAAGGTAAGAGAGTCATGCATGCTGCACTGTGGAAGGTGGAGAAGGGGACCAGGTCAGGGACGCAACTGTACCTTAATCAGGAGATGTGTGTGGCGTGAACTAAGGCAGCAGAAGCGCAGACAGACAGAAGTGGATTCAAGGGCTGCTTAAAAGAGAGACCTGACAGGACTTTGTGCTGGAAAAGAGGAGGGAGAACAAAGCCCAGATGTCTGACTTGGGTAGCTGAGTAGATGAGGCTACCATTCCCTGAAAGAGGAGGCCCAGGGTGGATTTGGGAACCAGGAAAGGTATTGTGTTCTGTGTGGGATATGTTTTCAGAGCAGTCTATGAATCCTTAGGTAGGAGTGGCCTGTGATTGGTTTCTACACAGGTGCAGAAGTCAAGAGAGAGGTATGGGTTGGAAATCCTGAACAAAGTGCACTGAGAAAATGCTTCAGATCTAATGACCACATGCAGCTTCTCTCTGACCAGCGTGCATTTGACAGTGGCTGTCATTGGCCTTACTCAAAACTCCAAACAGAGCTACTGAGGGCTTGTTTTCAGAGGTTTTATTAAGTTTTAGCCTTCCAGACTCTCACCTACTCAAAGTGTGGCCCCTGGACTAGCTGCATTGGCATTACCTGGGAGCTTGTCAGAAATGTGGGATCTCTGGCCTCACCCCAGACCTACAGAATCAGAATCTGCATTTCAACAAGAATCCCAGGTGATTTGGATGTGCCTTAAAGCTTGAGAAGCACCCTGTTCTATTTTTTAATTTTATTCAACTATGGTTGATTTACAAAGTTGTGTTAATTTCTACTGTACAATGAAGTGATTCCATTGTATATATTCTTGTTCATGTTCTTTCCCATTCTGGTTTATCACAGGATATTGAATATAGTTACCTGAGCTATACAGTAGGACCATGTTGTCTATCCATTCTATGTATATAATAGTTTGCACCTGCTAATCCCAGGAGCCCAATCTATCCCTCTCCCACCCCCGTGCTTGGTAACCACAAGCCTGTTCTCTATGCCTTTGAGTCTGTTTCTGTTTCATAGACAGGTTCATCAGGGTCATATTTTAGAATCCACATACAGTATAAGTGACAGCATGTGTTATTTGTCTTTCTCGTTCTGATTTCACTTAGTATGATAATCTATAGGTACCTCATCATAGTTTTGTTTCACATTTCTCTAATAATTAGCAGTGATGAGCCTCTTTTCATAAGAAGCATCCTGTTCTAGACCAAAGGGTCAATTTGGAACTCTTTTCCTTTCATCTCATCACATTCTGTGGTACCACGTTTTTAAAACGCTGAGGGCACAGAATTCTTCTAAGTTATGTTGGTTTTTATATAATTGAGGCAGCAACATAGTCTTGGTTGACCATGCCTAGGGTTTGTTGTTGTTGTTTGTGGCTGCACCATGCAGCGTGCAGAATCTGACCAGGGATTGAACCCATGCTCCCTGCAGTGGAAGCATGGAGTCTTAACCACTGGACAGCCAGGAAAGTCCCTATTGGTTATTTTACATTATACATACATTGCACTGCCCAGCAACACGAGAGTTTAAGACAATTTTCAACAATCAAAATTGGGTTAAATGTGTATCTGGTAAATTTTACATTGAAATCTCACACTGAAGAGATGATGACTAACAGTTGGCTGGCTGCTGCTGCTGCTGCTAAGTCGCTTCAGTCATGTCCGACTGTGCGACCCCATAGACAGCAGCCCACCAGGCTCCCCCATCCCTGGGATTCTCCAGGCAAGAACACTGGAGTGGGTTGCCATTTCCTTCTCCAGTGCATGCAAGTGAAAAGTGAAAGTGAAGTCGCTCAGTTGTGTCCGACTCTTAGCGACCCCATGGACTGCAGCCCACCAGGCTCCTCTGTCCATGGGATTTTCCAGGCAAGAGTACTGGAGTGGGGTGCCATTGCCTTCTCCAGTTGGCTGGCAATGGATGTAAATAACAATGAATTCTACTCACCAACAATTATCAGGACCACAAAAGGTAATTACAAGCTTCTCTTGAAGGCAGAACCATGCTTACTCATATAGAAACAACAGGAAAGAGCAGCTGCATGAGATTCTTGGATTTAAGAAAAGCTACCCTGACACCCATGCCCTCTAAAATGCTTTGAAATGAGTCATCCAATGCCCAGATTCTTCTCAGCTGGCCAGCCACCACAGTAAACGTGCCCCCGAGCCCATCTTGGACTTCCCAGGTGGTGAGTAGTAAAGAATCCACCTGCCAATGCAGGACACACAGGAAACACGGGTTCAATCCCTGGGTCGAGAAGTTCCCTGGGAGACAAAAATGGCAACCCACTCTGGTACTCTTGCCTGGGAAATCCCATGGACAGAGGAACCTGGTGGGCTATAGTGCCTGGGGTTGCAAAGAGTCAGACATGACTGAGCGACTGAGCACACGCCCATCTTGTAAAATCAGGTATGAATTCATGTAAGGTTTGCCTTTTACTTCCTTTACGTGCTGTCTAAATTGCTAGTGACTTAAAATTTAAATTAGAATTACCACTTTCATAGTGGAGACTATAGAATCCAAGTATCTGGGTTTAGAAAAAAAATTTTTTAATTCTTCAGAAATATTTACTGAGTATCATCCATATGCTAGACATTACATTCATAATGATTAAAAATCAAAAGCTAACCCTTTATGCACACCATTCTTGAGTTGTTGCTTTTTAATTTGGGGAATGAGGGGTACAGAAGTAAATACAAATAATGAAAGAAATAAGGAATGACAGTACTTAAAGTTGATACAAATAAACATTTGAGTCAGTAGCCTTCTAAAATTTTTTGTCCCAGTTTTATTTGAGATATAATTGACATATAGCACTATATAAGTTTAAGGTGTACAGCATAATTATTTAATTACATATAATTATTTAATTACAACAGGGAGTGATAATCATGAAAAGTTTGCAAATGGACATCATCTCATAGATACAAAATTAAATAGAAGAAATTGTTTTGTTATGAGAATGCTTAGGATTCTTCTTAACCACTTTCATATATAATGTACAGCATCACTAACTATATTTGTCATGCTATGTTACATCCTTAGTACTTATAACCAGAAGTTTCTACCTTTTGATTGCCTTCATCCAATCCCCGCCCCCCCGCACCACCCACCTCTGTTGTTGTTGTTCACTTGCTAAGTTGTGTCCGTCTGTTTGTGACCCCATGAACTGCAGGCTTCCTTGTCCTTCACTATCTCTCAGAGTTTGCTCAAACTCATGTGTATTGAGATGGTGACACTATCCAACCATCTCATCCTCTGTCTTAGATCTGGTGAAAAGACCCCAACCCTAGTAACCACAAATCTGGCCTATTTCTCTATGAGTTCGTTTTTGAAGCATAACAAACAACACCGTTAGTGCCTGGTATACAACATAGTGATTTGATATTTCTATACAGTTCAAACTGATCATAATGATAAGTCTAGTTATGGTATGTAACCATACAAATATATGAGTTATTGACTGTATTCCCCACACTGTACATTCCATACCCATGACTCATTAATTTTGTAACTGGAAGTTTGTACCTCTTAATCTCCTCCACCTATTTCCTTTCCTCCCCTTACCCTACACTCTCCTGGCAACCACCTGTTTGTTCTCTGTATCAGTCTGTTTTTGTTTTTTATTTTTGGAGATTCCACATATAAGATCTCTGTCTGATTTCATTTAGTGTTAATACCCTCTAGGTCCATCCATATTGTGGCAAATGGCGGGATCTCATTTCTTTTTCGTGGTTGAGTATTATTTCATTGTACATATCTGAATGATATATACATCTTATCTATTTTTCTATTGATGGGCATTTATGTCATTTCCATATGTTGGCTATTGTTGCTGCAATGAACATAAGGGTACATATGTGTTTTCTAATTAGTGTTCTTGTTTTCTTTGGGTAAATACATAGGAATGGAATGTTTGGATTTTATGTTAGTTCTGTTTTTAATTTTTTGAGGAATCTCCATATTGTTTTCCATAGTAGCTGTACCAACTTGCATTCCCACCAACAGGGCACAAGGGCTCCCTTTTCTCCACATTCTGGCCAACATTTGTGATCTTCTTGATGCAAGACATTCTGACTGGTGTGAAGTGATATCTCATTGTGGTTTTGAGTTGCATTTCCTTGATGATTAGTAATGCTGAGCATCCTTTCACATGCCTGTTGCCCAGCTGTATGTCTTTGGAAAAATTTCTATTCAGATCCTCTGCCCATTTTTTAATCAGGTTGTATGCTTTTTGATGTTGCTGTATGAGATCTTTGTATATTTTGGATAGTAACCCCTTATCAAATACACTGTTTGCAAATATCTTCTCCTATTCAGTTCAGTTCAGTTGCTCAGTCGTGTCTGACTCTTTGCGATCCCATGGACTTCAGTACACCAAGCTTCCCTGTCCATCACCAACTCCCATAGCTTGCTCAAACTCATGTTCATTGAGTCGGTGATGCCATTCAACCATCTCATCCTCTGTCATCCCCTTCTCCTCTTGCCTTTAGTCTTTCCCAGCATCAGGATCTTGGATATTCAGTAGGCAGCCTTTATGTTTTGTTGATATTTTCCTTCACTATGCAAAATATTTTTATTTTGATATATCCCCATTTATTTTTTGCTTTTGTTTCCCTTGCCTAAATAGATCCCCCCCCAAAAAATTACTAAGACTGACATCAAAGCATGTACTGCTGTTTTCTTCAAGAAAATTTGTGGGTTTTTTCTTACACTTAAGCCTTTAATACACTTTGAATTTATTTTTGTGCATGGTGTGAGAGAAGAGTCCAGTTTGATTCTTTTGCATGTAGCTGTTCATTCTCCCAGCACCATTTGTTGAAGAGGCTGTCAGTCCCCCATTGTATAGTCTTCACTGTTTTGTTATGGGTTATTTGCCCATGTGACGGTGGGTCCATCTCTGGGCTCTCTATTCCGTTCCATCGAGCAGTGTCTGTTTTTGTGTCAGTACCATACTGTTTTGATTACTATAGCTTTGTCATATAGTTGGAAATCAGACATGTAATACCTCAAGTTTTGTTCTTCTTTCTGAAGATTGTTTTGGCTATTGGGGAATCTTTTGTGTTTCCATACAAATTTAAGAATTAATCTCATTAAAACTGATTCAAATGTATTCTTTTTAATGGCTGAGTAATACTCCATTGTGTATACATACCACAGCTTTCTTATCCATTCATCTGCTGATGGACATCTAGGTTGCTTCCACATCCTGGCTATTATAAACAGTGCTGCGATGAACATTGGGGTACACGTGTCTCTTTCAATTCTGGTTTCCTCAGTGTGTATGTGCAGATTCATATTGATATATGGCAAAACCAATACAATATTGTAAAGTTAAAAAATAAAATAAAATAAGAATTAATCTCTTCTCAGTTCAGTTCAGTTCAGTCACTCAGTCGTGTCCGAATCTTTGCAACCCCATGACTCGCAGCACGCCAGGCCTCCCTGTCCATCACCAACACCCGGAGTTCATTCAGACTCATATCTTTCGAGTCAGTGATGCCATCCAGCCATCTCATCCTCTGTCATCCTCTTCTCCTCCTACCCCCAATCCCTACCAGCATCAGAGTCTTTTCCAATGAGTCAACTCTTCGCATGAGGTGCCCAAAGTACTGGAGTTTCAGCTTTAGCATCATTCCTTCCAGAGAAATCCCAGGGCTGATCTCCTTCAGAATGGACTGGTTGGATCTCCTTGCAGTCCAAGGGACTCTCAAGAGTCTTCTCCAACACCACAGTTCAAAAGCATCCATTCTTCGGCGCTCAGCCTTCTTCACAGTCCAACTCTCACATCCATATGTGACCACAGGAAAAACCATAGCCTTGACTAGACGAACCTTTGTTGGCAAAGTAATGTCTCTGCTTTTGAATATGCTATCTAGGTTGGTCGTAACTTTCCTTCCAAGAAGTAAGCATCTTTTAATTTCATGGCTGCAGTCACCGTCTGCAGTGATTTTGGAGCCCAGAAAAATAAAGTCTGACACTGTTTCCACTGTTTCCCCATCTATTTCCCATGAAGTGGTGGGACCGGATGCCATGATCTTCGTTTTCTGAATGTTGAGCTTCAAGCCAACTTTTTCACTCTCCTCTTTCACTTTCATCAAGAGGCTTTTGAGTTCCTCTTCACTTTTTGCCATAAGGGTGGTGTCATCTGCATATCTGAGGTTGTTGATATTTCTCCCGGCAATCTTGATTCCAGCTTGTGTTTCATCCAGCCCAGTGTTTCTCATGATGTACTCTGCATATAAGTTAAATAAACAGGGTGACAATCTACAGCCTTGATGTACTCCTTTTCCTATTTGGAACCAGTTTGTTGTTCCATGTCCAGTTCTAACTGTTGCTTCCTGACCTGCATACAAATTTCTCAAGAGGCAGATCAGGTGGTCTGGTATTCCCATCTCTTTCAGAATTTTCCACAGTTTATTGTGATCCACACAGTCAAAGGCTTTGGCATAGTCAATAAAGCAGAAAGAGATGTTTTTCTGGAACTCTCTTGCTTTTTCCATGATCCAGCAGATGTTGGCAATTTGATCTCTGGTTCCTCTGCCTTTTCTAAAACCAGCTTGAACATCAGGAAGTTCACGGTTCACATATTGCTGAAGCCTGGTTTGGAGACTTTTGAGCATTACTTTACTACCGTGTGAGATGAGTGCAATTGTGCGGTAGTTTGAGCATTCTTTGGCATTGCCTTTCTTTGGGATTGGAATGAAAACTGACCTTTTCCAGTCCTGTGGCCACTGCTGACTTTTCCAAATTTGCTGGCATATTGAGTGTAGCACTTTCACAGCATCATCTTTCAGGATTTGAAATAGCTCCACTGGAATTCCATCACCTCCACTAGCTTTGTTCGTAGTGATGCTTTCTAAGGCCCACTTGACTTCACATTCCAGGATGTCTGGCTCTAGGTCAGTGATCACACCATCGTGATTATCTGGGTCATGAAGATCTTTTTTGTACAGTTCTTCTGTGTATTCTTGCCACCTCTTCTTAATATCTTCTGCTTCTGTTAGGTCCATACCATTTCTGTCCTTTATCGAGCCCATCTTTGCATGAAATGTTCCCTTGGTATCTCTAATTTTCTTGAAGAGATCTCTAGTCTTTCCCATTCTGTTGTTTTCCTCTATTTCTTTGCATTGATTGCTGAAGAAGGCTTTCTTATCTCTTCTTGCTATTCTTTGGAACTCTGCATTCAGATGCTTCTGTCTTTCCTTTTTCCCTTTGCTTTTCACTTCTCTTCTTTTCACAGCTATTTGTAAGCCCTCCCCAGACAGCTGTTTTGCTTTTTTGCATTTCTTTTCCATGGGGATGGTCTTGACCCCTGTCTCCTGTAAAATGTCACGAACCTCATTCCATAGTTCATCAGGTACTCTATCTAATCTCTTCTAGTTCTGTAAAAAATGCATTTGGTAATTTGATAGGGAGTGTATTAAATCTGTAGATTTCCTTGGGTAGTATAGTCACTTTAACAGAATTAATTCTTCCAATTCATCAGCACAGGATATTTTTCCAGTTGTTTGTGTCATCTTCAATTTCTTTCATCAGTGTCTGATAGTTTTCCAAGTAGTTTTTAACTCCTTTAATTTATTCCTTGGTATTTCATTCTTTTTGATATTGTAAATAGAATTGTTTCTTCTATTTCTCTTTCTGATAGTTCATTGTTAGTGTGTAGAAATGCATCTGATTTCTGTATATTAACTTTGTATCCTGCAACTTTATTGAATTCAGTGATGAGCTCTAGTAGTTTTTGTTGGCATCTTTTTAGGATTTCCTATGTATAGGATGCATTTAACACATTATTGACCAGAGACATATTAATACATCTGTTTTTTACCTGAATGTTACTGACTGGAGACATTTCAGTGTTCACTTACCTACCAATTCACTGGCCATAGGCATTAGTGTCTACTAAAATCCCCTGGTCAATAATGTGTTAGCAACCCTGCATTTTTACTCCTCTCTCTCATGTTTATTGTTTTTGACATCATATTTTATGTGTTTTTGTGTATTCCTTAACTACTTACTGTGGGTATAGATGAACTTGCGGTTTTTGCCTTTTAATCTTTCTACGTGATGGGTTTTTTGGTGTATTTGACTTTATTGTATATTTGTATTTACCATTTAATTCTTCCTTTTGTAATTTTCATGTTTCTAATTATGGCATTTTATTTTTCACTTGTAGAAGTCCCTTTAGCATTTCTTGTAAAGCTAATTTGTGTGCTTAGTCACTCAGTTGTGTCCTACTCTGGGTAACCCCATGGACTGTAGTCCATCAGGCTCCTCTGTCTATGGGATTCTCCAGGCAAGAATACTGGAGTGGGTTTCCATGCCCTTCTCTAGGGGATCTTCTCAACCCAGGGATTGAACCCAGGTCTCCTGCATCGCAGGTGGATTCTGTACTCTCTGAGTCACCAGATAAGTTTAGTGGTGCTAAATTTTTTTAGCTTTTGTAAAACTTTCGATCTCTCCATCAGGTAGAATATTCTTGGTTACAACCAAGAATTTCCTCTTTCATCACTTTAAATATATCATGCCCTTCTGGCCTGCAGAGTTTCTGATGAAGAGTCAGCTGACAGCCTTATGGGAGTGCTCTTGTACTTGTTGCTTTTCCCTTGCTGGTTTTAATTTTCTCCCTTTAATTTTTGCCATTTTAATTACATTGTGTCTCAATGTGATCATCTTTGAGTTGATCCTGTTTTGGACTATGTGCTTCCTGGACCCAGATGTCTCTTTCCTTTTCCAGGTTAGGGCAGTTTTTAGTTATTACATCATCAAATATGTTCTCTGCCCATTTCCCTAATTTTCCTTCTGGGGTCCCTATAGTGTGAATGTTAGTGCACTTAATATTGTATCACAGAGGTCTCTAAACTGTCCTCATTTTTTTTCTTTTTTGCTTTTCTGTTCAACTTCAGTATTTCCACTGCTGTCTTCCAGCTCGCTGATCTGTTCCTATCATCTCATCCACTGTTAATTCCTTTTAGTACATTTTTTATCTCAGCTATTCTATTCTTCAGCTATTTGAGTCTTTCTTTGTTAATCCTCTCACTGTATTCACCGATTCTTCTCTCAAGTTCTTTGAGCATCTTTATAATCATTACCTTGAACTCGTTTTTGGATAGGTTGCCTGTCTTCAGTGCAGTTAGTTCTGGGATTTTATCTTATTCCTTCATTTGGCATATATTCCTTTATTGTCTCGTTTTGCCTAATTTGCTCTTTTTATTTCTGTGTATTTGATAGGTTTTGTTTTCTGACCTGGAGAAGCAGCCTTTTGTAGGAGAAATCCTGTGTGTTCCAGCAGCATAGTCTGTTCTCATCACAAAAGCTTTATGCTCTAAAGGTGTCCCCACCTGGGCTGCATGGGTCCTTCTGTTGTGATGGGCTGACCACTGTGGGTGGTCTGGTAGGTGTGGCTGGCTTCCTGTAGGTTTCTGCCAGGCTCTGCCTTGGTGGGGCCAGGACATGAGATGGCTGACTACAACCCTACCTGTAGGCAGAGCTGGTTCTTGACATGACTGGCTATGAGGTCCATGGTGTCCCAAAGCTGCTGTTGGCCTGCTGATGTGTGACCCAGGGTGACTTGGAGCTGATGTCAGCCTACAGATAGGTAGAGCCAGGTTCGGGGGTCCTAGAGCTGGTATTGACCCACTGGTAGGTAGGGCCATATCCTGGGGCTGCTGGATGAAGGGTCCAAGGTGTCTCAGAGCAGATGTTGGCCTGCCAAATGGACAAAGGCCAGGGGTTACTGACATGGCAAGCTTCAGGGTGAAACCTGGTCCTGGGACTTCTGGGTCCTAGAGTTCATGTGTCAACCTGCTGGTGGGTGGGGACTGGGTCCTGGGGGTCCTGGAGCTAGTCCTAGCACACTGGTGTGAAGGGCTGGGCCCTAGGCCCTCCAGTGGGCAGGGCCAAGTCAAGGCAGCTCAGGGGGTCTTAAAGCAGCAGGGCTGCTGATGACTGGGGCTGTGTCTGCACCTGGTGGTTGCCTGACCTGGGGCATCCTGGTACAGACAGACTGCCTTCAGATTACTGCCTCTGCCTTGGGTCCTGGAGAGTGTGAAATTTTGTGTGTGCCCTTTAAATCAAAGTGTTAGTTGCTCAGTCATGTCCGACTCTTTGTGACCCCATTGCCTGTAGCCCACAGGCTCCTCTGTCCATGGGATTCTCCAGGCAAGAATTCTGGAGTAGTAACAATTCCCTTCTCTGGGGGATCTCCGTGACCCAGGGATTGAACCTGGGTCTTTTGCATCACAAGCAAATACTTCACCATCTGAGCCAGCAAGGAAGCCCTTTAAGAATGGGGTCTTTATTTCCAGCAGCCCTTTGGCTCTTCTAAATTTGAATGGTATCAGCCTTAAGGCAGATGTTCTGGGAACTCATATTATTCATGCAGGACTACTAGTCTAGGAAGCCTGATGTGGGGGTCAGGCCCCCTGCTCACGGAGAACCTCTGTGATTATTATTTTCATTTGTGGTCTACACACCCAGAGTTATGGGTCTTAACTATACTACATCTCCATCCTGCCTGCCTGTTTCCTTACGGTTTCTTCTTTATATCTTTAGTTGTAGAAGATCGTTTCTGCTAGTCTTTCTCATCAGTAGTTACTCTGTACATAGTTGTAATTTTAGTATGCCTGTGGGAAGAGGTGGGCTCAGGGTCTTACTGCTCCCTCTTGGCCACTCCTCAGCAGACTTCCTACTGAAAGATATTCTTCCAGATTAACAGAATTTCAATTCATTCATTTGTTCAGCAAATATTGCTGATCACAAGATACGTTTCAGGCAAAATGTAAAAAGTGAGGATACAGACATGAGTATGCCACAGTCCCTGGCCTCAAGGAACCCAAAGTCTTACAGAATCTGTATTTGCCAACAACATGGAAATTATTTTTTACCTTTTGTGGGCAAAATGTTATCCCTTCAACTTAGACATAGCTGACAGCAAGGGAACAAGCTTGTAGCTATCCCTGTAAGTTCCAAGTGTGATTTCTATTGAGCAGACATAGGCAAACTGGGATGTCCTCTCTAAGTTGCCACTAATTATAAGCATTGTGTGTGCTTCGGCTGGGATCCAGTTGGCTGATGAACACAGCCAGCCTTCATTGTTTCACAATAATAAGGAGAACTGGTGCAATTAAGCCCTGCCATGTTGTTGGGCTCACAGTCATTGTCTAAATGAGCTGCTAAACATAGGCCTGGAACACAGGCTCCCAATATAGGTCACTGCCCTCCTCCACTCTTCTTTCCAGTTTCAAACAGGAAGACTCAGGACCTACATGTTCCCAGGGCTCTGAGAACCACTGAAAGGAGGGCTTGTGATCCAATGGTTCCCAAGATCAGGCAAGGACACCAGGCTTGGTTGGGTCCCTTTTATTCCTAGAGGTGTGGACCTGACAAGTGGGAGCCCTGGGTTAAACAAATGAAGATGTTCTGGTCAGGGAAGAACCTGTCCATGTGGGCCCCTCCTCCCTCATCACCAGCACAAAAGATCCATTCTCTTAGAGGCAAAGCTCTAGAGGCACTAAGGCAACATTCGGATTCCAGCATCACTGTCTACTTTCCAGCTGTGTGATGTTGGGCCAGTTAGTAAGCCTTTCTGGAACCTCAGTTTTAAAAGGAGAAAAATAGACATCAGTTCAGTTCAGTCACTCAGTCGTGTCTGACTCTTTGTGACCCCATGAATCGCAGCACGCCAGGCCTCCCTGTCCATCACTAACTCCTGGAGTTTACCCAAACTCATGTCCACTGAGTTGGATCCATCCAGCCATCTCATCCTCTGTCGTCCCCTTCTCCTCCTGCCCCCAATCCCTCCCAGCATCAGGGTCTTTTCCAATGAGTCAACTCTTCGCATGAGGTGGCCAAAGTATTGGAGTTTCAGCCTCAGCATCAGTCCTTCCAATGAACACCCAGGACTGGTCTCCTTTAGGATGGACTGGTTGGATCTCGTTGCAGTCCAAGGGACTCTCAAGAGTCTTCTCCAACACCACAGTTCAAAAGCATCAATTCTTCTGTGCTCAGCTTTCTTTATGGTCCAACTCTCACATCCATACATGACCGCTGGAAAAACCATAGCCTTGACTAGACCTTAGGAGAGACTTAGAAATCAGAGCAACCCTATGATGCCTAGGCATCTATGCTGGGCCCTGTTCCAAAGCCAAAAGCCTAGGAAGGAAGTCCTGCCTCATTCTAAAGAGCAACCCACTCCAGTATTCTTGCCTGGAGAATCCCATGGAAAGCAGAGCCTGGAGGGCTACAGTCCATAGGGTCACAAAGTCAGACATGGCTGAAGCAAGCACACACACATGCATGCATCTTGAGAACATGAATTTAATGTGTTGTATTAGAGTTGACTCATTGGAAAAGACTCTGATGGAGGGATTGGGGGCAGGAGGAGAAGGGGACGACAGAGGATGAGATGGCTGGATGGCATCACTGACTCGATGGACTTGAGTTTGAGTAAACTCCGGGAGTTGGTGATGGACAGGGAGGCCTAGCGTGCTGCGATTCATGGGGTCACAAAGAGTCAGACACGACTGAGCAACTGAACTGAACTGATTCATTCAGCTGTATAAGCGAGTAAGGTTTTTTTTTTTTTTTTCCATCATTGCAGTCTTTTTAGTGGATTGCCTGTGATGTGCATTGCATTCTGATAGGCCCCATGGAGAACACCTGCTGCTCCTGCAGGAACGTGGGAGATGAAGAGCTCAGATTCCTATTCCACAGTAGGAACACTTGGCAGAAATACGTACTCTTTCTGAAATATCAGATCACATACAGAAGTTTCCTGTGGGATTAGGGGATACTGATTTTTATAATAGTTTTAAGATGAGGCCTGAAGAAGAAAAGCAGCAGCAATGAAAAGGTCGTGGGTTCTGTTACCTACTCTCAAGCGCAGCTAACACTTGCAAACCAAATGGAATTAGACAGTTAATAGAAGATATCTCTTCATGAAGAAGAAGAAGAAAAAAAAAGGCACTGTCAAGGAATGATGAGTTCTGAGCAGGTGAAAAGCATTTTTTGCCTTTGTGACCTGAAGGTGAAAAATGCAGAGAGAGGCAAAATGCTGTCACAGATTTAGGTAAAGAGGAATATTACCTCAATTTCTGCTTTTACTGACAATTCTATTTACAAAGAACAGCAGCCTGTTTGGGGTAAAAAGCTTTACTGTAGGACTATTCAAATGTGTAATGGAGAAAGAAAATCAGGCAGAGCTCTGAAAGGCACTGAAGCAAAGTTTAAACCAATTTCATTTTATAAAAGAAAAATCTGTTATTGGGCCCTTATTGAACTTCTTCCAGACAAGGGCCACTGCAGTCTGAGTATCTACCACCCACAGAATATGCGAGGATGGTCCCTGAGAAATCTAGTCCAATCATGTATGAGGAAAGGATGGTCAAGATATTAGGCTGGTACAAATGTAATTGTGGTTTTGGACTGTGAATTTTAAGTTATTATAACTAGGCTCAAACATGTTGTTATTAGTTAAAATAGGAACCATTATAAATCAACACATTACTGCACAGGAGTGACCGTCAGTAGATGTCAACTATTATGAATCGCTATGGAGCCTTTCTCAGTAGACATATAAAACCTTCCATTAATAGAAGTTGTGCTCTTTCACTTAACAAAAAGATCATCTTTTGTTTTTTTCTCATCATTTGTCTCCTCCCACAGATCTCCTTTGCATCAAGGACAACTTATCAGCCAGTTTCTGCCAGACGCTTAAAACCATGAAGAAATGTTCTGTGCCCACCGTGAGGGCTCAGTGCTGCCTCTCGTGTTCCCAGACACACGTGGCCCACACCCAAAGGCCAAGAAAGCGACAGCCACTCAAGAACCCCAAAGCACCCTAAGTACAGAAGGAAGCCACCCTCCACCATAGACTGCAGCAGCCTGCTGACAAGGACATGTTCTGGCCCAGGGACCACTTTCTTGCCGTGTTATTCTGCATGTTTCAGGTTCAACTTTGACTCATAACAAAACAAAGCACACTGCGTCCCTTTAGCCACACAATGTCCCTCTCAGGAGTCATGGCACTGTTGTGCTCACTGCTCCCTGATAGGCAGGTGAGGTGTCCAGGAGAACTAGGCTTCTCATGGGATCATCTCCTGGGAAAGGTATCGAATTGGACAAGTCTATGAAATGATGTCTTTTGTTTCTCCCTTAAAGATAAAAACAGAGAGACCATATTTTTCCCAGACTACCTCAAGAGAGTATCAGGAAATAGAGCCTCACTTATCCAGGGAACAAATATTCTTGTTAATTTACTTTGATGAAATCACTCCCTTTTTTCTTTTTTTTTCCCTAAATCTCCCTACTTGGGGCAGCTGCTGTTTCAAATGTCATGGGAGAGCTTTTGGGAACATTCTTGTAATTCATCCAGGCAGGGGACCGCTTTCTTTACCTAATATTTAACTGAGGCAGGAAGAAAAAGTCTTGGCTACAGACTCAGTCTGTCCCTATTCCCTGTAGACTCTACATCTGAGCTGTTTAGACTCCCGTGCCTTCCTAGGGACACTAGAAGAAGAGGAAATGGGCAGGAACTGTAGCTTTAGTAAACCTAAGGGATTTAGGTTATATAGAAGACATTTCTGACTTTAGATAATTTCTATGAAAACTGTTAAAAAACAAATGATCAGAAATCAGTTTCTTGTATAAGGAAGAGAATGTGGGCTTCTATTCTTCCCACTTCCCTGGCACATACCCATTCCTTTGCAGAAGAGCATGTGAGTCTTCCTGTGTGACTTTCCCTTCCCTGGCACATCCCCTGCCTGGGTCTTCAAGTCAGGGTGAACATCTTTCCACTGCTGGGGCTTTATACATCACAAGTGCTGCAGCCAGGTCTGCGTCTACCACCCGCCCACCCACCCTCAAGTTGGGAAATGGAGCTCTAGATGAAAATATTGCTAAGACCTAGGTAAATTGCATCAAGTATAGACAAACTTTGTATAAACTAATAGTCTCAAGAAAAAAACTTTTCAAAAAGGAGGTAAAGCTGACCTACTCTCTAGCACACCCAGTAGTTACTTTTGAGAATCTGTTTCCTTGAAGGGAACAGGTGAGTCAGGGAGTCCAAAAAAATTAAGAAGGCTGAATCTTTGATGTTCCCATCACCCAGGAGGAGTCAAAGTAGGTTATGGTCTCAAGTTGAAGATGAATTTTGTGGTATATAAGAGGAGGTGTTTATATGAACTGAACCTGGAAAATCAGGGGAGGGTGAGAGGAGCCCCCAGGGAAAGAAGCCTTCAGAACCAGCTCTTGACAGAGGGGAAGGCAGGAGAGTCATCTTCATGTCATGGGCCACATGTCTTCAGACTCACAAGTACCATTAACATTCACCATGGAACACAATGTCCCATCTTTCCCTTGAGTTCTCTCTCTGTTCAGCAGAATGGTGCTATTGAAACATGGTGCTAACATGCAGATGGTGGCAGAACGAATATAAACATGTAGATAGATGTACAAGTGGGCAAATCCATATGCATCCTCTGTTAAATGTGTAATGGTGTTGCTGGCCAACGCCAGTTGTATTGCTTGGATACCAGAAGCTGAAAATTTTTATATTATGTGCTTTTTTTTAAGCCATTACTGTGTATTATTCTGATAAATGCCTGTGGAAAATAAAACACTGGGGTTGGGATGGAATTTGAGATAAGACCAGACACAGTAGAAAAGTAAAAATGTTTACCAAAACCAGGGAATTTATTTCTGTATGATTAGGTTCTTATATTCTGTCTTTAAATCTAAACATTGCTGGCTGATGACAGTCTCTGGTGAAATCAGTTTTAGAGAGAAGACGCGTAAATCATCAGTGACAGGAGTAGAAGAGAACCTGATTTTTTTTCTAATGAGGCAATTTGCAAAAACTGTCCTTGAAGTGTGGTATAGGCTTTCAAGGGGATTAATTTAGTAAGTTGGATGGATTTAACTTAACCTGGTACTCTGCTATCCCAGGGCTTCTCTGGTGGCTCAGATGGTAAAGAGTTATCTGCAATGCAGGAGACATGGGTTCGATCCCTGAGTTGGGAAGATCCCCTGGAGAAGGGAATGGCAACTCACTCCATTATTCTTGCCTGGAGAATTCCATGGACAGAAGAGCCTGGCTGGGGTTGCAAGAAGTCGGACAAGAGTTGGACAAGACTGAATGACAGATGACAGAGAATGAGATGGTTGGATGGCATCACCAAATCAATGGACATGAGTTTAAGCAAACTCTGGGAGATGGTGATGGACAGGAAAGCCTGACATGCTGCAGTCCATGGGGTCACAAAGAGTTGAACAGACTTAACAACTGAACAACAATTGTTATCCCGGGATCATGCATATCATCAGAGCCCTGGATATGACCAGTTTTACAAAACTCAGGAACAAACCCATATTCCCGTGACCTCAGCAAACTAAACTAGGCCAGGTTTCCCAATATGCGAAATGTTATTTATGACCCATGAGGAAAAGATGGTAGAAATGTAGAGAGGGTCTGACCAGGTGCTCTATTCTAGGCCTTTCTCTAGTTTCTCAAAGGCAGAATATTGGCCCCTAATCCTGCATCATGAACATTCACTTCCTGTATTGAGGCTGTGAGGTAAGACAGTTGTGTAGCATCTGTCATTCTGGGTCGCAAGATAGTACTTGCTACTGGGGTCATCTGACTTGGTTGTTGCCTTGACAGTCACTCAGCTTTGGGTCATCAGGGTTTTGCATGGTCCCCATGTTAGCAATAAGAGAGGGACCTCAGATTAACAGGAAAATGTGAAAGACAAGAACCTAGATGACATCTCACCATTCTTTTGGTGCTCACAGGGGCCGACGTGAAGTAGCTGTTGCTTTATTTCCTCCATGGCCTCCTTTCCTCCCACCTTGAACAAGCAAGTGAGAAGTGTAGCAAGAGACACTGGATACGCATCTACCATGAACCAGAGAGGCCACCACAGGGCCTGGTACTTCAATACATAAAGGGTCTCAAGCCCAATCTGGTTTATGTCACCTCTCCCAGTGGTAGAGTTAACTCTTCTCTGAAAAGGTATGGGTTCATTTAGTTCTTGAACATCCAAACATAATTCAAACCACCAAGAGGAAACATTTCAAGAGACGAAAGAGTGAATACCTTTGTAAAAATGAAATCAATTTGTGATACAAGCAGTTGCCCCTTTGTAGGAGTGACTCATTTTAATATTGGGACTTCTTAAGCGTGTATCTCTGTCCAATCTCCTGATCCATCTCTACGTGATGGAGCCATCCCAATGTGAAGCTTTCAGATATTGAGTGTTGTTGATAACCTTCATCATGTTTCTGGAACATGATTTGAAGGATTTATATTGTTTCGGGTCATAATTTCCCAATCAATTTGTTAAAATCCCCAAAACACTGAAAGCTATACATTACTTCACCAGAGATTACAAGCCATAGCACTTCTGACTTTAGGATGAAGCCCTAGGACAATGAAATGAGTGCACAGCGATTCACTTTCGAGAGGGAGGCCTCATGACATGAACTGTCTGGTGCTACAACTTAACCAACATATTTGATGCTTTTTTTTTTTTTTTTGGTATTGCTTGTTCAAATATTGTTAGTATTATTTTAAGTTATGTCATAAAAAAATATGGTTGGGAAAGCACAATTCTGCCTGTTTCTGCCCTCCAAAGTGGTTACATGTGGTCCGAGGCCTCATCCATTGTCCTCTCTGCATCTCTGCACTACTTTCCCAGGCCCAGACTCCTTAAGGGGTACCTCAGTGGGTACCACAGTATGTAAAATCAGAGTGTTAACCATAGCCTGCCGTTGTGTGGCATCAATAAATGGCCAGACTCACTGATGTTTCCATGTAATTCATTTACCCCTGCTATGAGACTCCCACTAGCCACCAGAACAACTCTGAAATTTAGCAACCTGGAGGAGGATCTGTCAATTCCTCCCTCCCTCGCTCCCTGCAGACTCCCTCCTCCTCCACCCCTAAATCCGTATGTCATGAGATGATTCACGTCCCAGGTGAAGTAGAACTTGGGTCTCTTCTCACAAATGATTGTGCAGTAACCAACACAACCCACCATATGACCATCTGAAGTGATACTTGAAATCTGCCACAATCCCAGATCCAGCGTATTGGGAATTGCAGCTCACTGCATAACCTAGTCCCTCAATCTATCCAAAGTTCAGACATAATGGAGACTTCCCTGGTGGACCAGTGGTTAAGAGTCTGCCTGCCAATGCAGGGGACACAGGTTCTATCTCTGAAAGACCCCACGTGCCTTGGAGCACCTAAGCTTGGGCACCACAACTACTGAGCCCACGTGCACAATTGTACACTGAAACCCAAGCTCTCTAAAGTGCATGCTCTGCAACAAGAGAACCCACCACAGTGGGAAGCCTGTGCACTGTAACTAGAGAGTAGCCCCCACTTGCCACAACTAGAGAAAGTCTACATAGCAATGAAGACCCAGTACAGGCAAAAAATAAATAAAATTTAGAAAAAAACAACAATGAATTGTACACATGCTTTCTCTTAATGCTTGAGAAAGTAATAATAAAGATGAAGAGGAATTTGCTTTAGAAATCCAACATATTTTTTCAAAGGTGGTGCACAGCATGGTAAGTATAACCAGCAAATTGTATCGAGTTGTCCCAAAAGTTCATTTGGGTTGTCCTGTAAGACAGAAAAACCCAAACTTTTGGGCCAACCCAAAAGAATCTGGACATATGGACACGGAATCCACTCACATGAATGAGTAAGATCATTGAGGCAGGAAGAGCGAGGCATCCACAGATGACCCCTACAATGTTTGTGGGCATGCATAGGGGTGATAGGAAGCTGGTTTGGGTCAAGAAATCAGAGGGCCATGAACACCTACCTGTCTGTACCTTGAAAACTCTGCTATGACCACTAGGTAACCCTTATCCTACAAGGCTCAGCTCAAATGCTTTTCCCCATGAGGCCAGTGCTAACTCTGCCACCAAGACGGAGGCGCTGCTCTGCTGCTGCTGCTTCACTGTATCCATTTCCCCTAAGAGAACAGTCCTTAATTAGAGATGGTTTTGTCCCCAGAAGACATCTGACAATGTCTGAGACCCGTTTGGCTTTCACAAATTTGCTGGAGGCTACAACTAGCATCTGGTGAGTAGAGGCGAAGGATGCTGCTAAACTTTCTATAGGACAGCCCCTCCCACCACAGAGAATTAGGTGACTCAAAATGTCAGTAGTTCTGAAGCTGAAAAACTGCAGGAGAACAGCTATCACCTTGGAGTGAGTAGCAGGGTTTCTAGAGTAAAACCAAACTCACCCTAACACTCGGACCTCACTAAGAACTGATGGGGTGGGCCAGAAAACTTTCAAAGAAGAAAAAATACATATCAGGATTCAAAGGTCATTAGCTTGATAAAAATAATTTCAGAGGAGAAAGAAGGTAAGGAGCATGGCTCCACAAGAGTCTTGAATCAGCTGTTGAGGGCTCAAGTGTTCAATCCTAGAGTCAGAGGAAATAAACCAGAAGTGGGTAAAATGGAAAAGTGACATATTGAGGGTTTGGAATAATCACCCTCCTCCAACAGGTTTCAAACCAAACAGCACAGACATACCCAGCCAGATCATAACAACGGCTTTACTGATGGTGAAGCTGGCTTGCGGAGTATATTTTGGAGGAAGATGGAAAAGGGCTTTCCTACCCTTCTCTGCAGTGCCAGGTTTCAGGCTCAAGAGGGATGTAGGGGAAGGGTGGGGGGAAAGAGGAGAGACGAACTACTCACACCATTAAACTCAGTATATAGAAGTACCCATGGCCATTAAATATTCACTAGTACCCATGGCCTGGAGAAGGCAATGGCACCCCACTCTAGTACTCTTGCCTGGAAAATCCCATGGATGGAGGAGCCTGGAAGGCTGCAGTCCATGGGGTTGCTGAGGGTCGGACACGACTGAGCGACTTCACTTTCATTTTTCACTTGCATGCATTGGAGAAGGAAATGGCAACCTACTCCAGTATTCTTGCCTGGAGAATCCCAGGGACAGGGGAGCCTGGTGGGCTGCCGTCTATGGGATCACACAGAGTCGGACACGACTGAAGTGACAGCAGCAGCAGTACCCACGGCCATTAAATATTCACTAATAGTAGCCCTTCCTCTTGCACTGAGAGAAGGCTGACAGGGATATCAAAGATCCCAAAGAGATAGCCCACCACTATCCATCCTTGATATGGAACAACCCTGCTTCTATGTGAGAAAGTTAAGATTAGCATGAATGGGGCAGCGGGGAGCATATCAAAAAAAAAAAAAAAGTTCCTGAGCTTCCCTGGTGTATTGCCTGCCTGCCAGTACAGGAGACACAGGTTCAATCCCTGATCTGGGAAGGTGCCACATGACTCTGAGCAGCTGAGCCCATGTGCCACAACTGTAGAGGCTACGCTCTAGAGCCCTGCAAGCTGCAACTACTGAGCCCACGTGCCACAACTACTGAAGCCCGTGCACCCTGGACCCTGTGCTCCGCAACAAGAGAAGCCACCGCAATGAGAAACCCGAGTGCTGTGACGAAGAGTAGCCCCATCTCATCACAACTAGGGAAAAGCCTGTGCAGCCACAAAGACCTGGCACAGCCAAAAATAAACAAACAAAATTATTTTTTTTTAATGGTTCCTTTCCCATCTGAATGATGAAGTGATTGCAAGATCATAATGAAAAGACAGAAGAAGCAGTGTAAAAACAAGACACAGAAGTTAAGGAGAGAATGGCCCTACCTCTGTGCTCACTCTCCCACCAAGCACTGCCCACCCACTCCCCTCTGGACAGCCCCCAGGCTCCTTCATTTCAGTGGTACTGCCCAACTCACCCCAACTTGTTTCATGGGATGTGGCCAGGACTAGGGGTGCTCACTGATGGTCCCTGCGGATCCAGCAGTGATGGGATACAGTTCCTGGGGCCAAGGTAATACCAAGGCAGGGAGCACAATCCAGCTGGAACTTGACGTCAGGCAGCCATCCACCAGCTGGGGTCCTGCTCAGATGCCAGCTACAGTGGAGCCTGTGGCACCATCACTGCACAGCTTCCTCTCTGGCTGGGAGAACAACTGGGAAACATCCCCACGGACAGCTGGGTTGGGATGGGAAGACAGAGAGGCAGGAAAGACATTAAGAGAACTGGTCCATGGTGTTGGCTGTGCGGAGACAGGCTGGAGGGGATGGGGTGTGGCATGCCGCAACCAGGAGTGTTTTCAGAAGCAGCCCAGGCCACCATGGAAGAGAAGCTCCCCTGTTAAGTGGCATGAAGAGAAGCTCCCCTGTTAAGTGCCACCATGGCAGCCCCTCACCCCACCCTCTGGCCCCTGCCTCTGCAGCTTCCAGAAGAGACACTGGCCCAGGCAGGCTTGCCTGTTCTAGCCACCGCCACCACCTGGGCAGCCCGGGACCAGACACCAGTGGGTTGCCCATGCACAGAGGTGGGGCTGAAATCACAGCTGAGTCCCAGGGGCATGTGACTTAGGAAACAGAAATGAAATCTCAATCCAAGGCAGCACAGACACTGAGTTACACCTCCTCCACCAGCTTTGTGAATTCAACACATACAGAACATCCAAAGGGACAGCAGGTGCTCCCGAGCTGGGAGGGGTCTGGCCTTGGCAGCCGTGGGCTTTGTGGATGCATGCATGCAGGGGCTGGGCCGGGCCAGCATCTGAGCTCTCTCCACAACTCCCTCAGTGGGTCCCGGATATGGCCCTGCAGCCCTGTGACTTGAGCTCAAAGGTTCTGCTGGCCTTGTGAACACAAAGCCTGAGAGGCACCAGGGCCAATCGCTGACATGCCCATGGCTGAGGTAGGGCTGAGGGCAGCGACAACAACAGTGTACTTTGTGAATCCACACAATGGGTGAAAGGTGACACAGCAGAGCACACTCACAGGTGAGCAGCTCCAGGAAACAATACTCAGGGGCTCCTCACCCAGAAAGAGTGTTCTAATCCCACCTGCCTGCATTTGTAAGTCACCAGTCCTGTCCGACTCTGGGCGACCCTATGGACTGTGGCCCGTCAGGCTCGTCGTCCATGGGATTCTCTAGTCAAGAAAACTGGAGTGGGTTGTCATGCCCTTCTCCAAGGGATCTTCCCAAACCAGGGATCAAACCTGCATCTGTCTTCTGCATTGGCAGGCAGGTTCTTCACCACTAGCACCACCTGGGAATCCTTCCAATCCTGTCTACCTTGCAGCAAAGACCAGAAATGCAGCTCAGACACATCTGGAGACTTCGGCTCCAACAACAGGGAGCAGACCTTGCCCCTGACAGGGCAGTGAAAACCACCGAGCAAAAAAAGAGACCCTGCTCAACATCCAGCACAGGCTCTGGTCACCACAGCATCTGTTACACTGCCTGTCAAGGCAGTAACAGTCAGCATACACTGAGGAAGAGGTGGCAGGCAGCCATACTAAAAACAGCCCTCTTACCAAAAAATATTTATATTAAATATAAATATTAAACCCACACAGGTTACAGAGGGATGCTCTCACATAAAAATAGATCACCAAGACCAAAGTAGATCATTGTTTCTCCTAAACTCATAGAGCAAGAGAAACGTAAGTGAAGAAGCCAAGGAATCACACTCAATTAAGAGGTGAAGCCAATTCCCTTGAAAGAACAATGAAACAGACCTCTTCAGTCCAATAGACACTAAAAGGAGTTCTAAAAGGAGATAATGCAAATACTGGAGGAATTAAGAGAGGTTCAACAGAAACACAGATTGCTGTAAAAAGCAATTAGAAACTATAATGAGGAGCCAAGAAAGGTTAGAGAATTCATTTGAAGGGATAAAAGTTGAACTAAAGGGCATGGATACCAGAACCAATAATGCAGAAGAATAAATAAGTTATCTAGACTATAGAATAATGGAAATCACTCAATTAGAACAGCAGAGAGAAAGCCAAATGAAAAAAAGAAAATGAAAGCAATATAAGAGAACCGTGGTAAAAGATGAAGTGTGCCAATTTACACATAATATGAATCCCAGAAGGATAAGAGAAAGGGGGATTGAAAATGTATTTAAAGAAATTATGGCTGAAAACTCCCCAAACCTAAAGAAGGAAACAAATACCCAGACACAGGAAGCACAGGGGAAGCACCAGATAAACCAAACAGATCTACTTCAAGACATAATATAATAAAAATGGTGAAAGTTAAAGATAAAAAAGGATTCTGAAGGCAGCAAAATGATGAGTTAATTACAAGGGAACCCCCATAAGTCTATCAGCTGACGTCTCTACAGAAATGCTGCAGGCAAGACATATTCAAAGTCCTCAAAGGGAAAAATCTACAACTGAGGATATTCTACCTATTCTACCATTTAGAATAGAAGGAGACAAAGAATTCTTCAGATGAGCAAAAAGTAAAAGAATACAGCAACACTAAAGGAAATACTGAAAAGTCTTCTCTAAATAGAAAAGCAGTAAGAATCTATAGGAAAGAGAAAATCATAATTGGGAAGTAAATCGCTTAAGTAAGCCAGTACACATAATAAGAAAAAAAAATCAAAAATTTCTGTGAAAGTGATGATAACCTCAGTGAAGAGCAAAAGGAACGAACATGAAAATGAAGGTGCTCACAAGCTCACACGTCCATTCCCCTCCCAGCCTCTTCACTAAGAAGCTCTGGAGACTGATTCTGGGACTCTTCCAGGACAAATGCCATTCTCCTGGCCTCTGAACTGCCTCTGTTTTCCAAACTTTCCTGGCTTTGTCTTACTTTAGACACCCATGGCCAAACTACTCAGTTCCATAGGGCCTGGGTCATCTTTATCACCTTGGTCGTCATAACTTAGACCTACTCGTGTGTGGTTGCTCCTGGTGGTTTGCCTTCAGAAGGAGAAAGAGCTGCACTCCCCCAGATGACTCACACAGCTGGTATTCATTTAAAAGGAACACCGAGTCTCAATAGGAGAGCAAGCCCCTTTTGAGAAAAAAGAATGGGAGACGATGGTGGTGCCGATCAGTGAAAAAGCAGGAGCATCTTTCTCAAACTCCTTGGAAATAATTGCAGATGGAGTATGATGGTGGAGCCATTGGGGACCAGCTTAAACCCACAAAATAGCAAAAAAATTTTTAAGATAATTACCATTTTTTAATTTTTTTATATTTATTTATTTTCATTGGAGGCTATCTACTTTACAATATTGTACTGGTTTTGCCATACATTGACATGAATCCATCATAGGTAACTGATTATCTTGCATTTGATTTTGATTTCAGACAAGGGATAAACTAATGAAGCTGAGATTAAATTAGCTCTACTTGGCCCTTGTGGATGGAGAAATGGATTAGTTATGTATTGCTGAGAGCCAACTGCCCTTTGTTGTCTTTATGATTCACTAAAGAGCAGAACATTAAGAAAATTCATCTTCACTTGTCTGGTGGTTGGGGGCATGGGCATCTGAATGCATCTGAACCTCAGAAGGTGAGGAAGGAATATACAAGCTGACAAAAATTTCTTCCCTCCTTCTCACTTAGAGAGCTGCAATGCTGGGAATAATTTCAATTGTCAGTTTATTTGGAGCAGGAATATCAGAAGTGAAGGTGATACAGCTATGTCCATTGTTGGGATTTTATTTTAATAAGATAATCACCAGACTGAAATCTTACTATTTATTTGTACCACAGTATCCCTAGGCTCATCTTTATACATTTTTATAACAGTTCAAAAGGCCAACTTCCCTCAAGATGTGTTTACTGGGTTATTGCTCATGAACTCTGAGGTTCCCAGGTAGGAGGAAAAAATTTCCACTCTGGCTGGCCAAGTAAACAAAGAAGGATCTTCTGGGGCTCTTAGCAGGTTATATGTTAGACAATCCTCTGGGCCATGTCTAGTTTGGTATGAAATTGTCCAGGGTCTTTGGTAAATGAGAGTTATCCTTTAGTCATGTAAGACTGTAGGTGAAAAAGTGGAAACCTAGCCTTGCACTACCCCCTGGTTCCTGAATTCATCTGCTTGTTCACTAAAAACTTGACTGATTTCCCACTATGCAACCAGCATTATACTTCAAGCTCTGGTATAATTAAGGAAGCATTAAAGCAAACCCCTACATTCAAGGAGTTTGCCATCCAGCAGAGAGTTCACCCAAACTTCTAAGAAGAGAAATTCAAAACCAAAACACTGCAAAAGGGAAGAATTACAAAGAGACCATCAAGCAGAATAGTTGGTACATAGGGAATCAGAATAATAAGCCATCACAGCTTGGAAAGATCATCCACAGGAAGAAAAATCATCTGAGAAAACCGGTCTCAGCTCAGTGTCTCATTCAAAGGAATAGAGCCCCCCTCCCCCAACAAAAGCAAGTGAAAAATGATTTCAAACTCTGCTAGCCTCTCCCAGAGAACATAAAGGAGTACAACTTAAGACCTGCAGCTATGTTTATTTTTTTAATTAATTAATTTTAATTGGAGGCTAATTACTTTACAATATTGTAGTGGTTTTTGCCATACATTGACATTAACCACCCATGGGTGTACATGTGTTCTCCATCTCTAGCCCCCCTCCCACCTCCCTTCCCATCCCACCCCTCAGGGTCATCCCAGTGAACCAGCCCTGAGCACCCTGTCTCATGCATCAAACCTGGACTGGCGATCTGATTCACATATGATAATATACAGAATATACAATGCTATTCTCTCAAATCATCTCACCCTTTTCTTCTCCCACAGAATCCAAAAAACTGTTCTAGACATCTGTGTCTCTTTTGCTGTCTCGCATATAGCATCATTGTTACCATCTTTCTAAATTCCATATATATGTGTTAGTATACTGTATTGGTGTTTTTCATTCTGACTTACTTCACTCTGTATAATAGGCTCCAGTTTCATCCGCCTCATTAGAACTGATTCAAACATATTATTTTTAATGGCTGAGTAATATTTCATTGTGTATATGTACCACAGCTTTCTTATCCATTCGTCTGTCGATGGACATCTAGGTTGATTCCATGTCCTGACTATTGTAAACAGTGCTGCAATGAACATTGGGGTACACGTGTCTCTCAATTCTGGTTTCCTCAGTGTGTATGCCCAACAGTGGGATTGCCGGGTCATAAGGCAGTTCTATTTCCAGTTTTTTAAGGAATCTCCACACTGTTCTCCATAGTGGCTATACTAATTTACATTCCCACGAACAGTGTAAGATGGTTCCCTTTTCCCCACACCCTCTCCAGCATTTCTTGTTTGTAGACTTTTGGATAGCAGCTATTCTGACTGGCATGAGATGGTACCTCATTGTGGTTTTGATTTGCATTTCTCTGATAATGAGTGATGTTGAGCATCTTTTCATGTATTTGTTACCATCTGTATGTCTTCTTTGCAGAAATGTCTGTTTAGTTCTTTAGGCCATTTTGATTGGGTCATTTATTTTTCTGGAATTGAGCTGCAGGAGCTGCTTGTATATTTCTGAGATTAATTCTTTGTCAGTTGCTTCATTTGCTATTATTTTCTCCCAGTCTGAAGGCTGTCTTTTCCCATTGCTTATAGTTTCCTTCATTGTGCAAAAGCTTTTAAGTTTAATTAGGTCCCATTTGTTTATTTTTGCTTTTATTTCCATTACTCTGGGAGGTGGGTCATAGAGGATCCTGCTGTGATATATGTCAGAGAGTGTTTTGCCTATGTTTTCCTCTAGGAGTTTTATAGTTTCTGGTCTTACGTTTAGATCTTTAATCCATTTTGAGTTTATTTTTGTGTATGGTGTTAGAAAGTGTTCTAGTTTCACTCTTTTACAAGTGGTTGACCAGTTTTCCCAGCACCACTTGTTAAAGAGATTATCTTTTCTCCATTGTATATTCTTGCCTCCTTTGTCAAAGATAAGGTGTCCATAGGTGCATGGGTTTATCTCTGGGCTTTCTATTTTGTTCCATTGATCTATATTTCTGTCTTTGTGCCAGTACCATACTGTCTTGATGACTGTAGTTTTGTAGTATAGCCTGAAGTCAGGCAGGTTGATTCCTCCAGTTCCATTCTTCTTTCTCAAGATTGCTTTGGCTATTTGAGGGTTTTTGTATTTCCATACAAATTGTTAAATTATTTGTTCTAGTTCTGTGAAAAATACAGTTGTTAGCTTGATAGGGATTGCATTGAATCTATAGATTGCTTTGGGTAGTATACTCATTTTCACTATATTGATTCTTCCATGAACATGGTATATTTCTCCATCTATTTGTGTCATCTTTGATTTCTTTCATCAGTGTTTTATAGTTTCCTATATATAGGTCTTTTGTTTCTTTAGGTAGATTTATTCGTATGTATTTTATTCTTTTCATTGCAATGGTGAGTGGAATTGTTTCCTTAATTTCTCTTTCTGTTTTCTCATGGTTAGTGTATAGGCATGCAAGGGATTTCTGTGTGTTAATTTTATATCCTGAAACTTTACTATATTCATTGATTAGCTCTAGTAATTTTCTGGTGGAGTCTTCAGGGTTTTCTTTTTACAGGATCATGTCATCTCATGTCATCTGCAAACAGTGAGAGTTTTACTTCTTCTTTTCCAATTTGGATTCCTTTTTTTTTTTCTGCTCTGATTGCTGTGGCCAAAACTTCCAAAACTATGTTGAATAGTAGTGGTGAAAGGGGGCACCCTTGTCTTGTTCCCGACTTTAGGGGAAATGCTTTCAATTTTTCACCATTGAGGATAAAGTTTGCTTGGGTTTGTCATATATAGCTTTTGTTATGTTGAGGTATGTTCCTTCTATTCCTGCTTTCTGGAGGGTTTTTATCATAAATGGATGTTGAATTTTGTCAAAGGGTTTCTCTGCATCTATTGAGATAATCATATGGCTTTTATCTTTCAGTTTGTTAATATGGTGTACTACATTGATTGATTCACGGATATTAAACAATCCTTGCATCCCTGGGATAAAGCCCACTTGGTCATGATGTATGATCTTTTGAATATGTTGTTGAGTTCTGTTTGCTAGGATTTTGTTAAGAATTTTTGCATCTATGTTCATCAGTGATATTGGCCTGTAGTTTTTTTTTGTGGCATCTTTGTCTGGTTTTGTTATTAGGATGATGGTGGCCTCATAGAATGAGTTTGGAAGTTTACCTTCCTCTGCAGTTTTCTGGAAGAGTTTGATTAAGATAGGTGTTAGCTCTTCTCTAAATTTTTGGTAGAATTCAGCTGTGAAACCGTCTGGTCCTGGGCTTTTGTTTGCTGGAAGATTTCTGATTACAGTTTTGATTTCTGTGCTTGTGATGGGTCTATTAAGATTTTCTATTTCTTCCTGGTTCAGTTTTGGAAAGTTATACTTTTCTAAGAATTTTTCCATTTCTTCCAAGTTGTCCATTTTATTGGCATATAGTTGCTGATAGTAGTCTCTTATGATCCTTTGTATTTCTGTGTTGTCTGTTGTGATTTCTCCATTTTCATTTCTAATTTTGTTGATTTGATTCTTCTCCATTTGTTTCTTGATGAGTCTGGTGAATGGTTTATCTGTTTTATTTATCTTCTCAAAGAACCAGCTTTTAGCTTTGTTGATTTTTGCTATGGTCTCTTTTCTTTTGCATTTATTTTTGCCCTAATTTTAAAGATTTTTTTCCTTCTACTAACCCTGGGGTTCTTCATATCTTCCTTTTCTACTTGCTTTAGGTGTAGAGTTAGGTTATTTATTTGACTCTTGTTTCTTGAGGTAAGCTTGTATTGCTATGAACCTTCCCCTTTGCACTGCTTTTACTGAGTCCCATAGGTTTGGGGTTGTTGTGTTCTCATTTTCATTTGTTTCTATGTGTATTTTGATTTATTTTTTGATTTATTCTGTGATTTGTTGGTTATTCAGAAGCATGTTGTTTAGCTTCCATATGTTGGGATTTTTAATAGTTTTTTTCCTGTAGCTGACATTTAATCTTACTGCATTGTGATCAGAAAAGATGCTTGGAATGATTTCAATTTTTTTGAATTTATCAAGGCTAGATTTATGGCCCAGGATGTGATCTATCCTGGAGAAGGTTCTTGGTGCACTTGAGAAAAAGGTGAAATTCATTGTTTTGGGGTGAAATGTCCTATAGATATCAATTAGGTCTAACAATTAGGATACAATTAGGTCCATTGTATCATTTAAAGTTTGTGTTTCCTTGTTAATTTTCTGTTTGGTTGATCTATCCATAGGTGTGAGTGGGGTATTAAAGTCTCCCACTATTATTGTGTTATTGTTAATTTCCCCTTTCATACTTGTTAGCATTTGCCTTAGATATTGTGGTGCTATGTTGGGTGCATATATGTTTATAATTATTTTATCTTCTTCTTGGATTGATCCTTTGATCATTACATACTGTCCTTCTATGTCTCTTTTCACAGCCTTTATTTCAAAGTCTATTTTATCTGATGAGTATTGCTACTCCTGCTTTCTTTTGGTCTCCGTTTGTGTGAAGTATCTTTCTTTTTCCAGCCCTTCACTTTCATTCTGTATGTGTCCCTTGTTTTGAGGTGAGTCTCTTGTAGACAGCAAATATAGGGGTCTTGTTTTTGTATCCATTCATCCAGTCTTTGTTTTTTGGTTGAGGCATATAACCCATTTACATTTAAGGTAATTATTGATAAGTATTGGCAATGATCCCATTGCCATTTACTTTGTTGTTTTGGGTACGAGTTGATACACCTTTCCTGAATAGAGAAGATCCTTTAGCATTTGTTGAAGAGCTGGTTTGGTGGTGCTGAATTCTCTCAGCTTTTGCTGGTCTGTAAAGCTTTTGATTTCTCCTTCATATTTGAATGAGATCCTTGCTGGGTACAGTAACCTGTGTTGTGGGTTTTTCTCTTTCATCAATTTTAAGTATGTCCTGCCATTCCCTTCTGGCCTGTAGAGTTTCTATTGAAAGATCAGCTGTTATCCTTATGGGAATCCCCTTGTGTGTTATTTGTTGTTTTTCTCTTGCTTCTTTTAATATTTGTTCTTTGTGTTTGATCTTTGTAATTTGATTAATATGTGTCTTGGGGTGCTGCAACTATGTTTAAAACAGTTCTTTCTTCTCCTCTCTAGTTGTCACACAGAGAAACTAACTTTCTCAAACAAATTCTTCCCACAGAAAAAAGAAGTCAGGAAGGCTCAACCCTTCCCTTTTCATTCAACTTTTCCAGGCCTGAGTCTCTCTAACCACTCCCCTCACTTGGAAGCATAACAGCACCCAGGAAACAGCTTGTCAATGACAGGATTCTCCTTCAATGGTAAGGATAGGAGGGAAGGTAGGCAGACAAGAACAAAACACAAGTGCTCTCCAGAAGGCTATTGTTTGGGGTGAAGTAGAGGGAAAGGAGGGCTTCCCTGGTTGCTCAGACAGTAAAGAATCTGCTTGCAATGCAGGAGACCTGGGTTTAATGTCTGGGTCAGGAGGATCCCCTGGAGAAGGGAAAGGCTACCCACTCCAGTATTCTTGCCTGGAGAATCCCATGGAGACAGGAGCCTGGTGGGCTACAGTACTTGGGGGTCACAAAGAGTCAGACACGACTGAGTGACTAACACACACAGGGAAAAGGGAAAACAGCAGCCCCAACAAACTTTCTTCCCGTCACTAGTAAGATCACCAGGTGGATGGGATCATCCACCCATAGAAATCACCTCAGGCTATGTACTTACAGAAGTGGCCAGGGAGGTAAGACACTGGCAGCCACTGTCTCTGACAAGAATATCACTTACTATTCGTATTTAATTCTAGCATCTAAACTCTTGTCTAGCCAAACAATCCTAAAACCTACTTATTTTTATTTATCAGACTTAGAAATGTTAATTCAATGCAAACTCTATAACCCATGCTATAAAAATTATGCACACTCATGTCTGAGTGAAGCAGAAGGATCATCTGTTAATTTATGTTTGCTCCATGTTCATTTGCTTTGACTTCTGCTATCCTTTCCTTGCAAGGGTGTAAAAGCCAGAGTATCATTTGCCAATATTTCAAGGAAAAAACTTTTGAAAGAAAAAAATTTTCCCCACTTTAGCTTATTCACTTCTAACTAGCAAAATGCTCACTAGAATCTAACTTTTGATTTGAGTTCATGAAACTCTGACAGAAATCTGTGTCCACTTTCTGAGTCAAAACAGTAAGCGTTGGAAATCCAGCCTTGCTATGCCAACTGTGAAAGCCAGCTGAGGCCAAATTGATAAATCCATCTCTTGAGGGAGAAACATGGGGAAAGCAGTGGTTGTTTTGCTTAGTGCCTAAAGGAAGCAGGCAAAGATAAAAATGCACATACTGTTTTCCATCACTTTCCAAAAAAAAAATTCATTCACCATTCTATACAAGTATCACCATCATCTGATAAAGAACTCCTGGAAATATAGTAAATTATCAATTTCCTGGAGTTAGGCTAGTGTAGTCAATACCTCTAAATCAGAATTAAGTTTCTACACTGAAAGTCAGAACTTGGATTATTATTGATTCATCCCCCCAAAATGCCACCTCTTGAGGCCCAGTGTGGGCAGCCAGCTGACCACCCACTACGGCATCAAAACATCTGATCTTCTTGATCTCACTTGGCAAGTGATCAGCAGGGACAATATGTTCTGAGATTTTCAATGCCTAGCATAGAGCCCAGAACATAGTAAGAACTTAATAACTTCTGTTGAGATCATTTTTTCTGTTTATTATTCCTAGGAGAGATGTGTGGTAAAGAAGTTGAAATTTGACAGAGGAGGTGGAAGAGCTAAGAATGCTCAGATAATGCTTAGGAACCTGAATGCATTCCATTTGGAATGGGGAATAATGTGTTTGTGTGTGTTGGGTTGAGAGAGTGGAAAGACAAAGTGACTGAAATACAGACAGTCCTGTTCTACCCACTGACCATGGGAGGAGACCAAGGACATGGCTGAGCCTTCTCAGAGCAAACTGGATGGATACTTCCTCCCGGTCCTTGCATTAATCTGCACCCTCCTCCTGTCTGTGCAGATCCCCATCTTCTGCAGCCCAGGCAGTGGACGGAGGCATATGTCAGGTTCCTCTAAAATTGCCTAACGTTATTCCATCAGACAAGAGGTTGGTGTCCTCCCTGCCCATTCTAGGCCCTGCGAGATGCTTGCTTTAGGCTCCCTCCTAGCTTTTGTGGGGCCTAGAGAAAGAAAACAATGGAAGGTCCACATATCAAATGTCTTAATGTTTTAAAGTTATCAAATGAGCTATGTCCTGGACCCAGCCCACCCTACCCCCTGGATCACTCTGCTGTCTGAAAGGCTAAATGAGCCTTCTCTGGGCCAGCACTGGCTCATGAGACCCTGGTGTTTCAGACCTAAGACTGAACCAAAATTCATGATGGCAACAAACCTGGCCAAGCTCCCCAGAGGGTCAGGACACATGGATTCCCATCCCCCTGAGTCTCACTTTTCCAACTTATAGTCAGCAGCCAATTCTAAACACCTCTGCAAGTTACATCATCGAGGCAGAGACAAAGGGGGGAAACACAGTGATCTGGGGAACCTGGTCTGCCCAGGGCCCCAAGATATTCCTTACCTGCTTTGAGGTATCTACCTTTAAGCCAGAACAGCTACTCTAGCCTGGAAGCCTGGATTTCTGAAGGCCACCCAGGAAGACAGGCTGGGTTGTGGCTGTGACTGGCCAGACTCGGATCAGCAGACTAGAACCAGGGTATCTTGAGTTTAGACTTTTATCTGTGCTCCCCTCCCATCTCAGGGCCTCCTGTCCTGCTTACTGGCTCTGCCCACTGTCAAGGATGTGACTCACAGAAGGCCCAGAAGCAAGAGAAGTGGGCAGAGGGGCTATGTGGGCAACATCGATTTCAAATACACCAATTATCTTCCCTCTGCACTTGACCAAGAAGCCAATTCTCATCCTGATTAGAAGTCATCCTGAATTATTAATAAATTTTTGGGATTTCACAAATAGCCCCCACATTTCACTCTAGGAAGCTAAACTGCCGGGAGCCAGCATATTGCATATTGAGTGCAGCACTTTCCACAGCATCATCTTTCAGGATCTGGAATAGCTCAACTAGAATTCCATCACTGCCCGGACCCAGCGTGAGGAACTCCGCCCATGACAGAGGTCATGAAGAAGGAGACTCGGCATACACAAAGGTGGGATCGAGCCTCAGGAGTCCCCCTGGAAATTCTCGAGCATCTACCCCCAAAACCAGAGTCTGCCTACTTTCTGCTTTGTGCTTTCACCTACACCTCTGACTTTACAGGGGGCTGTCCCCCACTACCTCTCTCTGAAAAAGAGTTAGCTTACAGCTCCAGTTAATAATTCCTGGGTGTGACAGTGTTTAACCTACAAACTCCTTTGGAAATCCTCTAGCCTGCCTGAATAGGTTTTTCCGGCCACATGTGATTGTTCAGAGCCTCCCAACTGTGAGAGGCAGGAGATGTTCTAAACTGTCTAAACACAGATTCCTTTGAGTAGTTAAGAGATTGATTAGAAATTGTATTGGTGAAGGGTTTTTCACTTATTGGGCCAATGTTTGCTGCTAAGTCTCCATACTCCTTACCTACTGTGTCCTTGGCAGTGTATTGATTGATACAATGGGTGTATAGAAATGTAAGTAGTAGCCTCAGTGTTTGTAACCTTGGACCCTTGAGTTAATTCTTTTCTTGATTGAGCCCACCTCACCTTTGCCCTATAGGAATGCAGCTTTGTCCAATGCTTTTTTGGAGGCTGGTGCCTGACTTTGGAATAATCACCTTTAGAGAAAGATAAGTTTCTTAAAATGTTAACAGGCCTCCTGGCCAAAAGATGATGTAATTCACCTGAACTTTTGCGTATGATAAGTTTGAAAGCCTGGCTTCGATTAGGACCAGGAACTGCTGTCCTTGTATGACTCCACCCCTTCCCCCATTATCCTCCATGCACAACTTAAGGTATAAAAACTACTTTGGAAAATAAAGTGCGGGCCTTGTTCACCGAAACTTGGTCTCCCCATGTCGCTCTCTCTCCCAAATTCTGGCTGAGTCTCCATCTGGAGCATGGAACCCACCATGCTTACTAATTATGCCTGGGCTTCTAAGATCCAACCGGGGAGGCCTCAGTGTCTCCTCTCCTTCAGGAGAGCGGAAGGACGCCTGCGGCCTACGTAAGTGGTGCAAACTTCTTGTCTTGAAGTTTTATTGGTCTCCCGCATAAACCAAGCTACTCAGCCTCTTTTCTCCACTGAATTTTCCTACTGAACTATCCTCATCCTATTACTCTTTATATCTTTGATAAAATATTTAAATAAATAGGTCGCCGACGCCGTCCCCGCTTCGAATATCCTGGATCAGCCGGGGCTGGTCTCCGGCACTAAACAACCAGCAACTCCTTACCAAGTCATCATCATCAAGCACAGGGTATACAGGTCAGGGGATGAAAATAAGAGCAGAACCATTTAAAAGTTTGTTATCTGCTCTGTTGACCCGGAAGTTATAAGAGATGCGATGCCAAGAAGGGAGTTCAGGATGATGACAGGAGAGAGCTCGTTCATTATTCCTTTCCTCTTTGGTAAGGTGGTCCTGATATCATTGGATCTACCTTAGACCCACCCAGAGCAACTGTGGAGCCCCAGTAAGATAATGATGTCTGGGAAACGGCCTGGAAAAGCTAGTGGGCCCATGATAGATCCATTGTTATTCAGCCACACACAGGAGAGACCAACTCCTTGAGAGTCATGCCATCCACATAACATCCCTTTTTCACTCATTTCTCCCCAAGATTCATCAGCGTCTTTGGCTTCTTTCTATCCTCAGCCCTCTTCCTTTCTTTGGGAAATCCAATGTCTAAGGACCCATTCAACACCTCCCACCCTATGCTCTCAAACTAGAGTTTGTATATGTTACATGGGGGAACTTTTTCAAAATGCAGGCTCATTGGCCCAGGTCCCAGTGATTCTGACTCGGCAGGAAGGAGAAGGCCCTAGAATTTGTAGGTAATGCTGATCTACATGGCCCCACGGTCACAGAGAAGTCCTTTATTTTCTCAGTTCTTTGACCCTGTTGGTGAAATTGACCTAGGGTTTCACAAAGGTCTTAAAAAAAGGCTAAGCAACTTCCATTTTTAAGGTTTCTGGTGTATTTTTTAAAAAATGAAGGAATGTAAAAGCAAAGTTATAAAAACTAAGTTTTGAATGTTTATATAAATAGGTGTGTGTATATACACACACACACACACACTGAAGATGGTGACTGCAGCCATGAAATTAAAAGATGCTTACTCCTTGGAAGAAAAGCTATGACAAACATTGACAACATATTAAAAAGCAGAGACATTACTTTCCTGACAAAGGTCTGTATAGTCAAAGCTATAGTTTTTCCAGTAGTCATGTATGGATTTGACAATTGGACCATAAAGAAGGCTGAATGCCAAAGAATTGATGCTTTTGGACTGTGGTGTTGGAGACGACTCTTGAGAGTCCCTTGGACTGCAAGGAGATCCCACCAGTCAATCCTAAAGGAAATAAATCCTGAATATTCATTAGAAGGACTAATGCTGAAGCTCCAACACTTTGGACACCTAATGCAAAGAGACAATTCATTAGAAAAGACCCTGATTCTGGGAAAGATTGAAGATAGGAGGACAAGGGGATGACAGAGGACAAGATTGTTGAACAGCATCACTGACTCAATGGACATGAGTTTAAGCAAGCTTCAGGAGATGGTGAAGGACAAGGAAGCATGGCACTCTGCAGTCCATGGGGTCACAAAGAGTTGGACACGACTGACTGACTGAATAGCAACATATACACACACACACAGCAGCATGTGAGGTAAACAACAAAAGTCTAAACATGAAGGCCTCCCTGAAGAGGTCAGCCTCTGTACACTGTGAATTTATTAATATAAGGGTCCTGAAGGGCCCTCAGAACAGACCTAAAGCCTTGAGGAAGTACAGCCTCCACTAGCAGCTCTCCAACAGCTCCTGTACACTGTCTTTTTGCTGCAGCCCCAGCTGGTTGGGGCCACAGTGAGAAAAATTGATACATGAGACAAAGCAGCTGTGTGACTACAGGTAAGGCTGCCTGTCTGTGGTTGTGTTCAACTCTCATAGCCAGGTGTATTGAGATGATGGTTGACCTACTGTGTAAGACCATGGTTCCCCTGGGTAGGAATGAATAGGAGCTCCCTATGACCAACCACCCAGGAAATAGGTGGGCCTCCATCATAAACTTTAGGGAGATTGGAGGAAAATCTCTGCTTGAAAAAGTTAGGGTGACCACCATTTATGCAAGCTTATAGAAAAGGTTCAGCTCCCTACACATTTGTGTGGAAGAAGTTAAGTCACCAGACTTTCTCTCAGAGAGAAAAGGGTAAGAGAAGAGAGTTAACATACATCAAATGCCTCCTCCCAGCTTCTCCTAAGGTGCTTGCTTTGTAAGCTTACTTTTCATTACAGGCTGGGACCTTGTCCGATGTATTAGGTTGGAACCATGTGAAGCTTCCATTTCTGTGGGTCAAAAATGGTTGCACATTGGTAACCATTTCATATGGCATTTCACTGGTATTTCACGTGGTTCAATCTAATATTTCAGACATTGGGAAGCAGGTGAATGTACAATTTTGGAAACTAAGGAACAGAGACTGGCCCAAGCTCAAAAGGTTTAACCAGACAGTGGTTGACCCTGATAGACAGAGAGCAGGACAGGAAGGAATATTAATAATTCTGATTGATAATCAATGATGGTGATGAACTTGCTGTCCTCCCTGCCTGGAGGGCTCCCCCCACCCTGCATAATTTCCTCCCTTGTGTCCTCTGAATGTGTCCTCTTTGTTCAAGTCTTATATTCTCCCTCACTATTCTTACCTATAGGAGTGCTCCACCCCTTCTCTGCCTTATTTATCTCACAGCACTTGTCCTATTTTTGTTTATTATCCATCCCCCAACTAGGATGTAGAAGCTATAAGTGCAAGAGTCTTTGTCCATTTTCTCCCATGTCCCCCGCACATAAAACATTGCCAGGCATGTAGTGATGCTCATATTTGTTGAGTAAGTGAGCAGATGAACAACTGATCACTCCATCTAGGTTGCTATTGAAACAGATCTCATATGAGCAGAGAAGCACATGACAACCGTGACTAAGAACATGACTCTCAGTTAATTACATAAAACCATCACTGTCATCACTTTAATTGCAGACAATCCAGCCCTCAGCATTTGCTTCCTGGGTACTACAAGCAGTTCTCTCAGGTCTCTGGGAGGGAGATTTATATGTTTCTAGATTTCTTTTGGGGAAAAAAAAGGAAGTTCCACTACAGAAAGGTTGAGGTCACATAGCCCTTTAATAGACAAGGCCCTAAGGGGCCAACTCGGGGCAAGAAAGAAGGCTTATGGTAGAACGCTGACCTCCATTCTCTTGGGAAAGGCAATCCCTGCCGGGGCATCAGTAGGTGATTGAAAGCATCTGCCACTGATACTTCCCAGTCTGCCACAATATTGAAAACCTTTCTGCCAGTAAAGGGTTCTTTCCAAACCTGTTCCTTTTGGTTTCACCATTTTCAGCTGGGCTGCTCCCCACAGCAGTGCTCACCATAGTCTGTCGATATGAGGCATTTCAAATCAGGACCCACATCCAGGATTTATAATGCCAGAGAGCAATAGAGCAAGTGTTGATACATTTAAAGGGATAGAGCTACCTTTTACCTAGGGTTCTCCTGGTGGCTCAGACAGTAAAGAATCTGCCTGCAATGTGGGAGACCCAAGTTCAATCCCTGAGTCAGGAAAATCCCCTGGAGGTGGGCATGGCAACCCACTCCAGTATTCTTGTCTGGAGAATCCCCATGGAGAGAGGAGGCTGGTGGGCTATAGTCCATGGGCTTGCAAAGAGTCAGATATAACTGAGTGAATAACATACATACACACCCTTTATCTGGGATTCTTTAGTGGTAAAGAATCTGCCCTGCCAATACAGGAGATGTAGGAGGTGAAAGTTGGACCCCTGGGTCAGAGAGATCCCCTGGAGGAGGAAATGGACACCACTCCAGTATTCTTACCTGGGAAAGCCCATGTACAGAGGAGCCTGGGAGGTTACAGTCCATGGGTCGCAGAGTCGGACACGACTGAGCACACACGCATACACATACGTGCATACACAGATCTACAGGATATGCTGGGTCTCACAGGAAATCTGGAATGAATTCTTTCACATTTATAATAATTTTAATAATAAATCTCCCACCTGGTACTAGAAAGAACCTGCCAACCTCCTCCAGGATATTTCTCTCATTTAACCATTCATTGAGAGAGGTGAAACTGATGGTAGAAGGACAACAGAAGAGGAAGAAAAGGAAGGAAAGCTACTGCTAGCTTTCCTCTTTGGAAGCTGAGCTTAAATCCTCTAACAAACTACCACAAATGCAGTGGCTTAAGCCAACAAAAACGCATTACCTTACAGTTCTTCAGGTCTCACTCGGCTAAAACCAAGGTGTTGGCTAAGCTGTTCTTTTCCTGGAAGCTCTAGCAGAGAACTGATGTCCTTGTCTCTCCTGGCATCCAAAGGCTGCCAGCACACGTGGGCTCACGGTTCCTTTTCCCAACTCCAAAGGCAGCACCAAGTGGCTAAGTTCTTCTCACATTGCATCCCTCTCTCTTCTGCCTTCTTATTCAACTTGTAATGACCCTGTGATTATATTACACCCACCTGGATAACCAATCATGCTCTCCCTAGCTTTGGGTCAGCTGATGAGCAACCTTAATTTTCCCTGAAGTCTTAATATCCCTTTGCCATCTAACCTAACACAGTCACAGGTCACTCTGGGAATAGGTCATGGACAGCTGTGTGGGGCCATTATTCTATCTCATCCCATAAAGGATGAGATAAAATGGGCTTTGTCACCCTTTTACTTTAGCCTAAGGTGGCCTAAGAATCTGCTTGCCAATGCAGGAGGCCCAGGTTTAACCCTTGGGTTGGGAAGATTCCCTGAAGAAGGCTTCCCTAGTGGCTCAGCTGGTAAAGAATCCGCCTTTATTGCTGGACACCTGGGTTCTATCCCTGCTTTGGGAAAATCCCCTGGAGAAGGGCATGGCTACCTATTCCAGTATTTTGGCCTGGAGAATTCCATGGACTGTATAGTCCATGGGGTTGCAAAGAGTTAGACACAACTGAGCAACTTTCACTTTCACTTTTTTTCCTGAAGAAGGAAGTGACAACCCACTCCAGTATTCTTGCCTGGGAAATCCCATGGACAGAGGAGTCTGATGGGCTACAGTCCATGGGGTTGCAAAGGGTCGGACTTAGCGACTGAGCACACAAGGGTCATTTAAGAGTTTTAAGCAAGTTATCATATGGTATTCTAGGCTAAACTGGTGTGGTCTTTTTCTCCGTAGTTTGGCATGGGGACGGGGCACTGTCAAATGGAACTCCAGGCCTGAGCCTGATACTAGGTCTTAGACAAAGGCCTGTCTAGGGAACAGAGCAGGAGAAATTGTAGGTGTAGTACTTCAGATCCAGTACTCCAGATGGATACCTGTACCCCAATTCCCAAACCTCATCCAACACAAGTCTACACCTAATTGAGAGTCTACTGTAAGGAGAGAGCCCCTTTACTTCCTGCAGAACTGCAGTTATCTCTACCTCTGTGGAGTCAGGCTGGATCAGAGGTTTTTGGTAAGGAAGTCAGAGAGTTGCCACCCAGAGTGGGGAAACACACATAAACACCATACCCTCTCTTGGTTTCTCTTTATTATACTTCCCTGCATTTAGCAAGAACAGCTTGAATAACATCACCTGTCTCTAACCCAGACTCCTTTGGATAAGACAGTTAAGGAAATATACCCTCTACCTCTTTGTCTGCTTTATCATGGGGAAGATGTTCCCCGAACCTTTAAAATCTTTTCTAAATTGCAAGAATATAAAGTATTTGAAAGATTTTATTCTCTTTCCCTTAAAACACTTTACTTGGAAAGGGGGAAGTTTCTAGAAATAAAGACTTATTAGGAGCCAAGCCTCCCTACAAATGACAAATGCAGCAGGATGGGGAGCTGGGTCAAGCATTTATTTCAACCGTATTTGGTTAATTAGCCTGATTGTTCTGCCTTCTATTGATACGATCAACTGTCCATACCAGCTGTTTGGTTTACAGAATAAATAGCAATCCTCTGTATGCTTTACTCCTTATTTTCCCATTGAAGGATATGAACACTGAACTACAGGGGCCTCTCCAGTCTTGGGCCAATCTACACCCACGGGACAGGGTCTGGGACCCCACCACAGGTTCTCTGATTTGGCTCATACCTTTCATTAGTCCTGGAGAGCACAGACCACCCCAGCTCACTCTAATTCCATTCCATGCCCTTAACAACCTCATCTCATGTACTAGTTTCCACAGCCTTCTCATCATTAGTTCCCTCCACCTGGGGTCTCCATGACCTAGGGAAGAAAAATCTACCTGACACAGCCCTTCATCCCTTCACAACATGGTATTAACAAGGGTCTTAGTGTCTCAAAACCTGAGTCCCCAAACTCTGACACTTGTTATGTGCCTTCACTAGCTGTATAATAATAATACTGTCCTCACAGACTTACTGTGAGAGTTAAATCAGCTAATCCAAGTAAAACTATGTGAAAAAGTGCTATTCGAATGCATTTTATGGGAACCCGCCTACACTGCGGGCTTCCCGGGTGGTGCGGTGGTAAAGAATCCACCTGCCAATGCAGGAGATTCAGGAGACCCGGGTTCCATCCTTGGGTTGGGACAACCTCCTGCAGTAGGCAATGGCAACCCACCCCAGTATTCTTGCCTGGAGAATTCCACAGACAATGGAGCTTGGCGGGCTACAGTCCGTGGGGTCGCAGAGAGTCAGATGCAACTGAGCATGCATGCACTCCTACACTGCTGGTGGGAAGGTAAACTGGTGTAGCCACTATGGAGAAGAGAATTTAAACCGTGCAGCCACTATGGAGAACAGTTAACAGTTTTACTCAACTAAAAACAGAAGTACTGTATGATCCTGCAATCCCAGTTCTGGGCATTTACCCAGGCAAGACTATAATCTGAAAAGATACATGCACCCTGGTGCTCGCAGCAACACTATTTACCATAGCCAAGACATGGAAGCAACCTAAACATCCATCGACAAGTGACTGGACAAAGAAAGTGTGGTGTATATTAATATATACAATGGAATATTACTCAGCTGTAAAAAATGAAATAATGCCATTTGCAGCAGTATGGGTGGACCTAGAGATCATACTAATTGAAGTAAGCCAGACAAATAGCATATATCGCTTATATGTGTAATCTAAGAGCTGACTCACTGGAGAAGACTCTGATGCTGGGAGGGATTGGGGGCAGGAGAAGAAGGGGACGACGGAGGATGAGATGGCTGGATGGCATCACTGACTCGATGGACGTGAGTCTGAGTGAACTCCGGGAGTTGGTGATGGACAGGGAGGCCTGGTGTGCTGCGATTCATGGGGTCGCAAAGAGTCGGACATGACTGAGCGACTGATCTGATCTGATCTGAAACTAAAAGAATGTATAAATGAACTTATTTACAAAACAGAAATACACCCGCAGAAATAGAAAACACACTTATGGTTACCAAAGGGAAAAGGGATAAATTAGAAGTTTGGAATTAACATATACACACTACCATATACAAAATAGATAACCAAAAGGACCTAATGTATAACACATGGAACTAAATTCAATATTCAACTATATTCAATATTTTAATATATTCAACTATATTCAATAATAACCCGTAAGGGAAAAGAATCTGAAAATGAACATATATATATATATATCTGAATCACTGTACTGTACACCTGAAACTAACATTGTAAATCAATTGTACTTCAATTTAAAAATAATAATTTAAAAAAACCCAACAACGCCATCCACAAATTGCTTGCTCCCAGTCTGCAACTAGATCAATATGAAAGAATATTTAAATAGAGATACTTAGACTGATGAGTTTATAAAGAAAAAGAAAGCTCACTTGACACATTACAAACTCTAAATATTGATACACACAGCATTTATTCAAAGTGTGCATAAAGGCTCTTAATATGGGGAGTCACTACTTTATCCACAACTTTTTGTGAAGTTAACAATTGTGTAATAACAAGGTATTAGTAGAATAGTGATTGTATTAACCAAACTTTCAGTGGACATCGTGTGCAAGTTTTACAGTTTTTTTCCTATGTAATTTTCTATTAATCCACATGTATTGTATTTTGTAAAAACATTATTCTGTGCCAAATTGGAAATTAAAGAAGAAATTAGTCATTTTTCACAGAGAATTTGAGAAGTTCTGACTTAGAAACTACTTGGTATATTGCAAAGAACAGAAGAAAGTGTTAAATATAGCAGGTGTTCAATTAAGGCTAGCTACCTTTATTTTCAATTTATAGATGAAGAATCTTAGGGAGAGAGAGGTTCAGCAACTTTCCCAGCACCCCACATCCACTGTTCCGTTCACTAGAGGCAGGCTACCCAGGATGTGGACATGACTGCCTGTATGCCTTGAGGAAATTGCCAGAAGCAGTAGTCTTAATAGGGACAAGGGAGTCTTGCAGAAAATCCTGCAGAATAAAAAGAAGCTGGAGGAAAATGAGTATCTCACCCAGTCCTCGGGTTGGTCATGGTGCCGGCAGGAGCTGAGATGAAATAGGACTACCCAATACAGCACCTCGGGATGCACTGCCTTTGGAACACAGACTGGTATTTGGGGTCAGCAAGGTGCCTAGCTACTGGCAGAAAAGAAACAGTATTTAGAAACCAGGAGGTTTATTGGGCAGCACAAGGTCTCTAGAGCTCCCTGGGCACCCAACTTCCTTGCAAAGCCACAATGTCAGGTAAGCTATATTCTTCAAAGTCAGACACAATCTTAATTTTTAAAAGAGACAGAGAAGCTATAGGAGGAACTGAGCATTTCTAACTAACAGAAACTGAACCCCACTTAAAGGGAATACACTTTAGACAGACCTGGAGATGTAATTAATTTTTGCCTAGGTTCTATAGGAGAGGGCTCAGGAGAAAGTTCCAATTACAGAGAAAATAATCTCCCTTCCTATGTACCTCTGAGTTGTGACGAGTTGAATTTTTTGGTCTTGCTAAGAGGAGGGGAAAGCCAGAGAATGAATTAAGGAAGGAACCTATGAAGCTTGTGCTCAATCATCCACTTCTGACTCCTTTCCTCCAAACCACCTTGAGAGCTGAGGCCCCAGCACACACAGCGCTGGTCTCTGCAGTGTCTGAGCAAGTGTCAGCCCGCACTTCACAGCCCATTAGCGGACCGGAGGACAAGGGAAGTTAAGTGCCTGCAGCCCACAGAGGAGCATGTCGGTCTATTTTTTAGCTGTGGGAAGCATGTCATCTCCAAGAAGATGCCTGTGACAGCTGGGCAGATGCTGGGGCAGGTGGGGCTTCTCCCTGCTGCTAATGAGGCTTTTCCTGGTGCAGGAGCAGCCCTCCGCCCACGCTGCACTAATTCAGCCTTAATAGGGAAAGGCGAACATTCTTTTCAGTGAAGGGCAGAGCCCATGCCAGGACCTTTCACTTGTTTTAGCATGTGATTTTTAACCTTTTTTAAAGAAGTCAAACATATTTTAGTATTATATGTAATTATGTGCTTGAATATTTGAAAGGGAAGTGTAATAAAATGTTTAATATTTATACCTGTAACATAAATGAGAGCATTTCTAAAAGGCCAGCTCATTCCATAACAGTTTTAAAAGTGAGGCATCCATGGCTAAGGTTTCTGAACGTTTGTAGTGGTTACATGACTGTATATGTTTGTCAAAACTCATTGAATTATACAACCCAAAGGCTGGATTTTCAGCATGTAAATTGTACCTCAATGAGAAAAAAAGAGGAACTTCTTAAATCCCAAAAGGAATTTTAAAGAAATACATATATATTTTAATAGTCTATTGGGGGAAATAGCTTCAAACTTACAGACAAGTTCCAATAATAATGCGAAGAGCTTTTCTTCCTGAACCCATGTGAGAGCCACCCAGGTGGCTGACCTGCCACCCCATCAGGTCAGTTCAGTTCAGTTGCTCAGTCATGTCCGACAGTTTGCGACCCCATGGACTGCAGCACACCAGGTTTACCTGTCCATCACCAACTCCCAGAGCTTGGTCAAATTCAAGTCCATTGAGTCGGTGATGCCATCCAACCATCTCATCCTCTGTCATCCCCTTCTCCTCCTGCCTTCATTCCCAGCATCAGGGTCTTTTCCAATGAGTCAGTTCTTCGCATCAGGTGGCCAAAGTATTGGAGCTTCAGCTTCAGCACCAGTCCTTCCAATGAACATTCAGGACTGATTTCCTTTAGGATTGACTGGTTTGATATCCTCGCAGTCCAGGAGACTCTCAAGAGTCTTCTCCAACACTACAGTTCAAAAGCATCAAAAGCTACCCCATCACTCCTGAATATTTCAGTATATTTCCCATAAACAAGGACCTCCTCCTACATAACCACAAAACAACCTCAAAATCAGGAATTCAAGACTGATAGCCATCCAGTGTCCAACACACAGACACCATTCAGGTTTCACCAACCGTTCCAATAACGTCCTTATAGAGAAAGGATCAAATCTAGAACCGCACGCTGCACCTGGTCATCATATTCCCCTTCTGTCTTGAATACTTCCTCAGTCTTTCTTTGACGATTATGGCCTTGACACGTTTGACAGTTACAGGCCAGTTGTTTTGCAGAATGTCTCTGAATCAGGATTTGTCTGATACTTTTTTCGTAATTAGATTCAGGTTATGACTTTTGGCAGGAATATCACAGAAGTGACATGGTCTTCTTATTGAAACCTATTGGGGACACTTGATTTTAAATTGCCCTATTGCTAGAAATGTTAAACTTTTTTAAAGTAATTTTATTTATTTATTTATTGGCTGTGCTGTGTGGGCTTTTCTCTAGATGCACAGAACAGGAGCTGCTCTCGTTGCAGTGAGTGGGCTTCTCAATGCAGTGCCTCCTCTTGTTGCAGAACACAGGCTCTAAAATACAGGGTCAATAGTTGTGGCACGCAGGCTTGTTGCTCCGTGGCATGTGGGGTCTTCTCAGACCAGGGATCAAACCCATGTCTCCTGCATTGGCAGGCGGATTCTTTACCACTGAGCCACTAGGGAAGCCCTTACTAATGTTCATTTTGAACACTTGGGAATTTCCTGATGGTTCAGTGTTAGGATGCCAAGCTTTCACTGCTGAGGCTGCTGGGGCTTTGAACCCTGGTCAGGGGCTAAGCGGGCTTTCCTGTTGACTCAGTGGCAAAGAATTTGCCTGCCAATATGGGAGACTTGGGCTTGATCCCTGGGTTGGAAAGATCCAGGTTAAGATCCCATAAAATATGCAGTTCCCCAAAAAACTTTTTTTTTGATCACTTGTTTGAAGTGGTGTCTGAGTGGGTGTATATAAACATAAACGTTCATATCTCTATGGGTCCACAATGATGTCTTCAATTCCAAATTAGCATCACTGATTCGAGTTTTCCCTCCATATTTGTAACTCCTTGACTCCCACTATCCTTCACAAATGTACTCGTTGGCTCATCTCTCATTACCACCTCCCCTACCTCCCACTGTCCCCTCCCTCACCTAACCTGTGCTCTTAACTTCCTGTTCGGGGCCACCACCACCACCACCCCTACATGGGTGCCCTCTTCACCCTGCTTGGCCTGCCAGGATTGCAAGGCCTCTGTCCCTGTCATTCCCTCAAACACACGGGTGCCTCCTCTGCCCATTTAGGCTCTGATGCCATGCTCTGCTCCTGCCGCTCCTCCCACAATAGATGCCTATTTTGCACAGTTCTAGTGATATTTGGACTAAATTATTCAGAAAAGAAGGAAGAAAGGAAGGGATGGAGGGAGAGAAGCTTTACCCAAATGTTGGTGTGTGGGTTTCTGTGGTCTTTCTAATTCAGCCCAGAGCATGTCTAGAATGAGTTCTCTCCTGTCTTGAACCTGGTCTCTAGAAGGGTCCTCACTTCATCTTTCCTTATCCTTACTCATCAATCCTGCTCTGTGTCATAGGTACCCCCTGCAACCAACACACTGTTAAGCCCACCCTAGAAGAGCTCAAGGCTGGGGAGTCTTGGTGTGTGCCTGTCTCTTACGGGCTGGGTCCCATCCTGGCTCCCCATTTCTGCAGAGAAAGTGGTACTTGCAAGGCCTTGAAATGGAATACCTTGCAGATCACATGAGAAGCCAGAAAGGATCTATTTAAACCCAAAGGGGAAAAAATGCTTTTTGGAGGGATTTTAGGCCCTATGACATGCCTTTGAGGAAAGGAGGAGAGGATGGTTATTCCCAAGATCCCACACCTGAGACGCCTGGTTAGTTGGGGTCAGCTGTCAACTCAAGGCTGCCTCCCCATCCCAGGTAAAGAGAGGCTCCTCTGGCTTGCTCTGTGCAGCTCAATTGCTCTCACCTGCACTTTGTTGCCAGCAAACCACCCTCTTGTTAGTATGCCATTACAATTTTTTCTTATGATAAGTAGTTATTTAAAAAAAATCAATTCTGGAAAGTGAAAGAAGTTACTGTGTTCATGGCTCTGGAAAAGGACTATATTAAATGAGTCATGTATGTGTGCTCAGTTACTTCAGTTGTGTCTGACTCGGACTGTAACCTGCTAGGCTCCTCTGTCCATGGGATTATCCTGGCAAGAATACTGGAGTGGGTTGCCATTTCTTCCTCCAAGGGATCTTCCTGACCCAAGGATCGAACCTTCGTCTCCTAAGGCTCCTGCATTGGCAGGTGGATTCTTTACCACTGAACCACCAGGGAAGCCTGGTACAGTTAAATGGAAAGGTTGGTTGAATAAACTATCTTAAAGAGGATTTTTGAGGGGAGGAAGAATAGTTGGGCAGAGGGGTCAGTGAATTTGTGTTTGTTTCACAAGGGTTAACTAGCCCATCTAACACATTTCAAAATCATCTAGGGTCCTTGTGAAAATCTTAGACTGATTCCTGACTTAACGGATTGATATAACTGGAGAATACCACCTGGAATATATGACGATTATAATGGTATGAAATAATTACACATTCAGTAGAAACGGTATTTTGGATTTTGAATTTTGATCTTTTCCTGGGCCAGCAGAATTCAACAGCACTCTCTTGTGAGTGGCAGCCACAGCTCCCAGTCAGCCATGTGATCTCAAGGGCAAACAGCGGATACACTTACAACCGTTCTGTTTTTCACTTTCAGTATTCAATAAGTTACATGAGATATTCAACACTGTATTTAGAAAATAGGCTGCGTGTTAGATGGTTTTGCCCACCTGTAGGCTAATGTAAGTGTTCTAAATACTTTTAAGGTTGCTTAAATTATAAGCCTAGGCGCAGTTATAATTTTTATAGGTTTAGGTGTATGAAATGAATTTTCCACTTTATGATATTTTCAACTTTCAGTGGGTATATGGGGAGAGAAGCCCATCATAAGGAAGACCTGTATGGTTTAACAATCTTCTTAAGTGATTTCTCCCATAATCAAAGCTTGAGAACTGCTGCTTTATATGGGAAATACAGATACTTTGAAGAAATAAAGTTTAAATTGTAAAGTTTATAATTAATATATCAGGGTACCATTTATGTTGCATTATGCATTCTAGTCTGTTGATTTAGGGTAATGTCTGTTACTTATATTGTAGTCCATAAATTCTGAAGTGAACGTCTTTCACTTTTATCCATGCATTTGAATTTCAAATGTCTAACATTTTCTAGGAGTCATTAGTCCACATTTTTCTAAACTAATTGTCACAATCATTGCACAGCTTCTTAGCTAAGCTTCTAAATCATTGTCTTTGATAGCAGAACTGGTAATAGGGCTTGTCTCCCCTCCAACAGGGCTTTTAGTCTCTAATTGGCTTTTATTTTTTGAAATGTAAAGTCATTCTCCTTCAAGGAAAAACAGTCCATCAAATTTCCCACTAGCTAAGCTTTTGAAGCCAGTCTTTCTCAAACTTAATGTGCATCAGAAAAATCTAGAGAGCTATGGAGTCTGTGAGTCCTCTGACTCTGTCAGCCCGGGATGTGGTGAGTATAGACTGTGAAAGTGGATGGTCACATCACAAGCAAATCAAATGCATTAAGTGATGCCTTAAATCTCAGTCCCCTAGATTTCTGCCTGTAGGATGATATAACAGTGGGCACAGACATTTGCTATACTCTTTGGTAACCCAATATTTCTCCGTTCTGTTCCTACTTCTGGGCAATTAGGCATTAGGTTTTCTCCCTGAGGCAAAACCCTCCACCAACCTTCCTTGGAACTAGAGCACAAGGAGCAAGATTTTCACTGGAGATAAGGAGGCAGGGATTTTATCAACAAGTGCTATTTCTTCTATTAGTGGGTGAGCAGGTGCTGAGACTTGTCGGTATATTGAATATATTGAATGTATTCATTTTTGATCAAATAAACCAAGACCTTGGCCTTGGTTTATGCAGTCAATTGTGGATAATTGAGGTTCCAAATGGTAGATGCTTTTTGAAAATAGTGGTTACAGAAAAAAAGTCAGAGTCCCACTTATATTTCAGAGAAAAGACCTGAGCTAAAGCTTTGACCTTTGCATCCAAAATATATATGAGAGCATTCCCACTCACCTACATGGGCATTCTCACCAGCCAAAGTATCTTTGAATAGGAAGAAGGATCCAATGCTGGGAAAGATTGAGGGCAGGAGACGAAGAAGGTAACAGAGGATGAGATGGTTGGATGGCATCATCGACTCAATGGACATGAGTTTGAGGAAACTCCAGGAGGTAGTGAAGGACAGGGAAGCCTGGTGTGCTGCAGCCCATGGGCTTGCAGAGTCAGACACCACCAACTAAACAACAACAAAAGGATCTAAGCAATTGCTAGAAGGTGATGTTAATTCCCTGGTGGTGATTTAGTCACTAAATCATGTCTCTTTGCAACCCCATGTACTGTAGCCCACTAGGCTCCTCTGTCCATGGGATTTTCCCATCCCTGGAGTAGGTTGCCATTCCCTTCTCCAGGGGATCTTCCTGACCCAGGGATTGAACCTGGGTCTCCTGCATTATAGGTGGACTCTTTACCATCTGAGCCACCAGGGAAGCCCATTAATTCCCTACTTCGGTTTAGACTCAGTCTCCTTATCCCTCTTTTCACCTCATTTCACTCCCCACTCCCCAGCTAGGAGCATAGTTATCTGATAAAGTAAGAGTTGTGTCCCATGAGCCCTGCCCCTTTCCTCTTGTGAATCAACTAGTCCAGGAAGCAGGTATTCTCTGCCTCACAGTTTATCAGGAGAGGGTTTCAAAGCCCTGACTGGACCGCATGAAAGAATTTCTTCTGTCTTTGTAGAAAACGGGCAACTAGCTAAGGTTATTTTAGCTGATTTTATCTCAACCTTGTCAAATGTATGTCAGTCTGCATTTTTTAGCTGATTTTACTCAACTTCATCAAATGAATGTCAATCTGCATAAGAAGGGCAAGATTGCCCTCTGCTGCTTCAAGGTAAAATAGCTGCACATATTCATAGACAGGCTTTCCCAGTAGAAAATTCCTTACACTAGTAGCCAGAGGAGAGTCTCCTTTGATAAAAGAAGTTCTGGCCTTACTGGAAATGCATAATGAACTCTGAGATAGTGAAAACTCCAAGAGCTCATATCTTGAAGTAACTCATTTACCTAGGTCTATTCCAAATTGAGTGTCTTTAAGAGCCGCAGAAACATTACTTTACCAACAAAGGTCCGTCTAGTCAAGGCTATGGTTTTTCCAGTAGTCATGTATGGATGTGAGAGTTGGACTGCAAAGAAAGCTGAGTGCTGAAGAATTGATGCTTTTGAACTGTGGTGTTGGAGAAGACTCTTGAGAGTCCCTTGGACTGCAAGGAGATCCAACCAGTCCATTCTGAAGGAGATCAGCCCTGGGATTTCTTTGGAAGTAATGATGCTAAAGCTGAAACTCCAGTACTTTGGCCACCTCATTCAAAGAGTTGACTCATTGGAAAAGACTCTGATGCTGGGAGGGATTGAGGGCAGGAGGAGAAGGGGACGACAGAGGATGAGATGGCTGGATGGCATCACCAACTCGATGGATGTGAGTTTGAGTGAACTCCGGGAGTTGGTGATGGACAGACAGGGAGACCTGGCGTGCTGCAATTCGTGGGGTCACAAAGAGTCAGACATGACTGAGCGACTGAACTGAACTGAACTGAGAGGGCTTCCCAGGTGGTTCAGTTGTAAAGAATCTTCCTGCAATGCAGGAGACTCAAATTCAATCCCTGGGTCGGGAAGATCCCCTGGAGAAGGAAATGGCAACACACTCCAATACACTTGCCTGGGAAATCCCAAGGACAGTGGATCCTGACTGGCTACAGTCCATGGAGATCGAAAAGAGTCAGACAAGACTTAGCGACTAAACAACAACAAGAGCCTATAGAGAGCACATGACTTCATATTCTCAAAGTCAACCCATAAATGGCACTTCCCACAGACCATTGTGAATTAAATGCAATTATCTATACCTCCCTGGGATGGCACCATCCCTCAATCATTCCACCCTCAATTCCACAGTAACCCTGCCTCTTACTCCCCCAAACTCCCCCCATCCCATCTCTCTTCCAAGTCAAATACGAAATAAAACTATTTTATGATGAGACAAGAAAAATTTAGCTATAAAAATTTCTCCATGCTTTGATCTCCTCTCCCCACCACTGTGCACTGTGTATATGCATTATGCATTGACCAAACCTCCACCTGCTCACCCATAAAGAACAACATTCTTTCAACATTAATGAGAAAATTCCTTAAAGATAACATTCTTTCTTGATAGAGGTCGCATGGTGCTTAGATCCGGATTATGTAAACTGTCAATAATACATTATTTAAGTACAGCCTCTGTCTCAAAAAAAGGTGTAAAACTGTGCCTTGACTTCTAACAGGTGGAAGCATTCTTAGAGCTTTCTGAAATGCTCTTTCTGGCTTGCAATCCTCACATTTGCCTTGAATAAAAAATGTTCATTTCTTTCTTAGATCAACTGATTAATTTTTCATTGACACATGCTTGATGTAGTAGGCAAGATATCAGAGACACTTGACAGACACCTAGATTCTACCTGGAACTGGTGCTTAGTACAAGCATGGGCCCATTGAGCCCCACAGGCTTATTGGTATTCCTTGGATGTTGTAGTGAGCTCTCTTGATACTCGGATCTTATTGTTTGGATGATAGTCCTAAAATTTTTATTGAAGCCGGTTTTCACTTAGGACATGGAATCTTAAGGTGCACAGGTGCTGTTCCTAGGCAGGGCCTAGGGGGTCTGGGCAAGAGAGCCAGGGAATTATAGATGGCTGGATTTTGTTAGATTTGGCTTAAATTGGGGAAAAAAAAAAAAAACTGAGTTGATATATAGTCTGAACAAAACATTTGCTAGTGAAATGAGGCTGAATTATTCAGCTCTGATGAATAAAGGGACATTTTGCTCCTTTTGGCCATGAGCCTTCCTCAGGCAACTGAGAACCTTGCGAAAGTGTCTGAGGATCAGCTCTGGTAACATGCAGAGGTCACATAGGGAAAGCCCTACCACCACCATTAAGTGAATATTGCTCCAGGGGCATGATGGAGACTTATCACTTAGTGGTAGCCTCTGAGCACCTGTGACAGTTTTAGACTGTCATTGGGAGAAACCAAGCCACATAAAAGAAGTTGAACTGACCCAAGGGTAACTCCTTGGGGAGCTAGACTCACAGATAGCACATGTGTGATCCTCCACACTGGGCTCAGAAAGTTGCTGAGATAATATATCTGAATTAGGCTCTGAAAATGAAAGTTGCTCAGTGGTTTCCAACTCTTTGCAATCCCATAGACTATACAGTTCATGGAATTCTCCAGGACAGAATACCAGAGTATTCTGGTATTTCTGCCTTTCCCTTCTCCAGATCTTCCCAACCCAGAGATAGAAGCCAGGTCTCCCGCATTGCAGGTGGATTCTTTACCAACTGAACCACCAAGGAAGCCCAAAAATACTGGAGTGGGTAGCCTATGCCTTCTTCAGCGGATCTTCCCAACCCAGGAATAGAACCTGGGTCTCCTGCATTGCAGGGGGATTCTTTACCAGCTGCGCTACAAGGAAAGTCAGGCTATGAAAGTAATACTGGGAAATTGTGCCTCAAAGAACAGCTCCCTTGCAAATAGTCACCTATGGGAGCATCAGCTGGGTTTAAGTATGCTTGCAAGTACTTAATTGGAAAATAAAGATCAGGTCCTGAAATGGCCACGCTGGGGTTGTGATACTCCAGAACAATTTTCAGCTGGCAGTTAAAACCATCAGTCTTCTGGATATGTGCCTGCAGGATCTACTGGAAGCAACAGTGGTGTTTTCATCTTCTCTAAATTTAGATTAGCTGGGAAAAATATTTGTAGCGCTAACTCCATGGATCCTTTGAGTTGGAGAAACATCTGAACTGTTAAAATTTTAGAGCCTTCATTTTAAACTAATGTATCTATTTTAATTGGTAGATATAAGCCCCCCAAAACTTCAAAATTCCAAAATAAAAGATTTGTTGTAGAAGGCTGCACGTGTGCTAAGTTGCTTCAGTCATATCCAACTCTTTGCAACCCTATGGACTACAGCCCACTAGGTTCCTCTGTCCATGGCATTCTCCAGGCCAGAATACTGGAGTGGGTTGCCATACTCCCCTCCAGGGGATCTTTCCAAGCCAGAGATCGAACCTGCGTCTCTTGCATCTCCTGCATTGGCAGGAAGATTCTTTACCACTAGCTCCACCTGTTGTTCAGTTGCTCAGTTGTGTTCAACTCTGCAACCCCATGGACTGCAGCTTGCTCAAACTCATGCCCACTGAGTTGGTGATGCCATCCAACCATCTTGTCCTCTGTTGTCCCATTCTCCTGCCTTCAGTCTTTCCCAGCATCAGGGTTATTTATAATAAATCAGCTCTTTGCATCAGGTGGCCAAAGTATTGGAGCTTCAGCTTCAGTCCTTCTAATGAATATCCAGGATTGATTTCCTTTAGGATTGACTGGTTTGACCTCCTTGCAGTCCAAGGGACTCTCAAGAGTCTTCCAACACCACAGTTCTAAAGCATCAGTTCTTCGGTGTTCAACTTTCTTTATGGTCCAACTCTCACATCCACACATGACTACTGGAAAAACCATAGATTTTGACTATATGGACATTTGTTGGCAAAATAATATCTCTGCTTTTTAATATGCTGTCTAGATTTGTCATAGCTTTTCTTCCAAGGAGGAAGCGTCTTTTAATTTTGTGGCTGCAGTCACCACTGCAGTGATTTTGGAGCCCAGAAAATAAAGTCTGTCACTGTTTCCGTTGTTTCCCCATCATGCCGTGAAGTGATGGGACCGGATGCCATGATCTTCTTTTTTTGATTGTTGAGTTTTAAGCCAGCTTTTTCACTCTGGGATACCCCTTAAGGAAACTATCTAAAGATGAATAAATCAGTTGTAAAAAATCCCAGTTCTGTTTCAGTGGCAAAGATTAGCCTGAAGCACTTTATTGAACTGTTTTGCAGAATTTAAACCCCTCCCCCCACCTTTAGCGCTCAACCACCAGATCAACTGGAGCCTAAGGGATGTTAATGTTGACTTTATCGACCTTCTTGACTTCAAGGAAAGCTTGGAATCTGTCAAGCTTTGCCCCATTTCTATGCTGAATTCACCTCTGCTCAAACTCCTTCATGAATATGCATATAACCTTAGCCTAAAACATTCCCAGTTTTGCTCTTTGGGGAGATACTGCTTTGGAGGAGATCCCGGGGATTCTCCTTACCTGCTGCAAGTAATTAATCTTTCCTTCTCCTGATTGGTGGCTTGGTTGTGTCTATTGGCTTGGCACCTACCAAGAGGTGAACTGTTTTGTGGTGGTTGTTGTTTAGTCACTAAGTTGTATACAACTAAAAGAAGGTAAATGGGGCATTGGCTTATGATGCAGCAGAGAAAAGGAAGGTCAAATTAAAATGCTTGTACAGACTAGAAAGAGCAAGATTATTTGCTTGAAGAACCCAGGAAGTTTCAGAAATTAGAGGCATTGGGTACAATGGAAGAAAGGAGACTAAATATAAGGGCTTTATTTGAAGTCTGCATAGAGAGGAGTTAAACCTCTGTCTGCAACCCTACCTTGTGCAGTCAGGTGGTTGCTCCATGCTGCGCCTCCCAGAATGTTTGGTTTACTCTCAGAGAGACTGCAGCCTTCTGAGACACCAGGGTCTGAGGAGGACAAAGATGAAGTGGGCTTGGACATTGGGAGAGTAAGTTATAGTCAGCATATTGAATAAGACTTCCTCTGCCAAGCCCCTTCCTGCATGCAACACCAGCAGGCTTAAGTTGCAGGGCGATTGGAAGAAACTTCTCTAAAGAAACTTAACAACCCCTACAGAATGTTATTATAAAAGGAATAGGCTCAGAACAGAGAATAATCCTGAAAACTTAAAAAAGTGGCAGTTGAAACTTTTTTTAATCAATAGAATGAATGGGAAGATAAAGGAGAACTCGAATGTAAAACAACTAAATGATAGAAATTAGGCACTAAGAACAGAAGGAAAAATAAACTGCCCATCAGATTGTAATTCAGTAAAGTTCTCCAGTCTGTACACACACACACACACACACACATGAAATTATAGAAAGAAAAGGAAATCTCCCCTAAAGTAGAACACCTATATAATAGAAGGCTCATTAGGACCAAGATAAGGAAGAAAGTCATCAAAGACAACACAAAAAGCCTTTCTCAGAACTGCAGGGCACCAATTTCCAGAATGAAAAGGCTGCTCACCAGGTTGGATGGTAAAAGACCCACACCGTCATCATGTAATTTCAGAACAATAAGGCTAAAGAAAAAGAGATCTAAACTTTTCAGAGAAAAAAAGTGACAGGTAACCCACAAAGGACAGAGAATAAGAATGGATTCTTCAGAGAAATACTAGAAGGCAGAAGAAAATGAAAGCAATGTCTTCCAAAGCCTTAGAAAAAAAAAATTTTATTTTCAACCAACATTCTATACCTAACTCCACATATCCTTCTTTGAAAAGCAGCTGGAAAATCCTTCTCACCATGAAGCTGTGACCCAAGTGAAAGGAAGAGATGGAATTCAGGGAAGAGATCAAATATGGAGTGGAGATGGGAGCTGCCGATACAGGTGAGGGCTGCCGTGAGCCCACGTTGCAGATGAATGCTGGAAGCTTCTAGAAGAAACTTGTCTTGAAAAATGGTAGTAGAGGGTATGGAGATGTAAACTAACCTTACTGCAGTATATCATTTTGCAGTATTTATGTGTACCAAATCATCACATTGTGCTTAACTTACCACATTATTGACATATATGTATGTCAATAATACCTCAATAAAGTTAGGAGGAAAATTGACTTTTGGGAAAAGTATAATGAAAGGTACAGAAAAGAACTGTTCAAGTCAGATACTCAAGGAAAAGATTTTAAAAGAAAGAGAAAACTATCAAGTCCATTAAGAAAAGCTGTACTAGGAAAATGTAATCATAGAATGTGATTAGAGCATATTTATGAACCTAGTAACAATAACACCCTGTTGTTGCTGTTGCTTAGTTGCTAAGTTGTGTCCTGACTCTTTGTGACTCCATGCTCTACAGCTCGACAGGCTCCTCTGTCCATGGGATTCTCCAGGCAAGAATACTGGAGTGGGTTGCCATTCCCTTTTCCAGGAGATCTTCCCAACCCAGGGTTTGCACCCGCATCTCCTGTACTGGCAGGTGGATTCTTTACCACTGAGCCACCTGAGAAGCCCAATTACACCTACTGTGGATTTAACAAAAAGTTGATATATATTAGGATGGAGGGAAGAAATGAAAGGGTGTGAATTAAAATCTACATCTTCTGAAAAAGTCAAAAAAGGTTCTAAAGTGAGAGAGAGTAACATATTTGGACACAGGAACAGAAGCCTACACAAGCATGGTTACGTGGTTGCCTGGCACAGTGGGACTCAGCTGAGGGTCCACAGTACAAGAGCCTGGTTTCCTTTCAGGCCTTCTACTACAATTTGATTTTCAGGGTGTGCTTCTCAGCATCAACTAGGAACTTGTTAGACACAGGGTCCCAGGACCCAGACCCACAGCGTAACTGCACATTTTCACGGCATCTCCTGGAGATTCCTGTGCCCAGTACAACTCAAGAAGCACCGTCTAGCAGTCACAGCGCAGATGTGTGGGGATGTAGTAAAGATCAGTGAAGCAAGTGGATGCAGTGGGCACAGGTCACCAGGGGCTCAGGCGACCATTCCAGGTCCTTCAAGCCTTCACTTGTCTAGACCATCCTAACCCGCCTGCACAGTACAGACTTTGTCTCTACAGATTTTGGCTTCATTTTGGTTTTGGTACATACTTTACACATTTTGGCATCTACTTTAATTTTGTACCTAATTTTGTGATTTTTATACCACAAAATCCGTTTTTGCAGATGTCATTGTCCTTACGTCCTTCCTGTCTGTATATTTTATTACCAAGATCATGTAACTCTTGATACAGTCTAAACAATTAGATTCTATCACTTCTTTTTAGGCCATGCTGTGTGGCATGTGGATCTTAGTTCCCTGACCAGGGATCGAACCTGTGCCCCATGCAGTGGAAACAAGGGGTTTTATCCATTGGACTGCCAGGGAAATCCCAGAAACTGGGTTCTGTCAATTCTTCATTATATGCCAGAAGAGATCAGAGGAGTACAATAAATAGAAGTCTGCTCTCTGGGAAAGAGAAGGAAAATAAACTACAGGCAAAAGAGCTTTGCTGGGATGCATGCCAAGTTGCTTCAGTCGTGTCCGACTCCTTGTGACCCTATGGACTGTCATCAGGCTCTTCTGTCCATGGGATTCTCTAGGCAAGAATAGTGGAGTGGGTTGCCATGGCCTCCTCCAGGGGAGGTCCTGACCCATGTCTCTTATGTCTCCTGCATTGGCTGGCAGGTTCTTTACTACCAGTGCCACCTGAGATAAGAGAGTGGTCCCCTGATACCTCCACTGAAATCTGAGGACTAAGAAGGTGTCAGTTACAAAGAGTAATCTTTTGATTCCCAGTCCTGCTTACCTATGTCTTTATTATACTTTCATATCTTACATTTTGTAGTATTTCCAAGTATTGCAAGCAAAGCCATTTGTTGCTTCAAGTGTAAAAAGGGAACTGAAAAAAATCTAGATAAATCATAGCTAGTCTTTGAACTACATTATGAAAACCATTTAAAATAATTCTTTGTAATATGAGTTTTTTTAAAAAACTGAGGAAAAAAATCCAAACTCAGATACTATGATTTTAAAGAAATAAAAGTCAAGAATAGTTGTGAAACGAATTATTATGGTGTTATGACTTGTGAATACAAAGTTTTGGTTCAAATGCCAAATTAATTTCCCAAGATCAGATAAGTTAATTACAAATCTGTCAAAGGCTGTCTTAAGACAGTCATAAGAAAGGCTTAATTATGAAGTTTCAAAAAGAAAAACCCTTGTGATTAAAGATCTTATCTTCTTTATTAAAATGAGGATTAGTCAATGCAAATTGGCTCTACTTTGAAGTGATCCTAGCAAACAAGCTACTGGAGTTACTGGAGAACTGACAAGATGTTACATTTTTAGAATCACTAAAGAGGAATTAATAAGTCTCCATTTTTCAATTAAAAATAAGAAATTCCTTATTTTGTGGTGTTCTCCCAAACACCATTCATTGGCAAAAAAGAAACTCATAAATTATTCTTTATGAGAGAATACAGAATTTGTATATAGAATTCTAGGGCCCAGAAGTCTGCCATAAACACACGTTTTTTTTTTTAATTGAAGTACAGCTGACATATAATACTAAATAAGTTACATAATGATTCACAATTTTTAAGATTATCCTCCATTTATATTCATTACAGAATCCTGGCTAAATTCCCTAGTACTATATAATATATCCTTGTAGCTGATTTTATACCTAAAGGTTTGTGTCTTCATATTCAAAAGCAGAGACATTACTTTGCCAACAAAGGCTTGTCTAGTCAAGGCTATGGTTTTTCCTGTGGTCATGTATAGATGTGAGAGTTGGACTGTGAAGAAGGCTGAGCACCGAAGAATTGATGCTTTTGAACTGTGGTGTTGGAGAAGACTCTTGAGAGTCCCTTGGACTGCAAGGAGATCCAACCAGTCCATTCTGAAGATCAGCCCTGGGATTTCTTTGCAAGGAATGATGCTAAAGCTGAAACTCCAGTACTTTGGCCACCTCATGCGAAGAGTTGATTCATTGGAAAAGACTCTAATGCTGGGAGGGATTGGGGGCAGGAGGAGAAGGGGATGACAGAGGACAAGATGGCTTGGATAGCATCATTGACTCGATGGACGTGAGTCTGAGTGAACTCCGGGAGTTGGTGATGGACAGGGAGGCCTGGCGTGCTGCGATTCATGGGGTTGAAAAGAGTCGGACACGACTGAGCGACTGACCTGATCTGATCTGAACCCTTGATCTATCCCTATACTGCCCCTCCCCTCTTGTCTCTCTGCACTAATAACCACTCGTTTGTTCTCTGTATCTATGAAACATCCTTCTTCCATCTAGATATAGAGATCTCTATAGATTCAGAAAACTAAGATCCTGGCATCCGGTCCCATCATTTCATGGCAAATAAATGGGGAAACAGTGGAAACAGTGGCTGACTTTATTTCTTGGGCTCCAAAACACTGCAGATTATGACTGCAGCCATGAAATTAAAAGATGCTTACTCCTTGGAAGGAAAAGTTATGACCAAACTAGACAGCATATTAAAAAGCAGAGACATTACTTTGACAACAAAGGTCCATCTAGTCAAGGCTATGGTTTTTCCAGTAGTCACGTATGGATGTAAGAGTTGGACTATAAGCTGAGCACAGAAGAATTGATGCTTTTGAACTGTGGTGTTGGATAAGACTCGATTCCCTTGGATTGCAAGGAGATCCAACCAGTCCATCCTAAAAGAGATCAGTCCTGGGTGTTCATTGGAAGGACTGATGTTGAAGCTGAAACTCCAATACTTTGGCCACCTGATGCGAAGAGCTGACTCATTCTGGGAAAGATTGAGGGCAGAAGGAGAAGGGGATGACAAGAGGATGGGATGGCTGGAGATGGCATCACTGACTCAATGGACATGAGTTTGGGTAAACTCCAGGAGTTGGTGATGTACAGAGAGGCCCAGCGTGCTGCAGTTCACAGGGTCACAAAGAGTCGTTCACTACTGAGCGACTGAACTGAAACTGAAATAGATATCTATATCCATGACTCACCCTTCTTAAAAATTTGTGCAAATCTACTCTAAAATAGCTTCATGGTTGGTTTTAAAAGGTTTGTGTCCCCAAAACAGCTACAAGTGACATTCCTACAAGATGTCATCCGGTGACTGAGCAGCAGGCCCCTGGTTCACACCGCAGTTTGAGAACAGAATATACTATGGGCTTGACCTCTCCACCCAACTTACATCATCTGTGTTACAAAACATAAAAGATAAATATTGGATCATGTGATTTGTTCCGGGTAGGTGTGTATGGACATGAAGGACAGAGCGGTTGAAACTTAATGTGAACAGAAATTTTTATTTTTAAATCATAATCCAATTTTAATCTTTTCCATTGATCAAATCTGAAAAAACTTAACATTTTAGCTGTATTACATTTATAAAAACATTCTTCCACATTACATTAGCACATTCCTCATGCTTTTATCCAGTGTTCAGAAATTTAATGAGTCAAATCATGTTAATGTGTCACTTTTAATTACCTTCTTCAAATACGTATAGTCTAAAGTCTAAATTAAAAAACATTGATCTGCAGTAATCTCCAAAGGCTCTGCCAAATTATTCTAAGGTTAGTATAAGCTGATATTTTCCATCATACAAAGTTCACGGTAGGCAAACACGTTCACCCTTTTCTACTGAGCCAAGCTGGGCAAAGTTCTTCCTTAGAATTCTTCTTCTGCCTGTTTGCTGCGGGAGTGCTTGAGCTGCTGGAGCCGCTCGATGGTTTCTGAGATGGTGCGCTCTCCGTGCACCTTATTGTCTCTGGTACGGATATTGACGGTGCCGCTGGTTTTCTCTTTTTCACCAACAACTAAACCAAAACCCACAAAACTTTTGTTAGGTGAAAAGACTCCTACTGCATATTCAAACAGAAATCCACCCTGTAGCTTCTGATTCATTAAAATGTACAGGTGACCAAATCTACTCATGAAAAAACCAAACCCAACCCACCATTCTGCAATGACTAGAACTGCTGTGCTTATTACCAAGTCACTTAATCCAGCCAACTTATTAAAAAGTCACCAGACGAAAAGCAGGAGGTGAAGGGGAGAAGATTTTTAGACAAACCTTTCAAGATTACTTGAATCTTTCAAGTTTCCAAACCCAAATGTTCCTTTGTTACATCAACAGAACAAACATACAGTTTGAGATCAGGAATGGAAAGACTACTGACGATCACAATTCCCTTAAGCCTACATCTCCAGGTTTAAAGTTTTCCTAAGTTTTGGCAGGCTGTCTTTGGTAAGTCTCCTTTCTTACCTAGGATGAAGTTATATTGTGCCAACTGTGCATTTCTGATCTTCTTGTTTAATGTACAGCCTGGATCCAGATCAATGTCCACCATGAATTTAGCATTGTGGAATTGTTGCCGTACCTATTTAAACATAGAGAATTCTTCAGATCTCAAGGAGAATTATATTTTGATCTTAAATAATTTTATTTAACAATTTGAACAATTACACAAACATTAAAAAGGAATGTTAATAAATATACTGAAGTATATATTATCGTGATGTGGAACTACAAAACGATATATTGTTTGAGAGATAAACTATGAATTAAATAAACCACGTTAAATTTTCCATCTATCTGACAACCAATTACCATTCAATAAGACAGAATGATCTGAATGGGCCATTTTTATCTCACTAATAGGTTGTTATGCTTTAGTGATCATTAACCAATGAACCTCCTGGGATTTTGAAGTATACAAATTTCAGAAAGGTTCTTAGTTAGTTTATTACAGTGCCAGGATAAGACTACACTCTCAACTGTAACCTATTTTAAAGTATAAAGCACCAGTGCTTTTTTTCTTAACACGAGCCCTGTGCACATGTTAGTTGAGTTATTCTGCCACTGGGTAAGAAGCCTGGTAACTGCAGGCTATTTAACATCTCTGGTCTCTAGTCATTAAGGATTAATAGCAGTGTCCTCCCCCCACAACTCAGTATAATCAAAAATCCACCCCCTACATAATTTTACATGCCACTCCATCCCCACATGGAGAAAGTTAGTGTTATAGTTGAAAAGTGAGTTAACTAAAACTGACCTTTTTTCTACTGTGAAAATACATGCATATACAATAAAGTAAAATCCATTAACCATGGAAAGCATAACTGATTAAAACGACTGTGTGAGGTGATAGGAATACAGTATATCTTGAATAGTCTGCCTATCAGTTGGTTTTTTTTAATGTTCCTTTATTAAAAGGCAGTTGAGACTCGAGTGCAATTTATTCTGATCCAAACACAGGCTGGGTTTTTTTTTCGGCTGCACACTGTGGTCTGTGATCCTAGCGCCCCAACCAGGGACTGAACCCGCGCTCCCTTCAGTGGAAGCATGGAGGCTTAACCACTGGACTGCCAGGGAAATCCAACATGGTGGTTTTGATGTTACAATGTTATTCATTCATATATAGATTTCTTGTCTAGCCAATTTATTACTTTCAGCTTGCAATTATGAAACAATGCTTTTTATTAATAATTCAACTTTTCATAATTTGAGATTCCTTAGCATGGAATTGTTGCTGTATAACAGAATAGACTGTTCTACTCTTTAAGGTGTGAGGTATGAATGGATATTCATACATCTGTTAGTAAGGTGGCTTTTTGGTAGGAGAGCAAAGATTGCTGTCATACCATCAATTTGAAAAAAAGTTTCAAATTAAAGAAATGTGCTTTAGAAACAAACCAAAATTACTCTGAGTCAAAGAACAGTTTACACTACATTATGCATTTGAATTTATATGTCACACTACTTGCTAATATTAAAAACTAAAACATCAAGTGTATGTAAAACTTTCCAAATTAAGTCTACTCACCACAGAACCACATAAAAAAACATTAAAGAGGTAATATTATCTACTTAGGCTTACCAAGGACTGAAATGTAAACACTTCTCTATATCACAGCAGTTTGACTTACAAAGCATAGATATAATTTATGAGATCTGAAAAGCTGAACAACAGCTATTAAATTTAAAGACAGTCATACTTAAGGATTACCTTTTGGGCATATTCATCACATGTTGGTCCCACTGGAACTACCATTACCTGACGAGGGGACAGCCAGAAGGGCCTTTAGAAGAAAAAAAAAATATGTAATGTGAATTTGGGAACTTTCTTCAACAAGGATAGCACACTTCTTAGTCTACTATTCAGTACCTTTTCCTGAAACATGCAAGGACCACTTCCAAAAACCTGGCTTTTTTTCAATGTCCAATAAGGACTGAAGGATGATTCAGGAGCAGAAAAAAGGGAAAATCTGTAATTAAGACTTGTCTTGCTAAGCAGAGAGAGCAAAGCAACTAGAGAGCTGGGACCACGCCCCATAATTCAACACAGCAGCTAACAGAAAATACCATGCACCTACGGCTAGAGGGCTTAACACACCGACAAAGAAGAGCACTTAATGATTCAAGTTATTTTACCCCAAAGGTTATTTTATTCAAGTGTTACTGTATTATTCATTCTTCATGTAGGGACAGAGACTGTGCCTTCAGTTTATTCAAGATCCATTTTGCAGGACTCAACAAATAGAAACAGTTAGTAAGTGGTGATGGTACTTGGTAAAAGTGAGTGTGTTTTCCCTGCTTATAAAAAGGTGAGCCCATCTGCAGTTCTCCTTTCAGGGATTTCAGGCACCCAATCCCCACCGCTGCAGACTCAAGCCAGTGCTGCGCCTGGTCCCACCTCTATTTTCAAGTTATTTTGCTACAATTAAGGGTGTAATTGCTACAGTTAGGCTGGAGTAAGCCCCAAATTGCTTCCCTCTTGGCTCAGCTGGTAAAGAATCCACCTGTAATGCGGGAAGATTCCATCCCTGGGTTGGGAAGATCCTGGAGAAGGGAAAGGCTAGCACTCCAGTATTCTGGCCTGGAGAATTCCATGGATTGTATAGTCCATGGGGTCACAAAGAGTCAGACACAACTGAGCGACTTTCATTTCAAGCACCAAATTAGGCTGAATTTGGTGAGTACCAAATTCCACCCCAATTGTGGGCTGTTCCCCACCTACTACAGGTTTGGTAAAGCATCAGCTGAGGACCTCCCTATTCTCGAGATTGTGCAGAGAATACTGCCCATGTTGGTTTTGATTTTGTGAAATATAACTGAAAAGAAATTAGCTTATTTCATTTATACGTATGACATCCCTAACTTAAAATGTCTGAACTAATCAAATTACAAAGAAAACTGAAGTGACTGCAATGTAATGACACAGGCTGTACAAAATGGGTGTTTCATAACCATTTCCTGTTTTCAACTGCCTTCCCAAAATGGGGCCCAGACAAAGGTGCTGAGAAAATAAAATGCAAGTAACGTGCTTATTATCTTGCTAGCAGAAACAAACGTTTCTAGAAATGAGACACAAAAATGTTAATTGGTTTGGACTCTGTACTTTCAATCCAAAAAAAAAAAAAAAAACAACCCAAAAACTTGGCTTCTAAAGGGTCCAAAATGCTTATTTATTATGATCAGCAACACTGAACAAGGTACTGCTGAAAGCCTACTTTTGTTTACTCAAACAAAAAACAAAGTTTTATAAGTTCCCAAAGTTACTTAGAAAGCAATCAAAACAATAATCTTCTTACTGATGAATAACTCATTAGAAAGCATTTATATAACATTCGAACCAATCAACTGCTAAAAATAATTGCAAACATTCTTCTAGTTAAAAAACTTGGGTTTAGACTGTGATTCCTTACTTTTTAGTAAACACTTGTCATTAATTAGAAGTCACCAACTAGAATCATTCTCCCTTTCCATCATAGAACTAAACTGGACAGCAGACATTTCTGACAGTTAATTTACATCATCTGGACAAAAACACACGGAAATAATGATGCACATTACCATTTGCCCCCGTAGTTTTCAGTGAGGATAGCAATCATTCTTTCCACTGACCCCAAGATGGCTCTATGGATAATGACTGGCTTTTTCTTATCATCACCATCATGGCTAGAAAGAAAAAAAATTGTTTTCCTGTATTTTGTATATATGTTCCTTTATGTCCTTATGGAAGAATATTCAGAGCAGACACTTAGAAACTCACCTTACAAAAGTAAGATTAAATCTAATGGGCAACTGAAAATCCAACTGTATTGTTGCACACTGGTGGTACCGCCCAATAGCGTCTTTAATCTGGATGTCAATCTAAGATGCAAAGATTGGGTTCTATTAGGGGTGAATTTTTAAAAACCTTAAAGTAATCTCTTCTTCATCGGAACAGAAAAGACATATTATTCTCAATTAGACTTTGGTACTGACCTTTGGGCCATAGAAAGCTCCATCTCCGGGATTTAATTCCCACTTTTCACCAAAGTCATTCAGACTGTTTTCAAGTTGCTAAGGATAAAACAAAATGATTTAAATTTTTGTTCAAATGCAACTTCTTCCATCCTAATTTGAGACTAAAAATATTCTAACTACTTTATGGGTTACTATTCTTTGCTTTACAATTTTGTCCACCTAGACATACTCATACACAAACCCCTTTAAAGATTACAGCTTGATGACTGAAAAAACACACTCAACCATGTCTAAAATACAAAATCACAGAGGAAAAAACTGGCTTACACAAGCCTAGAAACCATTTCCAATTTTCTTTCTCTTTTATCCATTTAAAGAAGCTTGGCTTTCTCACATTATGGCGCATGCCAATTTCACTCAAGTAATATTGAAGCACACTGAAAACCACCACTTACTTTCTCAGCTTGATTCCATACTTCAATATCTCCAAGGAATTTTTCTGGGCGAGTAGACAGGTTCAGTTTAAAAGAAAATCCAAATATGCTATATACTGTACGCAGAAAATCCAAACAACCTTTTATTTCATCCTCAATCTTTAAAAAAAAGAGGGGGGGAACAGTGGTAATTTAATTTTCCTCAATCTTCTTGACATGTCTTTCAAAGTGTTTCACCCCAGAATCTCATACCTGCTCCATGGCACAGAATATATGAGCATCATCTTGCTGGAACCTTCGGACCCGAGTAAGTCCTGTGAGTGCTCCTGACAGCTCATTCCTATGAAGCACCCCAAAATCAGCAACTCGCAGAGGCAACTCTCGCCAGGATCTTGGCCGATGATCAAACATGAGGCTAAAGAAGAGGGCAAAGAAAAACCCACTGACATTTAATTTCACAAGAACACAACTGCTTCTCTGATACTGCTAAGAAAGGCTGCCAAATACTGGATCTAGCTGTTCACACATCAAAAGTCTGGGCTTTTCTAAGCACTAGCATGAATAAAGCAGCAAATAAATTATAATACAACCATCCATGACCAAGCTAGAATAAAAAATGTATTTCCATTAAGTCTGAAGTCTTATCCTTGTGCTCTTTGAGGATGGCCTTTAAGGCTCATATTGTAAAGAAAATCTTAGCTATAGAAACAGTGGAAATGAAAGTCTGTACTTAAGCTGTTGTGCTATGCAAGTCACTTCAATCATGTCCAACTCTTTGCTACCCTATGGACGGTAGCCCACCAGCCTCTTCTGTCTGTGGAACAGGCAAGAATACTGGAGTGGGTTGCCATTCTCTTCTCCAGGAGATCTTCCTAATCTGGGGATTGAACCTGTGTCTCTTAGGTCTACCTGCATTGGCAGGTGGGAGATTTTCCACTAGCGTCTCTTGTACTTTCTTACTGCTCCCCAAAGTGCTTTAGTTCCCGGTTAGTCTGAAAGTGCTTCAGAAACTTGGAAGAACCTGGGAAGACTAAGAATAAACTTGAACTTGGCTCCCTGACTTACAAGCCAGGGCCCCCGTGGAGACTCCTCCGTTTCACGCCCTCTGCCCTCGAGGCCTGGTTGCTGGGACCGGTGCCAGGAGCTATGACTTGGCCACCTGCAGCCAGCCACAGCTCTCCCTGGTCTGCCCTATGCTGCTCCTCACCCAGCTTCCAAGGATACAAAGTGAACTGCCTCAAGGCAAGGAGGATTTTCCAAGGATGTCAATTCATCAGCAGGAGGTTCTGATGCATGTATCTTAAAAAAATAAATAAATAAAAGTCTCCCCTGTTCTGTATCCTGTCTGTTCACTGATGCTGCCCCAATGCCACTCTTGAATGTCTACAGATCTGAGGATCTAGCTGGGCACAGAAGATGTTACACCACTGCACTTACGATACATTTAAATACTCTTCTGATTACATCATTGTTTTCTTTTTAAATACTTTCAAAGGAGGAAAAACAATCTAGGACTGATTGCTGAAAATCTATGAGAGAAACTCAAAACTGCTGAATACCAGTGTCCCGGGCAGTTCATGGGTTTCAGAGCAAACAGCTCCTTTTCCACTTCAAAGGAGAACATGTTCTCGCTGTAGTGCTCCCAGTGGCCCGAGGTCACCCAGAGCCGGCTATTGTAGATGTTCGGGGTGACCACCTCCTGGAATCCTCGTTTCCTGTATTCACTCTGTTAGGAAACAGACACAATACATGTAGGGAATACATGCTTACACATCAGGTGCAAGGAACAATTTCACGAGCCATTGTCTACCATCTAGTAAAGTTCCAGATGCACATCTTAAAATCGCAAAGCTCTGCTGGGAGGGATTCACCCAAGAGGAAGCCCCTGACATGTACAAGAGGAGGGTACTCCAGCACAACTGGTCACACGGGAGAAAGGGAAATGACGTCAGTGTGCCCAGTAAGCACAGGGCACACTGTGGAAGTTAGACGATGGATTAATACTGAACAGGTGAAAATGAACTGGATGTGTACTTATCTGAAGTGAAAATCACAGGGCAGACTAATACACATCAAGGCTTCATGCATGTAACTTTGAAGCACACAAACACATAATTTAGATACGTATTTATACGGCAGATGTAAAAGTAACATGCACAAAAAGGATCCATCCATGCTAACTTTAAAATAATATATAGTTTCTTCTAGGAAAGGAAGGAAGTAGATCAGAAAGGACTCTTAAAAGACAGTTCCTCCCCCCTTACCATGTATATATTACTCTGTTGTTTAGTTGCTAAGTAGTATGTGACTCTTTAACCCCACTGACTATAGCCCGCCAGGCTGCTCTGTCCATGGGATTTCCTAGGCCAGAATACTGGAGTAGGTTGCCCTTTCCTTCTCCAGAGGATCTTCCTGACCCAGGAATCAAACCCATGTCTTCTGCATTGGCAGGAGGATTCTTTACCACTGAGCCACCAGGGAAGCCCATGTATTACTCTACCTCAATAAAAAACCTGAAGCAAATATAGCCCTATTTGGATATGTTTTAATTAGGAGATGAGTACAGAGATACTGGTGGTGTTATTCTCTATAAATATACGGTTGTCACAGTTTACAAAGAAAAAAGTAATGTAAAGATTAACTTGTTTTTCAAAGAAAATACAAATGAACGGTCAGAAAGCCACAGATCTCCCACATAAGGGGTTACGGGCCCCATTACAAGCTCACCAGCTTATCTCATGCATATATACCCAACTATATGGACTAGATCACATATTAGGAGGAAAGAATTTTTTATACATTTTATGAGACCTAATACATACATTTTCATTTATTCTTTAAAATGTTTCTTCTCAAACACAAGGTTATCTTTCCCTCTGGCAGACCTTATCTAATAAAATCAACTTATGTCTTAAATCTATAGAAGAAAAGAATGAATACAGCTTACCCTGATGAATTCAATAAGTGTGTTATAAATGTAGGCTCCCTTGGGCAGGAAAAAGCAACTCCCAGGGCTGAGTTCATGGAAGAAGTAGAGTTCTTGGTCCTGGGTATACAAAGGCAAAAGGAAGTTTATACATATATCATGCCCGGCACAGAGTGAACACACTTGTAGAAATGAATATTTTTTTTACCAAACTTAACTTCCAGTTTAGAAAACATTCAGGGGTAGAGGAATAAAGAAAAGGACACCACAGAATCCACTGGCGATGCTCTGTGTCATCTTGGGCAACAAGCAGATAAATGTTTCTGGGACTTAAGTTTCCATGTCTTTCAAGTAAGTCAGCGAGAACAGGGTATTTCAAAAGCATCTCCCAGCTCTACAAAATGCTGTTATACTTCTTTTACAGAAAAATGTAGGCCATTAACATGTGGTCTCAATAAAAAGAGTAGTTAAAATCAATTTCTGCACAGTACTGAACACACTCTAGAAAGATAATGTGGACAATGAGTAAGTAATTTACAGCTTTTCCAGGACAGTACAGTAAGTCCTTGAAAGCTACAGCACCTCTTCAGAATTAAATTCCCATTACCTGATACAATTATATTTCAAATGACAATCTGGTCTACACACATTGTTCTTTTTAAACATACCCTTCCAATTTTCCTATGATCTCGGTTTTTAGCCTCCTCTTGGAACTTCTCCCATTCTTTCAACATCTTAGGATCTGGAAAGGAAATGCCGTAAATTCTCTGTAGAGTCTCCATATCTGACTTGCCTTCCCAGTAGGTGGAGGAATTCTGAAAAAAGGGAATAACCATGAGATAATGTTCAAATTCTTAATATCTCATTTAAGAGTTACATGTTATTTCTCACAGTTACATTATGGGTCAAATTCGTATTTAGCCCTTATTTCAAGAAAAATGGCACAAAAAGCCAACATGTAGTATATGAGCATCTCCCAGTTGCTGAGGTCTGTCTAGAGTGGTTGTACTCATTCCACAGAACGAAGCTAGTTGCTTAATCCTCTCAAAATTGCCCCGTTCTCAATACCCACTGACATCACAACTCCACAAACAAAACTGACTTTAGAGGCACCTTTCTTTCACAAGAAGATTGGGCAAAAATGGAAAATCAACCAACTAACCAACAACAACAAAAATCTTACTGGCATGATTAGTTTGGTTAAAAAAGAACTTGGGTAATTACCACCTTAGACATAACAGAAGGCAAAAGCAGGCACCCTCCAGTGAGTCGGTCTCAAAGCCTGACTGTGTGATTTTGTAAGTCCACCCAAAATCCACCACCATATGCTCTGGTGATGGGTGGTGAGTCTCTCAGTCACTGCTTGAGAGCATTTCAATTAAAAAAAAAAAAGAAAAAGGCTAGTGACATACAGTGCCCACAGTCAGCAGACAGCCCAAGGAAAAAATCCACCCTTACATATGCAAGAGAAACATGGCTGAAAAGAGAAGGGAATGCAAGTTTAAATAAACATACATCTTTAGTGGACAAGTATGTCTATATAGAGCCCCCAAAGTTATACTGCTTACTTTGTGTATTTTCAAAGTCTTGATTTTGCCAGTGTGTCTGACATGAGGACCCCGGCAGAGATCTATCAGGGGGCCACATCTGAAGATTAAAAAAAAAAGGAATTTTAACAAAGACTTACAATGACATATACAATAGTAGTATTTAACGACACTTGATATTCTCACCTATAGACTGTGGTAGTTGGAGTATTCACTTTTTCATTCAAAATCCTGCATTTGAACTTGTTGTACTGAAAATAGAAAAAATTATTTTAAAAAATAACCACTCTTTAATTTTTATTTTTAAATACTGTAGCTAAAATACAATTTGAAGTATGTCTAAGCATTCTATGACTATAAATGTCATACATGTTTTAAAAACATTTGTTAAATTTTTCTAAAGAACAGGATAGTCATAGACTTAGTACACTAAGCCCAATGTACCTTAAGTAACGTTAATGAGTGAAACAGAAGTGGAGGCCATGTTACAGTTCAGTTTACCTTAAACATTTCCAGTAAAGTTTCCTTCTTAACTTCTAATCTTTCGAAAGCTTGCTTTTCTTTAATGATTTTCTTACATAAAGTCTCCAATGAAGAGAAATCATTGCTGGACACACCCCTGAAGAATAAAATAGAATTAATCTCTTTCTATCCCATTCTACTCACACCACAGCTTGGGGGAACATGTCTTCAGAATACTTCAAAGGTTTTAATATAGAAGATTAGACCCCGACATCATATATTAAGAATTTTAGACCCTTGCATCATATATTAAGAATTTTTAAACTAGACATTTTTTTTTATAAACTATTTCTATATTTTCAGTGACTTTGAGCTTGCTCTTCATATGAAGGCCATTCCCACACATTCCACTAGGAAAGGAGAGGTTCAACCTTCATTTCATTTCCTGACATATGGTTTAGGTCTATGATCTAAATCACCTTCATTGATCTAGAACAGAGCTCTCAAGAAAGTCTTTACTACTTCATGAGTTACTACAACACTTCAAGTTTTCTCAGCAGGAATACTGGGTAACTGTGAAGCAATAAGCTTTATATCATTTCTCCTTTATTGACAAATCTTTAAAAATAAAGTATGAACCCAGAGTAATTCAGATTTTTTCTTTATCCAGTTACACAACTTACCCTTCTTCGAGGTACATGTCGTAATAGAATCCGTTTTCTATTGGTGGTCCATAACACAGACACCCACCATAGACTCTTTCCATGGCTTCACCCATTATGTGAGCACTTGAGTGCCAATACACCTGAAAATCCAAAGAAAAGTACGGTGGTCTGAGTCTGGGAGTACAAGCTGTAAATTAATTGCTTGTTTTGAAAGATATATAAAGTTTAGTATAGAGTAAATTTAAGACAAGAAGATCTAAATTTATAAATCTACAGATTGCAATGTGATTCTATTCAGAGCCAAAAGGATTTAAAAGGATTCTAATGACTAAATTGTATTTGTATCTTAGAAATTATCTGTTCAAACTAATTAAAATACAAATTAGCATCATTAATTAAATGGGATGGATTTTGTTCCCTGAAAACAACAGGTACCCACCACATGACTGTCTTATTAACTGCAGTGGCCCAGGGTCTTTTGAGTCAACCCCACGGGCTATGCTCTGGCTTTTACTTGGCTATGGAACATCATTTACGAGTTATACCTACTTTTTTTCTTATTGTGTTTAGTTGCTCAGTCGTGTCCAACTCTTTGTGACCCCATGGACTATAGCTCACCAGGCTCCTCTGTCCATGGGGATTACCCAGGCAAGAATACCAGAGTGGGTTGCCATGCCCTCCTCTCTAGATGTTCCTGACCCAGGGATCCAACCCAGGTCTCCCACACTCCAGGTGGATTTTTTACCATCTGAGCTACCATGGAAGCCCCTTTTTCTTATTGGCCTCAAACAACACACAACTAGAGCCTATAATACAATTTAAAACCAAGAACAAACATATGGACCTTGAAATCAAAATAAAAAGTAATAAGTAAATTTAAATTATCATAAAAAACTTAAGGACTCCAGAGTACATTTGGAAACCGTCGATGCATCTAAGCAAATCACCGTCACTAAAACAAAATATTTTATTTTTTCTTATATGGTATTCCACCCTGGAGAAATAAGGGGGAAACTCTGCTGTCAAATGCAGACTGATTTTTATAGTGCTTTCAGCATTTTAAAGTAAGAAAGATATGAAAATCAATTGTCCAAAAGGAACAGAAATTTGAATCATTTCAAATTTAATAAATAGATACATCTTGATTAAGTGTTGACAAATAGTGTAGTTAACAATTTTTACTTGCTTAATCAATTTCTAATAAAATTCCGAGCACTTTTCCCTCAGTGAAGTATCTTGAGTAAGAATAAATTTGTATTAAGTGCACTTCTGCATGTCTTAATTTTATAAAACAAGCACTTTTACTGTTTCCTACGTGAAAGACAAAATCAAGACTTCAAATATGACAATGAGACATCAACCAACTTTAGCCACTTGCTGGCTTAAATAATAAGCTGGAAAAGACTGTGAATCTGAATAAAAACTTACTGCTTGAGCTTCCTCATCCTCAAACTTGAGCAGCTCCAAGGTGCAATCTTCCTCCAGAGGACGGTCTAGGTCCCAGACGGCTTTATTCACCTTAGCAATGACAGTGTTGTCGGCCAGGCCTTGACTGAAAATATATACACACATGTATAAAAACATAAGATTCTATAAAAAAGAATCTTCTGCAGCACAACAGTTGATGTGAGAACTGAAATAAGAAAACATTATATACAGGCATATCTCGTCTTTTATTACACCCTGTAGATATATATACACACACACACATATATATATTTGTGTGTGTGTGTGTGTGTGGTAACCCTGCATCAAGCCTGTCGGCACCATTTTCAGAACAGCATTTGCTTACTTTGTGCCTCTGTGTCACATTTTCTTAATTCTCACAATATTTCAAACTTTTTCATTATTACGATACTTGTTGCTATGGTGATCTATGATCTTTGGTGTTAGTATCAAGATTTGCTGCAGGTTCAGATGATGGTTGGCATTTTTTAGTAATATAGTATTTTTAAATTAGGGCATATACTGTTTTTTCAGACCAAACTATTGGACACTTAATACATTACAGTATAATGCAAACAACCTGTATATGTACTGTGAAACCAAAAAATTCACGTAACTTGCTTTCCTGTGATGGTCTGGAACTGAACCTGTATTGTCTTTGAGATTTGACTGTGTATTATTATGGTGATGTACATTTAACTTTGTGAAATAAAATTAAAAAGCAACAAAATTCAAGATAGTCCCTAAGAATATAACTAGAAGATTCTGAAAATTCCAAACACTATTATTTGACATCTAATGCTTCTTGTTTAAGCAAACATGGCAACTGTAATAAACAATAACTTCCAGTAGTTTACATTTTAATTTCTTCAAAATTAGTTTTCCATAAAACCAGGCTATTTAGACTCCAAAGGAAAAAAAAAAGGTGGGGGGAGATAGGCTGGTTCTAAATAACTTCTCGGCTTTTCTTCTGCTTGAAATCTGTAACAGATCTTTCCTTTGAGAGGCGACACTAATCTCAGAATTCTGCAAATGCCTAAGATGATATTATTTACAACATACATGTGAAATAAAATGCTATCTAATAAAACATTTTATAATACGGATAAAAACGTCACCTAAATACACAGTATGAAGTACAAGTTATGAGGTGTCAGACCACACCAGGTACAGAAGTCACAGGAGTTCTGAGGAAGTAAAAGCAGCACAGATCAGAGGGGCCTGGACAGGCTTTCAACATAAGTAACCCGACAGTCCAGTGGTTAAGAATCCGCCTTCCTTCCAAAGCAAGGGACCCGCATTTGATCCCTGGTCAGGGAATGAAGGTCCCACCTGTTCCGGGCAACTAAGCCCTCACACCACAACTGCTGAGCCTGCATGCTCTAGAGCTGGGGTACCACAAATAGAGAGAAGCCCACACATCGCAATGAAGAGCCCACGCGCCATACCGAAAGATCCACATGCTGGAACGAAGATCCATCATGCCAGAACAAAGACCCGATGCAGCCAAAAACAAACAAATATTAAAAAAAAATAAAGTACCCAGGGGCTGAAGGATCAGAAGATTTGGACAAGAAGCAAAGGAGAGGAGTTGGCACTCCAAGTGTGAGAACAGGCATGGATGCAAGCAGAGATATGTTAGGAAAGGTACAGGAAGCTGTGTGGCTCAAGCAGGATTGAGTATGGTTAGTCAGATTACAGATGCAAACGTGCAGCTGGAGAAACAACAGTCTATAATACTCTAACCTGACAAAAGCAGGCAACACCCTACACCATGAAGCCCTCACACTGAGTCTTAAGTCTACCACCAGCAGGCTTGGGCTAGCTGAACTTGCTGTGGGAGCTGGTTCACTCCTTGTTCTGTTTGAGGGTTTACAGCCTGTTTATATATCCTTCCCCGCTGAAGCATCAGAACTGAAGAACAAATGAAAACACATTCCTATCCCATCTTCAGTGTTCCCACTGAATTTCCCATGTATTGTATCCAATGTTTCCTTTCTTCCTGAGATCAAAAGGATCGAATAAAAAAAAAATGTGTACATTCACAAAAGATACATGGAATTGTCAGAGGGAAGCATATTTTATCATACTTGTGTAAAACAGTTGTCAAAAGATTCAAGTACTGATGAAAGGTGATTAATATTCTCTGTATTCTTTGGGAAGAAAATAAGTTTCATCTTAGGATCTAAAAGGTACTCTGAAATGCTAACAATTTTGAAAATGTAGATTACACATGAATAATACTGGATCATTTCAATTTTTCAAAGAAGGGGTAAAATAATCTACAAAGTAAGATTTGGAAAAAACTTCAAAGAAAAACATTCTGAAGCAAACGGAGCAGCCCCCCTCCCTTTTTTCCTTTCATATATTTACTACAAATCACCTGAACCTTTAAATAGCCTGTTATTCATGCTATACATTTTCACAGAACAAGAGGTTATTCTGGACTTTTGTAAAAATGTCATAAACACTCTCACTTTCATATCACTAACTTAATTCTAGGCCTAGAGTTCACAAGTGTCTTACATGATTCAACTTAAAATTTTGATGTTTCTCCCAAAATATTTTCCAACTAGTTAGCCGCAATGGAAGCATTAATTCAAAAAAAAAAAAAAAAAAAAAAACGGAAAATTATTTTCCAATTGGCCCCTTGATAAAGTACAACATAATCTGAAGAATGTTGTAGTATGTAGAGAATGAGTTCCTGGACTGACAGGAGCCTGGATTTTAACACGGACACAGCTACAATCTCATTGCACAAGAATGGAGAAATCTCTTAAACAACCAACATGTAAAATTCTCTCTCAAATGAAAGGCTGAACTGATACTTAAAAAAGTCTGTCCATATATCCAGTTATATATGACCTCACATGGAAACTTGCTTAATATTCTTACCACCTTTGGAGTAAAGTAGAAGTACTTTAAGTAGAAATACTTGTCGAATTAATAGCCTTCCCTTTGTAAGAAGGCCAGGGCATACTGAACACATGGCTCATGGGCCTACCTGCTCCTACTCCCACCAGCTGCATAGTGGGCTTGCCAAGAACCAGCTGTGTGTGACGGCTCCCAAATTTGTTTGTGCACTTGTTATTGTATCTCTTAGGTTCAACAATATGATAGTGATGATAATCATTTCTGACAATTCATATGATGATTTCAGTGGTTTCAGCTCAATATGTAAACATTATAAGTAAACAGAAACAGGTAAATAATACAACAAGGGAACTACAGTTTCTGTGAAAACCAAGTTGAATGTTTGAGAAGGCTTGATACAGGCAAGTCACTTAAAAAAAATTGTCAAGTCAGGGGTGGATGAAACAACTACACACAAATCTGGAAGGACTTTGCACTCATATGGCTTCTCAAGTGTGTTAAAATAATGTAAAAGTTTAATTAGCACTCCACCCACCCCCAACCTTGGCTTTATAGTCGTATTAGTCACTTTTTTATGACCGTAGTTTGCCAATACCTGGTAGAAAATCTATGTATTGATTTACGCCTTTCCAACTTTATGGTTTTTTGATAAACTTACCAGCTATTCATCCCTATCATATCACATTAAGAAAGCATTTCCTTTATTACAAAGTATGCATATAATTCTCACTTACCTGAAATAACTTTAACCCAGCCCAACAGAAGTTTGAACATTAGATTTACAAAAATAATACACTTTTTCTTGTGTCATGTTAGTTTTTTAACTTTCCCATTTGAGATGAGCTGCTTTCAATTTTAATTTTAAAACTGAGAATTTTAGTCAAAATAGATGAAGCAGTCTCTACTTGCTTATGTGACATTTTATGATCAAAGTAGAAGAAATATATGAGGATATGCAATCCACTCCAGTATTCTTGCCTGGAGAATCCCATGGACAGAGGAGCCTGGTGGGCTACAGTCCATAGGGTCGCACAGAATCGGACACTACTGAAGCGACTTAGCATGCATGCATGAAGAAGAAATATACAATCTTTTGGAAAATAAGACCAAAGTCTTCAAGATATTCACTTTGAATTTTGACCACAAAGCTCTAAACTGTTTTTATTTTTTAAAAAACCCGAATAAAGTAAATTAAACAATAAAAGCATTGAACAGGAACATAACTGTTATGAGGATAAAACCTGGCAAGATAAAAAAAAAAAGAAGTTTAGTTACAAACAACAAATGGTCAAGACAGATATAGCTCATACCTAATTCCACAAGCAATTTGATATGGTGTAGTTTTCCAGGATTCTGCATCTACCTGTTTACCATCAGGCAGGGTGACTTTAATGGGCTTACTATCTTTTTCTGCCTTTTCTGCCAGAATGGAATCATGTTCTGCTTTTAGCTTATTGTACATCTCAAGACGGGTGTTAATATATTCGGGCCAAGGATTCAACTGCAAGATAACAAATAAATAGTCAGTAAATACTCGCAGTCCTTTTCATATAGAAAAGCAAAAGAAATAATAATAAAAAGATTTATCTTATGTGAAGTAGTACTTCATTTTTTCCCCTCTTACAAAATTTCCTTCTCATTTCAATCATATTTTTTTCTTGGCTTTTAATTTTTTTTTTTTTTTAATGGAAGAGTCTTGATCTCTTTATAACTCCCTCCTACCACAGTCCTTCCCTTTCTTTAGTCATTCAGGTGCTCTTCGAGGGCTTTTCATTAAATCATCACAGGGGTCCATAATCCTTGATAGGAAAGCACCAATAAATTAACTGAAAACTCAGAGCCCATCATTCTATTAATACAATCCTGCTCACATTACCTGGTCCCACCTACTCAGAAGTATCAGTACGGTCCTACCCACCCACATAACCCTCTCCATCTTACTGCCGTTTATCTCCACATCCATTCGGCACTTCCTGATCAGAAGCACTTAGTGTTAAACTTAACTTATTCACCACTCATGGAGCAGATACTCTCTGTACCTGGCCCTACAGAGGAGAATAAGATCTACCCGCTGCCCTTAGAAGGGAAACCAGACAAGTACATAAATGATGGGAGTATGGAGGAGGAGGAAAGGTCTTGGATACCTCATTGTACACTTTTTTTCCAGACAGATCACTTAACATACATATTCAATCACATCACACACACAATTCTTGATTCAGAAAAGTCCTCTAATTATATCCCTTCTTTCCTATTTCCAGGCTAATTCTCAAACTTTAACAGAACAGTATGTACTACTCATATTGAATGTATAAAAAAGAAATTAGGGAACATAATGCATTTTCTTACAAATTCTGAAATTCAGTCAACAATTCCCCCCACACTTACAGTGGGATACAATGGACAAAACATAACAGAAATGGTTATGCAGGGCTCTAAGCAACACTTAATGGTGCTTGATCACCTACAAACTTACCTTTCAGTAAGTGGAAGTGCTCTAAGTTTATCAATTATAAAAAAGAGCTCTTAAATCACTTTACTGTGCTATAGGATACTTCTTAAGAGTCTATTCCTTTGTTCTTCTGTCTTTTGGTCGTTTTCTAAAGAGTCTCTAATAAAACAGTTGTAATGGCAAAAGCAAAAAATGAAGCCTAGTTCACAGCAGTTCAACTTCAAAAACAAAGTAGGAAGACGAGTCTCACCACCTCCTACGGCACCCAGGAACGAGGTGGATTCTGGGATGACTCCTGAGGTGCCAGTTCCTTCCAGCGTCTGCCTGGTGAACTGAAAGCATTTTCGCTACACGTGTGAGGCCTCAAGGAGATTTGCCCTGCTTAAAACCAGTCCCTGGTGGCAGGTCCAGGTGGAAACAGTGTGAATGGGGTGAAGGAATGGGGCTTTCTTTGGTTTCCCTTGTACTCAGTATAAGCTCAAACACCAAAGTCTCTCAATGTCTCATTGAATGAAATGGTCAGAGGGCTAGCACCCAATCTGGCAACTGAGTAATTATCACAGTCCTCTTTTTGGCAACGTTTGTTCTCTGTTTTTCATATCTAATCCCACAGATTATCTTACAATCATACTTCAGCTATTTTTCTTTTTCAATAACAAGTAACTGCCAGTCTTTCTTTCCCTCTTAAGACCTTCCTGGCTCTTCTCCCTGATTTTTTCATCTTGTGCCATCTTAAAATTCCATGAAAACCATAAGACTCTCACATAGGACAAGTCTAAGACAGCTCCCTGCCCTGTCAATCTCTGATGAGACAGCCCTGAAAACATTTACCTCTGCTCGACCTCCATCCCCCGATCCTTCTTTATTCTTCTTCTTGCTTCCTTCCTTTTGTTTCTCTTCACCAGCACCTACCTAAAGAAGCAAAAAAGATATGAAGGGTCTTTATTTTCATCTAATTCGACACCGATCCAAGCTGCCCCTAGGAAAGTTTTGAGGATGTTATTTTAGCATCTGTTTTTTAAAAAAGTGGAAATCTGATTTTGAAAGAGGAAATTTCACCACTGTCAAAGATAAGTTCAGTTCAGTTCAGTTCAGTCGCTCAGTCGTGTCCGACTCTGCAACCCCATGAATCGCAGCACACCAGGCCTCCCTATCTATCACCACCTCCCTGAGTTCACTCAAACTCATGTCCATCGAGACGGTGATACCATCCAGCCATCTCATCCTCTGTCGTCCCCTTCTCCTCCTGCCCCCAATCCCTCCCAGCATCAGAGTCTTTTCCAATAAGTCAACTCTTCGCATGAGGTGGCCAAAGTACTGGAGTTTCAGCTTTAGCATTAGTCCTTTCAAAGAACACCCAGGACTGATCTCCTTTAGAATGGACTGGCTGGACCTCCTTGCAGTCCAAGGGACTCTCAAGAGTCTTCTCCAACACAATTCAAAAGCATCAATTCTTCAGCACTCAGCTTTCTTCACAGTCCAACTCTCACATCTATACATGACTACTGGAAAAACCATAGCCTTGACTAGACGGACCTTTGTTGGCAAAGCAATGTCTTTGCTGTTTAATATGCTATCTAGGTTGGTCATAACTTTCCTTCCAAGGAGTAAGCGTCTTTTAATTTCATGGCTGCAGTCACCATCTGCAGTGATTTTGGAGCCCAGAAAAATAAAGTCTGACACTGTTTCCACTCTTTCCCCATCTATTTCCCATGAAGTGATGGGACCAGATGCCATGATCTTCGTTTTCTGAATGTTGAGCTTTAAGCCAACTTTTCCACTCTCCATTTTCACTTTCATCAAGAGGCTTTTTAGTTCCTCTTCACCCTTTCTGCCATAAGGGTGGTGTCATCTGTGGACTTCTTAGAATTCAGTTCAATGCCAGGAAGTCACAGAAAGTTTTAAAGCAGTAAGTCTTGTGCAAGACACCAACAGCAAGAACTAGTCTTAACCAGTGGTTCTCACCCAGAAGCAGTGACCCGTTCAGTGAACATTTGGCGATGTCTGGAAACCTTTTAGCTTGTCACAACTGGGGAGTACAATTGGCATAGACTGGGTAGAGGCCAGGGATAGTGCTAAGCATCCAACAAGGCACAGGACAGCTTCCCACAACAAAGAATTATCCAGTTTGTAGTGTCAAGAGCATTGAGGTTGAGAAATCCCAAACCACATTAAGGGATACTACAGGGAACGGCTACCCACTCTAGTGTTCTTGCCTGAAGAGTCCCATGAACAGAGGAGCCTGGTGGGCTATACAGTCCATGTGATTGCAAAGAGTTGGGCACGACTAGCGACTAACAGTCGGACACGACTGAGCGACTTCACTTTCATGCATTGGAGAAGGAAATGGCAACCCACTCCAGTGTTCTTGCCTGGAGAATCCCAGGGACGGGGGAGCCTGGTAGGCTGCTGGCTATGGGGTCGCACAGAATCGAACACAACTGAACCGACTTAGCAGCAGCAGCAGCAACTAACAGTACTACACTACTACAAAGAGTATCGTCTCAGAAATAAACGACTTACCTCCCTGTCACTGCTCAGACAGAAACATCTTAAAGCAAACACCGCATAAAAGTTTTACCATCTACAGAGATCCTCCACAATCACCTCGGATTCTCACAGAAACACTGTGAGATGGCTATCATTATTCCATTTTATACATGATTAAATTAGAAAAAATTAGATAATTTTTCTATGTTCAGAAAATCTTTAAGTGGTAGGAAGAAAAGACACCCACCCAGAAGCTGACAGTGGTCAACTCTAAGGGAGGAAGTGATCTTCAGCAGTGAAAGAGCAGAACTGGGGATGGGGGTGGGGTGGGGGGGCACAACACTTTAGTTTTGTAAATGTTTTTGACCTTTGAACTTTTTAAAAACAGTTCAAGATATATTCCTACACCATAAAATGCACCCACAAAAAAAAATGCACAATTCAATGGTTTTTCAGTGTATTTACAGTTGCCCAACTATCACCACAATCAATTTCATTATCCCCAAAGAAAATCCTGTACACATTAGCAGTTATTCCCTCGTCCCCCATCTCCCCAGCACTTGGCAACAACTAATATTTCTGTTTCTATAGCCGTGCCTATTCTGGCCATTGCATACAAATGGAATCATACGATAAAGTTATTTGTGACGGGCTTCTTTAAGCCAGTATACGATTTCAAGATCATCCACACTACATGTATCAGTACTGCACTCCTTTTTCTGTCAAATAACATTTCATTATTTACCCATTTATCACTTGTGGACATTTTGATTGTTCTTTTCAATTTCATAAAACTTATGACTTGCATCACTTAAAACACAAAACAAATTGTAAAAATATTACTCCCAATTTCCTTCTGAGCTAACACTTCCCCTACTCTGGGATTCAGGACTTAATGAACTTTAAAGGTTCATCTACAGCCGACAGCTGACCAATGAATACACCTTAAGTCCATTCTAGTCAAGTAAAGTACTGACAGGATTCTAAGATTAATATTATATTAATCTTATATTAATTAATATTATATTAATTATAACATGGTAGTGAATATTACATAATATATATTATATATAATAATATATACTACATATAATATATAATATACTGACTCTTTGTGACCCCGTGGACTGTAGCCCACCAGGCTCCTCCGTCCATGGGATTCTCCAAACAAGAATACTGGAGTGGGTTGCCATTTCCTTCTCCAGGCGATCTTCCCCACCCAGGGATCGAACCCGGGTCTCCTGCATTGCAGGCAGATGCTTTACCCTCTGAGCCACCAGGGAAGCCCAATATATAATAATAGGATATAACAGTGAACATCAATATTATTAATAACTAGCCAAGTATTCAGGTAAAAAGATGGATACAAAATTAACTGCAGGTCTATCTATGAAAATTGAAAATGGAAAGAGAAGGAAACAATTCTGTTTTTCGGATTAAATGTTTTTGGTCATATGGATTCTGCTAAATGAAACCAGTAACGATAAAGGAGAGAACTAACATCAAGGTTTTTTCTGTGTTCTAAAACACCTCTCCATTTGACGAATGAGGCTAGTGGCTAAAAAGAGTAAGTAACTTTCCATTTGCATACAGCTAGTAAACAGGGTCGGAGAAGGCAATGGCACCCCACTCCAGTACTTTTGCCTGGAAAATCCCATGGGTGGAGGAGCCTGGTGGGCTGCAGTCCATGGGGTCGCTAGAGTCGGACACTACTGAGCAACTTCACTTTCACTTTTCACTTTCCTGCATTGGAGAAGGAAATGGCAACCCACTCCAGTGTTCTTGCCTGGAGAATCCCAGGGACGGGGGAGCCTGGTAGGCTGCTGGCTATGGGGTCGCACAGAGTCGGACACGACTGAAGCGACTTAGCAGCAGCAGCAGCAGCAGCAGCAGTAGTAAACAGGGTTTCCCTTGTGGCCCAGACGGTAAAGAAACCGTCCGCAATGTGGAAGCCTTGGGTTCGATCTCTGGGTGGGGAAGATCCCCTAGAGGAGGGCAAGGCAACCCATTCCAGTATTCTTGCCTGGAGAAATCCATGGACAGAGGAGCCTGGTGGGCTACAGTCCATAGGGTCGCAAAGAGTCGGACACGACTGAGCGACTAAGCACAGCACAGTGAACAGCAGAGCCGCGATACTAAAATGGGTCTCTCTGGAACCCTGAGGTCCACTTCACCTTTCCAGTAACAATTGGAAACGTGACGGGGCAGCCGTTCTTTATTTCCAACAAAAACAGAACAAAGATGGGCAAGTGTATATACTATATATTTACGTAAAAGCGATCTGAACTTTCAACCCAAAAGTTGGTCCACAGAACAGGATTGGGAAGATGTTCCCAAGCATAGCATGCCACTAAAGCGAAAAGTTCAGGCGTAAAATGATGAACGTTTGTCAATGTGATAAGGCAAGCCTCTAGCATCGGGCAGGGGATTGTGTAACTTCTCTAGAGTTTGTCAGATGGGGTGGTCTCCACCGTTTATTATACACTTGGGCAGATATCGGTGACTTGGTTTTCCCTTTCTTAAACTGGGTCTTTTACCCGTACGTGATTTTACAATTAAATGAGGCTCCGCAACATTCTTCCCGACTACAGTGAGCCAAAGATGCTAGTCTAGAAGCCCAAAGCTCTAGATTCTAATTCTGTCTCGGCTTCTAATTAGTTGTGTGGCTCTGAGCAAGACACTCAGCGTCCTCATCTACAAAAAGAGGATGGACTCAGAGATGGTCTGCAAGGCCCCGACCTGCTTTATGAATCTGCGATTCCTCTCCAAAGGGGACCCTGACTCGTCCGGGAGTTCCATCGCGCCCCCAGCCCCAGGGTTCCTCCACCCCTCCCTCTCCCCATGTTGGGCAACACGGGTACAAGAGCGCCAGCGTTGCCTCCGGGCTCCACTCAGCCCACTCACCGGCTTCTCCTCGTCTCCCATTTTCGCTGAAGGGCTACTGGCCTGCTCCTCGGACATCCGCAAACCACCAAGAGAAAACTAAAGTCCAGATCGATGGCCAGGAGGAAAGGACAGCAGTCGCCAAAAAGTGGGCAGTGGCGACTGGGAGCACTGCGCTTGCGCCACGTGGTCCACAGCTGATGCAATCTGAAAGCGCCCAAACTCCGCCTCCTAACCTGATGGGAGAGCAGGCAGCTAATCGACAACGCGGAATAGCGGGCCCTGCTTTCTCTAAACCAATGGAAAAGCGTCTTTGGCGATAGCCCTTCTCGGAAATCAGGAAGCGGCGGGGCGGGGAGGAAACTACAGAACCTGCACTCACTCCTGGCGGGTTATAGGGTCATCTCCGGAGCCCCGAGGTCCGCAATGCGCGTGCGCCTTCTTCCGGGCTGACTCCGCCTATTACTCCAGGGCCCTTTCGGCCGCCGTAGCGAGCAAGACGCGCTAAGTCTGAGCTTCCGGAAAATTTCGGGTTATCTGTTCCTGGCCTGCTGTCAGACACTGGGGTAGAGGCCAGAGTTCTTTGCTGCTTTGGCGCTACCTGACCTGGCGTGACTGCTGAGTTCTGCGGACTTTTCCCGGCTCTCAAGTCTATGGCGGTGAACCGAGCGAGGCCCTTCTTCTTGCGATCTGGAGTTCCCAAGACCTAAGCCTTGTTGATCAGGGGACGAGCGCCTTTCCTCGGACATTCATTATTATTACACGCCACCTCCAGTCTATATTGCATCAGGGAGCATTTCCACAGAGCCTATGAAAATGCAAGGAAACTTTACTTAAGGAAATAACCACGCCGACTCCGCGGATTCTCCCACACAGAGGTCTCAGTGTTTGGAATCGAATGGCTCTATTTCCGTTTATTTTATCAGTCGATTTAAAACAGTCGCTGTTTTGAAATCAGAATCATAATGAGCTTGTTTACAGTTTATGTACTCCACCGAGTTTCATGGATTGTACTTTCTAAACATCAGTCCTCGACAACTTGCCTCCTTCAGGGTCATCCTTTCACGAAACTCAATCAATAGCCTCCTAACCCGATTTCTTGGGTTCATTTTTTTCGCATGACAGCAGTTTATTTCTCAGTGAATTTCTTTTTATTATCCTTTCACAAAGGAGAATAGTCTTTTTTAAAAAATACAAATATGATCGTGGCAACTTCTAGATTAAAACTCTTCTTTAAGTGGTTTTCAGTGTAAAGAAAGTCATGGTTTTGAAGGTCTCTGACTGCCCAGCTTTTTCACTTCCCCACCGTACACTGAGCTGCAACCTTCAGTTCAGTTCAGTCGCTCAGTCGTGTCCGACTCTTTGTGACCCCATGAATCGCAGAACGCCAGGCCTCCCTGTCCATCACCAACTCCCGGAGTTCACTCAGACTCACGTCCATCGAGTCAGTGATGCCATCCAGCCATCTCATCCTCTGTCGTCCCCTTCTCCTGCCCGCAATCCCTCCCAGCATCAGAGTCTTTTCCAATGAGTCAACTCTTCGCATGAGGTGGCCAAAGCACTGGAGTTAGCTTTAGCATCAGTCCTTCCAATGAACACCCAGGGCTGATCTCCAGAATGGACTGGTTGGATCTCCTTGTAGTCCAAGGGACTCTCAAGAGTCTTCTCCAACACCACAATTCAAAAGCATCAATTCTTCGGTGCTCAGCTTCCTTCACAGTCCAGCTCTCACATCCATACATGACCACAGGAAAAACCATAGCCTTGACTAGATGGACCTTTGTTGGCAAAGTAATGTCTCTGCCTTTTAATATGCTATCTAGTTTTGTCATAACTTTCCTTCCAAGGAGCTGCAACCTTAGTGACATTATTATTTCTGGGATCTGCCTATTGGGGCTATTCTTATTCTCATCTCTGCCTGCCCCACATACTTTTTGCCTAATTAGCAACTACGTATTAGATCTCAGAAATTGTTTTCTTTGGGGGACAATTTCTTGACCACTCTTACTGGGATGGAGTAAGTCTCCCTGTTACATATTCTGGTAGCTTTCTGTAGCGCTGTTTATAGCGCAATTGTAAAACCACTACAGTTTTACAATTAAAAAATTATTTTCTCAAGTTGAAAACTTCACAAAAGCACAACTTGTGTATTTTGGGCAACATCTAGCAGATAAAAGCCTGGCACACAGTTGATGTTCAATACATGTTGAGGGAATTAATGAGTGTTGAGACAATCCTTGCTTGAAAAACAAGTTACTAGTTAATCAGGATTGTGAAAGAAAGAAGCCCAAACCTCTATACTAATGAAATTAAGAAGAGGGTCTATAATTAGAGTAGATTATTGGTAGTACTTGATGGATGTTCTCTTTAAGAAGTTCCAGGAGTTAGACACAATTTTATAGCCTTAAGTAAATCAATCTGACTTCCCATATTTAAATCACAATAAGAATCAGCAGGATCTAGTCTTTGCATCTAATGCAAAACATTTAAATGTGCTCATTAGCAGTGTTTTCCTGAATTATACCTGAATTTTAAATGAGAATAATGAGACCAAGGAAGATGGAGATACTGACTTTGCTAGAGGCAGATCAGTGTTAGTCGCTCAGTTGTGTCCTTTGTGCCCCAGGGACTGTTGCCCACCAGGCGCCTCTGTCCAATGAATTTTCCAGGCAAAAATAGTGGAGTGGGTTGCCATTTTCTTCTCCAGGGGATCTTCCCCACCCAGGGATCAAACCTGGGTCTCCTGCATTGTAGGCAGATTCTTTACCCTCTGAGCTACCAGGGAAGTCCCAGAGGCAGAATGCTGCTGCTGCTGAGTCACTTCAGTCGTGTCCGACTCTGTGCGACCCCACAAACGGCAGCCCACCAGGCTTCCCGTCCCTGGGATTCTCCAGGCAAGAACACTGGAGTGGGTTGCCATTTCCTTCTCCAATGCATGAAAGTGAAAAGTGAAAGTGAAGTCGCTCAGTAGTGTCCGACTCTAGCGACCCCATGGACTGAAGCCTACCAGGCTTCTCCATCCATGGGATTTTCTAGGCAAAAGTACTGGAGTGGAGTGCCATTGCCTTCTCCGAGAGGCAGGATAAGATTGGCTTAAAATTACAGGGTGTTCTTACTGCTCTGAAACTTGTTCTCATTTAATCTCAGAACTAGTCCTGGCCTAAGAATGGTAAAAAGAAAAAGCAGAAGTCTTTTCTGAAGGGTTCAATGTGGTGCAGGAAGGTAGAAGCAGCTGCAAAAAAAAAAAAAAAAAAAAAATCAGTTGCTGGCAGCATCCTGATGGCACAGTGCCCTCTGGTGTTAGGAAAGGGGTACTTTCATCACATGCATATTGAGAACTAAGCAAAGATGGGAGCTTCCAGCAGGTCTCAATCCATGCTGTTATGCAACTTTTTTGTATTTACCATACACACAAAAATGTTGACTAACAACCAATATTATGCTTAGTACCCTACATACTTTATAGGAAAGTGATTCCCAGCAGCTCTACTTTGAGAAGTGGAACAAAATTATTTAAGAGCTATGCTACAGAAAAATGTTACAAATAATGGAAGATTGCACATAATTAACTTTTTAGAAATATAAATTAGAGAATATTCAAGATGATCTATGATAATTTCTTATTCACTCATGTAAGAACATTAGAGGGGGAAAAAAAAGAAGTACAAAGGGTGTATAACAGTGGAAGAAAGTTCTGCTTTGGTGTCGGTACATCTTAGAAAAAACATTCAGCTGGAACGTAACCAGGTAAGAATAATCTGATTACAATGGGAATGAGGAGGGGTGGTCTTTGTTTGCAGATACTCATTTGGTGATTTTGACTAATAGGTAATTTATCCTTAAGCTACGTGAAGTAGAAAGGGAAATGGGAATCTTAGCTGTGAGGCCAGGCCACAGGGACTGTAGGAAAATTGACAATTGGGCCTCATGGGAGGCTGCAAAGACTGCAGCTTGATGAGTAATCAGAATCTGAGGTACTCTGTTGTAACAGAAAGCAGTGTCTTTGAACTCTAGTAGGAGGCTTCCCTGGTAGCTCAGATGGTAAAGAATCTGCCTGCAATGCAGGAGATGTGGGTTCAATCTCTGGGTTGGGAAGATCCCCTGGAGGAGGAAATGGCTACCCACTCCAGTATTCTTACTAGGAAGTCCCATGGACAGAGGAGGCTGGCACGAGGTCTCAAGGAGTTGGACATGACTGAGCAACTGAACTTGAAATGAGCACTCAACTAGTAACAAGATTCAGTTAGTCTTGTCTTTTGCTCCTCCTAGTACCAGCTGAAGGCAATGGCACCCCACTCCAGTACTTTTGCCTAGAAAATCCCATGGACGGAGGAGCCTGGTAGGCTGCAGTCCATGGGGTCACGAAGAGTCAGACACGACTGAGCGACTTCCTTTTAGGAAATGGCAACCCACTCCAGTGTTCTTACCTGGAGAATCCCAGGGACGGGGGAGCCTGGTGGGCTGCTGTCTATGGGGTCGCACAGAGTCGGACACGACTGAAGCGACTTAGCAGCAGCAGCAGTGGCAGTACCAGCTGACCAGTTTATTCCATGTGTCTTGGTTCAAATTACAAGAGAGTATCAAAGTAGTTGTCTAATGACCAGGGCACATCATTGTAAGTCACAGGCCAACTTATGGATGGATTGATTGTTCCTTGGTTGGCACCAGGTCAGATGCCTCCCCTGGTCTGATCCGTAATAGTTAAGGGGCTGTCATGTGGTACAGCCATCCTGCTGCAGGGATCAACTGCTTTCCCCATAGACTGTGGGAATCTTGAGAAGGACATGATGAGCGTGACAGGTGCTAACAAGTGTTATCTCTAAGGCAAAACTTGTTGGTGATTCATTTGACAGTATTTTCAGTTACTGTATAAAAACTTGGGTGTTATTTCACTTAAAAATGACCAAGAGAGTTTTTTTTGGGGGGGGGGTTGGTGTGGGTTTTTTTTGTGTGTGTGTGTGAAGGTTTTTTTTTTTTTTTTTTTTTTTTTGGTGGAGGTTTTTGGTAGGGAGGGGATGTAGGGATGCTTAACTTCTAACAACATCTAACAAAACTAATCGTTACATGGAATGCACTTTGGAAAATGTGACACCATTTATAAGGCGTTTGTTACTGTGAAAAGATTACTTACCAATCACATTTGGAGTGACATAATGCTTTTCAAAGAAATCTTGATTTATGTTTTAGTGTGAAGTCCTTAGAGCTATCAGATAAATGGTCCCTACTGATATGAATTTTTTTCATTCTGATTTTGCAGTTCATCCTAGAGATCATTTTCTATTTGAAAAATATGGTTAAAATTATGAACATTGTTGAAAATGATACCAATCATCATGCAGAATCATGGATACGAAAATGAGCTGAATGTGGCGTAGATCATGAACTCCTTATTGCCAAATTCAGACTGAAATGGAAGAAAGTAGGGAAAACCACTACACCATTCAGGTATGACCTAAATCAAATCCCTTACGATTATACAGTGGAAATGACAAATAGATTCAAGGGATTAGATCTGATAGACAGAGTATCTGAAAAACTATGGACGGAGGTTCGTGACATTCTATAGAAAGTAGTGATCAAGACCATCCCCAAGAGAAAGAAATGCAAAAAGGCAAAACAGTCGTCTGAGGAGGCCTTACAAATAGCTGAGAAAAGAAGAAAAGCTGGAGGCAAAGGAGAAAAGGAAAGATCTGCCCATCTGAACGCAGAGTTCCAAAGAATAGCAAGGAGAGATAAGAAAGCCTTCCTCAGTGATCAATGCAAAGAGATAGAGGAAAACAATAGAATGGAAAAGACTAGAGATCTCTTCAAGAAAATTAGAGATATCAAGGGAACGTTTCATGCAAAGATGGGCTCAATAAAGGACAGAAATGGTATGGACTTAACAGAAGCAGAAGATATTAAGAAGAGGTGGCAAAAATACACAGGATTAACTATACAAAAAAGATCTTCACGACCCAGATAACCACGATGAAATGATCACTCACCTAGAGCCAGACATCCTGGAATGTGAAGTAAAGTGGGCCTTAGGAAGCATCACTACAAACAAAGCTATTGAAGGTGATGGAATTCCAGTTGAGCTATTTCAGATCCTAAAAGATGATGCTGTGAAAGTGCTGCACCCAATATGCCAGCAAATCTGGAAAACTCAGCAGTGGCCACAGGACTGGAAAAGGTCAGTTTTCATTCCAATCCCAAAGAAAGGCAATGCCAAAGAGTGCTCAAATTACCACACAATTGCACTCATCTCACATGCTAGCAAAGTAGTGCTCAAAATTCTCCAAGCCAGGCTTCAGCAATATGTGAACAGTGAAGTTCCAGATGTTCAAGCTGGTTTTAGAAAAGGCAGAGGAACCAGAGATCAGATTGCCAACATCCACTGGATCATGGAAAAAGCAAGAGAGTTCCAGAAAAACATCTGTTTCTGCTTTATTGACTATACCAAAGCCTTTGACTGTGTGGATCACAACAAACTGTGGAAAATTCTTAAAGAGATGGTAATCCCAGACTTCCTGACCTGCCTCCTGAGAAATCTGTATGCAGGTCAAGAAGGAACAGTTAGCACTGGACGTGGAACAACAGACTGGTTCCAAATCAAAAAGGAGTATGTCAAGGCTGTATATTGTCACCCTGCTTATTTAACTTATATACAGAGTACATCATGAGAAACGTTGGGCTGGATGAAGCACAAGCTGGAATCGAGATTGCCGGGAAAAATATCAATAACCTCAGATCTGCAAATGACACCACCCTGATGGCAGAAAGTGAAGAAGAGCTAAAGAGCCTCTTGATGAAAATGAATAAAGATAGTGAAAAAATTGGCTTAAAACTCAACATGCAGAAAACAAAGATGGCATCTGGTCCCATTACTCCATGGCAAATAGATGGGGAAATAATGGAAACAGTGAAAGACTTTGTTTTTTGGGGGAGGAGGCTCCAAAGTCACTGTAGATGGTGACTGCAGCCATGAAATTAAAAGATGCTTGCTCCCTGGAAGAAAAGCTATGACCAACCTAAACAGTGTATTAAGAAGCAGAGACATTACTTTGTCAACAAAAGTCCATCTAGTCAAAGCTATGGTTTTTTCAGTAGTCATTTATGGATGTGAGAGTTGGACTATAAAGAAGCTGAGTACCAAAGAATTGATGCTTTTGAACTGTGGTGTTGGAGAAGACTCTTGAGAGTCCCTTGGACTGCAAGGAGATCTAACCAGTACATCCTAAAGGAAATCAATCCTGAATATTTATTGAAAGGACTGATGATGAAGCTGAAACTCCAATACTTTGGCCACCTGATGTGAAGAACTGACTCATTTGAAAAGACCCTGATGCTAGGAAAGATTGAAAGTGGGAGGAGAAGGGGATGCCAGAGGGTGAAATGGATGAATGGCATCACCAACTGAATGAACATGAATTTGAGTAAGCTCTGGGAGTTGGTGATGGACAGGGAAGCTTGGCGTGCTATAGTCCATGAGATCGCAGAGTTGGACACAACTGAGTGACTGAACTGAACTGAGACCACAGTGCAGAAGATAATGCTGATGCAGATTTATTTTATGTATATAATATACATGTACATATGTGTGTGAATATATATATATATGTATATGTAACCATGTGTTTCCTCAGGCACAAGTACAATACTTTTGTCAACTTGAAGCTCACTCAAAACTAACTCTTTAAGTATTTTACACCAGTATTTCTAGTTTACTTTTCAAAACTGTCTAAATGTTCTATGAGTGTTTTGATTTGACAGTGTCAGTCTTTAGTGGGTGTCTCCAAAATAGAAAGTCTGTCTACCCCTTGCAGAAGGCACTCTGAGATGTTTAAATCCTAGTTTCTTATGAGTTGTTTCGGTTTGTTTAGTCACTTTGCTTCCCATCCTGTTATGTGTTATTTCTGTGGATCTAATTATTTTGACAACATTTAACACACTTCCTCATTTTCTGCTGCTTTTTTGAAGAACACCTTAGTTCTCTTCTACCTTTTGAGTTTAGTCCCTTTACTATCTATCTGTCCTTTTCTTAAAGATATACTTTTTGCTTTCTTGCCTCTAGTAATTTTTTCTTAAGAAAACTTCTTATTTTATGCAGCTTCATCAGCTTGTCGTCTCTTGTTTTATTTTCAGTGTAACAACTGCTGATTTCTAACACGAAGACTTGAAGTGTATTTTTCAAGCTCCTCTCCTTCTGCTTGGATCTCCTAGAATACCTGCTTCCCAGAGACTGAGACTTCAGACACAGGGGTTTTAAAAATGTAATTACTTTCTTCACCTTTGGGTTTGCAATAATTTAATTGAATTGTTTCTCTACTTCAGTTTTATGAAAGAACATAGTCTCTTTGTAATAAAGACCTATATCCTTGACTTGTTGGTCAATAACATGTACTAATTTTTTAAAATGTTTTTAACAGTCAAAATTCCACTTAAGATCACATAGCTGGTGAAACCTCTGGATAAACCACGAAAGTCAAAAAAGTTACCACCTCCACACTTTTAAATACAATTCCAAAACTCTGCAGAGGGGAGTGGAATTTGGGACAACTGATGAAGCTCTGGATACCTAGACCTAGTTCTAAAACTAAGCAGTCCTAGTCCTGCCGTACAGAAGTGCTCTGTAGTCCCTGTGTATCCTTGCTGTCTGTCTGCTATCTGGAACACTGGCTGAAAAAGACTGTAGAGAGAAAATATTATTCCATTTGACGACACTTGACAGAATGCCCCAGCCTAATGTTTAGTGCATGGAAAAACTGAAGCAGCAACTTTCTCAGGAAGATCCTTCCAGAGCCTGTCTGATGTCTTTGTGTTCCTTGGCTGTAAAATGAGGATAAGAATAACACATGATTCTGGAATTTGTTGGGAGAATACAATGAAACTAGATGTATGAAACTAGATGCACTTTGCAAACTCTGAAGGGCTGTAAGTTAGTCATGTTTGGGAAATGAATGTTCTGGCTAATTACCGTCTCAGGCTTCATCTAGATTCATTAGGGACTATCCTAAAAAATCCCCCGAATTAATCTTCAGTTTTGTCATCTCTCTTCTTTGCTGAGAGCCTTACAATAACTTTTCATTGCCTAGAGCAAAGGTTGTCCTTATCCTAGCATTAAAGGACTTTCACCACTTAGTAACTTTCCAGTTTGTTTCTTCTCTGTCCTCATAAATTCTAGTGAAACGGATGAACCCCAGGAGAGGTGACAGAGTGTTTTTCTGTATCTTGGCCTTGCTCACTTGGTCATGAACTTATTCCTTCAGATCCATCTAGATCTTGCCGTTTCTCAATACCCAGCATAAGGCCTTAGCAAATTCACAACTAATATTTGTATCTAGAGCATTTGTTGGGTATATATATTTTTTGGAAGTTAATCAAATATTGGGGACCTTAGTATGCTTCGTGGCAATGAAGGGTCATATTTTCAGTGTTTCTTGCCTCTCCCTTTTTCTGTGCAGGCCCACAGGACTCAGCTTAGTTCCCTGTTCTCTTATGATGCCAGAAGCTACTTGCTTCCCAGAGAACTTTCTTCCTCTAAGATGGAGTGTGTGGTGTGATTCTTCTCAGCTGCTATCTTCTAGTATGTTCCTGAGATGAATTCCAGAATGTTCCTTAATTTAAGCATTTGCAGTTGCCTTTGTAGAAAGTAGATGGGGGAATGACAGAGATGGTGAATAGAAACACTTGATTGATTTGGCAGTGTTCTAATATTCTCCTTCCCTCGCCTGTGTGGATCCTTTCCTTCTCTGGATCCTCTGTGATCTGCTTCTTTTATCTGAGCATGGCCCTCAAGGAGCAGCACTTCCCCAGGTCCTCACCCTTCAGGGGTCCCCTGGCTGTAGGATGACCATTGACATCTCAGGGGGCTCCAGCCTAGGTGCTTTGCGTTTAAACATCTGTGTTCCAAGTGGAAATCTCACCCTAATAACAACTACTACAATTTATTATTTTTTTCTAATTTTATTTTATTTTTAAACTTTACATAATTGTATTAGTTTTGCCAAATATCAAAATGAATCCGCCACAGGTATACATGTGTTCCCCATCCTGAACCCTCCTCCCTCCCCATACCATCCCTCTGGGTCGTCCCAGTGCACTAGCCCCAAGCATCCAGTATCGTGCATCGAACCTGGACTGGCAACTTGTTTCTTACATGATATTTTACATGTTTCAATGCCATTCTCCCAAATCTTCCCACCCTCTCCCTCTCCCACAGAGTCCATAAGACTGTTCTATACATCAGTGTCTCTTTTGCTGTTTCGTACACAGGGTACTACAATTTATTTAATCTCCATAATTATCCTGCATGGTACCTCATCCTTGAGGAAACAGATTTAGGGAGGTTGAGTGGTTTGGTCACTGTTACAGAGTTAGTAAAAGCAGGACTAAGGGTGGACCACAGGTCCATTTGTCTCTGAAATTTATCTTTTTTCCACTGTTCCAAACTGCATTACTGTAACACAGGTTATTTCCTGGCAGTCACAGACTCTCACAGGAAAGCATATGAAGGCACTTCTGTTCTGATCTTAGTGTTTGTATCTTTTATCATTTTTAACTGTTGTTATATCTTTATAAAGCTAACTGAAATCAGAAACATTGTTTTCTATGTCACTGTATTAGCCAGTTCACCTTTCAGTTCAGTTCAGTTCAGTCGCTCAGTCGTGTCTGACTCTTTGCAACCCCATGAATTGCAGCACGCCAGGCCTCCCTGTCCATCACCATCTCCCGGAGTTCACTCAGACTCATGTCCATCAGGTCAGTGATGCCATCCAGCCATCTCATCCTTTGTCGTCCCCTTTTCCTCCTGCCCCCAATCCCTCCCAGCATCAGAGTCTTTTCCAATGAGTCATGACAGTATGATCACTCACCTAGAGCCAGACATCCTGGAATGTGAAGTCGAGTGGGCCTTAGAAAGCATGACTACAAACAAACTAGTGACGATGGAACAAGACTAGTGATAGGTGATGGAATTCCAGTTGAGCTCTTTCAAATCCTGAAAGATGATGCTGTGAAAGTGCTGCACTCAATATGCCAGCAAATTTGGAAAACTTAGCAGTGGCCACAGGACTGGAAAAGGTCAATTTTCATTCCAATCCCAAAGAAAGTTCACCTTTACTAAGGCTTTAGTGCATAGCTTGTGTTTTGTTGTTGTTGTTCAGTCACTAAGTTGTCTCCAACTCTTTGCAACCCCATGGGCTACAGCACACCAGGCTTCCCTGTCCTTCACCATCTCCCAGAGTTTTCTCAGACTCATGTCCACTGTATATTTATTGGTTAATTGTTCCAGAAAGGTTTTCAAGAATGAATAGGTTCTTTTACCTGTTTTCTTTTTTTTATGTGCAATATAACTGGGATCATAATTCTAGTCTTTCTTCATGAAATGACAATCTTGCAAGTGAAGAGTGATCTCAGCACATGACAAACAACAAAACCAAACCAAAGGATGTTTAAAATTATGTATCTAAAAGGGGCCACAAAGAAATGGGGTAGTGGTTTTAATAAAAGGTCCTGGACAGAGAGGCAGAATTTAGAGATGATGACCTATGTATAGTGAGTTTGGACTTTTTTTCAGGACCAATGAGGAGCCATCAGAAGGGTTAGATCTATCAGATTTGTTTTAGGAATGTACCTGACAGAGTGGGTTATTGTGGTGTGAAGCTGGAGGCAGAGAAATCTGGTCCTCCTTATGGGATCTAGTTTTACTTCCCCAGCCCCACTTTTCACATTACTGTACTAGAAAGGGTGCCTCATCGTGTTGTTAGTGAGAAATTGAGTTTCTACCCTATAGTGGATGTAATGAATATTATCTTTAGAACCTAGAGAGTCACTGGAGTACCTCATGACACTCTTATGACAGATAGTCCTGTTCAGAGTGAAACTGTAGCAATCCAATAAATATAAGACCAGCAAAGGCTCATCTCCTATGGAAATAAATATTTGGATCTTCCTACCAGATAAATAATCCAGCTGAGATACGATCAGAAGGTAAAGGGAACTTGAGTGAGGGAAGAAGACAGCTATGATTACCAACTTCAGGCTAGTAAACAGCTACTGAAGTAGGAATTGTAGCAGTTATGCTAAATATAGTTTAACTGTTTCTCTTCCCACTCCTTTCCACCTTTCTCCATTTATGAAGAATACTGATGCCAGCTAACTTTTAGTTTTCATGTGGGAACATTAATGAATGATATCAATAAGAATGAAACAATGGATACATGCTGGAGACACAAAATTTTTATTTGAATTAAAGACAAGAGTGTATACTGAGGGTCAGAATGGATGGACTGTGTTGTAGAGTTTCTGACTTTTATTACACTCCCTACTCTTCCCCTGGATCTGACTTGGAGGCTTACTATTAGAGACTGAATGTTTGTGTCCCCTTAAAATTTGCATGTTGAAATTCTTACCCCTAATGTGATGGTATTAGGAGATGAGACCTTCAGAAAGTGATTAGGTCTTCAGGGTGGATGCCTCATGAATGGGAGTACTGTCCCTATAAAGGAGACCCCAGAGAGATCTCTCACCCTTTCTGCCATGTGAGGATGCAGAGTGAAGACAGCCATCCATGAAGCTCTGAATCTGCAGGTGCCTTGATCTTATACTTCCTGGTTTCCAGAACTGTGAGAAATGAATAAAACCTCTGTTGCTTATAAGCCATCCAACCTATGATATTCTGTTATAGCAATCCAAATTGACTAAGACACTGACCTTCATCAAGTGATCTTCCCTTCTCAATGCCCTTTGGATTCAGCCAATGAGACGTGCCAGCTGGAGATCAGAAGGGATGAGGAGAGTGAAAAGAATATGTATTCTCTCGGGTTCTTCCTTATAGGGTCTTCATGGAAAGGATATATCCCTTGACCAAATGTCATACCCTGGTCAGGATGTTTCCCCTGAACAACTCTCTGAATTCAGTGGTTAGAGAAATGCTCCCTCCCATACCCACTTCAGGAGTAAGAGTGGTATTATTGCTGGTCTTAAATCTTGCATTGTTTCCTGTGATTTCCTTACGTTATGCCCTTGCCTTTGGAAATAGTCCTTTTAGTAAAGTTTCTTCAAATTACCAGGTTTATGGTTGTCAGCTATTCCTGCCCGGATCCTGATCACCTATGAAGAAGCTTGAATTTATTTTTACTAAATGAATGACTGCTTGACTTTGATTTGTTACCTCACTCAGATAGTGAAAGCTGTCTAAAGCAGGATTTTCTCAGCCTCGACACTACTGACATTTGGGGCCAAAAGCTCTTTGTTGTAGGGGGCTGTTCTATGCATTGCGGATTGCTAAGCTGAATCCCTGGCCTCAACCTACTGTATGTCAGTAGCACGCTTCTAGTTGTGATAACCAAAAATGTCTCCAGACTTCCCCAATGTCCTGTGGGGGCAGTATCACTCACAGTTGAGAACAAGGGTCCAAAAGGATGAAGTTACACCTGTGCAACCTTCGGGCATCATCAAACCAACAGGGCAGCAACCGGGAGGTCCTCCTTGGACCTTGAGTGTTTGTTGTTAAGGGACTACGTGGCCTTCTAATTGAATTGTATAGTCAGATAATTTTTTTTCCAAACTGAAGATTTCCTATCAAGTGATAGAATTATGATGACATGATTATGAAAAAAACTATTTTTTCAGTTCCTTTTTCACATATGAATATATATATGCATATATATGCATATACATATCCTCTGTATTACAGTTCTCCAGAGATCAGAAACAATAGGATACACACACACACACATATATAGAGAGAGCATGAGAAGGATTTATTATAAGGAATTGTTGTTGCTGTTGTTTAGTCACTAAGTCGTGTCTGACTCTTTTTAGACTCTACGGACTGTAGCCCACCAGGCTCCTCTGTCCATGGGATTTCCCAGGCAAGAATACTGGAGTGTGTTGCCATTTCCTTCTCCAGGGGATCTTCCTGACCTAGGGATCAAACCCAGGTCATCTGTGTTGTAGACGGATTCTTTATGATTGAGCTACCAATTGGCTTTTGCACTTATGGAGACTGAGAAGTCCCAAGATCTGCACTCAGCATGCTGGAGACCCAGAAAGGTCAGCGGTGTAAGTTCCAGTCTGATAGTCAGCAGAGGTGACATCCAAGAAGAGCTGGTTTTTCAGTTCAGCTTTGAAGGCAGGAAGAGACCAATGTCCCCCTCAAACAATCAGACAGAAGGAGTTTCCTCTTACTTGGCTTTTTTATTTTATCCAGATCTTCAGTTGGTTAGATGAGGTCCACTTTCATTGCTGCTGCTAAGTCACTTCAGTCCTGTCCGACTCTGTGCGACCTCATAGACGGCAGTCCACCAGACTCCCCCATCCCTGGGATTCTCCAGGCAAGAACACTGGAGTGGGTTGCCATTTCCTTCTCCAGTGCATGGAAGTGAAAAGTGAAAGTGAAGTCGCTCAGTCGTGTCCAACTCCTAGCGACCCCATGGACTGCAGCCCACCAGGCTCCTCCATCAATGGGATTTTCCAAGCAAGAGTACTGGAGTGGGGTGCCATTGCCTTCTCCCCCACTTTCATTAGGGAGGAGCAATATGCTTTAGTCTACTCATTCAAATGTTATTCTTATCCAGAAATACACTCACAGGCACACCCAGAAAAATGGGGAAGACAAATGGATTGACCAAGCTTGGATCATGAATCTCTGGTGTTGAGTCTCTGCTGGGGCTGAAGAAAACTGCCGCTGCCTGCCCCCACCGTGTAATGAAGAATGGAGATAAGTGGTTTTCCGACAGAAAGTGGGAAAAACTATCCAATAACGTTGTCTTCTTTTGGCTACACATATAGTACACGATTACATTTTTATTTTATAAAATTGCTCCCCATTATATTTTAAAAAGGATGCATTGACAGTATGTTAATCCTTGGTTGATAGGTAGTTAGATGGTAGGTAGTAAATATATATATATATTTAAGCATCAGTGATAGGCTCAATATAACTCTAGATATTAGGACCACCAAACTACCATTCAATTTCACTCATTTGTCTATGATAAAACTAGAGAGGATATTAAAAAGCAAAGGCATCACTTTGCTGACAAAGGTCCATATAGTTAAAGCTATGGTTTTTCCAGTTGTCATGTATGTGTATTAGAGTTGGACCATAAAGAAGGCTGAGCACGGAAGATGCTTTTGAATCATGGTGCTGGAGAAGGCTCTTGAGAGTCCATTGGACTGCAACATCAAACCGTCAATCCTAAAGGAAATCAATTCTGAATATTCATTGGACAGACTGATGCTGAAGCTGAAGCTCCAATACTTTGGCCACCTGATGCAGAAAGCCAACTAACTGGAAAAGACCTCAATGCTTGGAAAGATTGAAGGCAAAAGGAAAAGGGGGTGGAAGAGAATGAGATAGTTAGATAGCATCACTGACTCAGTGGACATGAATTTGAGCAAACTCTGGGGGATAGTGAAGGACAGATGAGACTGATATGTTGCAGCCCATGGGGTTGCAAAGAGTTAGACATGATTTAGCCACTGAACAACAAAAACTAGGGCCACAAAAATGAGTGTGACCTGGGGTTCTTAATCTCATAAATCTCATGACTGATGGAGAAATTTAAACAAATAGATGACCATTATAAATAACGTGATAATTACTAATAGGTACTATGACACATAATGATTGGTGAAATAAAAACTCATTCTAAGGCAAGGAATATTTACACATAACATGTTTTACCCTGTCCTTTGGCTTCTTCTTACCTCTCTACTGTGCATCAGTTGCATTATGCATCAACCAAACCTCCCTGTGGCATCACAGACTCGATGGACATGAGTTTGAGCAAGCTCTGGGAGTTGGTGATGGACAGGGAAGCCTGGCATGCTGCAGTCCACGGGGTTGCAAAGAGTTGGACACGACTGAGTCACTGAACTGAACTGAAACCTCCTTATTGGCAGAAATACTGGTTCAACCAAAAAAAGCAAATTTCTTAATGCAAAAAGAGCATCTTTTTGAACTTTTACCTAACTGTATTCTCGGTGGGTATCAAGCCAGTAGACACAATCAAGCTGAAGATCAAGAGAAGGAAGGATTTGCTTGAAGGAAGTAAGGAGTTTGAACTCTGGGGATGTCTACCAAAGCAGTGTCTCCCCAAACAGGTGAACTGTTAAGGGACTCAGCCATACACATACCTGTCTCCATTCTCCTCCAAACTCCCTTCTCATTTTAAAATTTATTTGGCTGAGCTGGGTCTTAGTTGCAGCATGTGGCATTTAGTTCCCTGACCAAGGATTGAACCCTGGCCCCCTGCATTGAGAGCATGGAGTCATAGCCACTGAATTACTAGGGAAATCCCCAAATTTGGGATTTTTTTTTTAAGCTAAGGCTCCTGGAGAAGGAATTGGCAACCCACTCCAGTATTCTTGTCTGAGAAATCCCATGGACAGAGGAGCATGGTGGGTTATAGTCCAAGGGGTGGTAAAGAGTAGTACAGGATTTAGCAACTACACAATAACAATAACATGCATAGTCATGAAGAGGCTTGAGCAGAGGAGAATTCAGCATAGAACTCGGACAAAGGTTGAATGAAGTCATAATTCCATCCTCCGCCTGGGTGGGGGCCTAAGCTCCTGTAGACCTTAAATATATGTTATGTATGTCCCTTGTGGAACCAGGACCCTGACCCAAGCTCACACTATTGTTTCTTGACTGCTCTTCCCTAGTTTCTGCATTCCCTCCCTTAAAATCATTTATTACTTTGACCTATTCAAGGGCAAGCATTGTGTTCAGGCTTAGATCACAAAAACGGCTTAGGCCAAGATGGATACTCTTTTGTCAAGAAAGCCGTTTCTGGTCCCTTCCTCAGGGGAGGTGCCCTGCCGCCACCTGCCTGCTTACACTCCTGTAAAGGGTCACGGTGATCTGCCACTTTCTATTAACAGATTTGGACTGTGCAAACTATCTGTCATCTACTGTGCATGCGTGTGTGCTTAATCGCTCATTTGTGTCCGACTCTGCGATCCCATGGACTGTAGCCCATCAGGCCCTTCTCTCCATGGAATTCTCCAGGCAAGAAGTGGGTAGCCATTCCCTTCTTCAGGGAATCTTCTCAACCCAGAGATCTAACCTGGGTCTCCTGCATTGCACCCGATTCTTTACAGTCTGAGCCACCAGGCATGCATAACTCATTTAATGTTATGTGTGTGTGTGCTGTTGCTTCAGTCATGTCTGACTCTTTGTAACCCATGGAATGTAGCCTGCTAGGCTTCTCTGCTCTTAGGATTCTCCAGGCAATAATACTGGAGTGGGTTGCCATACCCCTCTCCAGGGGGTCTTCCTGACCCAGGGATCGAACCTATGTCTCTTATGTCTCCTGCATTGGCAGGGAGATTCTTTACCACTACTGCCGCCTGGGAAGCCCCATTTAAGGTACAGGCTGTCTCAAAAACATATATAGCTGTGCTTTGACTTCTAACATGCAAAATACTTTCCAGAGCTTTCTGAAAGGCTGTTCCAGGATATAATCCTCAATTTGGCTTGAATAAAATTTTCCATTTCTTTCTTAGATCAGCTGATGAATTTTTCATTGACATAATCTTGTATAAAGGAATAAAATCCTTCTTGATCTTTTGTAGGATTATTTCTTGCCATCTTTGGCATTTGTGGGGAACATAAAAATAAAGAAGACAAACACACTGGATTTAGAATCTACAGACTTTGGGTAAACTCTAGTTGTGGGTCCTTAATTAAGCAAGAATACCATCACTCTTGGTTCCATTGTCATGAGTGTAAAATGAGGACGCTGAACTAGATGATTCTTTAGAGTGCTCTGTCTTTTAAAATTCTGAATATGTGTGTGTGTAAAATTGTAGTAATCCACAGTAATGTCATTGAAATTGTTAGGTAGTCAGGATGTACATAAACTTAGAAGCCACTAGATGTCATACACATCACAGATTTTGCTTGTCAAACTCTGGATGCCAGGGTATTTGGGAAACTGAATGGAACCTTAACATTCATATTGTTCAATCATGTCAGTTAACTAAAAGCAAAAATAGACTATTTGAACTAGATATACCAAGTGATTTAGCTAAGATCACATAGCTAGTTAGCATTAAAATCAGATTTCTTGACTTCCATTCCAGTGAACTTTCCTCTCCTTAAAGTAAGTAATGCTTTGTTTTTGCATTAGTTATCAACTTTGATTTTTCCCCCATTTTCTCACCGAACTATTACTCAAAGTAATTTTGGGTATCTGGAGTATATTGTTCAAATTGCTGTGATTTAATGTAATAGCAATAATACTGGGCAAAAAAGTAATATTATTCATAGATTCATACTCTGTTTTGAGATCTGTAGGTAAGTCCTAGGAGGATACAAGAAACTGGGTAGATGTGAAGGAAAATGGGAATCAAAGTTCACAAACACCTGGATTAGCTGAAGTTTAGACTTGGGCAACCTCAGGTTTTCATTTTTTAACATAGTCCTGGATGGAAAAATTGAAAAGGGTTTTCTTGAAAAGTGAAATAATTGAGATCTCTGCACCAAACCTATTAACAATAATTCCTATGCCATCCATTGAATCTTACCTAACATGCAGTTTTTTGTTTTTTATAAAAAAGACTTTTTTATTTGGCTGCCTGGAGTCTTAGTTGCAGTTCATGAGTCTTGTGTCACATGGAATCTTTAGTTGCAGTGCACAGACTCTCTGTAGCACCTGGAATCTTCCCAGGTTAGGGATTGGACCCATGTCCCCTGCACTGGCAGGCAGTTTTCCAACCACTGGCCCACCAGAGAAGTCCTAACATGCAGTTTTTAATAAAAATAGTCGTCTAATTCTTAGTTTGATGACTCCAGGGTATTTGAGACAGATGGAACTGTAAGAGGGAGGCCCATTAAAATAGGAAGTGACAGCAAATAACTTGAAAGGAATAAGGAGGAAAATTGCTAGACTCAGAGAGAAAACTATATTACATAATTATAAAATAACAGATATTGACATTTATATTTGGCCCTTCAAGCATAAGTAACTTGCATTGACTATCCTGTATGACATGTAAGTTTTTTGAGTGGGATTTCTTACCAACTGGGTAAATGGAGCTTTGCTGTCAAAAGGAATAAATTGTGCTTATATGAGAAAGTTGTTTATGTTATGCTTATAAATGTGAAGTTATAATAAATCCTTTTGTTGGGATGGGGCTGGGAATGGATCATATATATAAAAGGTGAGTCTGTTAAAACTTGCTTCATTTCCTGAATAAATTGAGAATAATAATACTACAGCATAGGGGTGCTATGGGATGTTTGAAAGAGTGTGGAAAATGGAAAGTGCTATATAACTGTGAACTATTAAAATGATGACAGTAAGAAAAAGTGAATGCACACACTCTCCCAGGAAAAGCTCTTTGTGGGGAGATGAACTGAGAAAGTGGACAAGCTTAGAATTTAAAAGACAGAACAGAAAGGAGAGTGGGCCGTGGGTTAACTTCTCTGTGGTGGTAAATAAGGGACTGATCTACTTTCCAGAAGATAAGAAATGGTCAGAGAGGTCCTGCCAAGGATAAGAAAATGGGAAAACTCTGAACCAATACCAAGGTGACTGCGATGGGGCTCTGTGAATCCAAGGACCAGATCTTGTATTCTCCCCATTTTTTTTTTTTCCTGCTCAATTCCAACACGAAGGAACACCAGGATCTGTATAGTATCTGATCCTGAAGCTATTTTCAGTTTTATTTTATATCTTCCCTGTGTGGGACAACTGGAGTGTTATGGTATTTTTCCTATTTTATGTGGTCAGGCTTCAGCCTTTTTCTCCCTCTTTTTTAATCCCTTTGATGAATTAATACTTACACAATGGAAGTTGCTTGTTGTGGGAAGATTCCAGTTGGTTTCAATGAGGAAACCAGACAAGCTGGCCATCACCTGTGTTTGCATCTCTCAGGCATGTGCTGATTGAGTTTCTATATTCCCTCTATCCCCTTGATATAGAAATACTGATTATTCACAGTAAATAACCAGCAAATGTGCTTTATTTCAATGTGGGAATTTCATAAACTCATATATATTAGTGGAAAAAATTTATTTCGCATATAAGAGATAGTGTGATTACATCATACTAATGATGGTTATGTTGTTGTGTTAACATGACGTTGGCATTCACATTATAAACTTTGTCAGGCTTTTGTAACTTGGCCATAAAATTCTGCCTCAAGTTTGAGACTTGCTCTGAATCCCAGAGCCATTTAAGAAAGAAGGAAATACATTTAGCTTAAATTGAATAAGATGTTAAATAGTCAAAATAATTAACAGCAAAAATCTCTAACGGTTCAAACTTAGTTGCTATTTTTTGTCAACTCCAAACCCTAAAGCATAATTTTTCAATTCATTAAGTTCTTTCATACTATATGACTTTTAGTATAGTTTGGAAGTTCATCTTTAGATCAACAAAGGATATTGTATCTCTGCAAATAAACCAACATAACATCTGGGTGAGAAAATAATTCTGTTTGTGAAAGTTTCTCGTTTGTAACAAAATAGCTTTGTGAGTGACCCTGAGGCTTTTGTTGAATTTACTTTCAGGGGCCAAGGCTCCAGCCCAGGGACACTCCCCCGAGGATGTTTTCTGTGCCCGTTGACTTCAAAGCAAGCTGATCTCAGAGAGAGATAGGCACAGTGTGGGGGCTCTCTGGGTCAAATTTTTATCAAGATTATTTTAGGGTAGGGCTGTTGAGATGAACTAAACAGTGTACACCTTTTAATCATCTTCAAAGTCCCAAATGATAATGTTTGATTTTATTGATTTTATTTTTATAATTTTCATTTCTTTTGGCCATGTTGTAGGCATGTGGGATCTTATTTCCCTGACCAGGGATCAAACTTGCCCCCCTTGCAGTGAAGCATGGAGTCCTATCCACTGGACTGCTAGGAAAGTCCCAGTGTTTGATTTTAGTAAGTTCAATTTGAATTGAAAGCCAATCAGTTGAAAAAAACTAGCAACTGTGTTATGGGACCCCAAGCTAAACAGGCTTCCTGAAGGAAATGACCTCTTTCAAAGTTGTTTAAGTGCAAGAAGGAATATGGGATGGGAATGGGGATAAGAGAATTCCTGTCACCACCTCACTGGGTGATTTTCACTAAGTTGCTATACTTCTTTGAAAATCAGTTCCTCTCTATACCAAAAAAAAAAAAAAAAAAAGAAGAAAGTAAAGAAAATTGAGCTATCGCCATCTTGATAGTTTTTTTTTGTTGTTGTTGTTTATTCAGGAATTGGGATTGGGAAACTCTGGAAAGAGCCAAGGAGCAAATATTTTCACTTATATTCTACATGGTCTCTGTTACAACTACTCAAAGCTATTGTAAATAGAGAGCAATCATAGACAACATGTAAATGATGAATATGAATGTGTTCCAGTAAAACTTGACAAAGACTAGTGCCCTGTGAAGCACTAATTTGTTGACTCTGGATTTAACGTGTGCTTGTGTACTTACTAAGTGCTGTGCCCTCTGTTGACTGGGGCTTCCCAGGTGGCTCAGTCGTAAAGAATCCACCTGCAACGCAGGAGATGCAAGTTCGATCCCTGGGTGGGGAATCTCCCCTGAAGAAGGAAATGGCAACCCAGCCCAGTATTCTTGCCTGAAAAATTCCATTGACAAAGGCACTGGCAGGGCACAGTCCAGGGGTTGCGAACGGTTGGACATGACTGAGTAAACAACAACAACTGTGTTGAGTACTTTACACGCATTAGTACAACTAATGAGGAAGATACTATTATTATCATCAACTTATGGGTGAAGAAGCCAAAGCTCAGAGAGGTTAATCCACTCACACAAGAACACATATTGCTAGTTAATGGCATCAAGTTCACCTGCCTCAGCCTCAAGACTGACTTGCATACCTAAGAGAGCCCCCATAAGAGAATTGCTGACTCCCAGCATTCTAGACTAGGAAACGTGACCCAAATCTTAATAACTCCAACTGGTGAGTGCCATTGCATATTTTGACACTGAACATATTTTCTAGATGATCTGGTAATTTAGCTTGATAATAAGGGTCAAAATAATTTTTCCAGTTATATGACTATTCTTGTTCCACTCATAGTTCAGCTTACAAGGGAAGAATTCTTCTTCTTTCCAGATGTATTTAATAATTTTCCACTTGTTTTCCTCTCTTGAAAGCAAGAGAAGTGTTAAGATACACTGTTTACTTAGACATGGGTTCCTCATTTTAAGTGGGAAAAAGCCAAAGTATATTTTTTCTGTTCCCTCTCTCTCCAAGAGAAAAAAAAAAAAAAAGAATTGGAAACAATGAGAAAGCCTTGGCAAGTACCACAGAGATGATGAATTGTAATTCAACATGAATGCCATCCCCATCCTCTCATGTGATTTGACAATCACTGAAGGGCTTGCGTTTTTAGCTGCATGGTGTTTGCAATGTGGAAAAGTGTATGCACTTTTACAGTTAGGTCGTTGGATTGTTACTCAGGCAGAACAGCTTATTTGGCAAGATTTAGAAGTATATTGAGAATCCAAGTTGGTTTATCTGCATTAGGGAGGGGAGAACTCCCCAGCACCTCATGTCTTCCCACTGGCTCTGCCTGGCATCCCAGGCAGGCTGAGACTGATTGAAAAAACAGATTGGAGAGTTCCCACATTTTCAATGTAGTAGAAAGAACCAACCATCAAGACTTTCTGTACATTGACTGTGATCTGTGGTGCCCTTCACAACTCTTCTTTTAGATTTCCCAGATCTTAGCAGGAAAGGAAACTTGGGCTACAGGAATGTCTGTAATGCATCAAAGATTCCCAATGAACCTTTAAACTTTCTCCCTTCAAAGTTTACTCTTAACCATTTGGGTCTGGAAGGCACAATGAATCCCAAGATCTGGGCTTCCAGGACAAAGTACACATAGGTAGCCATGTATATATGTTTCCATGGCTAAAACACCTGGAGCACCCTTTCTTCATGATGGAGACATTCTTGCTTCTGAAGCCTGGTGAGTTTGCTCTAGTGTTTGTGTTGGAGTCATGAATGTTTTGTGGACAAAATAAACCTCCTTAGCAATTCTTTGAAGGTCTTGGTTGAACTCTGTTGAAGGCTTGATTTGACCAACACAGCATTTATAATTTATTTTCTGGGAGTAGTGATTCAGGTGCATAGCTGCCATGAAAATCATCATCAAGCAGTGATTAGTGACCGGTTTGGGGACAATGCTGTATGTCAGCACCGTCACCTCTCTTTTCAGAGTCTTTCACTTCTAGGAATCTCGTTCCTATGCCCCACCCAACCCTGGCTTTTCCAAGCTTGCTACATATCTCTATTTCTTATTCATTTCTCTAAGCCGGACATAGACATGTTTCTTGTGTTGACATAAAGTCTGATTGCATTGCTTTTAGGAAAATTAATTTCCATTTTTAAAAAATTGCAATTAGGTCTAAAGGGGGAAAGGGAAGTGACTGAAGGTTGCTCAGTCGTATCTGACTCTTTGCGACCCCATGGACTATACAGGCCATGGAATTCTCCAGGTCAGAATACTGGAGTGGGTGGCCTTTTCCCTTCTCCAGGGGATCTTCCAACCCTGGAATCAAACCAGGTCTCCTGCATTGCAGGCGGATTCTTTACCAGCCGAGCTACAAGGGAAGCCCAAAGGGAAAAATTACTGGATAAAATTTCTCATTTTTTTTTTTTGACTAATAAAGAATACCAATTGTATCAGATACTAGGGTGAATTAAAGTTCTCCAGGAGAATATTACATTTCTATATAAAATATAAAACATTATATTTTTGTTATAGTTCATGACAAACTGTGGAAAGCTCTTAGAGAGATGGGAATACCAGACCATCTCACCTGTCTCCTGAGAAACCTGTTTGTGGATCAAGAAGCAACAGTTAGAACCCCGTGTGGAACAACTGATTGGTTCCAGATCAAGAAAGGAGTACAACAGGGCTGTTTGTTTTCACCCTGTTTGTTTAACCTATATGCTGGGCACATCATGAGAAATGCCGGGCTGGATGAATTACAAGCCAGAATCAAGATAGACGGGAGAGACATCAACAGCCCCAGATATGCAGATGATGCCACTCTACTGGCAGAAACTGAAGAGGAACTAAAGAGCCTCTTGATGAGGGTGAAGGAGGAGAGTGAAAGAGCTGGCTTAAAACTAAATATTAAAAAAACTAAGATCATGGCATCCAGTCCCATTGTTGCATGGCAAATAGAAGGGGGAAAGGTGGAAGTAGTGACAGATTTCCTCTTCTTGGGCTCCAAAATCACTGCAGATGGTGACTGCTGTCATGAAATCTGAAGGTGATTACTTCTTGGCAGGGAAGCGATGACAAACATAAACAGTGTGTTGAAAAGCAGAGACATTACTCTGCTGACAAAGGTCCATATAGTCAAGACTGTGGTCTTCCCACTGGTCACATATGCTTGTGAGTGCTGGACCGAAAAGAAGGCAGAATGCCAAAGAATTGATGCCTTCGAACCATGGTGTTAGAGAAGATTCCTGAAAGTCCCTTGGACAGCAAGGAGATTAAGCCAGCCAATCTTAAGGGAGATCAACCCTAAATACTCACTGGAAGGACTGATGCTGAAGCTGAAGCTCCAGTATTTTGGTCATCTGATGCAAACAGACGACTCATTGGAAAAGTCCCTAATGCTGGGAAAGATCGAAGACAGAAGGAGAAGAGGGCATCAGAGGACGAGATCACTAGATGGCATCACTGATGCAATGAACATGAACTTGGGCAAACATGGTGATGGGCAGGGAGGCCTCGAACTGCAGTCCATGGGTCACAAAAAGTTGGACACGACTGGGCAACTGAATAGCATAAAACATGAAGGTGCATGGTTGCTTTGAAGATAACACTAAACTTTTGAAGGCCAGATATTTCAAGGAGAATTCCTTACAAATGAACTAGAACTGCCATATTTATGGTAACAGAAAACAGAACAAGACACCCATGTAAACCATTTCATCTTTTTATAGAGACACTAGGGCAAAGATGTGATGTTAAAATTCTTGAATTATCTGAAGAATTCAATTAATTATCTACTTATTGATGTAGACTTGACCTTCTGAGAAATTACAGAGCTTATTTTTATGATTGTTCCCAGAAAGAGGTAATTACCTTCTTGTTTTTCATTTCTGGTAAAATTTACTTTGCTGGAAAGAATAAAAAATGCAATAAGATTAGACATGTAATTACAAATCAGTAGCAGAGAAATTTGTCAATTTTTCTATCTATAATATTGTTTAGAAACACATTTGGTTTGACCTGTTGTTTCTGTAGGTTTGTCATGAAATACACTTCTAAATTTCCAGCATGGTCAGAGTTTCCCGTAGAGACTTATGCTATCCAAAGCAAATTAAATTAATGACAGGGTAGTACCACCTACTCTTTCACCAAAATTTTTTTTCTGCTTATAATAATAAAAATAATATATATCACCACAGAATATTTGGAAAATAGAGAATATTATATGAAATCATATAAAAATACTCATAATCCTACTGCCCATAAAAAACAGCTGTTACCATTTTGGTGTATGTCCTTCCAGCCCTTATCCATGCATGGATCCACAGTGCATATCCACCAGTGTGCACATACCAGTGGGGTCACAGTAAGAATATGAACCAAAATTTAACTAGATTGTATCCACATCTTCAGAGTTCCAGCCTTCAGCTGTAGCCCTCCAGCTCCGCTTCACCTAGTTATCTCTGGGAGTCTGTGAGATATTCCAGATAAGCGCCAATGATTTCTCATGGGCTGTTCTATTTCTCTTATTGCTTTCTTCTGCCTTTGCTTTTTTCAGTACCCCCCAAATGTAGAAGAAAGACTGGCACAGAAGCTGCTCACAAGTATTTACTGAGGTGTGAACAAGGTCTCCTGGAGGGACATGCCCCAGCAGTGTCCCAGCTGCTGCTCCTACTGCAGCTCTTTCCGAGGAAGCTGTTGACCCACTAGCGGTGCAGTCTCCCCATGCTTCCCAAAGTCCCCACGTTATTGGAAGGATGCATCATGCAAAGGTGTAGAGGAGGCTCCGCGTCCTAGCTCTGGGCCACACTGCATCATCCAGGACATCAGTGCCTTGCTGAGTAGGTCCCCACACCTCATGGAGCCCCTTTACAAACACCTCCTACAGCTTCTGCCTATAGTTCTCCCTTCACTGGACTCAGACAGAAGTTGAGAATAATATCTGAAATAAATAGTGATGTCTTCTATGGATTTGTGTCCTGACTTCACCTCCAAAATTTTTCCACAGAACTGAAATTTGGTTCTAAGAGAGAAAAGTAATTACATAGTTGGTTCCCCTCAGCCAATATGTTTAGAAGGCTTGAACAGTAGGCAAAATCACCTCAATGCCTTAGTGGCCTCTTTTGCCTGAAAAATGCCTGAGAAAGTGGGAAAAAGACTATACTACCTTATTCACCTTGGTTATCACTTCGCTACAGTAGTAGTTAAGAGCTGCATTGGAGCTGTACTTGCCTCTCAACAATTGTTTTTTTTGTTGTTTTTTTTTTTTTAAACCTGACCTATATCAGATTTCTGCTGCATTGATTACATTAAAGCCTTTGTGTAGATCACAACAAACAGTGGAAAATTCTTAAAAGAGATGGAAATACCAGACTGCCTTACCTGCCTCCTGAGAAACCTGTATGGAGATCAAGAAGCAACAGTTAGAACTACATGGAACAATGGATTGATCCAAAATTGGGAAGGGAGTACATGAAGGCTGTATATTGTCACCCTGCTTATTTAACTTATATGCAGAACACATCATGTAAAATGCTGGGCTGAGTGAAGCACAAGCTGGAATCAAGATTGCCAGGAGAAATATCAGTAACCTCAGATATGCAGATGACACCACCTTTATGTCAGAAAGTGAAGAGGAACTAAACAGCCTCTTGATGAAGGTGAAAGAGGAGAGTGAAAAAGCTGGCTTAAAACTCAACATTCAAAAAAAGAAGATCATGGCATCTGGTCCCATCACTTCATGGCAAATAGTGGGGAAACAATGGAAACAGTGAGAGACTTTATTTTCTTGGGCTCTAAAATCACTGCAGATGCTGACTGGAGCCATGAAATTAAAAGATTCTTGCTCCCTGGAAGAAAAACTATGACAAACTTAGACAGTGTGTTAAAAAGCAGAGACATTACTTTGTTGACCAAGGTCCATCTAGTCAAAGCTATGGTTTTTCCAGTAATCATATATGGATGTGAGAGCTGGACCACAAAGAAGGCTGAGCACTGAAGAATCGATGCTTTTGAACTGTGATGTTGGAGAAGACTCTTGAGAGTCCCTTGGATTGCAAGGAGATCAAACCTGTCAATCCTAAAGGATATAAACCCTGAATATTCACTGGAAGGACTGAAGCTGAGGCTGAAGCTCCAGTACTTTGGTCACCTGATGTGAAGAGCCAACTCTTTGCAAAAGCCCCTGAAGCTGGGAAAGATTGAAGGCAAGAGGAAAAGGGGACAACAGAGGATGAAATGGTTGGGTGGCATCACCAACTTAATGGACATGAGTTTGAGCAAGCTCCAGGAGATGGTGAAGGACAAGGAAGCCTGGCGTGTTGCAGTCCATGGGGTCACAAAGAGTTGGATGTAACTGAGCAGCTGAACAACATCATCATCAGCTACCTTCTTCATTTTCCCTTCTGAAATGAATGCTACTCCTTTATCTTGGAATGTCTCTTTCTCTCATTTTCCACATGAGAAATGTGCATTTCCCCCATGAACACACACATTAGAACGATCATCTCCATGCTTAATGAATTTAAAGGGTGAGATATGGCTTCTCTCTCTTTCTTTCCCGCCAGTAATCCTCCTGAAAAGCTGACAATATTAGTGAGCTGACTCTGTTCTTTCCTGAAAATGTCTTGTCATGAATCTTTTTCAGGTTTTGATGAAATTTTCATGCTTGAGGTTTATTTGTTTATGGTATTGCATTAATTCAGCTTTATATAACCATATAATCAGGTTCACTTTTCTTATGATTTAAATAATCCATTCACTGAATCCAGACTCATCCCTTGATTCAGAGGGGAAATTTAGCTTGCGTAAGGCAAAAGGAATCAAGTCCATTCCAATGTTCAAGATCAAATACTAAAGGGAAAGAGGTGATGAAAGTTTTAGTTTTAGAAGCACAAGGATTGTTTCTGTTCCTAGTGCTTTGGTGTATATTTTTTTTTTTTTTGAGTTCATAATTTGAATCATAAAGATGATAACTTTGGGTGCTGGGTAGTTTCAAGGGTGCTTGAAAACTTGGGGATGCCTTCTACCTCTAGTAAAGCTGGTCCCAAGGGCCCTGTATGGGCCAGTAGGGTGTTCACAGTTGGAGATCGAAGAACAAAAAGTGGGGACAGCCCCAGAAAGGAAGGTAGTCTGGGATTCCTCAGAATTATTTTGAAAATGGTCCCAAATCTGATTTTTGGTTTTCCTTGCATGAACTCAGTTCCTGGCTCATATCAGATGCTGTCTTGCCTCTCCATCTCCTCTCATGTCATTTCCAGCTTGGCACCAAGGCTATGAGGAAAATATCATGGGCCCTTCCCTGAAGCCACCTGTAATCTTCAAGGCCTGGCCTGAGTCCCTCCTCTTCTTTGCTGCCTTCTCTAACTATTTCAGCCATTACTGAGTTTTCTTTCACTCGGATTGCCTCCAGCACTTGGAATCTTTCTCTATTGAGCAGTTAACTAATCAGACTTTCCAGGTGGCACAGTGGTGAAGAACCTGCTTGCCAATGCAGGAGATGTGGGTTTGATCCTTGGGTCAGAAAAATTCCATGAAGGGGGAAATGGCAACCCATTTTAGTATGCTTGCAGGGAGAATTCCATGGACAGAGGAGCCTGGCCAGCTACAGTTCATAGGGCCGCATAGAATTGAACACAACTGAGCACTCAGGCAAAATAATTGATATTGCACCACATTTCTGAGTGGGAGTCAAGACACTTATGTTTTAGCCCAAGTTCATTTACTAGGCAGGTGTCCTTGGCTTCCCTGGTGGCTCAGCTGGTAAAGAATCCGCCTGTAATGTGGGAGACTTAGGTTCTATCCCTGGGTTGGGAAGATCCCCTGGAGAAGGGAACGGCTGTCCACTCTAGTAGTCTGGCCTGGAATATTCCATGGACTGTATAATTGGTATTGCCCCACATTACTGAGTAGTAGCCAAGACACTTATGTTTTAGCCCAAGTTTATTTACTAGGTAGATGTCCTTAGATCATAATGCCTTTCTCACTTTTCTGGGTCTTATTTTTCTCATATAAAAAAACAGGATTAGGAAGATAATTTCTAAGATGACTTTTAATTTAATTCTATTACTTCTGCTGCTCAAGGAGATTTTCATTGTATATAGAACTTCTATCTTCTATCTTCCTCATGCTTAGCTAAGTGCTTTATGCAAAGAACTCAATTAATGAATACTTAGAGGCTGATTCAAGCCCCCAGAAAGTACAAATATTCTACCTTTTGTTCTATTCATCTTTTCATCTGTATCATCTATTCATCTATATCATCTATTCATCTCTATTCATCTTTCCCTATTCAACTTTGAATAGGGAAATTAATATCAAATACTTACTGTTTGTTGTGTTTGGGACTCAGTTTACAATTAACTCAAGGTTTTCTACATTTCTTACATCCAATAGTATTGTTAAATGTGAACTGGTGGTCAAAACACGATGCTGAAATCTCTGCAGTTTTAAGGATGCACATGTCTTCCTACATGACAATAATTCTACACTGGGGCAGTTTTATTTCCTAGGAGATATATGTAACAAGGACTAGACATTTTTGCTTCTCAAAATTAAGGAAGTGCTACTGGCATTAGTGGGTGTGGGCAAGGGATTCCATTAAACATTTTACAATCTGCAGGACAGCTTCTGACAACAAATAATTTTTTGGTCCAAAATATCAATAGTTCTGAGGTTGAGAAGCCCTATTACATGGTAGGGCTTGCCTGGTGTCTCAGTGGTAAAGAATCCACCTGCTGATGCAGGAGATGGGAGTCAGGAAGGCATGGGCTTGATCCCTGGTTGAGGAACTAAGATCCTTGCTGTGCCACATGGCCAAAAGGGAAAAAAAAATGCAAGAAAAATTTCAGGAATTCCCTGGTGGGTCCAGTGGGTCAGGAAGATCCTCTGGAGAAGAAAATGGCTACCCACTCTAGTATTCTTGCCTGGGAAATCCCATGGACAGAGGAGCCTGGAAGACTACAGTCTATGGGATCGCAAAAGAGTTGGACACAACTTAGGGACTAAACAACTACAACTATATAATGAGCCGCAGGAGGGCAGAGATTTTATTTGTTTGTTTGTCATCTTGTAATTTCATTTATTTTGTGTGTATTTTTGGCTGTGCTGGCTCTTTGCTGCTGCACTTGGGCTTTCTCTAGTTGCGGTGGGCAGGCTCATTGTGTGGCTTCTCTTGTTGCGGAGCACAGACTCTAGAGCACTTGGGCTTCAGTGTTGTGGCACGTGGGCTCAGTAGTTGCAGTTCCTGGACTCTAGAGCACAGGTTCGGTAGGTGTGGCACACAAGTTTAGCTGTCCTGCCGCATGTGGGATCTTTCCAAACCAGGGATTGAACTCATGTCTCCTACATTGGTAGACAGATTCGTTACCACTGAGCCACCAGAGAAGCCCATGGAGATTTTATCTTATTCATATTTGTTCCCTAGCGATCAATACTTATTTCTCCCATCCTCCAAACACTGACCTAATTCTATCAATCTGGTTTTAATATTAGGCACATTTTATGAAACTAAAATTGTTTCCAAATTGATCATCTATGTGGTTCTTTTAATTAGCATTTTTTAAATAACAAGAATATAAAATTAACTAAAACAAACAGCATTCTAACAAAGTTTAGCGACAGAGACTTTAATACTGTAGTTCTCTGAATATTGAGCCTGCATAAATTGAGTTTAATTATGGTAAGTAAATTGCATGAATATGAAGCGTGTTTCTAGACCTAAAGAAGAAAGAGTGATGATATCCAGCTTTTCCATAATTGAATTAGTGAGTGAAGAGAGGAGAGACATTTGGCAGTTCTGCCTTTAGTGTTAATATTTTTGTTTTCCCGACTTCTGCTTTTTTTATTTTTATTTTTGCCATGCTGCCTGGCTTATGGGATTTTAGTTCCCTGACTAAGGATTGAATCTGGGTCCCAGGAGTGAAAGTGCCAAGTCCTAACCATTGGACCTGCCAGGGAATTCCTGAAATTTTCCTTGCATTTTTTTGTTTTCTTTTGGCCACATGGCACAATCATTGGAATCTTAGTTCCCCAGCCAGGGATCAAACCCATGCCTTCTACAGTGGAAGCAAAGGATCTTAACCACTAGACTGCCAGGGAAGTCCCTCCAACTTTAGATTTGAGTATAGTACTGTTTTTTTTTTTTTTTCTTTAGTGATTTTCAGAATTTACTGACATTCCATTGTTATTTGCCAGTGATGGTATGGATATTTAGAAGATGCTAGTTACTAGACTGCTTGATCTATTTAATCAAACATGTATAGATTACTCTCATATACAAGGTCTTCTTGGAGAAGGGGATGGCAACCCACACCAGTATTCTGGCCTGGAGAATCCCATGGACAGAGGAACGTGGCAGACTACAGTCCATGGGATGGCAAAGACTCAGACATGACTGAGCAACTAACACACACAAGTTCTTCTCTGGTAAAGACTGAAGAATGAGGAATCTGCTCTTTTGCAATGTATCGGCAATTAGAATAGGTCTTAAGACTAGTAAGGAGAGATAAGGAAGCCTTCCTCAGTGATCAATGCAAAGAAATAGAGGAAAACAATAGAATGGGAAAGACTAGAGATCTATTCAAGAAAATTAGAGATACTCAGGGAACTTTTCATACAAAGTTGGGCACAATAAAGGACAGAAATGGTATGGACCTAACAGAAGCAAAAGATATTAAGAAGAGGTGGCAAGAATAGATATAAGGATTATACAAAAAAGATCTTCATAACCCAGATAACCACAATGGAGTGATCACTCACTTAGAGCCAGACTTCCTGGAATGAGAAGTCAAGTGGGCCTTAGGAAGCATCAATATGAACAAAGCTAGTGGAGCTGATGGAATCCCAGTTGAGTTATTTCAAATCCTAAAAGATGATGCTGTGAAAGTGCTGCACTCAATATGCCAGCAAATTTGGAAAACTCAGCAGTGGCCACAGGACTGGAAAAGGTCGGTTTTCATTCCAATCCCAAAGAAAGGCAATGCCAAATAATGTTCAAACTACCACATAATTGCATTCATCTCACATGCTAGCAAAGTAATGCTTAAGATTCTCCAAGCCAGGCTTCAACAGTATGTGAACCATGAACTTCCAGATGTTCAAGCTGGATTTAGAAAAGGCAGAAGAACCAGAGATCAAATTGCCAACATCCAAGAGTTCCAGAAAAAAACATCTATTTCTGCTTTATTGACTATGCCAAAGCTTTTGACTATGTGGATCACAACAAACTGTGGAAAATTCTTGAAAAATGGGAATACCAGACACCTGACCTGCCTCCTGAGAAATCTGTATGCAGGTCAAGAAGCAACAGTGAGAACTGGACATGGAACAAAAGACTGGTTCCAAATCAGGAAAGGAGTACATTAAGGCTATATATTTTCACCCTGTTATTTAACTTATATGCAGAGTACATCATGGACTGGATGAAGCACAAGCTGGAATCAAGATTTCCAGGAGAAATATAAATAACTTCAGATATGCAGATGACACAACCATTATGGCAGAAAGTGAAGAAGAACAAAAGAACCTCTTGATGAAAGTGAAAGAGGAGAGTGAAAAAGTTGGCTTAAAACTCAACATGCAGAAAACTAAGATCAAGGCATCTGGTTCCATTACCCCGTGGCAAATAGATGGAGAAACAGTGGAAACAGTGAGACACTTTATTTTGGGGGGCTCCAAAATCACTGCAGATGGTGACTGCAGCCATGAAATTAAAAGCTTGCTCCTTGAAATAAAAGCTATGAGCAACCCGGACAGCATGTTAAGAAACAGAGACATTACTTGCCAACAGAAGTCTGTCTAGTCAAAACTATGGTTTTTCCAGTAGTCATGTATGGATGTGAGAGTTGGACTGTAAAGAAAGCTGAGCGCTGAAGAATTGGTGCTTTTGAACTGTGATGTTGGAGAAGACTCTTGAGAGTCCTTTGGACTGCAAGAAGATCCAACCAGTCAATAGTAAAGAAAATCAGTCCTGAATATTCATTAAAAGGACTGATGTTGAAGCTGAAACTCCAATACTTTGGCCACCTGATGTGAAGAGCTGACTCATTTGAAAAGACCCTGATGCTGGGAAAGATTGAAGGTGGGAAGAGAAGGGGTTGACAGAGGATGAGATGGCTAGATGGCATCACCAACTCAATGGACAGGAGTGTGAATAAGCTTCAGGAGTTGGTGATGGACAGGGAAGCCTGTCATGCTGCAATCCATGGGGTTACAATGAATCAGACACAACGAAGTGACTGAACTGAACTGATCACAGGCTTTCTCTACTTGCAGAAAGCAGGGTCCACTCTCTGGTTGCGATGCATGGGCTTCTCATTGCAGTGGCTTCTCTTGTTGCAGAGCACAGGTTCTAGGGCCCCTGGGCTTCAGTAGTCATGGCACATGGGCTTAGTTGCTCCATGACATGTGGTATCTTCCCAGATCAGAGATCGAACCTGTCTCCCCTCCATTGGGAGGTGGATTCTTAACCACCGGCTCACTAGGGAGGGAAGTCCAAATAAAAAGTAATTTTAAAAGTTTATGAGGGGATTTTCCTGGTAGCTCAGCTGGCAAAGATTCTACCAGCAATGCAAGAGTCCCTGGTTTGATTCCTCTATTGGGAAGACCTGCTGGGAAAGGGATAGGTTACCCACTCTATTATCCTTGGGCTTCCCTGGTGGCTCAGCTGGTAAAGAATACACCTGCAATGTAGGAGAGCTGGGTTTGATCCCTGGGTTGGGATGATCCCCTGGAGAAGGAACAGCATCCCACACCAGTATTCTGGTCTGGAGAATTCCATGAACTGTATATCCCATGGAGTCACAAAGAGTTGGACACAGCTGAACAACTTTCACTTCCTGGTAGTCCAGTGTTAAGTATCTGCCTCCCAATCAATACAGGGAATACAGATTTGATCTCTGCTAAGTCGCTTCAGTCGTGTCCGACTTTGTGCGACCCCATAGACTGCAGCCCATCAGGCTCCACCATCCCTGAGGTTCTCCAGGCAAGAACACTGGAGTGGGTTGCCATTTCCTTCTCCAGATTTGATCTCTGGGCTGGGAGAATTCCACATGAGATGGGCAACTAAGCCTCTGTGTCACAGCTTCTGAAGCCTGGGTGCCCTAGAGCCTGTGTGCTGCAACAAGAAAAGCCGCTGCAATGAGAAACCTATGCATCCCAACTAGAGAGTAGCCCCTGTTCTCTGCAAACAGAGAAAGCCCACGTACACCAATGAAGACCCAGCGCAGCCCAAAAGAATAATAAATTAAAAAAAAATTTTTTTTAAAGTTTATGAGATAAGTGCAAATGAAGCCCTACTTCAAAGGAGGAGACATTATTTCCAACAGACGGGAATGGTTAGGGGAGATAAGTTAGGGGGGAAGTTTGGGATCAGGAAATATGGGTAGTCTTTATGGAGAAATGAAGTGCTGCTTTGGCCCAATAGTACTTGTTCTTCCTGGCCAGTAACAAAACTACCATTTCTTGTGTGTGGACCTTCTTAGAGCCTTTGATATTGTGAGTGAATCTCAAGATAAGGAGAGTATTCTGCACATCTCAGGTTTATTAGTACAGGGATCACTTCATTTGTCAGGATTACAGTTCCTTAAGACACATTCCAGAAAATGCTCTCTGTTTCAGTGGAGCTGAGTGAACGTGCAGCAAGGCAGGCCTTTGTACCTTTAATAGCACATTTGCTGAAGGAGAAGGGAAGTGTCTTCCCTGGTGGCTCAGTTGGTAAAGAGTCTGCCTTCAATGCAGGAGACCCGGGTTCAATCCCTGGGTCAGGAAGATCCCCTGGAGAAGGAAATGGCAATCAACTCCAATATTCCTGCCTGGAGAATTCCATGGACAGAGGAGCATGGTGGGCTACAGTCCATGGGGTCACAAGGAGACACGACTGAGTGACTAACACTTTTGTTTCACTTTGTATGTAACCAAGCTCATAGGCCATCACAAAGACTGAGGGAAGCGTGATCTGAAGACCAGGGTTGAGCAGAGAAAGGCCTCAGTCCTTTGGGTACCATGTAGGATTACACAAGTGTTTCATGTCTGTTTTCTCCATTATAATCTATATTAACAGACAGACTGGCTGCATCACCGAGCCTGTTCCTTGGCTGCTGCTAAACAGGAACCGTGTATGAAGACCAGGTATCCGGCTCTCTTGTTTTTGTTCTTCTGTTTTCCATTTGCAGATCAGGGATTTCATCTTTGGGATTATACTTTTCTTTCTTTTTAAAATAAAATAACTCTATCAGTTTTTAAAGGGGTACGAAATGCTTCTTTCATTGTAAATAATTGTTGTATAATAATATTTGGCAATGGGGTCCACTTGGAACTGAGGGGTCCCTAGGTCAAAATGTGGAACCTATTCTGACATCAAAGCCTCCTCTTTCCTCTCCAGAAGGCAGGGAACTGACACACCAGCTCGATCCAACACATGTTTTCTTGTAGCCGATGGTTATTTATTGTTGTTGCACACTCTGACAAGCAATGAGACAAGGCAGGGATGCAAAAATGTCTTGCCAAATGACTGCCTCCCCCAAGCATCTGTAAGGGAACATTATAAAATCACTGAATACTAGAGTTAAAGGCAACTTAGTGATAGATAAAAGAAAAACAAAACCAGATAAAAGAAACCATCTCCCCTAGATAAGAAAGGGGTAAACTGAGGCCTGGAAAGTTTAAGTGACCTGCCTTAATCAACCAGGCCATAAAGCAGATTTTGGACCTAGTATCTGACTCTTAACACAGCATTCATTTTCCTACACCATAAATTAAGATTCATGATCTGGATTTTATTATACTATGTAATCTCTATAAACACTTGCTTTTCTCACTTTTAGTTTGTCTGAATGTAAATTGGGACATTCTGCTACCCTTCCAGCACAGGGCCTTGGAGGTTTCCAGGTAGAATCACTGGATGTTTCTGGCAAAGTCGAGTTTGGATGGACTAGAACATAAGTCAATCAGCAACAGGGATTCAGTTTTGTTGGAAACCAACTGAGGTTGAAAAATGAAAGATAAAACTGCCAGGTAGTTGGAGTTTTAGTGAATCCAGAATATTGAGAAAGAGTTGAAGAATTTGGACCAAACTGCTCATTGTTTCTTGACTTGCTCAGCCCTGCTCAACACTACAGGGAAGTTTGGCAGAAAACGCTGGAAATGGGTTTAGTCTACAAATATCTTAACTGGTGAGATGGAAAGCATCATAGTGGCCAGCAGGAGACATTTCTGTCTTGAAATTATCCCAAACCTAAGAGTACAACCAGGGTGGAGGCAGCGTGTAAACATTCCTTAAACCAAAGAATCCCAGCTCTTTCAGGAAGTCCTCCTTGATTAAGTCAGGGCAAAAACCAGCTGAAACAATCTTAAGTCCATGCTTTTATTCTCAATATAGCCACTAAACAATTAACAAGTATTACTAAGCACCTGTGTGCCAGGCATTGGGGCATACAGAGCCTTTTAGAAGTGCTCTTTCCCCCGGGCAGGCCATCTTTTATCATGGAATTCCCAGAGGACTTCTAGGAATTATCCTTGACCTGCAGTTCAAGGACACTGCAACAAGTATCCAAGTATATCCTTGGCTTGTTGTGGAAGGGAACTTGAACTTGGTCCGCAACAGAAGTTCAGATACTCACACTCTTGTCTGGTGCACTGGGCTAGGGTGGCAGTCAGAAGTTGTGGATTCCTTGAGAGTAAATCGTCATGTGTGAAGAAAGTGGGCTCAGTGGTTCAGATAGAAGGTCATGGTCTGGAAGTTGGCTGCAAACAGTGGTTCCAGCTTTGGTTACAAAGTATACTTGACCCAATCAGCTGTCCCTCACTTTACGTGGGTGCTCATTTCATTCTACGGTGTATTATGCTATTTACATATCTTTTTCTCTATCTAGACCATAAATCTTTTAAAGACAAGGTATGTATTTTTAAAAATGCCTTTTTTTTTCTCTTTCCTCAAAGGAAATATATGTTCAGTATCAGATACTTAAAAAACAAACAAAACGAAAAAACAAGCAACTTTCTACTAATATTTTGTTGTTGTTTAGTTGCTAAGTCATGTCTGACTCTTTTGCGACCCCATGGACTGTAGCCTGCCAGCTCCTCTGTCCATGGAATTCTCCAGGCAAGAATCCAGGAGCAGGTTGCTATTTCCTTCTCCAGGGGATCTTCTTGACCCAGAGATTCTTTACCCTTGAGCCACCAGGGAAACATCCTATAATATCAGATCAGATCAGTCGCTCAGTCGTATCCGACTCTTTGCGACCCCATGAATCGCGGCACGCCAGGCCTCCCTGTCCATCACCAACTCCTGGAGTTCACTGAGACTCATGTCCATCGAGTCAGTGATGCCATCCAGCCATCTCATCCTCTGTCGTCCCCTTCTCCTCTTGCTCCCAGTCCTATAATATAGAAAGATCTAAATATATGTATAGACTCATACATATTCACATGCCTGTGGAACAATCACATAAAGGGATAATAAAATGGACTGTGGGTATACTGCTTTGTTATCTACCCTAAAATAACCATATATCTTTGTGCTATTAAATATTCAATAACACCGTCATTTTTAATAGCTTTAAAGCAATCCATCTGGTAAATATACCGTGATTTATTTAATTAAATTCCTAATAGACATTATTGCCAAGTTTTTATGGTTATTTTTAAAAATGCAATAAATACCATTGTGGCTAATTCTTTCCACATATCAAAGGTTTCTCCTTAGAACTGATTTTTAGAATAGAATTCATGGAACAAAATGTACAAGCTGGTGAAGTCTGACAAATATGCACAGCTGTGTAACAGTCATTGTAACTGTGATATAGAACATTTCTATCACCTCAGAAAGTTCCCTTGTGTCCATTTGCAGCCCATTCCCTCTCCCTATTTCTTGGCTCCTGTAAACCACTGACTTGCTTTCTTTCATTATAGTTCTGCCTTTTCTAGAATTTCATATAAATGAGATCATACAGTATATAGTTTATTTGTTTTTTGGGTATGACTTCTGTTACTTAGTATGATGCTTTAGAGATTCACATCCATATTGTGTGTTTATCTGTAGTCTGTTTCTTTTTATTATGGAGTAGTATTTATTGCAGGAGTGTATCACAATATGTTTATTTCATTCACCATCTGATGATTATTTATTTTTCTCCCAGTTTTTTGGCTATTATGAGGAAAGCTGCTATGAATATATGAGCACAAGCCTTTGTGTAAGCATGCATTTTCATTTTTTTTGAGTAAATATTTAGAATTTTAATTTCTGGGTCATATGGTAAATGTATGCTTAACTTTTTATGAAATCCAAATTTATGAGCATTTCAGTTGCCAATCCTTGGGCGTTGTCAGTCTTTTTGATTTTAGAAATTCTAGTGTTTAGAGTATTAATGGTGCTGTTTGATTATGATTTTAATTTGCATTTCCCTGATGACTAATGATGTGGTGACTCTTTTCCATCCAAGGGACTGTTCAAAGCATTTGTTCTTTCTGTTGTTGTTGTTTTCTTTTTAATGAATTGTAAGGGTTTTAAAAATACATTTTTGAGATTAGTTGTTTGTCGGTTGCTTCATTTGCTATTATTTTCTCCCATTCTGAAGGCTGTCTTTTCACCTTGCTAATAGTTTCCTTTGATGTGCAGAAGCTTTTAAGTTTAATTAGGTCCCATTTGTTTATTTTTGCTTTTATTTCCAATATTCTGGGAGGTGGGTCATAGAGGATCCTGCTGTGATGTATGTCAGAGAGTGTTTTGCCTATGTTCTCCTCTAGGAGTTTTATAGTTTCTGGTCTTACATTGAGATCTTTAATCCATTTTGAGTTTATTTTTGTATATGGTGTTAGAAAGTGTTCTAGTTTCATTCTTTTACAAGTGGTTGACCAGATTTGTACAAGCAACTCCTACAGCTCAACTCTAGAAAAATAAATGACCCAATCAAAAAATGGGCCAAAGATCTAAATAGACATTTCTCCAAAGAAGACATACAGATGGCTAACAAACACATGAAAAGATGCTCAACATCACTCATTATCAGAGAAATGCAAATCAAAACCACTATGAGGTACCATTTCACACCAGTCAGAATGGCTGCGATCCAAAAGTCTACAAATAATAAATGCTGGAGAGGGTGTGGAGAAAAGGGAACCCTCTTACACTGTTGGTGGGAATGCAAACTAGTACAGCCACTATGGAGAACAGTGTGGAGATTCCTTAAAAAACTGGAAATAGAACTGCCTTATGATCCAGCAATCCCACTGCTGGGCATACACACTGAGGAAACCAGAAGGGAAAGAGACACGTGTACCCCAATGTTCATCGCAGCACTGTTTATAACAGCCAGGACATGGAAACAACCTAGATGTCCGTCAGCAGATGAATGGATAAGAAAGCTGTGGTACATATACACAATGGAGTATTACTCAGCCATTAAAAAGAATACATTTGAATCAGTTCTAATGAGGTGGATGAAACTGGAGCCTATTACACAGAGTGAAGTAAGCCAGAAGGACAAACACCAATACAGTATACTAATGCATATATATGGAATTTAGAAAGATGGTAATGATAACCCTGTATACGAGACAGCAAAAGAGACACTGATGTATAGAACAGGCTTATGGACTCTTTGGGAGAGGGAGAGGGTGGGAAGATTTGGGAGAATGGCATTGAAACATGTGAAATGTCATGTATGAAACGAGATGCCAGTCCAGATTCAATGCACGATGCTGGATGCTTGGGGCTGGTGCACTGGGACGACCCAGAGGGATGGTATGGGGAGGGAGGAGGGAGGAGGGTTCAGGATGGGGAACACATGTATAATTTTTTTTAAATTAAAATTGAATAAAAAAAATACATTTTTATTGGAAGATCTTCAGTGGATACGTGTTTTACAAATATTTTCATATACTAGCCTGTGGATTGTCTTTTCATTTTCTTAATGGTGTCTTCAGAAGAGCAAAAGTTTTAAATTTTTATGAGATTCAATTTTAAAATAGTTTCATGCTTTTTTAAAATCCAGTTTAAGAAAACTTTGCCTAACCAAAGTAACTAAGATTTTTCTTTAATGATTTCTTCTGGAAATTTTATAGTTTTAACTCTTACTAAAATCACTGCAGATGGTGACTTCAGCCATGAAATTAAAAGACGCTTACTCCTTGGAAGGAAAGTTATGACCAACCTAGATAGCATATTGAAAAGCAGAGAAATTACTTGGCCAAAAAAGGTCCGTCTAGTCAAGGCTATGGTTTTTCCAGTGGTCATGTATGGATGTGAGAGTTGGACTGTGAAGAAAGCTGAGCACAGAAGAATTGATACTTTTGAACTGTGGTGTTGGAGAAGACTCTTGAGAGTCCCTTGGACTGCAAGGAGATACAACCAGTGCATCCTAAAGGAGATCAGTTCTGGGTGTTCATTGGAAGGATTGATGCTAAAGCTGAAACTCCAGTACTTTGGCCACCTCATGCGAAGAGTTGACTCATTGGAAAAGACCCTGATGCTGGGAGGGATTGGGGGCAGGAGGAGAAGGGGACGACAGAGGATGAGATGGCTGGATGGCATCACCATCTCGATGGACATGAGTTTGAGTGAACTCTGGGAGTTGGTGATGGACAGGAAGGCCTGGCGTGCTGCAATTCATGGGGTCGCAAACAGTCGGACATGACTGAGCAACTGAACTGAACTGAAAACTCAGTTTAGTTCTATAATCCATTTCAAGTTAATTTTTGTGTAGTGGAGAATGTAAGAGTTAAGATTTTTTTTTTCTTTTGATAATCAGTTATTTCGGTATGATTTGTTGGAAAGATTTCCTTTTCCTCACTGAATTGCCTTGGAACATTGTTTATATATATATATCTAAATGGTTTGTGGTTTTAGTTTCACCTAGATGGTCTATATGACCTTTAAAGAATTTAATAACATGGGTAACAAGAAAATAACATTGCCAGCAGTGTGCTATCAATTGTAACCTCTACTCTACTATGTAAAGACACTTTCCCTGCTTAGTCATCTTTTATCTGTCTGTATTTTAAAGGGTGGGTATAATCCCAGACCATTGTTTTTTAGGCCATCAGTTTTTATCTTTTTATCAGGCCAACCCCATCACTAATAGGTTGGTTGTGGAATCTAATAATTTTTTTTCATATTTTCATGTGGACCAGAAAGATTGGTATCAGAACTGATTTTACTCATTACTGAATGAGTCTTCAATAACTTGATTTTCTGCTGTTAATAATATTATAACTTCTCTTTTCTCCCCCGTTGTCCCTAAATTCAGACAGCTCGGTACTTAGGGCAACTCCGGTCACTCTGCATTTGAAACTAACCCATCACTTGCATTCTTGAACTTCCTCCAACCAAATTATTAAAAGAATGTATTCCTGAGGCGACTGCTCTGGTGATTACACTGACTTTTTTCTTTTTCAAGTGACAGGTGTTAGGACCATGACAATTATGACTCACTGGGGAAAAAAATCCTAAAACATTTTCTGCCCAGGACCTAAGCACCCAGGCTGTCTGGGATTTGCCGTATTTATTAATGTGGGAAGAAGATCTTATTTTCTTTATCACAACTCATTTAATGACAGTCCCTCTCCAGGCTGTCTGTGTATCTGGCCTGCCTAGGGAATCCTGAAGATTCAATACATTAATTTAGATTCTTCCTGGTTGCTAAGGGAAAAAGAGACCACGTGTGCCTCCAAGAGTTCAATTACCCCTGCAGAGCAGCACAGTCGGACTTGCCTTCAAGGATGGTATTTTTTTCATTAGGGGGGAGGTTAGCAATTCCTGACCAGAGAGCGCATAACACTGAAGTTATGAGTACCTCAAATTTCTCTGCCCTCCACAGAGAAGATGTTTTGGAACAATGTGCCTTCAAGACTTTAGACTCCCAGTGGGGAGACAGAATGGGGAAGTCACTAATTAAAACAGAGAATACTCAGTGTGGATTAAGAGGAAATGGCAACCCACTCCAGTGTTCTTGCCTGGAGAATCCCAGGGACGGAGGAGCCAGGAGAGCTGCCATCTATGGGGACGCACAGAGTCAGACACTTAGTGACTTAGCAGCAGCAGCAGCAGCAGAGGAAAAGTAAAAAATATACACATAAAATGCTTCCATACTAATAAAATAATATTTCACTATTATGTGCCAGATATTATGCTAGTACTATCACATACTACAAAATAATTATTTCAGTGATAATAATAATATTCAGTTGTCTAAAAAGTTCATTTGAGTTTTTCCATAAGATGTTATGGAAAGACCCAGACAAACCTTTTGGCCAACCCAATAATGTATTCTATAACACATGGTACCAAGCACTTATACAGACAACTTATTCATTGTTCAAGGTAGGTGCTATTGCCATCTTTATTTTTAGAACAGGAAACTGAAGCTCAGATGGAGTAAGCAACTTTGCCAAGGTTCTACTGAAGATGAGTGGTATAACGAGGATTCTGATTGACAGGATTATATTTTCCCCCTCTTTTTTTTTTTTTTATTCCTTTATTTCTCATGTGTTCCCCATCCTGAACCCTCCTCCCTCCTCCCTCCCCATACCATCCCTCTGGGTCGTCCCAGTGCACCAGCCCCAAGCATCCAGCATCGTGCATTGAACCTGGACTGGCATCTCTGTGATTATTCTATGGACAAATGCCTACAGAAGTTTGAACTGGAATAGCAGTCAGAGAAAACTTCAGAGAAGAGGCACTATGAGGTGTTCTTAGAGCACCAGTTCGAATCTGAACAGTGGAAATGGTAGGGAGAGAACGGACCTGGCATTGCAGGTAAAAGGTATAACGTAGGCTCCATGAGCATTTTCTCTTTTATCTGTGGATTCATCTCCCCAGTGCCCCATGCCTGTTTGCACATCTTGTATAGGCGTATGAACTATTGTATTGTCTTCTGACACAGCTGTTTCATTAAGGCCATGCTACCATAACTAGTATTGGGGTCCCCCTCTAAAAGGGAGGTGGATCTTTGAATTCACTATCTGTGGAAGAGATCACTGTTCTGACCGGACATTGATTCTCCTAATTTCGGAGAGGCAGCTCTTAGACAGGGAGACAACCTGCTTCTTTTAAGTCTGTGTCTTTGTGAATCTGGACTTTAAGATGGGCTTGCGGGCCTTACCGAGAAGTGAGAAAAGGTTTTTCGCCTTTATCTGGAGTCAGAGGGGCCACATCAAGAGACTCCCACAAAAGATATTTTGGAAAACACAGCTGGAGGTATTCTGGAAGATAGATTATCTTGCTTCATATTACTCTGTTTTCCTTTGGTGACCTGAGAACCTCAGCAAAAGTTTTATTTGAATGCTTAAACTTGATCTTGGCTATGCTATGCCATTTGAGTCTAAAAACAGTAATGCCCTCTGTGGTCAGACTGATGGGGTAGCAGTAATTCATTTTTTCTCCTCACCCTTCCTCTCTCTCCTGCCTCTCTTCTCTCTTCTCTTCTTCTCTCACCTCTGCACATGCCTACTGGAAGAACCAGGTATATATAGTCAAAGCTATGGATTTTCCAGTAGTCATGTCTGGATGTGAGAGTTGGACCAAAAAGAAGGCTAAGCGCTGAAGAATTGATGCTTTCAAACCATGGTATTGGAGAAGACTCTTAGGAATCTCTTGGGGGATCAAACCAGTTAATCCTAAAAGAAATCAACCCTGAATATTCATTGGATGGACCGATGTTGAAGCTGAAGCTCCAATACTTTGGCTGCCTGATATAAAGAGCTATCTCATTAGAAAAAAGACCCTGATGCTGGGAAACATAGAAGGCAGGAGCAGAAGGGGTCAACAGAGGACAATATGGTTGGATGGCATCACCAACTCAATGGTCATGAGTTTGAGCAAGCTCCGGGCGATGGGGAGGAACGGGGAAGCCTGGTGTGCTGCAGTCCATGGGATTGCAAAGAGTTGGACAAGACTGAGCAACTGAAGAACAACTGGAAAAAACCATAGCTTTGGCTTTATGGACTTTTGCTGACAAACAATGATAGTGCATAATAAATAACCACAAACTTCATTAACGTGTAGTAGTTAACATTTGTTTTGTACATGAGTCTGTAGGGTAAAGCTAATGTCATCTGGACAACTTTCAGAAAACTAAGATCATGGCATCTGGTCCCATTACTTCATGGCAAATAGATGAGGAAACAGTGAAAACAGTGAGAGACTTTATTTTGGCGGGCTCCAAAATCACTGCAGATAGTGACTTCAGCCATGAAATTAAAAGACGCTTGCTCCTTGGAAGAAAAGTATGACCAACCTAGACAGCACATTAAAAAGTAGAAACATTACTTTGCCAACAAAGGTCCGTCTAGTCAAGGATATGGTTTTCCAGTAGTCATGTATGGATGTGAGAGTTGGACTATAAAGAAAGCCATTTTAGCTGGTTTCACTCTTGTGGCCAGCTCTGGGACAGCTGTGTGGTCTTGTCATCTTGGTTAGGCTTGCTCACATGTCTGTGGTTTGGCTGCTGCTGCTAAGTTGCTTCAGTCATGTCTGACTCTGTGCGACCCCATAGATGACAGCCCACCAGGCTCCCTTGTCCCTGGGATTCTCCAGGCGAGAACACTGGAGTGGGTTGCCATTTCCTTCTCCAATGCATGAAAGTGAAAAGTGAAAGTGAAGTCACTCAGTTGTGTCTGACTCTTAGCGACCCCACGGACTGCAGCCTACGAGGCTCCTCCATCCATGGAATTTTCCAGGCAAGAGTATTGGAGTGGGCTGCCTAGTTATTGTCTAACTGGGTATAACCTCGGCTTGGAGTTTTTCTTTGTTTCATTTCTTGCTCCCCCTACGGCATGCTAGCCTAGGCATGTCCATCTCATGGCATGGCAGAGGACCCAAGAGCAACAAGCAGAAGCGTGTAAGTGGTCTTGAAGTGTCTACACATGTCATTCTACAAACATCCTGTTGGGAAAGCAAGTCATAGGACCAGAGTTGTAGGGCCTTGGATATGTGAAAAATCAAGGCCATTAGTGCAACCAACCTGCCACAGTGGTGGTGCTCATGTCTCCTCTCACTTTTCTATCTCCCATTAATTTGTGAGATCAGTTAAGTTCAGTCACTCAGTCATGTCTGAGTCTTTGTGATTCTACAGACTGCAGCACACCAGTCCTCCCTGTCCATCATCAACTCCTGGAGTTTAATCAAACTCATGTCCACTGAGTCAGTGATGCCATCCAACCATCTCATCCTCTGTCGTCCCCTTCCCTCCCACCTTCAATCTTCCTCAGCATCAGGGTCTTTTCAAATGAGTCATTTCTTCACATCAGGTGGCTGAAGTATTGGAATTTCAGCTTCAACATCAGTCCTTCCTATGAATATTCAGGACTGATTTCCTTTAAAATTGACTGGTTGGATTTCCTTGCTGTCCAAGGCACTCTCAAGAGTCTTCTCCAACACCACAGTTCAAAAGCATCATTCTTCAGCACTCAGCTTTCTTTATAGTCTAACTCTCACATCCATACATGACTACTGGAAAAACCATAGCCTTGACTAGATGGACCTTTGTTGTAATGTCTCTGTTTTTTAATGTGCTGTCTAGGTTGGTCATAATTTTCTTTCAAGGAACAAGCGTCTTTTAATTTCATGGCTGCAGTCACCATCTGCAGTGATTTTGAAGCCCCCCAAAATAAAGTCTCTCACTGTTTCCACTGTTTCCTCATCTATTTGCCATGAAGTAATGGGACCAGATGCCATGATCTTAGTTTTCTGAAAGTTGAGTTTTAAGCCAACTTTTTCACTCTCTTCTTTCACTTTCATCAAGAGGCTCTTTTGTTCTTTTTCACTTTCTGCCATAAGGGGGGGTCATCTGCATATCTGAGGTTATTGATATTTCTCCTGGAAATCTTGATTCCAGCTTGTGCTTCATCCGGTCCAGCATATCTCATGATGTACTCTGCACAGAAGTTAAATAAATGGGGTGACAATATACAGCCTTGACGTACTCCTTTCCTGATTTGGAACCAGTCTGTTGTTCCATGTCCAGTTCTAACTGTTGCTTCTTGACCTGCACACAGATTTCTCAGGAGGCACATCAGATGGTCTGGTATTCCTATCTCTTTAAGAATTTTCCACAGTTTGTTGTGATCCACACAGTCAAAGGCTTTCGCATAGTCAATAAAGCAGAAGTAGATATTTTTCTGGAACTCTCTTGCTTTTCTGATGATCCAGCAGCTGTTGGGAATTTGATCTCTGGTTGCTCTGCATTTTCTAAATCCAACTTGAACATCTGGAAGTTCACGGTTCACGTACTGTTGAAGCCTGGGTTGGAGAATTTTGAGTATTACTTTACTAGCATGTGAAATGAGTGCAATTGTGTGGTAGTTTGAGCACTCTTTGGCATTGCCTTTCTTTGGGATTGGAATGAAAACTGACCTTTTCCAGTCCTGTGGCTGCTGCTGAGTTTTCCAAATTTGCTGGCATATTGAGTGTAGCACTTTCACAGCATCATCTTTTAGGATTTGAAATAACTCAACTGGAATTCCATCACTTCCACTAGCTTTGTTCACAGGGATGCTTTCTAAGGCCCACTTGTCTTCGTATTCCAGGATGTCTGGCTCTAGGTGAGTGATCACACCATTTTGATTATCTGGGTCATGAAGATCTTTTTCATACAGTTCTTTGCCAAAGAATTGATGCTTTTGAAATGTGGTATTGAAGAAGACTCTTGAGAGTCCTTTGGACTGCAAGGAGATCCAACCAGTCCATTCTAAAGGAGATCAGTCCTGGGTGTTCTTTGGAAGAACTGATGCTAAAGCTGAAACTCCAATACTTTGGCCACCTGATGCGAACAGTTGATTCATTGGAAAAGACCCTGATGCTGGGAGGGATTGGGGGAAGGAGGAGAAGGGGACGACAGAGGATGAGATGGCTGGATGGCATCACTGACTTGATGGACGTGAGTCTGGGTGAACTCCGGGAGTTGGTGATGGACAGGGAGGCCTGGGGTGCTGCAATTCATGGGGTCACGAAGAGTCAGCCACGACTAAGTGACTGAATTGAACTGAACTGAACTGAACTCTGTGTATTCTTACCACCCCTTCTTAATATCTTCTGTTTCTGTTAGGTCCATACCATTTCTGTCCTTTATTGTGCCCATCTTTGCATGAAAATTTCCCTTGGTATCTCCGATTTTCTTGAAGAGATCTCTAGTCTTTCCCATTCTATTTTTTTTCTTCTATTTCTTTGCACTGATCACTGAGGAAGGCTTTCTTATCTCTCCTTGCTCTTCTTTGGAACTCTTTATTCAAATGAGTGTATCTTTCTTTTTCTCTTTTGCCTTCGTCTCTCTTCTTTTCATAGCTGTTTGTAAGGCCTCCTCAGACAACTATTTTGCCTTTTTGCACTTCTCCTACTTTTGCATTGTGAGATAATTATCCAATAATTGACCAGTTTTTCTTTACCTACTTTCCTTAAATAGAAAATGATTCTTGAACTAGAGGACTTGGGGCTGATAGGTCTGGCTGCCTCTTCACATGAAGATAATCCCTGCATTGACAATTTCAGAGAAGAGGAGTTTGCTTCTTTATACTGTGTGTATTCGTATCCTGGTATTATGATCATCCACAAGATCCCATGTTGAAGAATTTTCCTCAGTACAGTGGTCCTCAATATTTCTGAGGCTGAAAACTTATCTCCAGTAACAAAGTACTCACAGAGCCTTCCATGATATTAGCCATAGCAAACTGAGAAAATGCATAATAGCAAAGAGTTATTCTAAATTACAACATGTTTAGACTAATTTATATTTTTAAATATCAGTAATATCTATATCCATATACATTTTGAAAATAATGATACTTATCTACATGAGATATTATTTATGTATTTTACAGATAGTGCAGTGTGTGAATATGGATCCTCTGATTCTTTGCAATAACTCTGAAGCTTCTCTCCCAATTATACACAAACTGCTGTGATCTTTTACCTAGTCTTAGTGATAAAGTTTTTTATTACATTTTTACAAAATGTTTTAGTCACTCAATGGTGTCCAACTCTTTGCAAACCCACGGACTTTAGCCTGTAGCCCACCAGGCTACTCTGTCCTTGGAATTCTCCAGGCAAGAATCCTGGAGTGGGTAGCCATTGTCTTCTCCAGGGGGGTCTTCCACACCCAGTAATCAAACCTGGGTTTCCTGCTTTGCAGGCAGATTCTTTACCATGTGAACCACCAGAGAAGCCCAAGAATACTGGAGTGGGTAGCCTATCCCTCCTCCAGTGGATCTTCCTGACCCAGGAATCGAACCTGGGTCTCCTGCATTGCAGGCGGATTCTTTACCAACTGAGCTACTAGGGAAACCCATTTTACAAAATATCTCATAGTAAATGAAGGGAAAGTCTTTCAGAGCTATGACAGTCTTTTACAGATGCAGGGGTCCAGTAGCAACATCTCTGCTTTCTAGAAAGACCCTTAAGCACATAGAGAAAGTGCTGACCCTTCAGTCAGGGATCTGAAAACTTCCCCAAACCTCCTAAACTTCTCTTTCCAGATTTTTGTTTCACAATTTTCTTTACAAAATGCTTTCCTCTTCTGAAAACACACATTTTTCTCATTTCTGTTTTTTGCTTGATATAAAATATCCTCTCTGTGTTGGACACCTACCTGTCCCTCAAGACCAGACTCATCCCATCCTTAAGACTTTCTCTAACTTGGTCATCAGCCTGCCTTTTATTTCTTGGTTCCTTGCATCTCCTTATATTTGACTTACTTAGATTTACTCTGATTCAGTTCAGTTTACACTCGTTTAACACTTTCAGAGTATCACCCATCAGTCCAGGTTCCAGGGTTACAGAGTAAAAACCCTGTCTCTGCTGCTAATAAACTCAGTTGCTCCTCTTATACATTTTAGACCCCCAACTCTGTAGCACGTGTTTTATTTTCATATGGCTTATGGCATCAAGCAGATAGCAGTTGTTTTAAAATACATTTTGAATTGAAATAATAAAAAAGAGGTAACTGGTGAGATTTCCTCTGAAGAATTGTGTATTAAAGGTCTTAAAAGTACATATACACAATAGAGTATTACTCAGCCATTAAAAAGAATACATTTGAATCAGTTCTAATGAGGTAGATGAAACTGGAGCCTATTATACAGAGTGAAGTAAGCCAGAAAGAAAAACACCAATACAGTATACTAATGCATATATATGGAATTTAGAAAGATGGTAACAATAACCCTGTATACTATGCTAAGTCGCTTCAGTCGTGTCCGACTCTGTGCGACCCCAGAGACGGCAGCCCACCAGGCTCTGTCATCCCTGGGATTCTCCAGGCAAGAATACTGGAGTGGGGTGCCATTTCCTTCTCCAGTGCATGAAAAGAAAAAAGTGAAAGTGAAGTCGCTCAGTCGTGTCCGACTCTTAGCGGACTGCAGCCTACCAGGCTCCTCCATCCATGGGATTTTCCAGGCAAGAGTACTGGAGTGGGGTGCCATTGCTGTATACGAGACAGCAAAAGAGACACTGATGAATAGAACAGTCTTTTGGACTCTATGGGAGAGGAAGAGGGTGGGATGATTTGGGAGAATGGCATTGAAACATGTATAATATCATATATGAAACGAGTCGCCAGTCCAGGTTCGATGCACGATACTGGATGCTTGGGGCTGGTGCACTGGGACGACCCAGAGGGATGGTATGGGAAGGGAAGAGGGAGGGGGGTTCAGGATGGGGAACACATGTATACCTATGGCGGATTCATTTTGATATATGGCAAAACCAATACAATACTGTAAAGTTAAAAAATAAAATACAATAAAAAAAGAAAGACTGACTTCTGTGACATTAGAATGTTTCTCTCTGGTCATAGTGAGGGGCTAATTAGAAGACAGTAAAGCCAAGTGTTGACTCAGTATTGAACCTGGACTAGTGGCTGAGGGTTGTACCCTAAGCCTGGGGGGAGGGTGGAAGGTAAATGATTTTTAACTGGGAGTTTGAAGAGGGAGAGGTTGATCAAAGGATCTCTTAGAGCCAGACTGTGAAGGCTCTGTGGAGGCTCTGGTCATGGTTCATTGTGTTGATTGTACTGTATGAACACTGACAGAATCAGAAAGAGAATATCTGGATTTGGAGTTTAAAGAAATGGATATCTCAGTTAATTTTTGGCTCCATTATCTGTATGTCAAATATTTTGACTGCCTCTCTTCCACAGCCTCTGGTGGAAGCACAGCAGACCAGAATCTCTTAGAAAGTCCCCTATAGGGTGGCAAAAGGGGCTGTCATAAAAGATGCTCGATAAAGACTCCAGTTGGCTGTAAGTTTTTCAGTGAAGTGACTTCAGTGGGTCATTGACTTTCCTGCCAATCAAAAGCACAGATGTCAATGGAGGAGGCAAGAAAAGTAGATGTTTGTGGACACACAAACATTCATTTATAGTCTGTCTTTGAGCAAACAGGTCCCACCAAGGCTCCAGTGTTCCACTTACAGTTTGTGTTTGTGCTAAGTCACTTCAGTTGTGTCCAACTCTATGCAACCCCAGGCTTCCCCAGGCTTCTCTGTCCATGGGTATTCTCCAGGCAAGAACACTGGAGTGGGTTGCCATTCGCTCCTCCAGGGGATCTTCCCAACCCAGGGATGGAACCCATGTCTCTTATGTCTCCTGCATTGGCAGACAGGTTCTTTACCACTAGCACCACCTAGGAAGCCCTCCACTTATAGGTCTAGCCACAAATACTCATTGAAAATCCATTCTAAGTCACAGCCATTCCTAAGACTGTCTGTTTTCCTTAGGCAGCTTGCTTAAACGCCTTGAATTTCAGTTCTCTTACTTTTAAAATATAGATGAGAGTAGCTATGCCACCAGAAATTTTTACTGAGGTATACCTATTATCTTGTTTTGTTTCAGTGTCATAGAAAGGTGGGAAATCTAAAAGGTAATATTCCTTTTCCTTTGCATGCTCCTCACTCTCTATATCCAGGTCTTTGTGTTCTGTGCTCCCTGGTCCCTGAGGGAATTCAGTTTCCCGTAGATTAGGCATCCCTCTCCCCCGAGGCCACTACCACCCAGAGCTTTGTTTGGAAGCCCGGGATTGCTATGAAGAGTCAAGAGGGAATCAAGTGGTGGTTGATTTTTAGCCATCTCAGGTGGGGGCTGAACCAAATTTGATTTTAAAGAAATAAAAGAGTGTGATAAAATTGCATGCTGGGTTGTGAAGGAAGCTCACACACCATCGTTCTATCAGAGTTAGTGTGAGAACTGAAATCAGTTAATGTAGGTGAAACCACCTGGTGCAGTGGCTGATGCATAGTCTAAACCCAATAAATGTTTACTTCTCTTTTCTACCTGTTTATTTGTGTTTTGTATCCAGGAAACACCCATCAGTTGAGCCATTTGAAATTCAAATATCTACACTTTTTAGACCAGCTGTCAGTAAACTGGGTTATTTGGACCTCTAGTATGCACAGAAACTCTTCAAAGTATTGAGTGCAGTGAGAGAGATTTAGGGAATTTGTTTTTAAATCCTAAAGCTCCATATTTGCTTTTTTCTAAAATGGATCAGCCTGGTGTGGATGCCAGTTCTCTTTCTCAATCTTTCCTTTTAAAATCATCTTTCTATTGCTTGACAAAAGAATAGCACGCCTCCTACCATTTCCAAATCTTACTATAGTGTGTTGCCTGGGGAGAGGGTACCTCGTATAAAACAAAAAGCAGAAATTAGAAAAATATGTGTTGGCAGAGGAGAGCATTTTTGTGAAGGAAATTGTGAAAGAAGCATCTAGAAAAGAAAGCGTAGTCCCAGTTTAGGTGGTTTTCAAATCCCTGGCTGCAGAGCTGTTGTATAAAGCAAAGAGGTTGCTACTATCTTCCTCATCTTGTGAAAGACTGTCATAGCTCTGTTGGTCTTCCTGTTGCAACTTTAGCCCTACATTTCTTATGAAGCATTTTGTAAAATATGTAATATATATTATGTTTATATATTATTGAAAGATATGTGTCCAGGAAAATTTTACTTTTCATGTTGAATAATTATTTTCAAACTTTGTAATATATTTATGTTGTTTGGAATAGTTGTGTACTGCTGATAATTTTAATGGCTCACTCAATCTAGAAGAAATTATAAATGTAAGAGAATTATGAATATAAGAAATTAAAAACATAAATACATATTTCAGATAATGTACATATTTTTGTTAAAGACAATGATGATAGGGTGATCAGTAAAACATAATGATAAATTCATTTAGATAAATTCTACAGGGGCATATTCTGATGACCAAAAATAAAAGCAACAAAGTAAACATGTTAAAGAAGTGTTCATTTACCTATTTTCAAATGGATGGGTATCAAGTCACTGTAGTATTTAGATTTCACTGAACAAATTTATAAAGGGATGCAATAGTTGTTTTTAAATGCTATTAATAATACATTGGAAATATCACCCTTTGCAACTATTTAAATTTTTGGTGAAAAACTTTGGAGAATTACTTAAAAAATGTGTGAATGGGTATATAGTTTTCAATCTTGGGAAGGGTAAGTAATCCAAAAGTTTAAAAATCACTGTTATAGGAAATGCACAAAATGAAGTTTGGCTAACAGTGCTGATTTTCTCACAGTAGGTAACAGAATAGTTGGGAAAAATCAAGAGCAGTGAAGAAGGGATAATTAGTAGCACATATATTCTTGCTTGGAAAATCCCATGGACAGAAGAGCTTGAGGGGTCTATAGTCCATGGGGTACCCAAAAAATCACACAGGACTTAGCTGACTAAACAACATATGCGCTATAGTGGATGTACCATAGAGGGGCTTTGGAAGACTGAGAGCTAGAGAGACCTTTGTAGGGGTTATCAGGAAGTGACTCTTGGAACAAACGCAGAAAATACAAAATGGCAACAGCTGCTTAACTGCCTTATGATCCAGCAATCCCACTGCTGGGCATACACACTGAGGAAACCAGAATTGAAAGAGACACGTGTACCCCAGTGTTCATCACAGCACTGTTTATAACAGCCAGGACATGGAAGCAACCTAGATGTCCATCAGCAGATGAATGGATAACAAAGCTATGGTACATATACACAGCGGAGTATTACTCAGCCATTAAAAAGAATACATTTGAATCAGTTCTAATGAGGTGGATGAAACTGGAGCCTATTACACAGAGTGAAGTAAGCCAGAGAGAAAAACACCAATACAGTATACTAATGCATATATATGGAATTTAGAAAGATGGTAACAATAACCCTGTATACGAGACAGCAAAAGAGACACTGATGTATAGAACAGTCTTTTGGACTCTGTGGGAGAGGTAGAGGGTGGGATGATTTGGGAGAATGGCATTGAAATACATATAATATCATATATGAAATGAGTCGCCAGTCCAGGTTCGATGCACGATACTGGATACTTGGGGCTGGTGCACTGGGACGACCCAGAAGGATGGTATGGGGAGGGAGGAGGGAGGAGGGTTCAGGATGGGGAACATATGTATACCTGTGGCGGATTCATTTTGATATTTGGCAAAACCAATACAATATTGTAAAGTTTAAAAATAAAATAAAGTTAAAAAAAAAAAGTTGGCTCCACAAAAATTTAGCCAGATAGTTGCAGCAAGTTGGTTTGGGGCAACAGCTACTGTCAGGATAGGCTTCCAGTGAGATGGGGCTGCTTCCTTCAAGCACAGCTGGTGAGTTGGGGTTAGTGCTGGTGGAGAGGAGTCCTGATGATTTTACTTAGGAGATGCTGAAAGCAAGGCTGTTTCTGACTACTCATAGTTCAGCTCCTGTAAGAGCAGTGTGTGTGTCTTACACACACATAAGTAAAAGCAGCTCAGAATTTTACACATCAGTTAGGAAAAGGTATAGAGTGATCATATGATGCTATTTATATTTTGAAAAGACTAAGCATTTCCCAACAGCTACTCTTGGCTATAGAGGAAAATCTCACTTTCGTCTGGCATTCAGTGACTTCTCCATCCATATTTCTTATTTTATTTTCCATCTTTTCTCTGCGTGGAATAGCAGCTTAATCTGGTTGTTTCTCTGTCATCCTGAATATGACTTTAGGATTCAGTAGGTACCAGATTAAGATACACAAAAAGTATGACAGGAGGTTACTTTTGATAGGGCAGTCAGGAAGAATTCATAAAAAACGTGACATTTGAACTGATCCTTGACATATTGGATTTTCAGGCATGGGCTTAAAATTAAATATTGAGCTATTGATGAGAGACTAGGTGTGGCCTAGATTTCTAGGACATTTATTCTAATAAAAGACATGGGAAACCTTCTGCATTTTTAAAAAAATCATTACATACTGCACCAGTGTGGCAATAATTCCTACATTAGATGTGTGTTTAGGTTCCTGTCCACTCATGGAGTTATGAAGTAGGTACTTCCTGAAATTCAATCCACCAAGTAGGCAGAATTTGGTATTGGCTAGTTCTGGAAAGTTATGACCAAACTAGATAGCATATTAAAAAGCAGAGACATTATTTTGCCAACAAAGGTCCATCTAGTCAAAGCTATGGTTTTTCCAATGGTTATGTATGGATGTGAGAGTTGGACTGTGAAGAAAGCTGAGCACTGAAGAATTGATGCTTTTGAACTGTGGTATTGGAGAAGACTCTTGAGAGTCCCTTGGACTACAAGGAGATCCAACCAGTGCATCCTAAAGGAGATTAGTCTTGGGTGTTCATTGGAAGGACTGATGTTGAAGTTGAAACTACAATACTTTGGCCACCTCATATGAAGAGTTGACTCATTGGAAAAGACTCTGATGCTGGGAGGGATTGGGGGCAGGAGGAGAAGGGGACGACAGAGGATGAGATGGCTGGATGGCATCACCGACTCAATGGACATGAGTTTGGGTGAACTCTGGGAGTTGGTGACAGACAGGGAGGCCTGGCGTGCTGCGATTCATGGGGTAGCAAAGAGTCGGACATGACTGAGTGACTGAACTGAACTGAGTTCTGCTTAGTATCCTAATTGTGGTGGTTTATTATTATAATAGAACAACTCCATTCTTGTACTTCACCTACAGCATTTTAATATAGGTGTTATCTAGGAGTATCCCTGGACAAAACAGTAATTCAAGTTTATTTATTGTCAATTAAGGATAAAAAAAAAAAAAAGACCCTGAAGGAGGAATCTGAGACTGCACACTCTAGATCTGACAGTGTCACTGAGTAGCAGGATGCTAATAAAAACAAAATAATGACTTTTCCCAGCCTTAGTGTCCCTGCTAAGTCACTTCAGTCGTGTCCGACTCTGTGCAACCCCATAGACGGCAGCCCACCAGGCTCCCCCATCCCTGAGATTCTCCAGGCAAGAACACTGGAGGGTCCCTACTAGTGGCTATATATAGTAACAACTTCCTTTCTTATTTATAAGAGTGCAGTGAGGATTAAATATGTTAATACATGTGAAAATATCTCCAAGGAATTTAAAAAGTCCCCAAAATGCAAAGAATCAAATTCTAGATTTCTTATTCTTTCTGAGGATACAGTGAGATAACCTGATTGCTAATCAGTCATTCAAATGCATTAGGTGGTATAGACAAAGCCCATGAGAGGTGAAACTTTTTTTCTATTTCCAGAACAGTGAAATATCACATAGCAGGTACTCACTGTATATTTAGAAAAGGAAGGAATAAATGAGTGACTGGAGCATTCGAGGGCCTCCCTCTAGCTGTCTGATCTGGCTGCCAAAGCTCGGTATCTAGGTGACTGGCTTAGTAGAGTCTGTGAACTGTGTGTTTGCTTAAGGATACCTTGATTCCACCTGACTTTTCTCCCTGACTATTTTGATAATAGTAATAGCTAACAATGCTTGAGAACTAAATATGTGCTGGGAGCAGTGAGGTACTTTACATGAACCTTTGGTAATCCTCCCAACCCTGAAAAGATGTGTATCCTTATTTTAAACACCAGAAATTCATACTCAGAAAGGCTAAGTAACTTATAAAAAATCATACAGATGACATACCAACTTGGATCAGCTAGATTATGCTGTGATAATAAACAGCCTTTATATCTCAGTGACTTAAAACACAAAGGTTTGTTTTTTGCTTGTTTCACGTATTCATACTGAGTCAGCAGAAGGGCCCTGCTTGTCATCCTTAGGGATCCAGGCTGCAGATCAGCAACTATCACAAATATTGCTGTACCAGTAGAACAGACACCTCTAGAGAGTGTCATACCAGTAATAACACTTGGCCTCTGAGTGGCATAAAGCCCCTTTTCTCAAAATGCATTGGTCAAGGTTAGTCATATGACTTGACCCAACTGTAGGCAAACTAGGAAAATGTACCTCATTACGTACCTCTGGGTGACATTTCGAGGGTGATGCAAATAACTCCCAGAGCTAGTAAGTGGAAGACTTGGTTTACAAATTCAAGCATTACCTACTTAAAAATCAGTTTTATATCACAAAACCACATTGCTTTCCTCAGCTTACCTAGAGGTTTGGGAATGGGGAATATCCATTTGACTTTTAATGAGGGTTGTATTTTTGAGGCAACTTATGGCCTATGGTGTATCTTCCTAAATTGAGAATAACTCTTTCTTCTCAGGTTGTCACATCAGCAGACATGACCCCTTTGGCCCATGGTAGATGAGGTTTGAAAGTCAGACCCTGGTAAGAGAGGCATGGCCCCTATCCATGCTGTCTCCTGCTTGTTTTATCTATAGCAGAAATGGTGTCATTAACACGATTTTCCTCTCTTCCAGGTGCAGAGCTCATGGAGTGACCTAGCAGTTGGCAGAGTGTGCCCTGAACTACAGAAGTTGTATCAGTGGGCCAGAAGCAGGCCTTTTTGCAGACTTGGAATGAGTTGATGACAAAGGCCTTTCAATACTGCTGAGACTCTAAGTTAAGATCATTCACATTTCCATCTTTGTAGGCAGTCTATGACGTGACTTTGGAGACCGCCCAGCTGAAATTCTCTGAATTGGAATTCAAGATCTTTGAAATTAGCCCTGGCTCTATCACTTGCTGTGTGACCTTGGGCAAGTAATTTAATCTCTCAGAAGTCTGAGTTTTCTCATCTGGAAAAAGAATTCCAGTTCCAACATTCTCATTTTTAAGATGAAAACTGCCTATCTGTACATTGCGTGAGTGGCTAACATTTGAGTAGCAGTTAATATTTTACAAAGCTTTTCTTCAGCTGCCTTGCTATGAAGATGTGATTACTGCAATTTTCCCAGTGAAGAAACGGTCTTGTAGGATCAGGTGACTTGCCCAAGGTCTCACAATTGATCAACAGCAGAGGTAGGACTTAAACATAAATCTTCTATCTCCAAGTCTGGCATTCTTTCCCCGGTCTGAGTTCATGATTGAGTAGTCCACAGCATGTGAAAAAGAACCCAGAATTAAAGACAGTGAGTGGCAGAGAGGAAATGGTAGAGGATTTAAGTCCTTAAAGATTAACTTTGAATCCAGGCTCTGCCATTTACTGGTTTAGAGGTTCCTAGAAAAGTCTTTTTTTTTTTCTTTCCTATTTGGTAAAAGTGGACAGGGCTGATAGTCACCTGGAACACACTGGTACAGCCATACTGCTTACTAAAATATTGGGACCCTTCTGTACTGTTTGATGGCTAGCCATTCCATCTCTCCCCCTCCTTTCAGATCCACCCAATATTCCCATGATTCAGTAACAGGAGCGTTAATGTGGTATGCAGCCAGGGACATTAAGGATCCCCTCCATTTCAGGGAGCTGTGGTTGGTCCCAAACCATTTTGGTTGTTAAAAAATTTTAATGTCAACACTGATTAGGGATAATAATGATAACATTCTTCCCCACGTCAGTAGGTTGCTATTGAAGATCAGATAATATAAAACAATGAAGATGACAGATCAGCTATAAATCTTAAAAGAAATATTTTTTTAAAAATGTTGTAGCAATGACCTCTGGGAAAGAAGTTCTATTGTACAGAAAATAACATGTAAGATTTTTACCTTGGCGAGATTGCTGCCTATTCATCTATTGAAGATTATCAGATGGTAAATGAACTTAGTTTGCATTTTTAAAATTTCATTTATTTCTTTATTTTTGTCTGTGCTGGTCTTTGTTGCTGCTTTTCTCTGGTTGTGGCAAGTGGGGGCTACTCTCCAGTTGCGGTCTGTGGGATTCTCATTGTAGTGGCTTCTCTTGTGGAGCATGGGCTCCAGGACGTGTGGGCTTGAGTAGCTGTGGCACTTGGAGTCAGCAGTCGTGGCTCCCAGGCTCTGGAGCACAGGCTCGGCAGTTGCAGCACATGGGCTTAGTTGCTCTGAGGCATGTGAGATCTTCCAGGAGCAGGGATCAAATCCATGTCTCCTGCATTGGCAGGTGGATTATTTACCACTAAGCCATCAGGAAAGCCCCCAAATTTTACATTTTTGACTTTGAATTTTCTATTTGGGAATCGAACTCATTTTTTCCACCATAAAAAACCTATCACATCCTCTCCTGATTTTGTGGATCTAGGTTTTTGACCCTTATTGTTTTCTATATCTTATTCTTGTACAATGTGTCTTTCTGTGCAGTGACTCACATGATTCTTACCCCAGATGCTGCTTTAGTCCAGGGTTAAAGGCACTAAACTCTTCGTGGCAGGTTTATCACAGAGCTGAGGTCTCTAAGAGTCCAGCTATCCTAGAATAGCAAGAATAAGGAAAATGATAGTATCATCAAAAAACAATGGCAGGAAACATCTATTGAGTGTTTTTCACATGTTGAGGACCCTGCTGAGTGCTGTACTTATTCTACTGACCCTGGTGCTCGACTGCATCCGTTTCACCCACATGATTAGTCTTAGCTAGGGTTCAGCAAACAGTCTGCAAGCCATCCAGTCTCTGGCGTGTTGTTGGAGGACCCATGAACTCAGAATATATAGGGTTGAAACAAGAAGTATATGCTGCAGGGATTGTATATGGCCCATAAAGTCTAAAATTGTCATTATCTTGTCTTTTACAGAAAAGTGCCAAGACCCCTTTCCTTACTAATGGTTCGATTAGAGTTGGGCATGTGGTCCATTCAAACAACAAATAGTTATTAAGTCTTAACTACTATTTTGAATGTTGGGAGTACATCAGTAAGCAAAACAGACAAATTCCTGCCCTCGTGTGTTTTTATTCTAGTTTTAGTTAATGAGATTAAGTTTGTGGCTGTTTGGTAAAGTTTCTCTCATTTGAGTAGGCAATAGTGAAAAAGATATCCCTTTCTACCTCTAAATATTTCTTTCTTTAAATGTGATACCTCTAATTTATGATCATGAGGGGAGATAGCTCAATATAGAGTTAATACATCAATGGGCGCAGAAGAGAAAGTCAGAAAAATTAATTAAGCTGCTGAGTCAATCAGCCTTGAAATCTGCCATACCTATTATGTAATGCATATATAAGTTTATATATATATATATATATATATATATATATATATATATACGTTTTCCTGGTTTCTGTTTTCTATGGCATACTTACACATGTACATTGCCCAATTTAATTCTTATAACAGCCCTATGAAGTGCTTAAATTGTTCTCATTTTGCAGAAAGGGAGTGTAAAGATCAGAAAAATAACTTTATAGTCTGCACAGTTAGTGGAAGAGCCAAGATGGAAACCCAAGTCTTTCTGGATCTCTCAGGTCTCTAGTCTCTCCCTCTCATGGAATTTCTAAGCAGTGAGGATTGTTAGAGGGAAAGACAGGGAGTCAATATGAGGACAGTTTTGTATCCTAAGCCTGTGTATTGGCTGCATCACTGAGTTTCATCCTTTTGCTTAGTCCGAGAACAGTGTTTCTTGACTCCCATCCCACAATGAGAAGGCATCATTTTTCCATTCATTGAAAAGTCACTACCTTCAGACAGTTGTATTAATATAAATATAAGTAACCAAGCACTGAAATCTTCCAGGGAGGGGCAGATCTATCAATTTCCATCCGTTTTTCCCACCACCATTTAGATCATTTCTCACTTTGTCAATTGGAATAACAGACTCCCACACGGTCTTTGTTCAATTCACTCTGACCTTCTAATCCAATCTCTACACTATAACTGGAGGAATAAGATGAATTTTCAATATGATCTGCAAAGCTTGTTAGCTTGGTATTTCCTTAGACACCCTCCTACTTTCTCTGTACCAGTCGCACCTTTATTGGCCATCAGCTTATGCCTGGAATGAACTTTCTTTCCTGCTATGTCCAATAAACACCTATTTGTCTTGTGGATATCTATCCAGATTTTCCTTTTTCATGCAAGCATTGATTTTCCTAACTGGATTGACCCCTATCGTTTGTCCTCATCAAGCCATGTACCCAGTTTGTGTGATTATCATTTTAATTTATCTGCCATGCTGTATTTTATGCTGTAGGAGAGCAGTGGGCACATTGGTCACCATTGTAAACCCAGACACTGTCTGGTATGCTATTGAAAGTGAAAGTTGCTCAGTCATGCCCGACTCTTTGCGACCCCATGACTATAGAGTCCATGGAATTCTCCAGGCCAGAATACTGGAGTGGGTAGTTATTCCCTTCTCCAGGGAATCTTCCCAACCCAGGGATCAAACCCAGATCTTCTGCATTGCAGGTGGATTCTTTACCAGCTGAGCCACCAGGGAAACCCTGCATGCTATTGGTGCTCAATAAATATTTGTGGATTGAATATATGAATTTATGCAAGAAAAGGCATCTTATATTTTTTCAGTGATCCAAATCAAGGAGATTTTAGAGCTCAGGTTGTATTAGTTTGAATCTCTGTAGGAAATACACTAGAATCTCAAATGAAGCAACTGAGTAAAGTTTAATGTAGGAACTATTTACACAAGTTTAAGGGAAAATAACAAGGAATGGTGAAGCATCTTTGGGCTAGCAACAGTGGGGGGAAGTTGGTACCCCTAAAACTGACTGCTCAGGGAGGGGAGCATTTCTGCCCTTAAGGGAATAATTGTGGTTCTAGAAGAAAGTCAGAGGATAGGCTGTGGTAAACAAATCCAGCTAACCTGAAGGACCTCTCCAGTATTCAGTGATGCTAAGATGATAAGACCAAGAAAAACACCATTATCATTAATACTCTCATTGCTCCTTTGGCCTGCATCTAGTGCCTCCCATGCCATTAACCCAGTTGGATTTACGCAGTAGAAAGCCAGAAGGCAGGGAATGAAATGATGTAGTCTGTAAAGGCTGAAATCCAGGGCACCATACTGGGTAGAAAATGGAGGAAGTGTGTCAGGCAGGACAAATAAAAAATAGTCAGTCATTGGGACTTTTCTTGTTGTTGCTCTGTTGCTCAGTTGCTCACTTGTGTCCAACTCTTTGTGATCCCCATGGACTGTCGCACTTCTACAGACATTTCTCTCTCTTGCCTTTCTGAAAGAATTATTAAGACGAATAATGCTAAAGGTAACTTGAAACGTTTTAATAGAAGGGAATCACTAAAGTTTGAGAGAGATATAGGTAATCAAAACTACAGAAGTTTTCTTATCATGGAAATGCCATGAGAAGTGTAGATTAACGATAAGTATCTGGGATTTTTAGTTAGATGGAGCTCAAACCAGCTCTGCCACCATCTACTTTGGTAGCTTTGGTTTCCTTGTTTGTAGAGTGAGGATTATAATGCCCATTTCATAGTATTATTCTAAGAATCCAAAGTCTGGCACATGGTATCTACTCAATGGACATGAATTTGATAAACTTTGGGAGACAGTGGAGGACAGAGGAGCCTGGCGTGCTATAGTGCATGAGGTTGCAGAGAGTCAGACATGACTTAGTGACTGAAAAACAACCACGAGGTGCTCATTAGTTGGTTTCTCTGAAAAATGTATGCAGTGATTAGTGCTAGGGCCTAGCACTGTGATGGAATATTTCCCTGGGAGCTTTTGTTGTTGTAAGGCAAGCAAACAAAGGCTCCAGGGAAGGAGCAGTTAGAGACTAAGTAGGCCAGAGAATAACCAAATATCAAACGCATATTTATCTTCTCAAGAAAGATTCAGGTCACAGGCTCTAGCAGATCTGCTGTGTAAATGAACCACTTCTCACTCTTGCCACTTCCCCAGTCCACCTCCCACCCACACCTCTAGATCTCTGAGAAAACTTCCAGTCCTAAAAGCTAATGCATTGTAGATCATGACGATTGTATACATCAGTGAACTACTGAGTCACTCAGCTACGTGCAGTTCAACCACGGGCTATTGAAGCCAATAAAAGCAAGAGAAGTTTAGAACTTCTTAGTGGGTACTCCTACCTTAAGACAGTAGTGACATCACATCACTCAGCTCCGATGCATTGTGTGAAAGTGACAACTTTCCCCCCTCTTAACAAAACCCCTGTTTGCTCGCTTGGTGCCAAACGGCTCATATATAAACACTGAAGGACAGATTAAAGACTGCATTGTACTTTTCTTTGCCATTGCGTGAAGGGCATTATTTTCCAAGTTGATAAGATCTGGAAGGAAGAATAAGGCACAATGGACATTTATTTTAACCACTAAACACTCACCTTATCTCATAGAGTGCCCGGGGCTCTGTTCTACTACTCTTGGTCACAAAGCTTATGCCATTAGGAAAAGTAAAGATACTTGGCTCAGAATTTATTTCTAGGGAACAGGAAAGGAGTTAAGAAGAGGGATGAAAAAGCAGAATTAGAAGGCCTGGAGGACAAGCTGGGATAACAATTTTTATGCCTGGAGTCCTCTGCAGACAATATGATTTTTGCTCTCAAATTGCCTGAGACATACTGATAAAGAGGAGCAGACACCACCAGTGTAGATGAGTCAGAGCATTAGCAACAGAAGCAAATGAATCCTCCTTCACAAACATAGCCTTTCCCAATGCTTCTGTCCTGTGTTGACCTGTGTCTTCTCTGTATTTTCTCCAAACAAGGCGAGCAATTCCTCTATTCCCTCCTCCCTTTTCTGCTTACATTAATATCTTGTGTTGTCACAGTTCACTCTTGAAGTTGAAGTCACAGTGGGTCAGGAATTAAGAGGCCTACTTCTAACTTTAGATTTGCTGTATTATCTTTGAATATGCCCTTTATGTATTGTTATTATCTTATTTTTCAGGACCTGTTTAAAATTGAAAATATGGTTGATGTGCAGTATTATGTTAGTCTGACATTTGTACACATTATGAAATGATCACCATGATATGTCCAGTTACCAGCTGTTCCTCATATAAAATTATTACAATATTACTGACTGTACTCCTTATGCTGTTTATTATATCCCTGTGGGTTGTTTACTTTATAACTAGAGGTTTGTGGCTCTTAATTCCCATCACCTCTTTGCCTCCTCCAACCCCCTTCTCTCCAACAATTACCTGTTTGATCTCTGTTTCTATGAGTCTGTTTTTGTTCATTTGTTTTGTTTTTCAGATTCCACATGTAAGTGAGATCATAGGGTATTTTGTCATTCTCTGTTGGCAAGATTTCATTCTTTTTATGACTGAGTAATATTCCATGGTGGGAACCTTTCTACTTTTTTTGCCATATACAAAAATGGGTTATGGGGTTGTAGGAGAATAAAGTGAAATCACACCAGCTTTTCCCCATTTCTTGGGGCCTTCGCCCACCCTCTCACCTTGTACAAGACCATCCTATTTCTGTAGGCCACTTCTTTTGTGAGTAGCAAAGGGTTGCCAGGAAAAGGCTGGTAGATTTCCTTGTTTTTACCAGGAATAGAGAGTATATCATGACTGAAGGAAATTACTCTGAATAGTTCTCAGCAAAACAATTCTATTATAATAGGGGCATGGTCTCAATGAGGAAACTGACACTTGAAGATACATCTGTGTGTACTTTCTTTGGTTCAGGAAGGGAAAATAACAACATGGGGTTGTTTGTATTGCAGAGAAGAACTCTTCAAGGTCAGAACTGGCTTCAATCTGACTGAAGCTCATTGGCCTGTGATTTCTGAGACTGAACAGGCAGCCAAAAACACAGTCCGGATTCATTATGAAGACACTATATTAATGTGTTACTAGAATTATATAGGGCTTCCCAGGTGGTGCCTCCTCCCAATGTAGGAGGCGCAAGAGATGTGAGTTCAATCCCTGGGTCAGGAGAATCCCCTGGAAGAGGAATTGATTCCAGTATTCTCACCTGGAATTCCGTGGACAGAGGAGCCTGGTAGGCTACAGTCCATGGGGTCACAGAAAGCCAGACATAACTGAGCACACATGTGGATGCAGAATTATAGAAATACAGTATTAGGAAAGGCCTATATAATAGCTGCTCAAGTATTTTCAAATTATATTCCACAGAGCTCTATCCACGGAGGTACTTTTAAGTATTCTGCAAATGTTTGGCTTGAATTTTATTTTTTTTAAATGTGGTCAGTTCTTGATTATGATTCTAATCCTTATTTTGGCTTTCTTTTACAGCCCCTCTCTTAGAATCCAGTTTTCAGTAGACCTTGTGCTGTGCTGTGCTTAGTCGCTCAGTCATGTCTGACTCTTTGTGACCCCGTGGACTGTAGCCCACCAGGCTCTTCTGTCCATGGGGTTTCTCCAGGCAAGAATACCAGAGTGGGTTGCCATGCCCTCCTCCACGGGATCTTCCCTACCTAGGGATTGAACCCAGGTCTCCCACATTGCAGGCGGATTCTTTACCATCTGAGCCACAAGGGAAGCCCAAGAATACTTAAGTGGGTAGCCTATCCCTTTTCCAGGGGAACTTCCCAACCCAGGAATCAAAGCGGGGTCTCCTGCGTTACAGGTGAATTCTTTACCAGCTCCAGGGAAGCTACTGGGAAGTCGCCAGTAGACCTTACCACTACTAAATAATAAATCATCTTAGTTTCTTTGTCAGGAAACCTGAAATAATGATTCCCAAATCACCTTGGGGAAAGTATACATTCTTGATGCCAAATACATTTTTGAAAAGATGTTTCCATCTTGTGTACCTTGATAAAATAGCTTTTTGGAAGTCCATCCTCTTGGGTAGATACTGAAATCTGGAAGGACCCATTTTGGAGTTAGAGAATGCCTACATAGAATAGGAGCTGGGTAAATCAAAGGTGCATGTGTGTGTGTATATGTGTGTGTGTGTGTGTGTGTGTGTGTGTGTGTGTGTAGTAGGGAGTTAGAAGAATAATGACTGTCGCAGGCAACTCATATTTTGGCCCCAAATGGATTTACCTTGCTTGGTCACTCTCATTCATTTATGAATAATATTTGGCAGTTTTCAGAAATTTAATCCCATCTCTGAGGCTGAAGTTTTAACTTTTAGAGGCTATTGGAAAGAATGTTCTTCATCCAGTAAGGGCCATTCCCAAGGAGGAATTTTTTTAAAATGCTTGGAGTATTAGAAATATGGCTACAGTATTTCACCTTAAGGTATATGGTTGCCAGATTCCTGAGAAAAAGAAAAAGAAGAATGCTCAGTTTAATTTGAATTTCAGGTAAAAAGTACTGGTCATTTAACTAAAATTGAAAAGCACAGGGTATCATGTTTTGCATGTGGTGGTCCTCTGAGCTGGCTACTTTGCTCTGATATATGTTAAGTTCCAGATTTACTAAACTGCAATCACTCCTCCATAACCCCTTTTTGCAAAGGACTGAAGTCCTGCTTGACTCAGTGCCAGGAGAAACGTGTGCTATGTACAGTGCCTTGCCACGTCCCCATATATCTGGACCCAAAAAAGCATGACCCCAGGGCGAGGAGAAACAAAAGAGGAAAACCATGGCTTGGGTCTCTGCAGTCTTTCAGGCCTGACCTTGGATGTTTTGCAGCCTTCCAGTAGCCTGGCAGCTTGTCCTGAGCAGTTTAATGCTGAGATTCTTTTAAGTGATTGTGTTAGTTTCCTTTTCATAAGCCTTATCTCTTCCTTGGAGTGTGTTTTAGTTTGCATGGATGGAGCTGAGGCTCCCTGAGTCCTCACGTCAGACTCTTGTTTCTGTGGGATTTCATTCTTTGCTTATTTGCTTTAGGAAGAGGCTCACTGATAAAGGAGGGCAGTCATGTAGGGGCCAGGGGATCCTCTTGTGTAGCTGCCCGTGGGGACCCTGCTTTCTTCTCAAGCTGCAGGGATTTTATTTATAATCATGGAATGTTTTAGCTGAGAAGCACCTTAACGTGTTCTATTATAATGGGACATGGGAAGTGACCCCCTAGACATTGTCTCTGAGTATTTTTTTTTAATTTTTAAGAGGAGTTTTACTCTTTATCTGTTATACATTGTTAGTTTTTCTGAAAGATATCACTTGATGAAAGGATCCTGCAGCTATAAATGAGTTATAAAATTCTTCATTATACCCCAGCTCTTTAAAAATAAGGAATCTGGAGCCCAGAGAGGTGAAGTGACTTGCCAAAGATAATGTAGCAGGTTAGTAGCAGAAATGGGACATAGGAGTTCAGGTCTTCCAGCTCCCAGAGGGTACTTTTTATTCGAATATACCAAGTCCCTAACACTATGATTCAGCTATGCACATTTCAGGGCCCAGGAAAGAGTTCCTTGGCTCTTTAGTTCATGTGCCTTCCTTGCCTGCTTTAGAAGGTTGGAGATTTTTTTTTTACTGCTTCTGGAGTGGTGGCAAGGTATGTTAGGCTTAAAGCATAAATACTTGCGGGATAGTAGACAACTATTCTATTCCATCCTATTAGGTAAATCTAGATAGGGGCTTGTTTTCTGAAAGTAATGTTTTATGGGAGAGAGAACAGAACAATCTGGAGACTTAAAATTAGGATGAGTGGCCTGCTTTTAGAATAGAAATGGATTCTAACAGCAGGATATGCCCTGGCATGTATCTTTCCCAGCTTTTATTTATTTGGTGTTTTTGGTATTCCATCACCTCTGGATGAGTGAGAAACATATGATTCTCTTCTCTTTTTCTCATCCCTTCTTAGATGGACACTTGGCTGAGGTTCAGTCCTTCTGTTATACCGTGTACTCTGGTTTGTTACCCTTTCCCTGAGGAACTCGGTAGTTCCTTGTTAGGTTGTCCCTCACATACTCCAGGCAGCAATAGGGAATCACTAAAACCAAAAATCACAGCCTCAAATATCCCTTATGCTTCCCTTGTATGTAGAGCACTTTACCATGTCATGAGGGAATAGAATAACAAGATTTTTAAGGACCTGGATTTTTAAGGTTGCAACAGACCTGGATTAAGGACCAGCTCTGTATTTTGCTAGCAAGTGACTTTGGGCAATTATTTTTTACCTTTTTGAACTCAGTTTCTTCATGTATGAAAGGGATAGATGGGGTTGAGTGCTAACAATAGCTCACACTTTATAGGATTGCTGTGAGGCTTAAAGAAGAACTGTATATAAAGTACTTTGAATAGTACCTGGCAAGTGGTAAGCACTCAGTTGCTGCTAGTTGCTTTATTATTGTTTTTATTTTTGATACCTTTATTATTAATTTCCATAGAAATTAACTATTTTGGGTCTCCTATACCATGATCTGTGGGTTGGTATCATTCGTATTTTCATTAAAGATAATGTCTCTCAAACAATAATTTGAATTTATGTAAAGAGATTTCTTTTTTGCTGAAATAGAAATAGAGAATAAACCCTTTTAAGTTTAAAAAAAAAAAGGAAAGAGAAGAAAATCTCTCTCCTAATCAAAACACTACTTATTTTTAATTGTTTTCACTTATGATTTCTTAAGTTCTGGTTCCAGTTTCACCTCTTTGATGAAATTTTTCACCATTCCACACCACTGATACCTGTCTCCTTTAATTTCCTGATTTACATATGCTCTGAGTCAAATGATCTAGAGAGAAATTTCTAACATTTTTCACATAAAGTGTCTCTTTTTAAAATTATTTTTCCATGGATGTTATGGTTGGAAGCTTATTTTAAAGCTAATTTTCTTATTAGGGAAATTTCAAACATTTAAAACATAAAAGTAGTGAAAATAGTACAATGGGCTCCATGTATCCATTACTCAACTTTAACAATTATTAATATTTTGTTGACTTTGTTTTACCCATCTCTCTTGTTCTCCTGTTATTTCAGAGAATATTCTAAAGTATATCCCCAGACATCATGTAAGTTCATAAGTAAATAGTTATGTACACTTAATTGATAAGGATTTTTCCCTTACAATTACAGTGCCATCAATCTAACAAACTTAATGATATTCCTTTTATCATTTAACACCCAGTTAGTATTCACATTTCTCTGATTACTTCAAAAACACTTAAAAAAAAAAGCCAAACAGTTGAATCAATAGTTGAATCCAGTCAAACAATGCAGCCTCCACACTGCATTTGGATGCTGTATCTATTAAGTCTCTTAATTGAATAGAGTTCCTCTTCCCTTGCTTTTTAAATAAGTTTTCTAAAAACTCAAAACCTAAACAAACAAACAAAAAACCCAGAGTGTATTTATTATAAAGAAGTCATTTGCTTATTTAATAAATAAGACATATGTAACTGTCAGTCAGAGGGTCTAGTTAACATAGCTAGAATTAACATTCTGAATTGACATCAGTCCATCTGAAAGCAAAGAAATATACTAGTTTAGTTAATTTGTGCATTTTTATCTTAGAGCATATTTCTATTTGTTTTTTAAAAATACTACAGATGGCTTAAGGAATTTTAGTCCTAAAATCTAAGTGATATTTATTATAGAAAGACCGTTCTTACTTTTAAACATCTAAAATTAAGTGTTTTTCTCAGCAGGCAAACTCCTCTTATATCTGGAGTCCCCCACTCTGTTCTCTCTGATATTGGTTGACAATGCTGTCCTGCTCTCTGGGTCACAGTCTGTCTTTATCCTGTTCATTGGCTACTCCTAACTGCATGGACTTTATCCTCCTTGTGAACCTGGACAACGTGATGGAGAGGGATGAAGGGAGCTTCTAGCTAGCTCCTGGGACTAGAAGGGATGAACATGAAGGCAGTGGAGAAAGAAACACGAGACAGGTCAGAGACAGGAGCCCTGAGAGAGACAGGAGCCTGCAGAACTAAGTTAAGACAAAGGCTGATTAAGAGGGACATTTAGCTTTGGCAGTTGTAGAGTTTATATTTCGACTGAAAGGAGCGAGAGTGTTCATTCCATTTATAAGCCCCCAAATGACCTTAATTTTGAGTAAGAGGTGATGTGTAATAATAGCTCCATCAAAAGAAAAAAACCTGAAAGCAAGTTATTTTACAGTTAAACTAGAAAAAATGTAAATAACTGGTAGCATCACTTGCTGAAGCCATTGAAGGCACCTAGAAATCCCACTTCACTTCCTCTAGCAGCGGTGCTCAACTGTGGCTCACGTTGAAATCACCTGGGAGCTTTATAAGTTATTGATGCTAGACGCTACCCTACCCACCAGGTTCTAATTTACTCTGGGGTGGGATCCAGGAATTAGTGTTTTTAAAAGCTTATGAGGTGACTCTAAATGCAATAGCATTCATGGTTAATTTCTATAATTCTTACTTTACTATCTTTTCCCCAGTTTCATTAGTATAATTTATTGGGGCCCCCTATGTTGCTTCTCTTTTAATATTTTTAATAGATTCTGCAAGTTCAAATATATCGCTAATTTTACTATTTAAAATTTTCTAAGCACACAGTTTTTTAACCACATTATGCTTTTGCTTTTTCCTAATAATGGAAAAATAAGTTTGAGATTGTGTATGACGATCATAGATCACTTAATGAAGGGATTCTAAACTAAATAATAGCTAACAGAAAATATACAGGGGGAATTTATAGCAGCTAAATAAGTAGCTATAAAGCCATCTTTAGAGATTTCTTGTTAAAATTTGTTATGCTCTCTAAATGTCAACTTCTGCTGTTTTGAGGTTTGGTTGTATTTTTAGTTATGTTATAAATTCATTATTAATATCAAAACTATCTTTAAAATGTACTAAAGAGATACCGACTAAGGACTCCCTGTGTTGACTCAGGGTGACTAACAGATATAATTGGCTTAAATAAAATCTAAGATATTTTTGCTCATTAGTCATTTACAATCAAATTACGAACACAAGAAAAACACACATGAATTTATGAGAAAACAGTGGGTAGTGATCAGATGACATGCTGTGTCGGTTACTACCTAGGTTCGGAATCCATTAATATAGGCTGAAGTAGCCTATCTTGTGATTCCTGATTACTATTCCAGTATCTTCCCAAACTCACTCTTTGGTTAAAGGTCAAATTCCTCCTGTCACATATTAGAAATTCCATCTGTAATTTTTATTTGAACATTTTCCTCCCTTTCTCAATAATGTCATCCCGCCCTAACCACCCACCAGAGAAAACAACACAGGATTCGTTTGTGTGGCAATGGCATTTTGAGAACAAGAGAACATGCCTCGTGCAATTAAGCTGAATATTTGCATGTCTGCATGATGCTGTGATTGTGGTCCTTTGGACAAGAATTGCATGCATCCATCTTAGGAGTCGCCAGTCCAAGGTGAAGAAATCTTTGGACTTTAAAACCAGGCCCCTTGGCAGGATTCCGTTTTTGAAGGGAAAAAACCACCAAGAGTGAGGTGTGTATGTGTGTACATACAGAAGTCGTAGTGGCAGATTTTACACATTGGGCAGCAGTTCCAAGGAGCTGTTTTCTAATAACAATGAGTAAAGGATGAAATCTTTGTATTTCAGCTTTTTAAATTATGTAAGAGAGAGGAGCTGCTGAAACTAGCATCTGGTACCTCGGGAATCAGCTGCTGAGTTGCAAAACTTGATGTCATTTATTCACCAGGGTAGACCAGATTGTAGAAAGAAGCTATGCCAGAACCCACATGGCTTAAGACAACAAAGGAGTGCTTGTTGCTCCCACTACATGTCTATCATGGGTCAACAGAGGGCTTTGTTATGCAACACAATTGCCCTCACTCTGGGAGTTGACAGGAGCAGCCACTATTTGGAAATTATGGTTCATGTGGCAGAGGGAGAAAAATCAACTCTGTAGGGTCTAGCATGAAGAAGGCAATGGCACCCCACTCCAGTACTCTTGCCTGGAAAATCCCATGGATGGAGGAGCCTGGTGGGCTGCAGTCCATGGGGTCACTAGGAGTCAGACACGACTGAGCAACTTCACTTTATTTTTTCACTTTCATGCATTGGAGAAGGAAATGGCAACCCACTCCAGTGTTCTTGCCTGGAGAATCCCAGGGACAGGGGAGCCTGGTGGGCTCCATCTATGGGGTCGCACAGAGTCGGACACGACTGAAGCTACTTTGCAGCAGCAGCAGCAGCAGCAGCAGCAGGGTCTAGCATCTGCAACAGTCTTTGGCTTGGAAGTAGCACAAACCAATCTTGAGAGTTTAGGATTTAATCAAGTTTTATAAGACAAAAACTCCATTGAGATAAATACAGAATCTTTTATTTAGGACCTCAGATTCACTTGCCTAGAATGAGGACATGTGCAGAAAGGACTGAGGACTCCATATGAATAAGCCAGTAGAGTTACACGATAGCCAAAAAAAGCTAAGATGATTCAAGTTGGAGTGATAACATCCATTTCAAAATTGGTTCCTAATAATTCCATTATACTCCCTAGTGGTTAGACCATTCCAGAAGTATATATTCAGGTTTGGTATTATACTTGGAGAGAGATTTTCATAAAGAGAAGTCAGTCTAAATAGAAACAGGAGGGTCAATTTCACAAAAACTCATATGAGAAATGGTTGGAGAAACTGATGTTATTTTACTTCTGTAAGAGAAGACTGAGAGGTGACATCCAAGCTTCGAGAATATAGAGAAGGAATTTAGTCTATTTCTATGTAAGAGAGGGTAGAATGGAACTTTTGAATGGAAGTTAAATGGAGAAGAATTTCAAGTCAGTGTTATTAATCATTAGAATTCTCTAGCAATAGCATAGACTGTAAGGTGCAGTTTCTGGCTCTGTGGGAGGTACTAATTGAACATGATTTGTTATTCAATATGAGCTCATGTTGTCCCTAGTTGAATTTTACTCCTGTATAGTTGACTGGATTTCTGTTTCATAGTTTGGAGGCTTTTGAATCTTACTTGGAATTTTTTAAACTGATAGTTGGCCTCTGAAAAATGTCTTTGATAAATGAACTTTTGAAAATCTCTTTCAGGGATCATTAAATGATTTATTTTAGAGTCAGACTGACTTGTATCCATATCCTAGCTCTTCCTTTAACAAGTTTTGTGGCCTTGGCAGTTTAGTTACTTAATGTCTAGAAATGGGATTAATAATGTTGCTGAGAGGATTAAATTGAACTAGCTAATGCACATAAAGAACTTGGCACAGAGTATAGGAGGCTATTCCATTATTAATCCTTTCTTTGGCTTTGACCAAGGCTAATGTGGCACTTAGCAAAGGCTTTTAGATTCTTAGTCATAGCTTCTTTTCACTGTTTCTCTTGAGTTACTTCAGGTTTCAGGGTCAAGTGCAAAATATTAATGACTAACATTCTTCCACTCATTTACTTTCCTAGCACTCGAGTGTTCTAGAGTCAGGTTTTCTGATGACTTCTGTAGCTGTCATTACAGGCTATCTGTGTAGTAAAACCCATCATACTGCAGCATTTCAGATGACCTAGTGGTCTTTGAAAACCTGCAGGAGCCTTAGGCCTGCTCATGTGTAATACCCCTTCTTAAGTTTTTCCTCACATTTGAAGGCTTTGAGTTTTTCTTTGACTGTTATCTAGAGTGAGGCTCAGATAACTCTGTTAACTTGATCTTTCCCTTATGCCACAGAAGACTCAAAGAAATCTCATCTAAAACCCCTTTTTGGGGAAAATAAACTTTAGAAACTGTGGCATTTGCCAGCATTGAAATTTGTGCTTTTTATGGCTTATTTCAGACTTCCCTTGTGGTTCAACTGGTAAAGAATCCACCTGCAATGTGGGAGACCTGGCTTTAATCCCTGGGTTGGGAAGATTCCCTGGAGAAGGGAAAGGCTACCCACTCCAGTATTCTGGCCTGGAGAATTCCATAGGCTGTATAGTCCATGGGGTCGCAAAGAGTCAGACACGACTGAGCAAATTTCACTTTACTTTACAGCTTATTTTACCCCCAGCACTGACCAAAAGGATTGTTATACCCATGAGTTTTTGGAAGCTATTTGCTTTAAAAGTCCTGTATTAGGTTAAAATGTGAATAATTATATTGCATATATGTTCTATTTTGCAATGTTTTACTGCAAAAATCAATTTTAAGGGCTTATTTCTGCATATAGATAGCAGGCTTGCATCCAGCTTTCTTACCGGTCTGCTTAGTGCCAACTTGTCTATTTCTCATCGAAGCCAAGTTGATGGCTTTATTCCTGAGGTTTTTAAGCAATTAATTCTCTATTCCACAGGGACTAGTAAAACGCAACTACATTCTGATACAGGGAAGCACAAGGCCTTTGGAATTTATGAATCATAGCAATCAAATCTGGAAATAGTCTTGTAGCCCTTTGCTTGAAAACATATTACGGAGAATTCAGTTTATGGTTATTGCTTTTCCCTAGTGCCAGTTTGAGTGTCAGTCAGTTAGAAAACTGCTCACGCAGCCATTGTGTGAGGATACTTATGCTGGCAAACACTCGAGTGTTACAGACATTTATTATTAAACTGAGCAAACATTTCCATAAATGTTCAGGGTTTTTTCCCTTTAGAACGGTCCTCAAAGGGCATTTTACACTTGGCAGGTATCCCCACTCGCTCACACATTCATCAGGACTCGCTCAACTAATTAGTGATAAAGTGACAGCGGGGGCATGCTTTCAGTTTTTTGAGGGGAAGGATTTACATTCTTTTGCAGACGAATTTCTTTAGGCTAATCTTAGTGTTCCCTAGAAAATTTGAGATTACTGTGCTAATTTTTATAACTGGATTACCCTAATTTTTAGAATGGGGGAAAGTATTAAGATATTTGAATTTCTCAATTGGTATAGATGCTCTTATATGCAAGAGTGAATTGCTAGAGAGAGAATTCAGGTAATTTTATTATAATAGTACCTATCAAATGAAAGTAATTCAAAGTGCTAGGTTCCTACTTCTTCATTTATAAAATAAGACTGATAATGGCACAATCTCAAAGACCTATTGTGAATTTCCAAGGAGGCTGTGTGCTAAACGTTTAACTCAAGGGAACATTTCATGAGAAGATGGGCTCAATAAAGGACAGAAATGGTATGGACCTAACAGAAGCAGAACATATTAAGAAGAGGTGGCAAGAATACACAGAAGAACTGTACAAAAAAGATCTTCACGACCCAGATAATCATAATGGTGTGATCACTCACCTAGAGCCAGACATCCTGGAATGTGAAGTCAAGTGGGCCTTAGGAAGTATCACTATGAACAAAGCTAGTGGAAGTGATGGAATTCCAGTTGAGCTATTTCAAGTCCTAAAAGATGATGCTGTGAAAGTGCTGCACTCAATATGCTAGCAAATTTGGAAAAGTCAGCAGTGGCCACAGGACTGGTAAAGGTCAGTTTTCATTCCAATCCCCAAGAAAGGCAATGCCAAAGAATGCTCAAACTACCACACCATTGCACTCATCTCACACGCTAAAGTAATGCTCAAAATTCTCCAAGCCAGGCTTCAGCAATATGTGAACTGTGAGCTTCCAGGTGTTCAAGCTGGTTTTAGAAAAGGCAGAGGAACCAGAGATCAAATTGCCAACATCCATTGGATCATCGAAAAAGCAAGAGAGTTCCAGAAAAACATCTATTTCTGCTTTATTGACTATGCCAAAGCCTTTGACTGTGTGGATCACAACAAACTATGGAAAATTCTGAAAGAGATGGGAATACCAGACCACCTGACCTGCCTCTTGAGAAACCTATATGCAGGTCAGGAAGCAACAGTTAGAACTGGACATGAAACAACAGACTGATTCCAAATAGGAAAAGGACTACGTCAAGGCTGTATATTGTTACCCTGCTTATTTAACTTATATGCACAGTACATCATGAGAAACGCTGGGCTGGATGAAGCACAAGCTGGAATCAAGATTGTTGGGAGAAATATCAATAACCTCAGATATGCAGATGATACCACCCTTATGGCAGAAAGTGAAGAGGAACTAAAAAGCCTCTTGATGAAAGTGAAAGAGGAAAGCGAAAAAGTTGGCTTAAAACTCAACATTCAGAAAACGAAGATCATGGCATCTGGTCCCATCACTTCATGGCAAATAGATGGAGAAACAGTGGAAACAGTGGCTGACTTTATTTTTTGGGCTCCAAAATCACTGCAGATGGTGGTTGCATCCATGAAATTAAAAGATGCTTACTCCTTGGAAGGAAAGTTATGACCAATCTAGACAGCATATTGAAAAGCAGAGACATTACTTTGTCAACAAAGGTCCATCTAGTCAAGGCTATGGTTTTTCCAGTAGTCATGTATGGATGTGAGAGTTAGGCTATAAAGAAAGCTGAGTGCAGAAGAATTGATGCTTTTGAACTGTGGTGTTGGGGAAGACTCTTGAGAGTCCCTTGGACTGCAAGGAGATCCAACCAGTCCATCCTAAAGGAGATCAATCCTGGGTGTTCACTGGTAGGACTGATGTTGAAGCTGAAACTCCAATCTTTTGGCCACCTGATATGAAGAGCTGACTCATTTGAAAAGACCCTGATGTTGGGAAAGATTGAAGGCAGGAGGAGAAGGGGACGACAGGATGAGATGGTTAGATGGCATCACCGACTCAATGGACATGAGTTTGCATAAACTCCTGGAGTTTGAGATGGACAGGGCAGCCTGGCGTGCTGTGGTTCATGGGGTTGCAATAGTAGGACACGACTGAGTGACTCAACTGCACTGAACTGATGGCATTGTAAGTGGATGGATGAGCATTTGTTTCTCCTCAGCTTGTGAGACAGGAGGTATATTGTTTCTTGAACTTTGCAGCTGAGGAAGCTAAAGCTCCCAGAGGATCAACAGGGACTTTTAAAGTCTTCTGGCTAATGTATAGCTGAGAGTGGGACCTCATTCTGAGATTCTTAACTTCTAGTTCAGTGCTCTTACACTACCTGAAGGTCCAGGGGCGAATCAATTGGGTGGATTACATGACACAGATTTAAGCAGTGATTTTTAATCCTTACAGTTCATTAGAATCTCCAGTAAAACTGTAGTGCCATGTAGATACTTTGGTTCCACCAATGGAGATTCTAGTGCAGTAGATCTGGTATGGAGCCTGGAATTTGTAGTTACAAACTCTTGGTGCTGTCGACTTGCTACATCTCCTTCATTCTCTACTTTTTAACATTTTTGGAGCTCCTTCCAGATGTATGTTGGAACTTTTCCTTCTATCCTTTATATCTATAAACTATAGATTTTAACTTTTATCTATGTTGCATAGTATTTGGTTGCCCATTCATATTTTACTAAAATACTCTAAAAACATTCTGGAGATGTGGAGTGGGCTTGTCCAAATACGCATCATTGAAGAATGATCAGATGAGGGCCTGGCTGTTCTTTCAGTACCTTTTAATTGACTCTTAGTATCAAGAAAATCTTAGTTGGATCTTTCCTTTGGAGTAGTTTGTGGTCCCAAAGAAGAATTCTCCAATCTCTTGCCCTAGAGATATAACCCCGATTGTGACATTATAGGCAAGAAACCTGGGAGTCATAAACTTTTGCTTAACCTGTTATTTACAATTTAGAACTCCTGCCTCCCACTGTGCCTCATGTCTCTGAGTGTGTAGTCCTTCACTTTCAATCTGTTTATAAGAATCACTATTCAGGCTTATAGGTGGTAGAACAGTTTTTTTTTTTTTTTTAAATGAATGCTTTACCAGTGTTTTGCCATGTTTAGAGATACATGATGCACCTAGTTCCCAGTTCTTTCTGGGCCTCCACTGTGTGAACCTGTACCCTTTTAAACACCCCCATCCCATCTCACCATGTGTATATAGTGTTCTGCCCTATGTTTTCCAGGTTAGGATTGCAGGTGTCAGGATCTGATGGCTGCAAGAGAGATAGGCATGGAATGTTCTTCTTTCCTTCTTTTTCTTTCTCATGACTGTTCTGCTTCCTAGGATCTTCCTTCATCTGCTCAGACCTTGCTTTTCTCCTGGCTTCAGTGCTAGTTCGGAGCAATACTGTGAGCAATGGCAATCCTGACCATAAAGGGGAACGTGAGAAACTCAAAATATAAGCCTTGCACCTCAGTGCTGTAAGCCTGTTTACCAATTACCTTTCACTACTGCAGTCAATCCTCTTAGGAAGGCTTTAAGAACTCTTTTTGTGTGAGTGGATTGTGGACTCAGAGGGATCTTAAAATATTTTGGTCTTTCTCATCAGTATTTAAGTATAAAGAAAGGAGAGAGGACACAGAAAGGGTTCTGTTAAACCTGACTTTGTGCTTACTAGCAATTCATAAAACTTCTGAAAAGCAAACTTATTGGTAAGGCTGACAGATGATTTTGCATTCTTCCAATGGCCAGAGTAGAAAGACTGGTCAAAAATTACAAGTGATTAAAAAATATATATAAAAGAATGACAAGTGATGTCTGTAACAGTGAAAGGAGGTAGGTCAGATTAACCATAGAAAGCCTTCATAAGCCTTCTTTTTGTTCCTTTTTCTTTTCAAATTGTCCCTTTCCTCAGATTCCAAATAATGAAATGGTTCAGAGAGGGGCTTCTAGAGCTTAGCTATCTCTTTTTGAATCCTGGCTTTGATAACTTTTAGGTATATAAATGTGAACATGTTTATACAATTACAACTATGTGATACTGATACAAGCATAGACAAATAGGTGAATAGAACAGAAGTGATTCCAAAACAGAGGTCACTTAAATGACTTTTTTAAAAAATTTTATTTTATTTTTAAACTTTACATAATTGTATTAGTTTTGCCAAATATCAAAATGAATCCGCCACAGGTATACATGTGTTCCCCATCCTGAACCCTCCTCCCTCCTCCCTCCCCATACCATCCTTCTGGGTCGTCCCAGTGCACTAGCCCCAAGCATCCAGTATCGTGCATCGAACCTGGACTGGCATCTTGTTTCATACATGATATTTTACATGTTTCAATGCCATTCTCCCAAATCTTGTACTTAAAAGTAAAACTGCAATTCAGTATTTAACTCCTATGCATCTTGATTTCTTCATATGCAGAATAGGAATAACTGTATCCCCATTGTAGTAATGTGAGGGTTAAATGCATTAAAATGAATGTGCTCAAAGTAGGGCTTGGCATCTAATAAATACTTCATAAGTTTTAGTTACTGTTTCTGTTCTCTTTATTTCAATAAGACTTTCCCGGGTTCCAGGCCTTAATCGGATTGCTTTGAAATTTCACACTACTCTGCATTATTTCTTTTGGGACTTAATACTTCACCATCTTGCTTTGCTACCAAATCCTTTTACATGCTTTAGTGTTATTTCCAGTTCTCTGAGGACGGACCCCACATAAAATGCATGTACTTGCTTTTCAAGTTCTCATGGCACCCAGCACAGTGTTGAAGGAGACATGCAGTGTGTGCTCATCACTTCAGGGGTAAGGCCATGCTTTTAATTTTCCAAGACACAAGGAAGGAGGAGTTCTGTATTTTTTAGCCCTAATTGATATCAGAAACATTGCTATTTTTACATTTTTAGTGAATAGTCCTGGATCTTAGGGATAATACCTGACAGAATCTGTCCACAATTAAATACACTGTGAGGAAAAGTAGAAGCTTGTTCTTGACCTCCCTTTCACCTCCAGGGGCTCTAAAGAAGACAGGAAAGAGTTTATGATTTTTCTTATTTATGAATGAGTAAACTTTTCTCATCTATATTGTTCTTTTGGACCTGTTTGGTTTATGTATTTTATGTGGCAACCTAAAATTACAAGGGTATTTTTCCTCTCTTCATTTTCTTTTTCCTTCCATCTCTACATTACCTACTGGCACTTAGAAAATCTGTCTTTTCAAGGTCCTCCTGCCTTCCCAAGAAAGGACATCACGTCTGTTGGTTACCTCGAAGCTGGCATATTGCCTTTCTTCCTGTTTCAAACTAGTCTCAAGGTGCTTTCTTTCCCGAGAGACAGCTAAAACTACTGTGCTGAAATGGTCATTTGTGAATACAGTAATTCTCAGGAGGCATAAATTCATATCCTGTTCTCACTGTGTATTTTATTAACTGTTAGAATTATTCTATTGCCAGGCCCTGGCTAGAAACTGATTCAGTGCCCAGTGCTAACAACTGTCTTTAAAGGCTTATGAATAGGGTCATAAACACTATTTACATTAGTAGAAACATGTAGTTTTATTAATATTATCTCCACCACCCACTGCCCTCCTGCTCACCACAACATGCACAAGCAGTTTGTAGTAAATGTGTGGTTACTGTGCAGCTTCTCCATTTTTTGTGTTCACCTGTGAATAAATTTGTTTGTTTAAATTTATTTTTTATAATCAAGTCACTCTTGTATCCTGGCCTCCAGTCTTCAAATAACATGAACCTTCTCAGATTTATGTTCTTAGGTTTTTCTTTTCCTTATTTTAGACTAGGGTCAAAAATAATAAACCTGGGTTATTATGCGAGGAACCAGGAAGTTAAACTGTTGCTTAATACGCATTAGCAGAAGTTTAACTGCAGTAGGGCCCCGTTGTAGGTTTAATAACATTATGGAACTCTCTTTAGTTTAATGGCAAACTTGATGTTCACCTCCCAGGATATTCCGTTTCAGCTTCATATCAAAGAAATGTGAAAATAAAAGTTAGACAGACAACTAATCTTTGTTTTTCCTCAATTTTACTCAAGAGGGAGACTATGCTATGTTATGCTAAGTCACTTCAGTCGTGTCTGACTCTGTGTGACCCCATAGACGGCAGCCTACCAGGCTCCCCTGTCCCTGGGATTCTCTAGGCAAGAACACTGGAGTGGGCCGCCATTTCCTTCTCCAGTGCATGAAAGTGAAAAGTGAAAGTGAAGTCGCTCAGTCGTGTCCGACTCTTAGCGACCCCACGGACTGCAGCCTACCAGGCTCCTCCGTCCATGGGATTTTCCAGGCAAGAGTACTGGAGTGGGGTGCCATTGCCTTCTCCGCAAGAGGAAGACTAGATAGTTGAAAAAGAAATTATTACTGTTGTCTTAAGATGCAAACTGTGTCATGTTACAACAAATCTGAAAAAGAAGCAATATCCTGGAAAAGTTGATTTGATGGTGACTGGATTTCCACTAAGACTATCTGGTAATGCATGGTGGATATCATTCATATAGCTCAAAGGATCTGTAATACCGGCTTGAATTCAGTCCAACTATTCAACTTCTCTTTCTGTAAAATTTGGATAATAGTAGTTCCTAAATGATAGTATCAGTGTGAAGATTAAATGAAATAATGCATCATTGTTTAGGATAGTGCCTGGAACACAGTAAGCTCTTTAAATAAACATTAACTGTTATTATCCAGCTATATTTGTTCTTGTGTGACTGTCTTAGCAAGGGTCTCTTTTATTTAACTCTTCCTACTTCTCTGAACATTTTAGTACTCAAAAAAGATAAGTTAGTAGATTAGTGTTAACAACTGTTACTTTGATTTTGTACTGGTGTCTGGTTTGGGTAACTGCTAGTGAAATGACTCAAGTCATTTTTTTATATCCAAGTAAGTCTTTTAAGTGTTCTATTTCAGTCTTTTGATTATAGCAATGTGTTTCCATTAATCCCAGTTTATAGCCAAAGACTGTTCTCAGTTATTACAGGAGAGAAATATGATCAGTGGGCACTAATCTTTCTCTCTCTCTCTCTTTTTTTTACATGGTGGCTTCTGTCTCTAATCAAAGAGGACTGGGCTTATACCTAACCATAATGAGGGTAGGCGAGTTTGGATGGTAACATTAACCTTAAAGCTTGCTATATGATGGACTTTGTTGGGGTCTTTGTAAATGAGAAAGGATTGATTGGGTGAAGCACATGGGTTCTAAAAGGAAAGCCTGGGGCATTTTCTTTTGGCTTTAATACCATCCCACACTCCAATATATACACAAAATATGAAGAAGGAGATCCATTTTTAATTTTATTTTGTTAGCACTTTTTAACTACTATAAACTCTTTCCCAGGAAGCTGTGTATCCTTGAAATAAATTTTGCTCTATTAAAATTGCGCCTTCTCTGTGTAAGGTCTCTGATGGTTTTTCTTGCTTTGAATATTCAGTAGAAAGAAGCCCTTATGATGTCTTTGCCAATATTTTCTCCAGTGTGGATCTAGTTGAGTGAACATTACAATTTTTTTTTTTTTCAGAAATCAAAAGTTTCTCATTAAAATCTTTACTTGAAATTCACATAGAGTTTAATAAAGTTTCTGAGTTTAGTTTCATTGCTAATAGTCCATTAAGAATAAGGAATGATTGACTTGTGTTTTTATTAGCCTTTGGCTGTAAGTAACCTTAAAACACCATCTAGCACATTCAAAATCACCAGGCATGACTGTCCAGTGCTCCACCTAATCTAACCCTTTCTTTTGTTCTCTTGTTGAAGTCTCTCAAAATCTCCATTGGAAGAGAGTGTGTCAGAATCTCCTTTACCAGTCTGTTGTAGCATCTTACAATTCATACAATACTTCAGAAGAAAACTGAGTAGTGTTCTTATAAGTGTAAATGTTTATTTCGATATTTGCTCAGGTTGAGGCTGTTCCTGTTCTGTTGGCTACCGTATTCATGTGCTAGTTGTTAATCATGGTGCAGATAGCTGACAGTGAGTTGTACACAATAGGAGCTGCACCCAAAGAAGCTGTGCCACAAATCACGTAGCAATAACTTGGAGTCTTTTTCAGGATGGTGACCATGTCAGAATGTTATGCTGTCCCCACCTCCCTCCTGCAAACATGCATATACAATACACAATACTAGTTTTACCTTTTATCTGTTAATTTAAGAAAATCCATAGTATATTATGGATTATGAGATATTATAAGTACAGTAAAGCTTTTTAGTGAGCATGTCTTTTCTTAAACAAAACTGCTCCTTCATACTTTTGAAAAGTAACAACACATATGTGGGAGAAGTTTTCCTGGCTAGGAAATGAAATGTGTCCTGTTTATCATTATGAGTCATTCAGTGAGAGTATTGGTGGTGTTTTAACCCTAAAAATCCTTTATTCATTATGCATATTTTGGGGTCTAATTAAAGATAAAAAATGACAAAGAGTAGTGAACATTTCATTTTTTTTTCACTCTCCTTGCCTGTAGCTCACAAGAAGGGTCTTGTTAAAACATAGCTATCACTAAGACAATAAAGCATAATAAATGTGAATGCTCCAGTGTGTTGAGCCTCAGACTATGCTGCCTGTGATTAAATCTGAAAATGTTTATAAATAAAAACAAAGGGTTTGTATTCTCAAAAAATTTTCTCCATACAAATTTCTTTATGGAGCACTAAAATTTCCTGGTTCATGCATCTTTTTTTAACTTAGACGAAAAAATTCTTGTCCTTTTTAACATATGTCACTCCATGAGGGAATACTTAACAGTGAAACAATCCATTAACAAAAATGTGTTTATAAATGTCTACCACGTGGCTGACAAGAAATCATTGGTTTCTCTCATCCATTTATCTATTGGCCTTAGGTTGGTAATGAATGTCAGTTACTATGGATACAGAAAGGAATTTTTATATTGATGAACTGTATTTAGAAAGTTGACCCAAGTCTATCTAAATAGATTGCTTTTTGATAGATATTTTCCTTTGGATAGACAAAACACTGTTGTTTTTTTTTATATATCATTTTTATATTTATGAGGGACAAGCTGATTCTTATCTTTTGGGAGCTGTTGAATATTTTTCTGCCCATATGAAGAAATGATCAAATAATATACATGTGGTTCACTGTCTCTCTTAGAGTGCAGGAACTAGGAAGGATGGGTGAGTGGATGAGAAATTGATGTACTAAAGGTGCCAAAGACTGCTTGTCTTGAGTAGTCCTGATAGAAGGAGAGTATTTTCCTGTTTTCTTTTTGTCTTGTTTTGCATATAGGGGTGGAAGGGCTTCCCTGATAGCTCAGTTGGTAAAGAATTGGCCTGCAATGCAGGAGACCCAGGTTTGATTCCTAGGTCAGGAAGATCCCCTGGAGAAAAGACAGGCTACCCACTCCAGTATTCTCAGACTTCCTTTGTGGCTCAGCTGGTTAAGAATCCTCCTGCAATGTGGGAGACGTGGGTTCGATCCCTGGGTTGGGAAGATTACCAGGAGAAGGAAAAGGCTGCCCACTCCAGTATACTGGCCTGAAGAATTCCATGGGTTCACAAAGAGTCAGACACGTCTGCGTCACTTTCACTTTCACTTTTCACAGAGATGGAATGTTGAGGTTCAATTTGGAAATATAATACAGTTAAATCTCAAACTAATTAACTTAGTAGAACGACTACCACTGATATTTCCAGTTATCATAAAATTCAGACTATGCTGTGTATGCATCATTAAAATAAAACACCAGTCTTTAAAGGACTATTTCCCTGGCTGTGGAAACTATTCATGTTCCTCTGCTGTTATTTTGCTGGGAAGGATTGATAACTGAAACTCTCTGGCATCAGCTTTAATATGAAATGTGTCTAAAGTGCACTCAATCCCACGAATCACAGACATTTCTTGGGCGTTTATCATGTTCAAGGCATTACAGTTGACAGTGAATATACAAGTATCTGTAATGTGATGAAATGGGAAGTTTAATTAATGGGCTCTTTTTTATCTTCCTAGTTTTACTGGTGCTCGTGAAGTCACTCAGTCATGTCCGACTCTTTGCGCCCCCATGGACTGTAGCCCCACCAGGGGCCTCTGGCAATCGGATTTTCCTGGTAATGATACCCTATTTGGCAGGTACACATTGGCCACCTATTACTTGAGTGTTGTAAATAGCACATGCCAAAGTTGTAGCTTCTAACTGAAAGGTCTCATCTGGAGTGAGATAGGGATGATTCGAGCCAATGCTGACATACTAAACAGGTTTCTCTTCCTATTTCTAGACTGGGTAAAAGACCCATTGAATTAGGAAAGAGAAAGAGCAGTTGGAGAGGAAGAGGAGAATTAGATGTAGCATAACAGTCCTGTGCTCAGCTTTCAACATCCCAGTGGAAATGAGGCTGGGCAGAGGACACAGCTAACATGTGCCTTGAGATTTTTAGGTTTCCAAGAATAGAGGGACTTGGGCTCCACCTTCCTTTTTGAAAACTTTGGAGATGGTGGTCTCACAGATGTGTCTTGTGTTATCTTTGACAGGTGAGTGGGATAGAGCTGGTGGCTTATATATGTCCCAAATGTCTATTGTAGTGTGGTAGATATTACAAAGGAGAAGGCAATGGCAACCCACTCCAGTACTCTTGCCTGGAAAATCCCATGGATGGAGGAACCTGGTAGGCTGCAGTCCATGGGGTCGCAAAGAGTTGGACACGACTGAAGCGACTTAGCAGCAGCAACAGCAGATATTACAAAAGTTAAGAAGAAAGAGAGATTACCTTGGCCTAGGTTTATTGAAGAAAGTTTGTTTTCTTGTCTTAGTAGGTATAGGGAATATAGATAATATTATGTTGGCTAGTTAGAATTAATAAAATGCAAATAATTCCCAGAATATGAGCAGTAATACTCTTGACTTCTCCCTTTTTTGCCCACATAGATAATATTGAAAAAAAAAAAAAAACACCTTTTTCTTATTGACTGGAAAATAGAGCAGACAAACCTTTTATTGACCTTTGGGGTACTTTTTCTTTCTTCATTTGTTAAACGACTCCAGACCTGATGGTTAATAATTTTCTTTTTTCTTCCTCCAAAACAAACAAGCTGAGGTAGCAGGAGTCCTGATCAAGTGCCACCTATCCAGTATGTGATGTGCAAGAGCAGTAACAGCCCCTAATAGAACAGATTCCAGCTGTTGCATCTTTGAAATAAACTTAAATCCTAATAATCACTGAGATCATGGGGCATACATATCCCTTGAGGGTTTTCTCCCCTATAACCCACATTTCTTCCAGATGTTCCTCAATCTCTAAAAATGCAGAACAGTCATTGATGAGGCACCACTACCATAAATTTTGCCTGCCCCAGAAAGTCTCCAGGTAAGAGCCTCCTTACATCCAATTTCCATTCTAAAAGTAAAGTAATAAACCAAATTACAGCAAGCCAATACAACTCCTCCCTCACTCTTTATCCCACTCAACTTGACCTTACAGGGACCCAGAAGAACAATGGAAAAGTTACCATTGAATTAACTGTAAACTGTACCATATGAACTGGAAATAATGACTCTAATGTTCGCCTAAGCCCTTGGGAGATGTTGCTTAGTTTTAATTATTGATCCTTTATAGTAAACTCATGTCCTTCAAAACCACTAGTTATTTATTGGATTTGGAGAATAATATAGAATTGCATAATATAAAATCTGAATTTAAAATTTATATTATATGGCTATTTATAATTACATATGGCCCTTTTGTCTTTTCTAAGGTTAACATTTTCTGGCAGTGTATTTCTGGCAAAGTTACAGACTGAGGCGTGACCTTTCACCTTAGGTAAGCAATTATATAACTACTCAATAGTAATCACTTTACCATCTGTAGTCCACACTAATTTAAAAGACACCTGATCCTGAATTCTGGCATGTAGCTCCAAGCTCTGTCTTTCTTTTCCTAGTTCAGCAATGATCAATTCTATTCTGCTGACTGTAACTGTCAGTTTGATGGATGGAAAAGCAAAACACTAAATGTAGCCTCATTTATTCTGAACCAATTAGCTCCACCCAGCTTTGTTTCCATCCTACAGAGCTGGTTCCCAGATAATCCAGACTTTCATGTTTCTTCATCCCATTTTGGTCCTGCAAATATGTAGACCATTTGTATTCATTTTCCATTGTGAGTTTTTCTAGTCTTGAGTAAGATTCCAATGGATTCTGGAGGGAAAGAATGGCCAAAACCCTTTTTGTGGATATAGATTGCTTTCCCTGTCTCCATGGAGATACAAGGTTGTCCCTTGATGGGTGTTAAAATAATATATAAGTTCCACCCAGACCTGGATATGAGGAAAGCATTTGCTTTTTGTTCCAGCATGTAGCAGGCTTTTACAGCAGAGTAGAAAAATCAATCACATTTTCTGACAGTCCAAACACCTTTTTAAAGTATTGTTCATTCCTGGTGTTGAGGAGGGAGGGGGGCAGAATAAAGATGCTGGCAATCATAAAGCCTTTTTTCCCCTTTTGATTCCACAGATGTTTTAGCCTAAGAGTCTCCACTGTAAGGCTTAAAAAAAAATACTGTAAACTTCTTGTGCTGTGATAATTATACATGATGAATCTGAATTCCACCCCCACCCTCCCTGGTCTTCTCAGTGCTTAATACACTTTCCTGTTCATATTCTGTCTTTGCTTCCAATCCTCCCAGCTTTCCGTATCATCCCACATCTTTTTATACCAAGGTATCTAGTTTGCTGGATTTAAATGATAAAGACTTATTGTCATTGTTGAAACAATCCTTGGGTACTTGGCCTGTATCTGTGCTTTGTAGGGTATCCTACACTCTTCAGGATAAAGAAAGTGTGGGAGGCATGGAGCTTGTGACTTACTGTTTCTGGCATCTCAACTTTATAAACTATATTCATGGGAATTTGAGAACCTGCTCTCTGGAATTCACTTCGCTGTTTACACTATTCTGGAAAAAAACTTGGAAATGAGCTGTTGGTGCAGAAACATCCTTAATTAATGATTCAGAATGAGTCTGCAGCCAGCCAAGATATAATTATGGAAACATCTGGAAAAATATGTATGGCCTATAAGATGAATTCCTTTGCTTAAGTGTGCAAGAAATTATCTATCATATATACACATATCATCTATCATATATGTGCATATAATATATACTATATACATGTATATATGCTTTATGTATGTTTTATTGATATTTTACCTAGCATATAACTAGATATACATACACGATAGGTAACAAAAATTTTTCCAGTAGTCATGTATGGATGTGAGAGCTGGACCATAAAGAAGGCTGAGCACCTAGGAATCGATACCCTTGAATTGTGGTGCTAGACTCTTGAGAGTTCCTAGGACAGCAAGAAGATCAAACCAGTCAATCCTAAAGGAAATCAACCCTGAATATTCAATATTCAAGCTGAAGCTCCAAAACTTTGGCCACCTGTTGTGAAGAGCCAACTCATTGGAAAGACGCTGACACTGGGAAAGATTGGAGGGAAAAGGAGAAGGGATGGCAGAGGATGAGGTGGTTGAATGGCATCACTGACTCAATGGATGTGAGTTTGAGCAAATTCCGGGAGATAGTGAAGGACAGGGAAGCCTGGCATGCTGCAGTCCATGGCGTTGCAAAGAGTTGGGCATGACTTAGCAACTGAACAACAGCAACAATCTATAATATATATCTGGTGTATATGCTATATATGTGTTTGTGTACTATATATGTAAATATACTATATACTACATTAAGTACACTCTGTATTTACATATATAAAGTATTTACTATATATAGTATAAATAGATAATATACATATAATATAGATAGGTTTTATATCTGTTTATACTATTAATGTAATCTTCTAGTTTTAGGTGTTTCTAGGGAAATGACTGTCTCTTCCCAGGCGAGCCTTGAACATAGGCCTAGTAAATGGTCACTTTAATGGGCTGATTGATTTATTTGTGTGAGCCTGTAAACAGCAATGTCAGGCCCATTATGGAACTTCAAATTCTACCAGTTTGATTTTGTTTCTTTAAACTCTAAAGACTTTTTTGCATTCCTAAGTACTAATTAAAATTTAATATTCCTGGGAACACTTTTCAATTGTAGCCTACTTGAAAGGCTAGGACAAAGAGAGAAAGGGAGTTAGTTGGCAATTAGATAATAACAAAATCCTGGGAACCTGAGCCCAGGGCAGAGACCTGAGTTTAGCAGGGGCGGGGAACAGGACTCACAGCCAAAAGAGGTGGAAAGGAGTTGTCAGATATAAAGTCACCTACTTAGTTTTGCAGAAGGCTGGTCCAGCTCCTCTTTTGTGCATAATGGGTGTTCACTCTGTCAAAGAAGTACTTGGATTGTCTCTCGAGGGAGGGAGAGAAATAACTTTCCTTACCAAGTTAACAGCCAGAACCTTCACACACCTAAATAAACAACCTTCCATGCCAAACATCACATTAGTTTATAGGAAGATGTCAGTGGTAGAGCTAAAACATTGCTTTAAAAGATTTCCCGTTGGAGGAGCCTGACAGAGGCGCTGGAGGAGAGTCTTGCTGGGCTGGGCTGATAAATGCTCTCAATGTTTTTCCTGATAGCTCTGTTAAAGTTGTACTTCTTCAAATAACAAGATTTTAATGTTTTCTTGAAAGTGAAATAGCTAGGACTTGACTAAAGTCAAAACTTTCTCTTATCTGTTGGATTTTATGGGTTGGTTTAGTGACAGAATCTTTACTTATTTCTTTTAATTTCAGTCTCTGACTTATTGTCAGCCTTTTTTGATGACCAACCTAATTTCTTTTGTTAGCAATCTTTGGTAATTACACCTTTCTCTCAACAGCGTTGGTGAACACCAGGCCAAGTACTTCTTTTGGCCAGTCTTATCTTGCACTTGCTCTTCAGCACTGCCCGTTGTCTCTGTGCTTTCTCATTTCCAGATTCAATATCTCCTTTTTTAAAAATTTGAATTTAAATTTCCTGTTGACGTTACATATGATCAGACTAGAGTGGTAGGAGTCAAAAGTACTTAAGATAATAAAGTGAAAGTGAAAGTCACTCAGTTGTGTCCGACTCTTTGCAACCCCATGGACTATACAGTTCATGTAATTCTCCAGGCAAGAATAGTGGAGTGGGTAGCTGTTCTCTTCTCCAGGGGATCTTCCCAACCTAGGGATCAAACCCAGGTCTCCCACATTGCAGGCAGATCCTTTACCAGCTGAGCCACCAGTAGGAAGATAATAAAAAGTAACTATTATGAGTCAAATACTGTATAGTGTTATCTCTGTGTATGTGTGTGTGCTTGCTCAATCATGTCTCTTTGTGACTGCATGGACTGTCGCCCGCCAGACCCCTTGTCTGGGATTCTCCAGACAAGAATACTGGAGAGAGTTGCCGTTTCCTCCTCCAGGGGATCTATCCAACCCAGGGACTGAACCTGAGTCCCCTGCGTCTCCTGCGTTGGCAGGTAGCTTCTTTACGACTGAGTTACTGAGAAGGTAAGCATGTATGGAATTACATATATAGTCTTTATGTTCCTAATGATGAGACATTTTCTTGTGGCTTATAATAAAAGTCCACAAAACAAGGCAGCTAAAATAACAATACTATAGAGCAGTAATTTTCAAAGAATGATCAAATGACAATCACTGGAACCCTAAGAAGTCTCAGGGCTACTGGAGGTGGGGGGTTGTTTGAGGGAGACTTAGTTTGTGGGGCTCCGAGCTCCTTTCTCAACAGTTATATTTTATTCTGTTTTATGTATCAAGATTCCGAGTAACTCTTTTTCAAACCAGAGTCCATTGTTTACATTTTTTTTTCCTAAGTTTTTATTTGTTATAATGTTGGAGAAACTTAGTTAGGAATTTGGGATGTCAAAGTCAGAACTACAAGGTTCACTGGACTTCCTGGCAACTTCTGAAGATAAAAAGGCACCACGTTTATTTATAAAGTCTCCGTTGTTTTGTGGAGGAAAAAAGGAAAGGAAGGGAGGGAGAGGAGGAGAGGACAGAAGAAAGGAAAGGAAGAGCAGACTAATATGTATGCCTTGTAAGGCAAGGCAAGCGTTCCCTTGGTATTAATTACAGGAGGAATTTATCTTGATTCTTAAACGAGGGACATAATGGACAGTGATGGTTTCAGTTATAGTTTTACATAAGATGTTGTTGCAATAAATTTTTCTTTTAACAACCTTTAATGAAACCAGTACTTTGGCCACCTGATGCAAAGAGTTGACTCATTGGAAAAGACCCTGATGCTGGGAGGGATTGCTGGCAGGAGGAGAAGGGGACGACAGAGGATGAGATGGCTGGATGGCATCACCGACTCGATGGACATGAGTCTGAGTGAACTCCGAGAGTTAGTGATGGACAGGGAGGCCTGGTGTGCTGTGATTCATGGGGTCGCAAAGAGTCGGAACCGACTGAGCGACTGAACTGAATGAAACAGAGGGCTTCCATGGTGGCTCAGACAGTAAAGCGTCTGCCTGCAATGCGGGAGACTTGGGTTCAATCCCTGGGTTGGGAAGATCCTCTGGAGAAGGAAATGGCAGCCCACTCCAATATTCTTGCCTGGAAAATTCCATGGACTGAGGAGCCTGGTAGACTACAGTCCATGGGGTCTCAAAGAGTCAGACACGACTGAGTGACTTCATTTTTACTTTCAATGAAACATAAAGCTATAATGTTAATTGAAGAGTCCTCTTGAGAGAGGGTAATAAAATAAGGTATGTAAAGTGGACACAGCAACCTTTCTAGCCTACCTCAGAGCATTGTTGCTGACAACTCATAAAATACGTGTGAAAAAGTTAGAAACATGTCAGAATTACCTGACATTTAAATACTTATTATTAACTCACACATATTTTTGAGTTCAGGCTCTGAGCCTGGTATTATTCTAGGTGTTGGAGATGCTCAGTGTCAACAGTTATAGGTTAAGTTTTTGTCTACTCATATCTTTTGAAAATTACATATTTAATCTTATTACTTTGAGAGATGAGATTCACTGCATGAAGAAATTCTTGATCTGTGTTGCTGCAAATGGCATTATTGCATTCCTTTTTAGGGGTGAGTAATATTCCGTTGTATATATGTACCACATCTTCTTTATCCATTCCTCTGTCAATGGACATTTAGGTTGTTCCACGTCTGGGCTATTTTATGTAGTGTATGTAGTGCTGCGATGAACATCAGGGTGACTGCATCCTTTTGGATTACAATTTTCTCTGGATATATGCCTAGGAGTGGGATTGCTGGGTCATATGGGAGCTTTATTTTTAGTTTTATAAGGAACCTCCTTACTGTTCCCCATAGTAACTGTACCAATTTACATTCCCACCAACAGTATAGGAGGCTTCCCTTTTCTCTGTATCCTCTCCAGCATTATTGTTTGGAGATTTTTTTTTGATGATGCCCATTCTGACCGATGTGAGGTGATACCTCATCATACTTTTGATTTTTGTTTCTCTAATAATTAATCATGTTGCACATCTTTTTGTGTGCTTTTTTTTTTTTTTGCCATTTGTAAGTCTTCTATGGAGTATCAATGTACCATGTGACCTAGATGGGAAGGAAATACAAAAAAAAGAGTGGATATGTGTATGCATAATTGATTTACTTTGCTGTACAGCAGAAACTAACACAATATTGAAAAGCAACTGTATGCCAATAAAAAGTAAAAAAAAAAAGAAGATTGATTACCTGAATAAATTGAGTGCAGCTTGACAGTTGTACTTTGGGATGCTCTCAGAATATGGAATCATTGAGTGTTCATGCTGGAAACATTTCTAGAGATTATCTGGTTCATCTGGCTAAAACAGGAATCCCTCTCACAGAGTTCCTGAGAAAGGGTAGCAGGACCTCTAACTGCCTGTATTTCTATAAACTCTGTGTTTCTGATTTACAAGTAGTTCAGTCTATTTTAGACAGCTTTGGATTTTAGAGAGTTTCTTCTTTGTGTTGAACAATCTGGAAGGTTGGAGAACACTGGTAAGGATAGATTTTAAATTATCCTCTTTGTTCTTATGTTTATCATTGGCACTAGTTCTGCCATCAGAAGCATGATAGAAAGGATCTTTTACCCTTTCACTTGACAACCATTGAATTTAGAGATGTCTACCCTAAAACTTTGCCTTTTATAAGCTAACACTCGCAGTTCTCTCATTCTCCACTTGAGATGGTTTCCAGACATCATCTTGGTTGCCCTTGTCTAGATACATTGCTTTGACAGTGTCCTTTTTTACAGTTTAACATTCAGAAATAAACACAGCATCCCAGATCTGGCCCACTACATTGGATTCTATTCTCGAGAGCTTATTGTACATTTTTCATTTTGTTTCTTTTTTTTCAAGCTTCACATCAGCCTGTAATTGAAATATGTTTTTGAATGACCTCTGATTGGCTGTCTCTCGAATTGCTTACCAATATTGTCAAGCTTGTTATACATAAAAGTAATTTATCACTTGAGAAATGCTCAGATGAGATAGTAGACACAAGGCTACTTGTAAGTCATAAAACACTATATAGATATGAGATATTGCAGGAAAGGTCCTCATATTTTCAATATGTCAATTCTGAAATCATTGTTGAAATACACTTGGATCCATAGAACTTATTTCCATGCCATTTTATTCAAGCCGTTCCTTTCAATTCATCGGATGTCTTTTCCTGAACTTTTAATTTTTCAAGAAATAAATTAATTGGGCCTACTTTTTTGGTAAATTGATCAGAAAGTAGTCATTGAGCACTAATAAACGTGCTGCTAAACACGGCAGGGTCAAAGAGATTGAGGATAATCTACCATTAAGGAGTCTTACAGAGGCAGGGTGGCCTTGGGTAAAACTGTGTATTTGTCTTTGTTGCTTTCATTAAAATATACTTTCAAAATGGTGCTGATGTATGGGAAGGAGAGAGAACTCCAACCTGGGAAGTTGAAGAGTGGTGGATGTGGCTATGTATAGCAAAGTCATGATCTTGAGTGTTTAAATGTTTGCACTGAGGTTACAATGTGGGCTTGTACAGAACTACTGGTTCCTAGAGAGAAGCCAGGGAGAAGTTGATTTAGAGTGCATGGTCTAGAGGAATAGAAGGAAAGAAAAGAGAGAAAATAGAGAGCACCATATAAGGGGAGAGCACCTTTCTGTTCTGTGAACCTCATGTTCTTCCAGCCTTAATGTATTAGTTTTTATTCTTGGGCTTATTCCTCATGGTATCAGAATGATTTCAGTGATTCCACACATCACTTCCTCATTATAACTAAGTACATTTATAGGAATATGGGAAGACATAGATATAATGGTCATCTGAGTTAAATTCACCCATTCCAGTCCATTTCAGTTTGCTGATTCCTAGAATGTCGACATTCACTCTTGCCATCTCTTGTTTGACCACTTCCAATTTGCCTTGATTCATGGACCTGACATTCCAGGTTCCTATGCAACATTGCTCTTTACAGCGTCGGGCCTTGCTTCTATCACCAGTCACATCCACAGCTGGGTATTCTTTTTGCTTTGGCTCCATCCCTCATTCTTTCTGGAGTTATTTCTCCACCGATCTCCAGTAGCATATTGGGCACTTACTGACCTGGGGAGTTTGACTTTCAGTATCCTATAATTTTGCCTTTTCATACTGTTCATGGGGTTCTCAAGGCAAATCCCTCAGAAGAAATGGAGTAGCCATGATGGTCAACAAAAGAGTCCGAAATGCAGTACTTGGATGCAATCTCAAAAATGACAGAATGATCTCTGTTCGTTTCCAAGGCAAACCATTCAATATCACAGTAATCCAAGTCTGTGCCCCAACCAGTAACGCTGAAGAAGCTGAAGTTGAATGGTTCTATGAAGACCTACAAGACCTTTTAGAACTAACACCCAAAAAAGATGTCCTTTTCATTATAGGGGACTGAAATGCAAAAGTAGGAAGTCAAGAAACACCTGGAGTTACAGGCAAATTTGGCCTTGGAATATGGAATGAAGCAGGGCAAAGACTAATAGAGTTTTGCCCAAAAAAATGCACTGGTCATAACAAACACCCTCTTCCAACAACACAAGAGAAGACTCTACACATGGACATCATCAGATGGTCAACACCGAAATCAGATTGATTATATTCTTTGCAGCCAAAGATGGAGAAGCTCTATACACTCAGCAAAAACAAGACCAGGAGCTGACTGTGGCTCAGATCATGAACTCCTTATTGCCAAATGCAGACTTAAATTGAAGAAAGTAGGGAAAACCACTAGACCATTCAGGTATGACCTCAGTCAAATCCCTTACGATTATACAGTGGAAGTGAGAAATAGATTTAAGGGCCTAGATCTGATAGATAGAGTGCCTGATGAACTATGGAATGAGGTCCGTGACACTGTACAGGAGACAGGGATCCAGACCATCCCCATGGGAAAGAAATGCAAAAAAGCAAGATGGCTGTCTGGGGAGGCCTTACAGATAACTGTGAAAAGAAGAGAAGCGAAAAGCAAAGGAGAAAAGGAAAGATATAAGCATCTGAATGCAGAGTTTCAAAGAATAGCAAGAAGAGCTAAGAAAGCCTTCTTCAGCAATCAATGCAAAGAAATAGAGGAAAACAACAGAATGTGAAAGACTAGAGATCTCTTCAAGAAAATCAGAGATACCAAAGGAACATTTCATGCAAAGATGGGCTTAATAAAGGACAGAAATGGTATGGACTTAACAGAAGCAGAAGATATTAAGAAGAGGTGGCAAGAATACACAGAAGAACTATACAAAAAAGATCTTCATGACCCAGATAATCATGATGATGTGATCACTGATCTAGAGCCAGACATCCTGGAATGTGAAGTCAAGTGGGCCTTAGAAAGCATCACTACGAACAAAGCTAGTGGAGGTGATGGAATTCCAGTTGAGCTATTTCAAATCCTGAAAGATGATGCTGTGAAAGTGCTGCACTCAATATGCCAGCAAATTTGGAAAACTCAGCAATGGCCACAGGACTGGAAAAGGTCAGCTTTCATTCCAATCCCTAAGAAAGGCAATACCAAAGAATGCTCAAACTACTGCACAATTGCACTCATCTCACATGCTAGTAAAGTAATGCTCAAATCTCCAAGCCAGGCTTCAGCAATATGTAAACTGTGAACTTCTTGATGTTCAAGCTGGTTTTAGAAAAGGCAGAGGAACCAGAGATCAAATTGCCAACATCTGCTGGATCATGGAAAAAGCAAGAGAGTTCCAGAAAAACATCTATTTCTGCTTTATTGACTATGCCAAAGCCTTTGACTGTGTGGATCACAACAAACTCTGGAAAATTCTGAAAGAGATGGGAGTACCAGACCACCTGACCTGGCTCTTGAGAAATCTGTATGCAGGTCAGGAAGGGACAGTTAGAACTGGACATGGAACAACAGACTGGTTCCAAATAGGAAAAGGAGTTCATCAAGGCTGTATATTGTCACCCTGCTTATTTAACTTCTATGGAGAGTACATCATGGGAAACGCTGGAATGGAAGAAACACAAGCTGGAATCAAGATTGCTGGGAGAAATATCAATAACCTCAGATATGCAGATGACACCACCCTTATGGCAGAAAGTGAAAAGGAACTCAAAAGCCTCTTGATGAAAGTGAAAGTGGAGAGTGAAAAAGTTGGCTTGAAGCTCAACATTCAGAAAATGAAGATCATGGCATCCGGTCCCATCACTTCATGGGAAATAGATGGGGAAACAGTGGAAACAGTGTCAGACTTTATTTTTCTGGGCTCCAAAATCACTGCAGATGGTGACTGCAGCCATGAAATTAAAAGACGCTTACTCCTTGGAAGGAAAGTTATGACCAACCTAGATAGCATATTCAAAAGCAGAAACATTACTTTGCCAACAAAGGTCCATCTAGTCAAGGCTATGGTTTTTCCTGTGGTCATGTATGGATGTGAGAGTTGGACTGCGAAGAAGGCTGAGCACCGAAGACATGATGCTTTTGAACTGTGGTGTTGGAGAAGACTCTTGAGAGTCCCTTGGACTGCAAGGAGATCCAACTAGTCCATTCTGAAGGAGATGAGCCCTGGGATTTCTTTGGAAGGAATGATGCTAAAGCTGAAACTCCAGTACTTTGGCCACCTCATGCGAAGAGTTGACTCATTGGAAAAGACTCTGATGCTGGGAGGGATTGGGGGCAAGAGGAGAAGGGGATGACAGAGGATGAGATGGCTGGATGGCATCACTGACTTGATGGACGTGAGTCTGAGTGAACTCCGGGAGTTGGTGATGGACAGGGAGGCCTGGAGTGCTGCAATTCATGGGGTCGCAAAGAGTCGGACACGACTGAGCGGCTGATCTGATCTGATCTGATTTGGGAAGGTATAAAACGTGGCCCTAACCCACCCCCTCTGTGTGTGTGCGTGCTAAGTCACTTAAGTCATGTCCATCTCTGTGCGACCTTCTGTGGACTGTAGCCCACCAGGCTCCTCTGTCCATGGGACTTTCCAGGCAAGAATACTGGAGTGGGTTGCCATGCCTTCTTACAGGATATCTTCCCGACCCAGAGGATCAAGCCTGCAGCTCCTGCATTGGCCGGTGGGTTCTTTACCACCAGTACCACTTGAAGCCCGACTCACCCCCTCTATGGGGGGTACAAAGCTCCAGAAACCTCAGTATTCTTTCCTTATATATTGGTCATATTCCTACTTTTAAATCCGCTGACAAATGGAGTAAGGAAAAACAAAATTGGTGTGGACCAGTCATGGTTCATCTTTTGAAAATGGGAGAGGAGCTCACTTTTCCTGAACATATCCAGAAGGGAAAGCAAAATGGGAGGAGAGACCATGGTTGAAGTCAGCTGCATCTGCCATAAATGAAGATTCCAGCTGAGTTCTCACTAGACAAAAATATGCTTTTGCTTTTGTTTTTGTGTAAGGGAACAGTTACTGTACAGTGAGCTCTGGGGAGGATTTTGTCATTTATTTAATATTTGTGCCTTCATGAATAGTATGATATTGAATTTGTCTTTCTTTTTTTAACTGTAGATGTTTATTTTTTATTTTTATTTTGTGGATATATTTTAATGTTTCTTAGCCACTTTGTCCATGGAGTATCACAGAATTTTGATTCCTGTAATTTCAGTTTGGAAATATGAATTCTAATCCTTGGGGACTGTACAGATGTAAGCTTCCCTGATTAATATCTTTTTGTGTGTATATGGAGCTTCTTTATTAAGCTAAAAAAATGACTTTATTTTGTTTCTCTAATATAGTCTTCCCAGTGCAAATGACTGCCAAAAAATTTCAATGTATAAAAAGTTTGGCAAGGTATACAAAATATTCTACAATTTTGTACTGTAATGTAATTTGGTCATAGTGCTAGAGTGAAGGAGGATTGGTTTGGAGGACAAGAGACCAGGTGTACTACTGACTCTTCTACAAATTAGCTCATGGTCTTTGTTCAGTTACTTCACTTCTCTAGAGCTTAATTTCATCATCTCTTCCCTTGAGGGAGTCAGATTAGTGTTTCCTAGACTGTATTCTATGAAGAACTAGCTTTCCAAGAACAATTATTAAAATGTGAAAACTGGAAAATTTGATCAAATGTATTTGGGAAATATTGGGTTAAATCAAGTTTATCACATCGCCTCATCTCAGGATTCTCAGAGCCTTTCATATGCTAATATGCATCATGAATCTCCAAGAGAAAGGTAGAGTGTGTAGCATTTTCTAACACTATTTCATCAGGGTCTTTATTCTTCTTATTTGTTTTGTTTTGTTTTAAGAATCATGAGACATTGTTTTTTAGAGCACAGTTAGTGAAACATTGCCCCGAATAATATTTACCCCTGCAATTATGCAAAAATAATGTGTTCTTTGATCTGAGGCTTTCTTTAGGGATGGCAGGATGGAGAGACCTTTCCAACCAAGTCAAGCATGGAGTGCATATTGAAGGAGGAAAATCAGAACTGTAATCTGTAGAATTGGTAGAATTTTCATAGTTGAAGTTGAGTGGAGACATTTACAGATAAAAGGAATGGCATGGATGACGACAGGAATAGAGGGGAAATGCAGTAGGCGTTAGGAAATGACGAATTGAAGCTGCATCTAAAGTATGTGTTGACACTGAGGAAACCAGAAGGGAAAGAGACACATGTACCCCAATGTTCATCGCAGCACTGTTTATAATAGCCAGGACATGGAAGCAACCTAGATGCCCATCAGCAGATGAATGGATAAGAAAGCTGTGGTACATATACACAATGGAGTATTACTCAGCCATTAAAAAGAATACATTTGAATCAGTTCTAATGAGATGGATGAAACTGGAACCTATTATACAGAGTGAAGTAAGCCAGAAGGAAAAACACCAATACAGTATACTAATGCATATATATGGAATTTAGAAAGATGGTAACAATAACCCTGTGTACGAGACAGCAAAAGAGACACCGATGTATAGATCAGTCTTATGGACTCTGTGGGAGAGGGAGAGGGTGGGGAGATTTGGGAGAATAGCATGGAAACATGTATAGTATCATGTATGAAACGAGTTGCCAGTCCAGGTTCAATGCAGGATACTGGATGCTTGGGGCTGGTGCACTGGGACGACCCAGAGGGAGGGTAGGGGAGGGAGGAGGGTGGAGGGTTCAGGATGGGGAATGCGGGTATACCTGTGGTGGATTCATTTCGGTATTTGGCAAAACTAATACAATATTGTAAAGTTTAAAAATAAAATAAAATTTAAAAAAATAATAAAGTATGTGTTGAGATGTAGGGGGGATACAGCAGGAAATGTGGGAGCTGACAGCCTTGAGTGTCAGAGCAGAGCTGTGCTTTGTGTAGGCACTGTAAAGCCCTTTGAGAAGGAGGATGATATTAAGTGATATAAAAGGCAGCTTAATCTGGGACAGTGTGGAAGATGTATTGGAGTGTATTGTGAAAGCAGATGAATGTGTAATATGGATTTGAAGTTGAATAAGGGTGGTGGCAGTGGAAATAGAATGGAAGAGGTGGAATCTGGCTCTTTCTGAACATCAGAGGACTCTGAAGTGCTAATATCCCCTCCCTACCAAAAGAACTAAAACTAAAGAGTGTGCTGCATTTGAAGGGAGACTGAGATCCAGAAAGAGAAGTTATTCAAGAGCAAGAGTCAATGTTTCTCAGGCAACCAAGAGTACAAAAAGGAGTGCTGTTTACTTGGCTTGTTTGTTCACTCACTGGTTTATTTATTCACTCACTTAGGCATTCATCAAACACTCACTGAGGCCTACACTGTGTAGGTAAGAGTGTCCAGGGACATTGTACCCCTTTTCCCGGTTTACTGACAGTAGTTTTCAGTGAGGGCCTGATATATTCTTACAGTTATTCTTATTGGGAAGGTTTATTACTTCATTAGAATAATAGAATTTTATATTTGAACTTTTTTTTTTTTTTGGCTACCACATGGCTTATGGGATCCTAATTCCTCGACCAGGGATTGAACCCAGGTCTTTGACCATGAAAACACCAAGTCCTAACCACTTAACTGCCAGGGAATTCCCTTGTAGTCGATTTTTTAAAACTTTTCTTTTATGTCTTTTTTCATTTATCTAATATGCTAAATTGTGAGAGTTCATGATTTAACACTACACTGGACGATGGTTTCTTATAAATGTTTTAAGCCCCATAGTCTAAGGGACTGTGAGGATTCAAATGATAGACTGCATTAAAACACTTCTCTGCATTAACGGTAAGTAGTGATAATCATGACTGCTACTGCTGTGACTGCTACTGCTCCTATCACTACTATACTTACCCTTCAGAATTTTTTTTCTGGCTTTGAGTAAGCCTGCAGCACATTCATTTGTAATTTCAGTTTTCTTATAGCCTCACTGTGAAGAAATAGGTTGAGAGGGCATGAAGCAAAGTGAGTGGAATTCCTGTGTATAATCAATCATGACGTTTGGGAGAGCCTGAGAAGTTTAAGGTTGTGGTTTCCTTGCGACACGTGGGAACAAGGGGCCCTCAGAATCTGCTTGTGTGGGTGCTTGTGAGTGTACGTATGTGTGTTTGTTCATGTGTGTGCATGAGTGGTTGTATTTCAAGCAGGGCTTTTTTTTTTTTTTTCCAATATACTATTTGTATTGGGTTGGCCAAAAAGTTTGCTTCCTAAGATCTTACATAAAAACCTAAATGAACTTTTTGGCCAACACAATGTTATTATTCAGATAATTTTAATATTCTGTGTTTCTTTTTCCTTAAAACCTTGGAGTTTCTTGGTTATCTTGAAAGAAATTGTACAAGAGTCATGCTGAGGGGGAAATGAGAAGGCTGCTCTGACATGGTAGTCTTCCTGCCCTTCACTCCCTTGTCACCTGGCAATTTTGCCTCCTGCAAAACTGGAATTCTGGACTCAGGATTTTTAAAGGGAGGGACACATTTCTAGAAAATTTTGGAGTCAAAGAAAAATACATATTCTCAACACATAATTTCTTAGAAATTATGATTTTCATATTTAGCATCAGGGAAATTGAAATCCCACATGATTCATGCCCTAGGATTTTTCCAAACCTTTGCATCTGAGCAAACATTTCCTGATTAGTTTGAGCTCTCACCCAGCCCAAGGAGTTCCTATCAGAGATGCCTGAGCAGGCTACGTAATGTGGGTGATTTATAATGTTCTAATGGTGAACTTGGAGATTTCCTTATTAAACACCAAGAACAAAAGGGAAACAAAGTGAGGAACAGCATAGATCATAATCATTGCTGACTGAAATCTGTACACCAGGCGTGAGAGAGAGGAAGGGACAAACAGGCTCAGGCTCAAACCTACTGCTTCCAGCAAACTTACAAGTGGATTCGGTGACTTCCTATTCTGAGAAGAAAGTTTTTTCCCCTTTGGCATCTTTTTGGAACAACAACCTCAGAAATATTGTCATTCACAAAACTTTTATTAAAATGCATTCAATCAGTCAACAAGTATTTATTGAACAACTACTCTTTGCCAGGAACTGCTTAGGCCCTGAGTATACAACAGTGAACAAAGCAGATGAAAATCTCCACCTTTGTGGAAATTCTGTTTTTTGTGACTTGGACTCCTAGGCATTGGAGTGTTGGAGGCAGAGTCTGGCGAGTGCAGAGGCCTTGGGGAGCGTAAGGAACAGGAGGCAGGTGTACCTGCATTGCAGAGAGCAGAGGGGAGAGGGGAAATAAGGGCATGGGGCGTGGATTCTGACTGTGTAGAGACTCATGGGTCTGGTGAGGGCTTGGGCTTCTACCCCACATGACAAGGAAGCCACTGAAGGGTTTTGAGCAGACGAGTGACATGATCTGACTTACATTTTCAGTTCGGTTCAGTCACTCAGTCGTGTCCAGCTCTTTGGGACCCCATGGACTGCAGCACACCAGGCCTCCCTGTCCATTACCAACTCCTGGAGTTTACTCAAACTCATGTCCATTGAGTCGGTGATGCCATCCAACCATCTCATCCTCTGTCATCCCCCTCTCCCCCCGCCTTCAATCTTTCTCAACATTAGGGTCTTTTCAAATGAGTCAGTTCTTTGCATCAGGTGGCCAAAGTGCTGGAGTTTCAGCTTCAGCATCAGTCCAGACTTATATTTTACTGGAACATTTTACTTCCATGGTGCAGTATGCTGAAGGGGACAAGGATAGAAGCAGGAAGACAGATTAGTAAGATACCTGAGAATCTGAGGGCTTGTCTTCAGTTTTCTCCAGGGAGGCTGTCTTGACTAGACCTAAACTGCTGATTCTCAGTAGTGTATGTCCCATATCTAGCTCATAGGAATACTTCCTTCATTGTTGCTTCAGTAAACAGTGAATGCAGTAGCAACTTCTCTCCCATTGCCAAAGCTCCGAACTAACCTGGCTCTTGCTCTTTAAAGTTTCCAGGCAGGAGTCAGACACCAGTTCAGTGGATTCCTTCCTAACAGAAGGAAATTAATGATAGATTACTCTGATTGTTATGTCATCTATCATCTATGTCATGGTGGAGGGAAGAAGGAAGAACTCACTTCCTCCTTGGAAAGGGGTGGACCCTAGAACATTAAGAATTTTCTCCACGGAAATCTTCTCTAGAAATTCTCCTTGAGTAATGTCCCTGAGGAACTTTTATTTTAGGAGCTAGTACTTCTCTCACATCTCTCCCGTGGAGGAAAAGAGATAGGAGAAAGTATAGCATTCTCTCAGAAAATTTTTTCCCCTGGGCTCTATTTTTCCTCTATCTTTTATACCCTGGATGCAAGTGAGGAGTTCCAGAGTTTTGCAGTCATTTTTTGGTGGGGAGGCGACTACCATCTTTGAAAATTTGCATCTTGGCCTGGCACTTCACTCTGAATGTCATAGCTATTATATTTTGATGCGTTGGTTGCAACATCGTGTTACAAAGGGAAGGGCTAATTAATGAATTGTGTATTTCTGCTTGATAATGGCTATTGATGAATGAGAATATGTTTGGCAGGGAGGAAAAAGAAAATTCAGGATATAGCCTCAGGTCTTGGCATGGCGATATTCACACAGTAGAACCTTAACAAATATTCGTATTAGGAAAGCAGTTCATGGTCAGAATTAAGTCCACCCCTCACAAGGATAGTACAAATAATATTATTGTGTCCTCACTCTGCACTGAACTACTACCCAAGCTATTGCTTTTTTTCCTCATTTTTTATGCACAGGAGTTGGTCAGCAATTGCTAAGCCTCAAAAATCCTTATGAATCCCTAGAGGAGCTGCCACATAATTGGGTAACAAGTGCTATTGTATCATTACCAGTCTTTGGGCTTATAAAAAGAGCAGGAGAGTTTTCTGACTGATGATAAAGGGGTGTGAGACTTCATGTCCAACTCTGGGAGCTGGACTTGAGAAAAGTGTTTGAGAAATGATGTTGATAAATACTGGAACATTGCCTTAACATGACCTGTTCTGATTAAGATTCACACTTACACTCTCTATTGCTTCTTATGAATAAAAGGGTGTCAAGGGGATTCTTTGTGCCAAGCCATAAGCTGGAAGACAAAGCATACACATATGAAAGCCTGAAAAAGAGCACGGGAATGGTCGTGAGGCATTTCATATGAGGCATATTCACTTTAGTGCCAGCGAGAGGCCTAAACAATCAGTTCCGTGAGGGCAGAGGAGGAGGTAGTCACTGTGGGGTGGGGAGGAATGTGAAAGCTTTTTGGAGGACAGAGAAATCAGCTTTGTACTGAGGCTCTGCCATATAGTTTGGTGTTCACTGAATATATTTCATGTGGGTATGAAATATGTAAATCACTCTGTTACTCAGACGTTCATCTTCCCTTTATCATCTTCTTTTAAAAAAAAAATATGACACATATACAGAAAAGTACCCCAGTTTAGCTTAATGAAAAGTGGTTTGATGAATCAATACAATGAAATAAAGCCACCCATGCAGTTGTAATTAGAAAACATGGAGACTGTTCTTGAAGCCTGAGTGTCTCTTGCCAAGAACCTCCCTCTCACTTTGTCCTCGAGGTAGTCAGTTTTCTGCATTTTATGGCAATGATTTCCTCACATTTCTTTTTAGCTTTGTATGGTATGTACAGTAAAAGAAAAAATTGTTCAGGCCTGCTCTGGAGTAGAAGCTTTTTGTGTGAGGTAATTTATAACCCCTTTCTTGGAGAAGATTAGTGTTCCTGATAGAGTGACTGAAAAAAGGTCTGATGAAATTTAATGAGATTTATTTTGGAAATGGATTATTCACCAGTCAATTGGATTCTCAGTTGACTGTCAGTCAAAAATCTGCTACCTTTAACCTCATCCTGATCTTTAGATGTTATTCAGTCACTAAGTCATGTCCAACTCTTTTGACCCCATGGACTGCAGCATGCCAGGTTTCCCTGTCCGTCACTATCTCCTGGAATTTATCCAAATTCATGTCCACTGAGTCAGTGATGCCAACCAACCGTTTCATCCTCTGTTGCCCCTTCTCCTCCTGTCCTCAGTCTTTCCCAGCTTCAGAGTCTTTTCGAAGGTCTGCTCTTCACATCAGCTGATGCTTCAGCTTCAGCATTAGTCCTTCCAATGAACATTCAGAGTTGATTTCCTTGAGGATTGATTGGTTTGATTTTCTTGCAGTCCAAGGGACTCTCAAGAGTCTTCTCTAGCACCACAATTCAAAAACATCAATTCTTTGGCACTCAGCCTTGTTTATGATCCAACTTTCACATCCATACATAACAACTGGAAAAACTATAGCTTTGACTAGATGGACTTTTGTTGGCAAAGTGATGTCTCTGCTTTTTAATATGCTGTCTAGGTTGGTCATAACTTTTCTTCCAAAGAGCGTCTTTTAATTTCATGGCTGCAGTCATCATCTGCAGTGATTTTGAACCCAAGAAAATAAAATCTGTTACTGTTTCCATTTTTTCCCCATCTATTTGCCATGAGTGATGGGACTGGGTGCCATGATCGTAGTTTTGTGAATGTTGAGTTTTAAGCCAGCTTTTTCACTCTCCTCTTTTACCCTCATCAAAAGACTCTTTAGTTCCTCTTCACTTTTTGCCATTGGAGTGGTATCATCTGCTTATCTGAGGTTGTTGATTTTGTCCCCAGTGTCTTGACTCCAGCTTATAATTCATCCAGCCTGGCATTTCACATCATGCACTCTGCTTACAAGTTAGATAAGCAGGGTGACAACGTACAACCTTGACATACTCCTTTCCCAATTTTCAACCAGTCCATTGTTCTATGTCTGGTTCTAACTACTGATTCTTGACCTGCGTACAGGTTTCTCAGGAGACAGGTAAGGTGGAATATTATTCTCATCTCTTTAAGAATTTTCCAGTTTGTTGTGATCCATATAGTCGAAAGCTTTAGCATAGTCAATGAAGCAGAAGTAGATGTTTTCCTGGGATTTTCTTGCTTTCTCTGTGATCCACGAATGTTGGTAATTTGATCTGGGGTTCCTCAGCCTTTTCTTGTACATCAGCTTGTACATCTGAAAGTTCTCGGTTCACGTACTGCTGAAGCCTAGCTTGAAGGATTTTGAGCATTACCTTTCTAACATCTTTAGATATCTAGACTAAAAATGACTACCTAATCATTCTCCTTTCCTATTAAATGTACCTACAAAGAATAACTATTTGAATATACCTCTAGGTATCCTTTTCCCTGTGTGTAAAATTTAAAAACATGAATAACGTTAATGCTGCTGCTAAGTCGCTTCAGTCGTGTCTGACTCTGTGTCACACACGGCAGCCCACCAGGCTCCTCCATCTCTGGGATTCTCCAAGCAAGAACACTGGAGTGGGTTGCCATTTCCTTCTCCAATGCGTGAAAGTGAAGTTGCTTAGTCGTGTCCAACTCTTTGCAACCCCATGGACTGCAGCCCACCAGGCTCCTCTATCCATGGGATTTTCCAGGCAAGAGTACTGGAGTGGGGTGCCATTGCCTTCTCTGAATAACGTTAATATCTACCTATAAAAAAAAACTTGAAGAAATTACTTTAATGGTAGCATTGCTAATAATAATAATAATAATTTTACTGTTGCTCATTTTTAAACTTCATGAAAATGGACTCATATATTACCTTGTCATTGTTCTTTCTTTTGCTTAATATTTTGTCTTTAAGAGCCAAACATCCTTTCATGTATAGTTTTTGTTTATTCATTTTTATTGTTGTGTAGTATTTCATTGGAGGTACATACTAGAATCCATTCATTCTATTTTGCTGGGCACTGTTGTTTCCAAAACACCAGTTTCGAACTGCTGAGAAGACTGCTAGGAGCATTCTTGTATATGTATCTAGATTCAAATATGTAAGAATTTCTCTAGGTGATGTACTCAAGGCAGAATTACTGGATCACAGGATATGCACATATTCCGTTTTAGTAGATAATGCCCACTTGCTTTATCCAAAGTGCCTGTACCAATCTCTACTTCCAGTAGTGCAGTATGAGAGTTTCTAAATTTGTTCCATTTCCTCACCCAACACATGATATTTTCAGACTTTCTGAATTTTCTTGATTGGTTTAGAGTGCAGTGGTATCTCATTCTGTTTGACTTGTATTTGTCAGGTCAGATATTAGGTTGGACACATATATTTATTTGTCTTTTGGATTTCTTTTTCATAATATTCTTGCTTCAGACTCTAGCCTTTATTTTTCTATTCTATTGGATGGTATTTTTTTTTGAGGAGTTTCTACAAATATAAAAATCTCTCTATTACTAATATCCTCTCCTATCTTGTGACTATTTTTAATATGCTTCCAATAATTAAGTTTTGCCATCTTCTCCTTTACGGTGTGTGTGGTATGTGAGTGTGTGTGTGTGCCTGCACCCGCACATACAAGTACATTTTTGTATTAAAATTTTTTCATAATTTACTGAATTCATTTATTAGTTCTAGCAGTTATTTGATAGTCTTTAGGGTTTTCTATATATAAGTTGTTGTCATCTGCAAATGGATAATTTCACATCTTTCTTTATGATTTGTATGCCTTTTATTTCTTTTTCCTGTGTGATTGCTGTTTATAATTTAACTACCAGTACTGTGTTGAGTGAAAGTGGCCACCATGGGCATCCTTGCCTTGTACTGGATCTTAGAGTAAAAACTTTCCTCTTTTCCCCCATTGGTTGTGATGTTAGCTGTGGGCTTTTCATAAATAGCCTTTATTGTGTTGAAAAAATTTCCTGTTATACCCATTTCATTGCGAGTTTTATTGCGAATAGATGCTGAATTTTCTCAGATGCTTTTCTGCTTCTGTCGAGATGATCATGTAATTTTTATCTTTCATTCTGTTTATGTGGTGTATCACATTGGTTGATTTACATATGTTAAACCTTGAAGCCAGGGATAAATCCCACTTGGTCATGATTTAAGAGGTCTTTATATGTTTTGGATAGCTGTCCTTTATCAGATGTGTAACTTGCAAATATTTTCTCCAGGCTGATGGCTTGTCGTCTCATCTTCTGAATCACTTAGCATACTAATTATAGTTATTCAAAATTTTCAGTCTGATGATAATTCCAACATCCCTGCCATACCTGAGTCTGATTCTGATACTTGTGTTAAACTATATATATATATATATATATATATATATATATATATATGTATATTTGACTTTTAGTATGCTTTGTAATTTTTTTGTTGTTGTTGAAGGCTGGGCCTGATATTCTGGGTAGATGGGTAAGGTATATAAGCCTTATTGATATGGTGGTAACATGCTGTGGAGGGATAGCATTCTATAGTCTGATGATTAGGTCTCAGGTTTTTCGTAACCTATGCATCTGGGCTGTGAGATTTAAAAGTTCTTCTCATGTTCCCTCCTACACACACACACACACACGTGAGACAGGAAGACTAGAAGAGGCTGTGATTGTGTATTTCTCTTCCTCCACATCAAAACCTAAAAGGAAATGGCTCTGAGTATACTTCTCTTCCTCCAAGTTTGTTAGGCTCTAGTGAAATAGTTTATTTTGTTAAGAAGAACAGAGTGCTCTGGGTTTGATTCAAAATGATTGCTTTTTCCCTCCCCCTGATGGAAGCATGAGGAGATTTTTCTCCATTCATCTCTGTGAGAACCTCCTAGGGCTTCTGGAGGGAATACTTACAAAGGGTTAGAGCCACACCTAAGACTGCCCTTCCCTGGAACTTTCAATTCTCAAACTTGTCCACTCTGAATTTCCAGCAATTCATCAATTATAGTCCAGATTTTTTTACCCTGATACTGATTCCCATGGAGGTTTCTGCTCTAGTAAGCTGTGGTTCTCTTTATCTGCCTGTCTGCCTCTCAGAATTTGGGGGCAGTGATGTTTTGTGATCTTGACTCTCTGATAAGATCTAAGAAAAGTTGTTGATTTTCAGTTTGCTCAACTTTTTCTTCTTATTTAGATGGGAGTGAGGACTTCCAAGCCCCTTATATGCTGGACTGGAAAGTAGATGTCTCTACAGTTTAACTCTTCCAGTTCTACAATGCTACACAATTTTATCTTAGAATAATTACATTTCATTCATTTTACAGAAGTCTGGGAAAGTTGAAAAAAATAAAAACCCCATACTTAGTCATATAGTTAATTGCAGAGGTGGTGTTAGAACTGAGGTTTTGGACTTATCCATAGCTATTTAACCTGGATCAAGTGAGCACAGTGATAATGTACATTCTTCTCAAATGCAAATCCAGGGAAGACTGGAACAATAAGCATATGATTAACTAGGAAGTACAGGTGATGTTTTCGGAGAAGGCGATGGCACCCCACTCCAGTACTCTTGCCTGGAAAATCCCATGGATGGAGGAGCCTGGTAGGCTGCAGTCCATGGGGTCTCAGAGAGTCAGACACAACTGAGCGACTTCACTTTCACTTTTCACTATTATGCATTGGAGAAGGAAATGGCAACCCACTCCAGTGTTCTTGCCTGGAGAATCCCAGGGACGGGGGAGTGTGTTGGGCTGCCGTCTACTGAGTTGCATAGTCAGACACGACTGAAGTGACTTAGCAGTAGCAGCAGCAGCAGCAGCAGAAGCAGCAGAAGACGTGATGTTTTAGAGAAACAGTAATAGCAACAACAACATGGTTATTAGGAGAAGAACAGTTTAAAATAGTGAAGAAAAACTTTTTTTTTCAATATGTGATATATTGTAATAATAAGAATCTTTGTGTTTTTATAAATATAAACACAAACGGAAGTAACATTTATTGAATATCTACAATATTTACTCTATGTAATTAACTCAGCATTCTCAAAAACATGCCCCCATGCAACAATAATTTCAAGTGTTTTCTGATCATTAAAATTGAGAAATGCTGTACATGGGATCTTATTGTTGATTCACTAAGAAAATTATCATATTAAAAACTCTGAGAAGTTGTGCATTAAATAAATCAGTTTGATAAGTTATGACTCATTGTTTCCTAAACTGATTTGATCCACAGATCTTGTTTACTCTTCTCTGGAATTTGTCTTCCTGGAACACACTTTGGAAAATGCAAATCCTTGCAAGCTAACATAATTGACAAGTTAAGCGAGACAGGTTTATGGTCATTATGAGATAGGTTTATGGTCATTATTTTACAGATAAAGGTATTGAAGCTAAGAGGGTTTACAACACTTGCCAATAACAACACTGTAAGTGGTAACACTGGGATTTAAAGTTGATTTGGTGTTTTTAAGGCTCCAGATCTTTCTTTCTTTTACTTCACTAAAAATAAATTTTGCTGAAGGAAAAGTGAAAATGAAAGTCACTTGGTTGTGTCTGACTCTTTGTGACCCTATGGACTGTGGAATTCTCCAGGCCACAATACTGGAGTGGGTAGCCTTTTCCTTCTCCCAAGGAATCTTCCCAACCCAGGGATTGAACCCAAGTCTCCCACATTGCAGGCGGATTCTTTACCAGCTGAGCCACAAGGAAAGCCCAAGAATACTGGAGTGGGTAACCTATCCTTTCTCCAGCGGATCTTCCCAACCCAGGAATTGAACCATGGTCTCCTGCATTAAAGGTGGATTAATGATCAGCAAATCTTCACCTCATATCAAATGTAAATACCTCTGACAGCACCAGAAATTGTCAAAAGGATTAGGTTTCCCCAGCATCCTTATTGGTATTATTGCTCAATGCAGTATTTCTAACAGTTAGATTCCCAGGTCCCCAGTGGCAGATAGGCTGTGTGCACTCCATGTGTAAACACCTCATGATGTCCTCCATTCTAGAGACTGTTTCGTTCCATGTGATGAGACGTTGCCTATGATTCCAGAATGAAAATACAAACCAAATTCAATAAAGCCTAGCTGGTAAGAGAACATTCGGCTGAATTACATACTTAGTTGAATATGTCCCACCACCCTCCCACTTGATCACTGCTGTCGATTCCCTAAGAACTTGAGTTGAGCACTAGTGAAGCTGGTTGAGGTTGGCTTTTCATTACTTCCTGTGGAACCATTTTCCAGTCCGATGCTGGTGCATCTCTTGGAAGCATAAAAAGCTTTTCTCTTTATAAATTTTTCCTATTGTTTTTTATTTTGTTTTAAATTCCCTTATCTCTTCAATTTTTCTTCTTTCTATTGCCTGCAACATGAAGTTTTCTTTCTGTGAGACAACTTTTGAGAGGGGAAGGATGGGGTCAGAATCAGCTGCATAACTTGCGACATCTACTGTAAAATGAAACATAGGGCCTTTTGTTCAAAAACAATTTCAAGACAGGAACAGCAGAGCATTAAAACAGGAGTGGGGCCATTCTTAATGTGAGGCCCTGTGAGATTGTGTAGGTCATATGCCCATGAGGCTGGCCCCAGGGTACAATATTAAGGTCAGAAGGGCTCAGAAAGCTGCGGTTTTGGTTCTGGCTCTGCCACAACCCAGCTGTATGATCACTGACATGGCCACCGCTTGTCCATCTCTGAAACCAGCAGGTGAATTAAATGGTCTCCAAGCTTCTCTGCAATGCCAGGTCCTTTGATTATGTGACTCATTTGTAAATTCTTGAAGGAAGCAGAACAGTGCTTCAGTTCAGTTCAGTTGTCGTTCAGTCGTGTCCGACTCTTTGCAACCCCATGAATTGCAGCACGCCAGGCCTCCCTGTCTATCACCAACTCCCGGAGTTCACTCAAACTCAGGTCCATCAAGTCAGTGATGCCATCCAGCCATCTCATCCTCTGTCATCCCCTTCTCCTCCTGCCCCCACTCCCTCCCAGCATCAGAGTCTTTTCCAATGAGTCAACTCTTCGCATGAGGTGGCCAAAGTACTGGAGTTTCAGCTTTAGCATCATTCCTTCCAAAGAACATGCAAGACTGATCTCCTTTAGAAAGGACTGGTTGGATCTCCTTGCAGTCCAAGGGACTCTCAAGAGTCTTCTCTAACACCACAGTTCAAAAGCATCAATTAACTATTATTAACTATTAATTATTAACTATTATTAACTATTCATCTTTAATTCCACCCCCTTTGCCCCAAAACATACGTACACATTCAATGCTCAGATACTGGTAGTGGGGCTGCCTTTCCACCAGATGTTTTGGGTGACCTCTCTCCTCTCCATTCTGTTTTCAGTGACAGATGAGAGTTAGAGAAAGACCTTCAGGATCTCACCATGGGGAAGGTGAAAGCAATATTAGACTAACTTTGCTCTTAGAAAGGATTTTTTTTTTTTTTAATGGCCAGTCATTTCCCCAGAGACCTCATTTAGTTCTGGCATGTACGCTTTCTGCATTGTCTAACTATGTATTTTTATAGTTGTTTGTCTTGGTGTTGAATAAAAAGTATCATTACTATGGAAACTGCTTGGTTGCATCAAGCTTTGTTTGAGATACAGCAAAAGAACACATGCTTTTCACAATGCTTGTCAACCTCTTTATTTTCATGGATAAAATGAAAACCAGAGCTATACCCTTGATATTAACTAGTGCTTTTAAAGCAACATAAAAAGCTAAATTCTAGTGCTCCATAGGTGATTGGATCAGAAAAAAAAGAATTCAGGATTGCTGATGATCCCTCTTGTTCTTAAATATTTTCAGAGAAGACATTTTTATATATCTCCCCCACCCTTTCTCAACTTTTTAAGATTTATTTTGTATTTACATATAGTAATTCACCTTTTTTGGAGGGATAGGGGTGGTATAGAGTTCTACAAGTTTTGACAAATGCATAGCATTGTGTAATCACCACTATGATCAACATAAGAGCAGTTAGATCATCTATCCCCAAACTCCCTGTGCTAACCTTTTCCAGTTAAGTCTTACTCCTATCCTTAACTCCTGGAAACCACTGACCTGCTTTCCATCCCTATAGTTGTGCCTTTTCTGGAATGTCATATAAATAAAATCATATACTATGTAGCTTTTACAGTCTGGCTTAGTAATGTGCACTTATTAACTCATGTTAAAATAACTCATGCTATTTTAGATACATGTCTATGCAATTATGTTGAGTTATTCTGGTTCACTGGTGTTATTCAGCTTCTGTGCATTGGAGTCAAAATGCATTGCTAAGAGGCGGGGCTCCCCAGGTGGCTTAGTGGTAAAGATTCTGCCTGCCAAGCAGGAGATCTGAGTTTGATTCCTGGATTAGGAAGATCCCCTGGAGAAGTAAATGGCAACCCAGTCCAATACTCTTGCCTGGAAAATCCCATAGACAGAGCGGTCTGGCAGGCTACAGGCCATCGGGTAGAAAAGAGTCAGACATGGGTTAGTGACTAAAACAGCAAGGAAGAGGCAGACTCTGATGGAACAGGGGGAGATACTTTATGAGCAACACCTTTCAGCTGGGATATCTTTGCAAAATTGTCTGTAAATCTGCCACAATTTCATTTTCCACTCTTGATTTCTAAAGAAAAGTTTTCGGTTTAGATCTGGAGGGCTCCTTTGTAGGATGGTTTTTCAAATATTCTTAGACAGTAAAATGAGGACTTCTGTTTAGCCACAAAGAAGAGCTTCCCCAAAATGAGGGTTCTATTTTAAAAGTAAGAGGAGTTGGGAAGTAAACTGGTGTGTGTTTTCAACTACACCCAAGCAGAAGAGGTATTGCCATTTATCAACTTCTCATGCTTGCAGGTTGGGGAACTGTGTCTTTCTAGTAGAATAATAAGTAATTTGATAATGAAAATAGTAGTTCTACTGTTCTTTATTGAGACATGAGGATTTTTTGATCAGTAAAATTGTCATTTGATATTAAAACAAAATAAAAACGGTTTAAGAAAATAAAAATAACCTAACTCTTACCACAGTCTGGTTAGGGTGGACCAACATTTGATCCCATGTCTGATTGAGAAGGTCAGTCTCTCTCTCTTTTAATAGACCTTTTATTTGGCAATAATTTTAAACTTATGCAGAAGTTGCAAAGATAGTACTGTGAGTTCTCAGATGCTCCTCTCAGTTTCCCTCATCATTAACATCTTCAGTTCAGTTCAGTTCAGTCGCTCAGTCGTGTCCAACTCTTTGTGACCCCTTGAATTGCAGCACGCCAGGCCTCCCTGTCCATCACCAACTCCTGGAGTTCACTCAGACTCATGTCCATAGAGTCAGTGATGCCATCCATCCATCTCATCCTCTGTCGTCCCCTTCTCCTCCTGCCCCCAATCCCTCCCAACATCAGGGGCTTTTCCAATGAGTCAACCCTTCGCATGAGGTGGCCAAAGTGCTGGAGTTTCAGCTTTTGCATCATTCCTTCCAAAGAACATCCAGGGCTGATCTCCTTCAGAATGGACTGGTTGGATCTCCTTGCAGTCCAAGGGACTCTCAAGAGTCTTCTCCAACACCACAGTTCAAAAGCATCAATTCTTCGGCGCTCAGCCTTCTTCACAGTCCAACTCTCACATCAATACATGACCACAGGAAAAACCATAGCCTTGACTAGATGGACCTTTGTTGGCAAAGGAAAGTCTCTGCTTTTGAATATGCTATCTAGGTTGGTCATAACTTTCCTTCCAAGGAGTAAGCGTTATCTTACTCAAGTTCTTTTAAACAAATGAAGAAAATTGTCTCTAATTCAGATATGGGGTGCTGGACAAATAGATAATCCCCAAAGGTAAATTATTCCCTAAGAGACAATGTCTGAAAAGTTTGTACCAGACACAGCCTAGTCAAACATGATAATTGCTTTCTAAAAGAGGGCTTAATGATGGTGGGCAAAAATGATGAGTGAGAGGAAAGAGAAGAATGTGAAATTCAGGTAATCTAGATGTTTCTGTCAGGTATCTGTAGCCATTTGCCTGCAATGCAGGAGACCCCGGTTCAATTCCTGGGTCAGGAAGATCCCCTGGAAAAGGGATAGGCTACCCACTCCAGCATTCCTGGCTCATCTGGTAAAGGATCTGCCTGCAATGTGGGAGACCTGGGTTTGATCCCTGGGCTGGAAAGATCCCCTGAAGAAGGGAATGGCTACCCACTCCAGTATTCTGGCCTGGAGAATTCCATGGACTGTATAGTCCATGGGATTGCAAGGAATCAGACATGATTGAGTGATTTTCTCTTTCTTTCTTTAATTATTCAAGCATAATTGCATATTTGGAGTTTCAGTTGTATAGCTGGATAGGATTGTATCCATATCTTTCTGATAAGAGCAAACCCCTCTGGTATTTCCCAGCATATTGCAACTTGTATTTAGCTTTGGCTTAGGATAAGTTTACTTAATGGACATAGTCCATGGTAGAAATTTTTCTGTCTTAGCAAACAGGGTTCAGTGTGCCATTTACCTTAGGATCTCTTAAAATGTGTATGGAATTTTAAAATATATATTCTATATACACCTTGCATTTCATAACTATATGATAGTTTCTAAATATGTGGAGTTATGATTCAAAAAGAAAAATTAAAGGGAACCATGGACTGGATGGTTTTAAAATATGGTTTTTTACAATTTTAAGCTATATAGTCCATGGAATTCTCCAGACCAGAATACTGGAGTGGGTAGCCTTTCCCTTCTCCAGGGGATCTTCCCAATCCAGGGATCAAACCCAGGTCTCCCACATTGCAGGCAGATTCTTTACCAGCTGAGCCACCAGGGAAGCAAGAATACTGGAGTGGGTAGCCTATCCTTTCTCCAGCGGATCTTCTCAACCCTGGAATTGAACCAGGGTCTCCGGCATTGCAGGTGGATTCTTTACCAGCTGAGCTATGTTTGGGAAGCCTGTAAAGGCTGAAAAGAACTACAAAAAATGATAAATTAATGTAATCACTCTGTCTTTTGTAGCCCTTGTTTTCTGTTCTTTTTTCCTTGACCTTGAGCCAGTTTGCCTTCTATTATATACAGCTCTTTCCAATGGACTAGCTTTGTATTGTTTGCAGCCTGGACTGGGTCCCTGAAGAGACATTAGAGGAACAGTTTAATGGTTAGCAAGTTATGCTGGGAGCTGGGCTTGCTGAGGCAGAACAGAACACAATTGTCCAGACTAGCTGCTTGGAGAACAAGGTTGTCTGGATGCTGTAAGTTTAACTTAATAGCGTTGGCAGTGGCCAAAGGCAGTGGTTAAGGGATGTCTTGGAGTGAACGGACTGCTGCCTTGGAGTTCCCTAGTTCAGTTCTTCATAATTCTCATCTTACCCTCTATCAGTGTGGGATCCTCTTGTAGTTCTGGGGTATACAAAGCTTTTAAAAAGGTAAAATAGAGAGAGTATTAGGAAACTGCCTGTGGAGAATTGTGCCCTGCATAGCAACACTGATGGCTTTGAATGTAACATAGAGCTGGTCTGTTTATCCTCAGATATTTTAGTAATATACCTCATACCTTTGCTTCTTTCCTCACACTGGGATAAACCCGATTGCAATAAATATGCTTGTAATGTCCGGGGAGGAGTTTTGACTGTAAAACTATATGACTTTGGCTTTTTTCACAAATATTTATGTTTTAAGACATTCCCCAAACCTCATAACAAAAGATTTTTAAAACAACCAGGCCCTAAAAGAAATCTGTGTAAAGATGATGAAAACCAGGCTGTAGTCCTAAAAAGAATTTCCTGTGTTCTTTCTAGCTCTTCTTTCCTTACAGCCTTGGTTTTGATAGAATTTTATAAAGGCGCACATGCGGTTGGGATAAGAGAATCTTTTGTTACTATAGGAAAGACTGAGATTTGGAAGTCTGTTATTTAATTTAAAAATATTAAACTTTTTGTAAAGGTCAGTTATATTGGTCAGAGGAAAAGTACATTCATGGCCATGACCTCAACTTTAATGAAGGGCCAGATACATGGGAGGGAGCCACCAAAGGGAGGCGATAAATGTATACCTATGGCAAATAGATGGGGAAAGAGTGGAAACAGTGTCAGACTTTATTTTTCTGGGCTCCAAAATCACTCCAAGAATCACTCATGGTGATTGCAGCCATGAAATTAAAAGACTTCTGGGAAGGAAAGTTATGACCAACCTAGATAGCATATTCAAAAGCAGAGACATTACTTTGCCAACAAAGGTCCATCTAGTCAAGGCTATGGTTTTTCCAGTAGTCATGTATGGATGTGAGAGTTGGACTGTGAAGAAAACTGAGCGCCAAAGAATTGATGCTTTTGAACTGTGGTGTTGGAGAAGACTCTTGAGAGTCCCTCGGACTGCAAGGAGATCCAACCAGTCCATTCTAAAGGAGATCAGTCCTGGATGTTCTTTGGAAGGAATGATGCTAAAGCTGAAACTCCAGCACTTTGGCCACCTCATGCAAAGAGTTGACTCATTGGAAAAGACTCTGATACTGGCAGGGATTGGGGGTGGGAGGAGAAGGGGACGACAGAGGATGAGATGGTTGGATGGCATCACCGACTCGATGGACATGGGTTTGGGTGGATTCCAGGAGTTGGTGATGGACAGGGAGGCCTGGCGTGCTGCAATTCATGGGGTCGCAAAGAGTTGGACATGACTGAGTGACTGAACTGAACTGATGGCTGATTCATGTTGAGGTTTGACAGAAAACAGCAAAATTATGTAAAGCAATTATCCTTCAATAAAAAATAAATTAATTTTTTAAGTCCTCTTTTTAATTCCAAGAGGAGCCCAGATGGGGGCAAGTGTTTGGATGAATTAGTGAAAATTCATTATCTCCACAAGGGGAAAAAATAACTTGAAAAAGCACCCAAGTGCAAATGTGACAGGTTCACTAGCATTATCTTAAGTTATATGGAACTTGTTAGGAGGTTGAGATTATAGTAATAAAAGTCAGGAATAATTTGTGGGACAGAGCAGAATTTCTCTATGTGAATGATTCTTATTTTGAATGATTTCAGAAGATATATTTCAAAGATGTGCTAATGGATCTAGTCTAGGGATTGTATCATAATTGAACTCTACTTTGTGCTTAGTTGCTCAGTCGTGTCCAACTCTTTGCATCCCCATGGATTGTAGCCTGTCAGGCTCCTCTGTCCATGGGGATTCCCCAGGCAAGAATACTGGAATGGGTTGCCGTGCCCTCCTCCAGGGGGTCTTCCTAACCCAGGGATTAAGCCCAGGTCTCCCTCATTGCAGATGGATTCTTTACCATCTGAGCCACCACACTCTGCTAGAGGACACTAGTTTGAATTTAAAATATGTGTATCTAGAGAGTTTTAAATGTGTTTAAAAGGGCACTGGAACCTGATTACATTCAATAATCACAGGTGAATTTGTTAACTCGTAAATTCAACAAACTTTTGTGAAGAACACACTATGTGCTAGGCTTTACAATATTCATTTTTTTGTTGAGTGTACAATAATGCTACACTTATAAGAAGCAGGTGGAAGTTTTGACGTTTAGGGGAGGCACTTTCCTGGAAGAGAGCTTCTGGGGTTTGGTAACAAGCCCAGGTAAGTAAAGACGAAGTAAAGCTACCATATGGAGGGATACAGGCTCATGTGGAAGCCTCTGACAAATGTTCTGTGACTCTTTGAGAATGTTTCCACAATTTGATTATTTGATTATTATTATTATTATTATTTTTTTAGTTTTAGGTAAGAGCTAAACATAGATTTCCTTTAGTGTCTGGCTATTTGAAAATCTTTGGTTATAGGTTGTGGCATATGTCTTAAAATATAAATATTTATGGTGAAATAAAGCATTTTCCTTGCTTTATTGCTAGGAAAGTTCTGCAGTTTTTGTGTGAAATGCAGAACTTTGTAGCTCAGAATAAGTGAACTGTACAATTTTCCCCAGCAAAAATGCCTTCTGTAACCCTGCACCGACTTTTACTTCTCTGGGATCTGTACCTACATTTTCTAGGGATTTTCTTTTCTGTGTATCTCTTGTTTACAGATCTTGCAGCTGATTTATCTCTTTTCCCCATCTATTCAATGTTTGGGCAAATTTGGTTATGACTTTAAACTCGGATGGAAACTATTTTGAGTTTTTAAATGTCCAAGGTCTTTGCTGTGGTTTCTCATATGTCTTTCCTAAGTTTCTAATAATAACTTCCTCTGATCTTTCTGGTGGCAGTCAGGAGCTGTATGGGTAAGTGAGCTGCTCTAAGTTATTGAATTTGGAAGGTATGGCTATTCTTGGACAGTAAGAGTTAGAATGTAATTGATTTGATTTGATATTTTAATCCTCTTAGTCATTTTCAGTGCATAAATCTTTTAGGGGTTAGGGTAGGAAGTTTGTATAAATAGCGGTTATTTTTTTCCCCTGATCTACTTGCTCTCAAAATTTTACCAGATTTATGGGACTTCATTAATAGCTTGGAATAGCAGTGAATCTTTTTCTAAGTATGTTGGTGCCCCTGTCTTAATGCTAGATATACAGTTAAGGGTGCTTTTTTTGGCCACTTTATTTTTTTAATTAAAGGATAATTGCTTTACAGAATTTTGTGGTTTACTGTTAAACATCAGCAAGAATCAGCCAGAGGTATAGCCATGTTCCATGTCTCCCCAACCTTCCTCCCATCTCCTTCCCCATCCCACCCTTCTAGATTGTCACAGAGCCCTGTTTGAGTTCCCTGAGTCATATAGCAAATTCCCATTGGCTATCTATTTTACATATGGTAATGTAAGTTTCCATGTTACTCTCTCCATACATCTCACGCTCTCCCTCCTCCCCTCCCACCCCATATCCATAGGTGTGTTCTCTATGTCTGTTTCTCCATTGCTGCCCTAAAATAAATTCATCAGTACCACCTTTCTAGACTCCATATATATGTGTCAGTATATGATATTTATATTTCTCTTTCTGACTTACTTTGTTTAATAACAATAGGCTTCATATAATAATAATAGTAATAGGCTCTAGGTTCATCCACTTCATTAGAATTGACTCAAATGTGTTCCTTTTTATGACTAAGTAGTATTCCATTGTGTATATGTGTACCACAGCTTCTTTATCCATTCATCTGTCGATGGACATCTAGGTTGCTTCCATGCTTTAGCTATTGTAAAAAATTCTGCAATGAACATTGGGGTACATGTGTCTTTTTCAGTTTTGGTTTCCTCTGAGTGTATGCCTAGTACTGGGATTGCTGAGTGATATGGTGGTTTTATTCCTAGCTTTTAAAGGAATCTCCATACCATCTTGCACAGTGGCTGTATCAATTTACATTCCCACCAGCAATGCAAGAGGCTTCCCTTTTCTTAAAGGGTCCGTTTTAATGTCCAACTTCTCTCTGCTTTAGCCTTCATTCCTCTTGGAATGTTTCCTTTAACTAAAAAATGTTTCACGATTTATTTACTTAGTGTTCATTTTAAATTAAAAAACTTTAAAGTTGGGAGGAATCTTAGAAATTATGTATCTACCTTCCATTTGGTGAACAAATACATTCAAACTCTGCTTGAACAGTTCTACTAAAAGTAACATCATATTTCATGGGAGCCATTCAGTTTATAGAAGTTCTACCTATGTATTGAGTAAAATACACTTCCTACAGTTTCTAGTCATTTATTCTAGGTGGTCTTCCACAACAAAGTGGAATGTCTTACACATTTAAAGTTGAGGTTATGAAGGCAGGTAAGGATTAGATACTACACTAGAAGAGTCAATGGAAAGATGTTTAGCATGATACACACTAAATAAAAGTATATACTACATGCTACAGAATACATAGTAGATCTGTTAAAGACATTTTGTTTTCTCAAAGGGTCATCTAAATTGGAACTTGAAGATAAAGAGATATTTGGATTGAGCAACAGCAAAAGTATAGAAATATGAAACTGTGACATATTCAAATGAAATATGGTGAGAATGAAAATGGCGTGTGTGTGTGGTAGTGATGGAGAGAAGACTAGGAAAGGAGCTAGAGATTATACATAGGCCCAGACCTTAAAGAGTTTTGTGTTCTTAAGGGAGTTTGAACTTTCTACAGACATTACTTTGTCAACAAAGGTCTGTCTAGTCAAGGCTATGGTTTTTCCAGTGGTCATGTATGGATGTGAGAGTTGGACTGTGAGGAAAGCTGAGTGCTGAAGAATTGATGCTTTTGAACTGTGGTGTTGGAAGAGACTCTTGAGAGTCCCTTGAAATGCAAGGAGATCCAACCAGTCCATCCTAAAGGAAATCAGTCCTGGGTGTTCACTGGAAGAACTGATGTTGAAGCTGAAGATCCAATACTTTGGCCACTTGATGCAAAGAGTTGACTCATTGGAAAAGACCCTGATGCTGGGAGGGATTGGGGCAGGAGGAGAAGGGGACAACAGAGGATGAGATGGCTGGATGGCATCACTGACTCGATGGACATGGGTTTGGGTGGATTCCAGGAGTTGGTGATGGACAGGGAGGCCTGGCGTGCTGCAGTTCATGGGGTCGCAAAGAGTCGGACATGACTGAGTGACTGAACTGAACGGAACTGAATAGAATACAATGGACAGTCACTAAAGCATGTTTTAAGCAGAGAAGCAACTTGATTACATTTGGTTTTTTTAACTGAATAATACAAAAAACCTATTTTATTTCACCAGAATTTTACAAACTTATGCATAAGAGAAAATGACTTTTTCAGAATGAAATTGGGTTCTTCCCCCAACCTCTTTCCCCACCACTTCCAAATATCCCTCAGGCTTGTTTATTTCAAAAACTGAAATTCAGGACATGAAAATTTATTAAGAAAAGGCACACACGATATATCTTGCTTGTTTCCTCCTTTCTTTCTATCTACATTAAACAAATAATGATATGACCCACTATGAGTCTCTGATTTTCCTTGAATTCAGAATTCAAGATAGTATAAATGGTTGATTACCAACCTATATTCCAGGAACAAGGAACTTGATTGGAGGAAAAAAAAAAATTACTATTCATCTTCTACTAAAAGACAGAGCCAGGTAAGATATTCAAGGAAAGCATGCAAATGTTTAAGAGAGTAAGAGGTGAAAACAGCAGACAAGGTGGAAGAATGCAGATATGTGTGAAAAAAATGAATGTCAGCTGGTCAGGGTGTAGAAAGCACAGATTTTGGAGCACCACAGACCTGGGGTGGATGTAAAATTTATGAACTCATTTACTCTCTCAAAACCTTACTATAACACTTTCACCTTCTGTTTCCTTGTTATAAAATGTGGGTTAACGCAGGCCTCATAGTTTTATTATGAACTTCAAATAGAGAAACAGTGAATGCTTAATGATACCTACACATCATTGACAAAAAAGAAAATTAAAGTAGCAGTTTTCATAATCTGGGCTTCTCTAGTGGCTCAGATGGTAAAGAATCCACCTGCAATGTGGGAGACCTGGGTTCAATCCCTGGGTTGGGAAGATCCCTTGGAGAAGAGAATGGCTACCCACTCCAGTATTCTGGCACAGAGAATTCCATGGACTGTATATAGTCTATGGGGTCGCAAAGAGTTGGACACAGCTGAGCAACTTTCACTTCACTTGCATAATCTGGGCAGGCCTAGAAGGAAGTAATCAAGTTTAGGTGTAGTGGAGGAGGTAAAAACTAAGGTGAAGTTAGAAGCAGGCTGGAGTTATACTGATGCCCTCATTACTCTCCTCTTCTCTACCCTGACTTCAGCGGATACTCTATGGACATTTTTTACTTACTCTTCAAACTTCACCTTAGTTTTGTTTTTTTTTTAACCTCCTATATTTGCCTTTTAGTCAGATCACCCTTACTCAGTCACTTAGTCATGTCCAACTCTTTATGACCGCATGGAATGTAGCCCTCCAGGCTTCTCTGTCCAGGGGGTTTTTCAGACAAGAATACTGGAGTGGGTTGCCATTTCCTCCTTCAAGGGATCTTCCCTACCTGGGGATCGAACCTGCATCTCCTGTGTCTCATTCATTGCAGGCTAATACTTTACTGCTGAGCCATCTGGGAAGCCTGAGATTACCTTTGGAAGCAGGTAAAGGGAGAGAGTTAAGTAAAGCAAACATAGATAGAATCTGCGAGTCTATTTGGGTGCCTGAGGTAATTCAGGAAAACTTTGGGAGGAGTCTACTTAAGAGATAAATGGGGGAGATGGAGAGGGATGATGAGAAAAGAAAAAAAGGAAAGACAGGAAGAAAGACAAAGACAGAAAGACTGAAAAGAAGACAAATAGGAAGGAAGACAGAAAGTAAGGGAAGAAAGAAAAAGAAAAAGTGAGGGTGAAGATGGGAGCAGGGAGGTAGGAAGGGAGATGGTTGATGAATACAGCAGGTGAAAAGAAGAGTGTGATATTGACTGCCTTGGTTTTCAAAACTACACATTAGAATGACTAGGGCATTTTAAAGAAATACTGTTGTCTTCAGCCCATCCCCTAAGATTCTGTTTAATTGTTACAGGGTGTTGCCTGGGCATTAAGATTTTTAAAAGCTCCCCAAGGAATTCATATTGTGCAGCAAAATTTAAGAACCACTGATCTAGATCATCACCTATTCAGTAGGTAATGGTTTTCAACATTCTATTTATATGGCACCTAGAAGTGGACAGAATGCTATAAATGTGTTCTGATTAGAGAAAAGTAGGAAAATTACTTCCTCGGATCAGGTCACTATTTTTCTTTATTAATGAAGCCTGATAGATAATTTATTTCCTGTTTTGGTAGTTATATCCCATTGTTTCATATGGTGAGTCTATAATTAACTAAAACCCACATGCTTCTCATATAAGAACTATGTTAAATGAGGTCTCCTCTCTTCCCCATCTTTGAGGTTGATTTTTTAAAGATTTAGTTTTTAAGAGAACTTTTAGGTTCATTGTAAAATTTAGAGAGAAGTGCACAGATTCCCCAGGCTTTCCAGGTAGCTCAGTGGTAAAGAACCCACCTGCCAATGTAGGAGACGGGTTCTATCCCTGGGTTGGGAAGATCCCCTGGAGAAGGAAATGGCAACCCACTGTAGTATTCTTACCTGGGAAACCTCAGGGACAGGGGAACCTGGTGGGCTACAGTCCATGATTTTGCAGAGTTTAACATGACTTAGTGACTAAACAATATCACAGATTCCCCATAGACTTCCTGCCTCCACACCTGTGCAACCTCTCTCAATATCAACATTGCTCACCAGGAGAGTACATTTTTTTCTAAGGATGAACCTACCCTGACATATCATAATCACCCAGAGTCCATGGTTTACATCAGGGTTCACTTTTTTTTGTTTTACATTATATGGGTTTGGACAAATGTATAATGGCATATATCCATCATTATGGTATCATCAGGGTATTTTCACCACCCTAAAAGTTTTCTGGCTCTGCCTATTCATATCTCTCTCCCAAACCCCTGGCAAACCAGATCTTTTTATTGTTTCCACATTTTTGCCTTTTCCAGAATGTCATATGGTTGGAATCATACAGTATTTAATCTCCTCAGATTGACTTCTTTCTTCACTTAGTAATATACATTTAAGTTTCCTTCATGTCTTTTCATGGCTCATAGCTCGTTTTTCTTTAACACTGAATAATATTTCATTGTGTGGGTCTTCCATAATTTAATTATCCATTCCCTACTGAAGGACATCTTGATTGCTTCCAACTTTTGCCAATTATGAAGAAGTTTCTATGAACATCCATGTACAGAGTTTCGTGTAGACATAAGTTTTCCATTTCTTTAGGTAAATACCAAGGAATGTGATTGTTAGCTTATCTGGTAAGAATTCATTTAGTTTTGTAAGAAAACCACCTAAACATCTTCCAAAGTGGCTGTACCATTTAGCATTCCCACCAGCAATAAATGAGTGTTCCTGTTGTTTCTCATCCTTGCTGGCCTTTGGTGTCATCAGTGTTCTAGATTTTGGGCTTCTATTAGGTGTGCAGTGTTTGAATTTGTTCTTTGAATTTGCACTTCCTTGATAACAGGAAGCAACAGTTAGAACTGGACATGGAACAACAGACTGCTTCCAAATAGGAAAAGGAATACATCAAGGCTGTATATTGTCACCCTGCTTATTTAACTTCTATGCAGAGTACATCATGAGAAATGCTGGACTGGAAGAAGCACAAGCGGGAATCAAGATTGCTGGGAGAAATATCAATAACCTCAGTTATGCAGATGACACCACCCTTATGGCAGAAAGTGAAGAGGAACTAAAAAGCCTCTTGATGAAAGTGAAAGAGCAGAGTGAAAAGGTGGCTTAAAGCTCAACATCCAGAAAACTGAGATCATGGCATCTGGTCCCATCACTTCAGGGGAAATAGATGGGGAAATAGTGGAAACAGTGTCAGATTTTATTTTTCTGGGCTCCAAAATCAGTGCAGATGGTGACTGCAGCTATGAAATTAAAAGACGCTTACTCCTTGGGAGGAAAGTTATGACCAACCTGCTGCTGCTGCTAAGTCGCTTCAGTCATGTCTGACTCTGTGCGACCCCATAGACAGCAGCCCACCAGGCTCCCCCGTCCCTGGGATTCTTCAGACAAGAACACTGGAGTGGGTTGCCATTTCCTTCTCTAATGCATGAAAGTGAAAAGTGAAAGTGAAGTCGCTCAGTCGTGTTGGACTCTTAGCTACCCCATGGACTGCAGCCCACCAGGCTCCTCCGTCCATGGGATTTTCCAGGCAAGAGTACTGGAGTGGGGTGCCATTGCCTTCTCTGATGACAAACCTAGATTGCATATTAAAAAGCAGAGATATTACTTTGCCAACAAAGGTCCATCTAGTCAAGGCCATGGTTTTTCCAGTGGTCATGTATGGATGTGAGAGTTGAACTGTGAAGAAAGCTGAGCACTGAAGAATTGAGGCTTTTGAACTGTGGTGTTGGAGAAGACTCTTGAGAGTCCTTTGGACTGCAAGGAGATCCAACCAGTCCATTCTAAAAGAGACCAGTCCTGGGTGTTCATTGGAGGGACTGATGCTGAGGCTGAAACTCCAATACTTTGGCCACCTCATGTGAAGAGTTGACTCACTGGAAAAGACCCTGATGCTGAGAGGGAGTGGGGGCAGGTGGAGAAGGGGACGACAGAGGATGAGATGGCTGGATGGCATCACCGACTCGATGGACATGAGTTTGGGTGGACTCTGGGAATTGGTGATGGACAGGGAGGCCTGGCATGCTGTGATTTATGGGGTTGCAAAGAGTCGGACACAACTGAGCGACTGAACTGAACTGAACTGATAATAGGATGTAGAGTTTCTTTTCATATGCTTATTTGACATCTGTGTGTCTTCTTCAGTAAGGTGTCTATTAGGGTCTTTTGTCCATTTTAAAATCAAGTTCTTTGTTTTCTTATTGTTGAGTTTTAAGGGTTCTTTGTATATTTTTTTGGATAATATTTCTTTATCAGTTGTGTCCTTTGCAAATAATTTCTTACAGTCTGTGACTTGTCTTCTAATTCTCTTGATATTGTTTTTTTCAGGGCAGAAGTTTTTAATTTTGATGAAGCTCAGCTGTTTCTTTCATGGATCTTATCTTCATGATGTTGTATTTTAAAAGGTATCACACCCAGGATCATTCAGATTTTTTTCTATGTTATCATCCAAGAGTTTTATATTTTGTGTTTAAGACTATGATCCATTTTGTTAGTTTTCATAACAGGCATAAGGTCTGTTTCCAATGTATTTTTTCATTCCCTTATGACAAAGAAAAAATACATCAGAAACAGACTTTATACCAAGATGGTGCAAAAATTCTTAAGTTTTTAATTTGTAAAACTTTTCAAAGAAGTTTCCTGATAAAGGTCTGAGAGAAAAGTCCCCTTAGGTATTTATTCATCAAGTCTTCTACAAGCTGCAGTTTAGAATATGCTAAACATATAGGTTGGGAAGTCACCACTGATGTTCTTGTCTTGGAAGAAAAATGCTATTTAAGTCTCTGGATGAGTTGAATAAATGCTACTTTGCTTCGAGCATTTTGACTTCAACATCAGGGCTTTGAAGAGCTCAGAAGTTCAAATGTTACCTAATAATAAAGTACTGTTGAACCAACTAAGGGACATGAATGCCATTTTCTTGAAACCTGCCGGCAAACTACAGATCAACTGTGATACTTGCTTATACACGTTCACTGATTTCATTTAGAAGAACTCTAATAGACAAAAGCTTTTGGCCCAAGATGTTTTATTATAGGCTTTCTTCCCAAAGTGGATATTTTCTAGGTTATAGACTTAAGCAAAAAAGAATTTAGTTTTGAAAACCCAAAGGCAATTTTAAAATAAAGTATTCAGTGTATTGGTTACCTGAGATTCCTTTCCTTTAAAAAGAAAAAAGTATTTATGTATTTATTTTTGGCCCTGCTGGGACTTCATTGCTGCGTGCAGGCTTTCTGTAGTCATGGCAAGTAGAGGCTGCTCTTTGTTAAGGTGCGCGGGCTCCTCATTGTGGTGGCTTCTCTTGGTGCAGAGCACAAGCTCGAGGTGCCCAGGCTTCAGTAGACGCAACAAGTGGGCTCAGGACTTGTGGCTCTTGGACTCTAAAGTGATGAGTCAGTAGTTGTGGTGTCTAGGCTTAGTTGCTCTGTGGCATGGGGAGGTGGAATCTTCCTGGACCAGGGATCAAACCCGTGTCCCTTGCATTGACAAGTGTATTCTTCTCCATTGTATCACTGGGAAAGTCCTGTAAAACCCAAAGACATTTTTAACAGTAACAAGAACAGGATTCTTACCATTAGTAAAGAAGACATATGGGAGTTCTAAAGACTTCTTTTGGAAAATAATTATTGAAGAATTAGAAAATGAATTAAAACAATCACTTTCAACTTTGAAAGTTGAAGTTTTTATTAGGGTTGATCCTAATAAAATTTTTGGAAGCAGATGAAGTTTGTCTTTTCTGGGCCTGCTATGCCTGTTCAGGTCTTGAGCCTCTTGTACCTTCTGCTATAGCTTTCTCTATTGCCTTTGTGTCCCCAGACCCATGACTGCCTTCCCATCTCCTACCTGTCACTAACATGTCAAACCTAAGCCTTGGGCAGTGTATTTCAGATTGTATTCTTCCAAATAGCTTGCTTTGAATCTTATACTCTCAGCATTCCTCTTTGAAAACTGATTAATTTCCTGTGTTTCCTGTAACTTCTGCTGAGGATATGTGTCTTTTAATATTTTACTTCATCTTAAGGGGCAATTCACAGAAAAGAACATGCAAATATCCAATAAATACATGCAGGCAGGGATCTGGGAGGGTGAATTATCATGATATAACTTGACTTCCCATACTTCCCTCTTAACTTTCACTATCCTTCCTCATGTACACTCTCTTACCAAAATGGCTTTCCTGCTGTTCTCTGAAAATTGCAGGCATGCTCCCCTTTCTTTCACTTGCTATTTTCTATTATACTGAGATTGAAACCTTCCCTGACTACTCTATTTAAAATTTTACCTTTCTTCCTAGATATTCTCTAGTCTCCTCTCCTGCTTTATTTTTCTCATGACACATCACCACCTGGCATACTATTGATTGATATATTGATCTATTACTACCACTAAAATTTAGATCTATAAGGGTAAAGTTTTAGGTCTGCTTTGATCCATATATAACACAGAGTAGTCTAGTAATATTGCACAAATATTTGCTGAATGAGTGAATTAAACCTTTTGGGGAAAAAATATGGCAGTATTTATTCATGCTGGATCATCAAAAGAGCAAGAGAGTTCCAGAAAAACATCTATTTATGCTTTATTGACTATGCCAAAGCCTTTGACTGTGTGGATCACAATAAACTGTGGAAAATTCTGAAAGAGATGGGAATACCAGACCACCTGACCAGCCTCTTGAGAAACCTATATGCAGGTCAGGAAGCAACAGTTAGAACTGGACATGGAACAACAGACTGGTTCCAAATAGGAAAAGGAGTACGTCAAGGCTGTATATTGTCACCCTGCTTATTTAACTTCTATGGAGAGTACATCATGAGAAACTCTGGGCTGGAAGAAGCACAAGCTGGAATCAAGATTTCTGGGAGAAATATCAATAACCTCAGATATGCAGATGACACCACCCTTATGGCAGAAAGTGAAGAGGAACTCAAAAGCCTCTTGATGAAGGTGAAAGAGGAGAGTGAAAACGTTGGCTTAAAGCTCAACATTCAGAAAACTAAGATCATGGCATCTGGCCCCATCAGTTCATGGGAAATAGATGGGGAAACAGGGGAAACAGTGTCAGACTTTATTTTTCTGGGCTCCAAAATCACTGCAGATGGTGACTGCAGCCATGAAATTAAAAGATGCTTACTCCTTGGAAGGAAAGTTATGACCAACCTAGATAGCATATTCAAAAGCAGAGACATTACTTTGCCAACAAAGGTCCGTCTAGTCAAGGCTATGGTTTTTCCAGTGGTCATGTATGGATGTGAGAGTTGGACTGTGAAGAAGGCTGAGTGCCAAAGAATTGATGCTTTTGAACTGCGGTGTTGGATAAGACTCTTGAGAGTCCCTTGGATTGCAAGGAGATCCAACCAGTCCGTCCTAAAGAAGATCAGTCCTGGCTGTTCATTGGAAGGACTGGTGCTGAAGCTGAAACTCCAGTACTTTGGCCACCTCATGTGAAGAGTTGACTCATTGGAAAAGCCCCTGATGTTGGGAGGGAGTGGGGGCAGGAGGAGAAGGGGACGACAGAGGATGAGATGGCTGAATGGCATCACCGACTCGATGGACATGAGTTTGAATGAACTCCAGGAGTTGGTGATGGACAGGGAGGCCTGGCGTGCTGCAATTCATGGGGTCGCAAAGAGTCGGACACGACTGAGCAACTGAACTGAACTGAACTGATTCATACTAAAAATGAGCAGTTTCTTTCACTCATTAATCCTACTTGTAATTAAAGTTCAGTGCATATTATTTTGGACACCTCCCATGGAGAGGTAAGACTTACATCTCCTCCCCCTGAATCTAGGTAGCTCTATGATTGATTAACCAATAGAATATGGTTGAAGGAATATGACCAGGTTTTAGAATCAAACCTTAAGAAATTATGTTTCCATTTCTGATCTCTGAGAAACTTGCTTTTAGAACCAGTCATCTTGCTGTACAAAGCCTAAGCAGTCCACAGAGAGGACAGGTGGAAAGGAATTGAAATTTTTGGTTAATAGTACCATCTGATTTCTCAGCTAACAGCCAGTAATGGCTTGCCAGCTCTTTGAATGGGCTGTTTGGAAATTAACCCTTTAACCCTATTTGAGCTACTCCAGTTTAAGCTACATGAATTGTTCTGCTCACTCTTTTGAAATTATAAATTAATAAGCTATTTTAGGGTGGTTTCCTTTAGAAAAACAAACCGGAACACTACTTTTAATGAATCTTTCTTACGAAAGTAAGAACACCAGAACACAAAAATAGATGTATATAGGGATATTTTAGGATAATCTTTATGATAGTCCAAAAAATAGCTTTATTATACAACATATTATAATCAATTGCATTTCCATATGCTAACAATGAACAGTCTGAAAAAGAAATTACAAAGGCAAGTTCATTAACAATAGTATTAAAAAGAATAAAAAAGAATTAACCAAGCAGATGAAAATCTTGTACAATGAAAACTACAAAATATTGCTGAAAGAAATTAAAGACATGAGTAAATGGAAACACATTCCATGTCATAGGTTGGAAGACTTAATATGGTTAAGATGTTAATGTTACCCAAAGTAATTTGTATGTTAAGTATAATCCTTATCAAAATCCTAATGACTGTTTTTGCAGCAACAGAAAAACCCATCCTAAAATTAATAAGGGACCTCAAGGGACCCACAAATAGCCAAAATAATCTTGAAAAAGAAGAACAAAGCTGAGGGGCTGACACTGATTTTTAAGTTTATTACAAAGTTACAGTAATTAAAACAGTGTGTTACTGGTATAAAGACAGGCATATAGTATAGATAGGGTCAAATGATTTTTTAAGGGTAAAATAACAGTTTAATGGGGAAATAACAGTCTTTTCAAAAAATGATGCTGAGAAAACTGGATATCCAAACACAAAACAATGAAATAGTACTCTTACCTAGCAGTGTATACAAAAATTAACCCCAAATGGGTCAAACACTTAAATGTAAGACCTTTGAGTGTTTGAGTATCTCCTGTGGAGGCATGGGTCAGCAGTAGCCTGCCACAGGGACAGGGGCTCTGGCTGCAGCAGACCTGGGAGGTGTCTCATGTGGCATAAATCCTCTTGGAGGAGGTCGCCATTAGCCCCACCATAGAACCACTGAGCAGATGACCCACAAACTGGACAGCAATTATACCAAAGAAGTTCTCACACTGTTGCAAAAGTTCTAGGGCCCACAACAGATTTCCTAACCTGGGGATCCATCAAAAGGGCTGAGAACCCCCAGGGAATTTGACTTTGAAGGCCAGTGGGATTTGGTTACAGAACTTCCACAGGACTAGAGAAACAGACTCTTGGAGGGCACAAACAAAATCTTGTGTGCACCAGGACCTAGGAGAAAGGAGTAATGTAAGATCTAAAACTATAAAACTCTTAGAAGAGAGTACAGGGTATAAGATGCACAGTGTTGAATGTGGCAATGATTTCTTGGCTATGACACAAAAGGAACAGCAATAAAAGAAAGATAAGATAAACAAACTGGACTTAATTAAAAAATTTAAATTATGTCCAATGAAAGGCACTGTCAACAGAATAAAAGGGTCACTCATTTTGGAAGTGATCTGTGACTTCTTTTCTGTGGGATCTTCAAAGATCCCAATTCTCAGGGAGTTGGTTAGTGGGTAATTTTCCCACATGTCTAAAAATGGAGAATGCTTTTATAATATACTGATATATTTTGTGTGGGGAGAAGTGGTTGGTGAAAGGGGGAAATGCTTTGAAACCTAGGGATCTCTCTCATTAGTACTGAGGCTGTAGGTCTAGGAATCAAAAGAACTATGCTCTGATCCTAGTTCCGCTGTAACTAGCTGACTTTAAGCAAAACTTAACCTGCTCTGTGCCTCTTGTTTCCTTACCTGTATATAGCGATATGACAGAAGAAATATTGTCTTACACTGACTACATAGAACGGTCACAACATTTGCTTCCTTGCAGGAGTTTATAGAAATGAGTAATGTCTTGCCATTGCAGCAGCTAGATGGCACCATCACCTCTAACATTTGTTTTAATCATTCAGATTTAATTGCAGCTGGTGCTTTCTTTGGCAATTTTTAGATTAAAAGAAATGTAGGTGTGTTTCTTTGAAACACTATAGATCTTTTCAAAGAAGATTCATCATAGATAAACCTGAAGTCTTTTAGAAAACTGAAAGTCATCCTTTAGTAGAGGATGTATGTGTGTGTGTTAGCCATTAAGTTGCGTCCGAATTCTTGCAACCCCATGGACTATAGCCTACCAGACTCCTCTGTCCATGGAATTCTCTGGAAAAGAATACAGGAATGGATTGCCATTTCCTTCTCCAGGAGATCTTCCCAACCCAGGGACCAAACTTGCATCTCCTGCATTGCAGGCGGATTTTTTACATCTGAGCCACCAGAGAAGCCCTTAGAGGATTGTTTTTGTCCAGTTGCTAAGTTGTGTCCGACTCTGCACCCCACAGACTGCAGCATGCCAGGCTTCCCTGTCCTTCACTATTTCCTGAAGTTTCCTCAGACTCATGTCCATTGGGTTGGTGATGGTATCCGACCATCTCATCCTCTGTCATCCCCTTCTCCTTTTGCCTTCAATCTTTCCCAGCATCAGGTCTTTCCCAGTGAGTCAGCTCTTTGCATCAGGTGACCAAAGTGTTGGAACTTCAGCTTCAGCATCAGTCCTTCCAATGAATATTCAGGACTGATTTCCTTTAGGACTGACTGGTTTGATCTCCTTGCTGTCCAAGGGAATCTCAAGAGTCTTCTCCAGTGCCACAGCTCAAAAGCATCGATTTTTCAACGCTCAACCTACTTTATGGTCCAACTCTCACATCCATACATGACTACTGGAAAAACCATAGCTTTCACTATATGGACCTTTGTTGGCAAAGTTATATCTCTGCTTTTTAAGACACTGTTTAGATTTGTCATAGCCTTTCTTCCAAGGAGCAAGCATCTTCTAATTTCATGACTACAGTCACTGTCCACAGTGATTTTGGAGACCATGAAAATAAAATCTGCCACTGTTGCCATTTTTTCCCCATCTATTTGCCATGAAGTGATGGGACCAAATGCCATGATCTTAGGTTTTAGAATGTTGAATTTTAAGCCACCTTTTTCAGAATCACTCTATTCTAATCACCTCTGGGGTCATAGTTGCCCTAGTTTCATCAGAGTTCTCTCTTTTCACTCTGGATGCCAGACTGACAGGCCTAGCCTGAGGGAATAAAATTATGTGAGAAAGGTTGTGTTTATTCAGGAAGGTTTTGTCCTTACCACATCTCCAGATCCAGGGGAAGAGATCTACAGAGTTATTAACTATATGATTTGTTGTCTACCAGGCTCCTCAGTCCATGGGATTTTCCAGGAAAGAATACTGGAGTAGCTTGCCATTTCCTTCTCCAGGGGATATTCTGGACCCAGGGATTGAATCTGGGTCTCCTGAATTGCAGGTGGATTCTTTACCATCTGAGCCACCGGAAAAGCCCAGTTAAATCATAGATTTTAGCAATACCTGAGCAAGCCAGCTTCTGCATTTTACAACTAAGTATTTGAAACTAAGAGAGGTTAAGTGATTTGTTCAAGCTTAACACCCATCCCCACCCCAATCGCTGCAAAATAGTAGTTTTCAGACTCCCATCTCTTGTTTTCCCACTAGGCTGCCTTTTTTTTTTTTCTTTCTTTTTTTTTTTTTTGAGTAAACTTTTGCCTTGAGCTGTTTTGCCTTGAGTGTTACAACTCAATGGGAGTTTGCAGGATCATTTTGTATTTACCAAATAAATAAATACATTGAATCTCATAAAACAGGATGAAATATTTAAACCAGTCCTAGCCCCTTTATCACCAATGAGCTCTAGATCAAGGGTGCTTTGGGAACCTGGGAAATTATGTGTGATTAAACTCTTTGTGATTTAAGTTCTCTATTTCTTAAAAATGATTTAAGAAATATCTCGCCCTTCTTTAAAATATTTCATTAAAATATATAAGAAAATTAAGGAGATAATGAAGTAAAATTTCTTTTTAATTTTCTAAAATAATATAAAAATTTAGCTCACTGTCCTTTTTCTCTTAATTTTTCTTTTAAATTTATGTCTTGGTTATTCATACTATTTTTTTCAGTTCACAAAATACCGAGAACATACTAAACAAGGAGCTATCTTCCACTTCACCTCTAGCTTTGTTGATTTAAACAGGAGAGATTTGTGGATTTGGCTTCATCTACTTTCTGATATGACTGCCTTAAAATTATGGAAGTCTCGCTACGCCAACATAATGCTTCTTTTCTTTGGTTTTTCTTTCTTCAAGTGTTTTGTTACTGAATCATGAATTTCAAAGAGACACTAAGACTTTAGAAATCTGCTTGAAAGACTCTAGCAGTTTTGCTGGATAGTACATTGAGCAATAGTCATATTTTTCTCTTTTCATCAACTCTGTCCCTTGCAAAACAAAAGATTACTCAGCAGTTTATATTATTTTATGGTTTTGACAAACCCTTTTTTTTTTTTTCATGTGTAATATGTCGTGACTATAAATCACTTTTCCCAGAACTCTGAGAGAGGATGGTGAATAGTTTTAGGAAATGATGATGATAGTAACTTGATATTCTGAGAGCAATGTTTCCCAGTCTGTTTGAAACCTTTAAAATGAAGAAGATAAATTGAAGGAACTTTGCATGATAATAGCTATGTTTATAATATGTGTTGACTGTGAAAATATATAAAAACAAAAAGTTACTATAAATTCAGTAATACTGCTTACTTGAATTAGTGCTTTAATAGTCATAAAATATCCATATATATTTGAAAAATAGGAGTTCTTCTATGAGCAAAATATATCATGTATTTAGTTGAGAGAAAGTACTAGATACCCCTAGAGATTTAGATTCCAGTTCTCTATAGCTTCCCCAAAGCTGTAAATTGGAAGCCATTGTTGATAAATATCTCCAAGTGAACTGGATTTTAATGATAGTATTCAGCTAGAGTCACAAGTATATGGGAACTTAATATGTTCTGGAATTATGCAAAGTTGCCTTCCATGTGTTAACTAACTTAATACCCATAATAGTCCTATAAGGTAGGTATTACCATTGTCTCCATTTTATAAATGTAAAGAGAGAAGCTTAAAAGGTTTAAGTCACTTTTTCAAGGTCATATAGCTAATCAGTGGCAGATCTAAGCCCCAGTACAAGAAATTCCAAAGTGCGGCATTAACCACAATACCTTTTTCCTTCACTTAATTGAAATCTGTTTCTCACTTGAAAGTTTAAGATGATGTTTTAACCTATAGGTAATTCTGATCTTCATGCCTGTATCACATAATCAGAGGTAAGCTGAGATAGCTGTCAATTTAATGCTCTTGGAACAAAAGTGTATTTTAATAAAAATGCAGAGTCACCCAAAACACCTGGAAGGGACTTTAGAGATCATACAATATAGTGGTTCTCAAGTAGAATAGGGGGACACTTGGGTGAGTATTAAAATTCAGAATCCAAGACTCCACCATAGACATACAGAATCCAGATTTCTAGGGGGCAGATAGACTTAGACATGTATGTTTCAAAGATAGCCCCAACTGGATTTAATGTGTGTATATATATACACACATTATGTATGTATAATGTGTGTATATATATTATGTATATATAATGTGTGTATATATATATATGTACACACATATATGTGTGTATATATGTATGTATGTATGTATATATAATATATATATATATGTATCTGGTAAGAATCACTGGTCTAATTTACCTTCCTCTTTGAAGAACTTGAAGTCCAGAGGCAGACTAAGTTACTCCTGTTCTAGATCTAATTTGAAATCTTTGCAATCATCACCATAAATATTTTTTTCTCTTTTCAGAAATCTAAGAGATAAAAAATCCTTTTGAATGTCTTATAATCTGAATACAGAGGAAGAACTTAGGTAGAAAAACATAAAAAACGAAAGCAATAAATGCTATGTAGAGAAATGAGTGGTTGCAGAAAGAGAAGGTGTTTAGTTGAGAGAGATATCTTTAAGGTAGGCTTTAGGATGGGGGTGAGTTTTGAAAGAAGAGTAGAACTTAGTGAAGCAGAGATGGGGGTAGGAAGCTTTTCAGGCAGAAGTAGTGTAATAAAAAGACAGGGAGGGAGGCAGGAAGATGAACAGAAATTTGGTGTAAAAGAAAAGACCATTCTAGCTATGGTAGATGGCGTTCTAGGGGAAAAAATAGAAGACAATTAGAAAAGTAGATGGAGGCTAGATTGGTGGCCTTGTGTGCTAGCCTAAGAAGTTGGCACTTTTTCCTATAGGAAGAGGAAAGCTATGAAAGTCTTAGAGGATGACTGAAAATGATATTTGTAAGTCCAGTGGCTGAGTTTGAGAGTATAGAATTAGATTCACCTGATGTTTTGGTCTAATGATGGCCCAGCAGGAAAAAAAAATCTTCCTGCAGTACAGGAGACACCGGAGACATGGATTTAATCTCTGGGTCAAGAAGATCCCCTGGAGAAGGAAATGGCAACCCACTCCAGTAGTCTTGCCTGGAGAATCCCATGGACAGAGGAGCCTGGAGGGCTATAGTCCAAAGGGTCGCAAAAAGTTGGCTATGATTGAGTAACTGAGCATGCACAGTACGGAGGAAGAACTCGCATACAACTAGAGAATAATGGAGTGGGTTGCCATGTCCTCCTCCATGATCCCCCCTCTTCCTGACTCAGGGATCAAACCCTTGTTTCTTACCTTTTTGGCATTGGCAGGTGGGTTCTTTACCACTAGCGCCACCTGGGAAGCGCAGAACTTCTAATATTTGTATTTAAATAGGTTAGTATTTTAAATTTCAGAGACAGTTGAAGTGGCAGAATTTAGTCTGAGGTTTTCAAAATTTGCTCACTACTGTTTTTATTCTCACTCTAGCCAAGTATGCCTATTTATCATTATGAAAATGAAATAAGTTGCTCAGTCGTGTCCGACTCTGCAACCCCATGGACTGTAGCCTACCAGGCTCCTCTGTCCATGGAATTTTCCAGGCAAGAGTACTGGAGTGGGTTGCCATTTCCTTCTCCAGGGGATCTTCCCGACCCAGGGATGGAACCCGGGTCTCCCACATTGTAGGCAGACTCTACCGTCTGAGCCACCAGGGAAGCATTTATCATTATACTTTCACAAAATTTCAGTCAGTGGTGACATTGATTTTGCCTCAGAAAGAGAAATAAACTAGAAAGCCATGGTAACTCTTCAGGAAGAATTTATTTATTTTTGTTCATGTTTGTGGAGTTTTTTAAATTTAATGTTTTGTTCTGAGGTAGCCAGAGATCCACACACAGTTGTTGCCACTAATACAGAAGAGTTCTATGTACCCAGGTTCCCCCAAGGGCAACATCTTGGAAAACTGGAGTTCAGTATCATAGCAGGATACTGGCACTGGTACAGTCAAGAAACAGAATATCACATCACTACAAAGATTTCCACTCTTGTCCTTTTATACTAGCCATATTCAGGTCCCTTCAGCCCTTCAGTTCAGTTCAGTTCAGTCGCTCAGTCATGTCCGACTCTTTGCGACCCCGTGAATCGCAGAACGCCAGGCCTCCCTGTCCATCATCCACTCCCGGAGTTCACTCAGACTCACGTCCATCGAGTCAGTGATGCCATCCAGCCATCTCATCCTCTGTCGTCCCCTTCTCCTCCTGCCCCCAATCCCTCCCAGCATCAGAGTCTTCTCTTGCCCTTAACCCCTCCTTAACCTCAGCAACTACTAATCTAGTGCCCATTTCTCTGGTTTTTTAATAACATGTATCAAAAATATTGTATAAATATAATAATATAGTATTTACCATTTAGGGATTGACATTACTGGGTATATTCTCTGGACATTCATCCAGGTTGTTGTACATCAGTAGATTGTTGCTTTTTGTTATTTTCTATACTGTTTTAGAGTGTACCTCTTTGTATAGCTTTTTTTAGTAATTTAGATATTTTATTATGTGTGCATTGCTCATCACAGTCTACTGGTGCCATCATTTTCCCAGTTTGAAGGAGTGTTAAAAACTTACCTCCCTTTACATCTTACTGCTTTCCCTCATTTGCAAAGTAATTATCTTAAATATTTCCTCTACATATATTTAGAATTACACTGGATAGTGTGATTTTTGCTTCAACTATCAAACATAATTTAGAAAACTAAGTTAAAGTGTACTGCACTTATTCACATTTTTGCATTTATTCACATTTATTAAGTGTATTGCATTTATTCACATTTTTGCTTACCATATTCTTTCTTCCATGGCAACCCACTCCAGTGTTCTTGCCTGGAGAATCCCAGGGATGGGGAAGCCTGGTGGGCTGCCATCTGTGGGGTCGCACAGAGTCGGACATGACTGGTGACTTAGTAGTAGTAGTAGTAGTAGTCTTTCTTCCTGATGTTTTCAGTTTCCTTCTTTTATAATTTCTGGTAAAAAAAAACACAAAACTTTTAGAGTAGGTCTACTAGTGACAAATCCTTTTAGTGTCCCTTTATCTGAAAATGTTTTGATTTCTACTTTAATTTTAATGCATATTTTTATCAGATAAATTTTGGGGTTGACAATTTCCAATTTTTTTTTTTACGTCGTTGAGAATTTGGTTGTGGTGCATAATGGTGTAGATTTCCTTGAGTTTATCCTGTTTGGGGTTACCTTTCTTGAATCTGCAGGTTTATGTATTTTGCCAAATTTAGGATGTTTTCAGTCAACTGTTATTCATTTCAAGTGCTTTTCAAGCCCCACTCTCTTTCTTTACTCCTTCCAGAACTCCAAAACATAAATGTTAGATCTTTTTCTTTTTTTAATAGTTCTTGAGGTATCTTAGTCTCTTAATTTGTTTTAATCTATTTTTTCTCTGTTGTTCAAATTAGGTAATTCTTTTGTTGTATCTTCTGGTTCACTGAGTATTCTGTCTCTTTTCTGATATTGAGCTTATCCACTAATTTTTTATTTCAGTAACTGTATTTTTCAGTTCTAAAATTTCCATTTGATTCTTATTTATATCTTCTATTCTTTGCTAAGACTTTCTATTCTGTTTCAAGTGTATTTGTAATTGCTCATTGCAACATTTTATCATGGCTGCTTTAAAATCTTTGGTAATTCTAAGTTTTTTATCATCTTTGTATTGCCATCTGTTTATTTTTTTCCATTAAGTTTAAAAATTTCCTGGTTCTTTGTACAATATGTAGTCATCAGTTGAAACTTGGATATTTGGGATACTGTTATAAGACTCCAGATCTTACTTGAATCTGTATTTGGTTATGGCTTTCTCTGACACCAAGGGAAGGAGAGATGCTACCTCCTACTGCAAGGTTCTTCGCCTCTGGATCCTTTTACACAAGGTCAGGTATTCCTTGATACTGGGCAGAAATGTGTCTTCCAGCTCCCCACTGTGTCTTCACTGATATCCTTCTGTCTGGGAAGCACCTCCTTATTGCTATCTATCTTGCCACCACTGACACCACAGAGACAGAGGGAGTGATCTCATTTCTCCCGGAAAATGGCAGAACTCCTTACTCTGTGCTAGGGCTCTTTTGACAGCACTCTAGCAGGAAGACAGAGTGACACGGTATTACTTCTGGGTGAGGACAGAAGTCCATGCTGCCATGTGGTCTCCACAGACATTGTGAATGTGTATATGAGACAGCAGCTCATCACTGCCCAGCAGAGATAAATATCCCAGTTTCATACTTCTTTCTTTGATATTACTATGTTGGTAGCTGTTGGGCTGTCTTATTACAGCTTGATGACAATGGTAGTCTAGGGTCCTCTCTTGTCCCCTGCTGGTGGAGGTGAGGGTGAGGGTAGGGGTGGAGTCAATTTCTTCTGTGCAGCTTATTTTCTTTAGTGCTTATTTTCTATACATTTTCTCTCTTGTTAGACTGCCCACTTCCTGGACCTTTGGCTAAAGAAAGCAGGCTGTTCTTGAGGTTTCACCTCAGTTCAGTTTCTCAATCGTGTCCAACTCTTTGCGACCCCATGAACTGCAGCATGCCAGGCCTCCCTGTCCATCACCAACTCCTGGAGTTCACTCAAACTCATGTCCATCGAGTCAGTGATGCCATCCAGCCATCTCATTCTCTGTCATCCCCTTCTCCTCCTTCCCTCAATTTTTCCCAGCATGAGGGTCTTTTCCAATGAGTCAGCTCTTCGCATGAGGTGGCCAAAGTATTGGAGTTTCAGCTTCAACATCAGTCTTTCCAATGAACACCCAGGTCTGAGCTCCTTTAGGATGGACTAGTTGGATCTCTCTGCAGTCCAAGGGACTCGGTCTTCTTTATAGTCCAACTCTCACATCCATACATGACCACTGGAAAAACCATACATAGCCTTGACTAGACAGACTTTTGTTGGCAAAGTAATGTCTCTGTTTTTCAATATGCTGTCTAGGTTGGTCATAACTTTCCTTCCAAGGAGTAAGCGTCTTTTAATTTCATGGCTGCAGTCACCATCTGCAGTGATTTTGGAGCCCAGAAAAATAAAGTCTGACACTGTTTCCACTGTTTCCCCATCTATTTCCCATGAAGTGATGGGACCTGAGGCCATGATCTTCATTTTCTGAATGTTGAGCTTTAAGCCAACATTTTCACTCTCCTCTTTCACCTTCATCAAGAGGCTCTTTAGTTCTTCACTTTCTGCCATAAGGGTGGTGTCATCTGCATATCTGAGGTTATTTATATTTCTCCTAGCAATCTTGATTCCAGCTTCTGCTTCCTCCAGCCCAGTATTACTGTTTTATTCATTGCTGTTTCTGGGTTGCTGACTTCTTCATCTTCAAGTCTGGAATACACCAGGCTAAAAGAAAATGCAGAGTACTCACCCAAGTGAGTTGTGACCCATCTGCCCTCTTCTTTTCACTTTTCAGTCTTCTTACATTTGTTTTATATATAATATCCAGGGGTTTCTATTGTATTTAATGGGAGGAATAGGGAAAAATTCATCTACTCTACCTTTTTAGAAGAGAGGTTGCCTGCAGAATTTATTTTTAAACATTCATTTAGCTCTTCAGGATTCCAGATATTCTGAGTTGTATAATACTTATACTTGTTGTTTGTATGAAGGATGCCTTTTTATGTTGGTTTATCCCTTTAAAGTAAATGAATTTTCTCTAAATAAGTGAGTTAGTAATTTTTTAAGATTTTTTGTGGCACTTTATTTTTTATAGGGGACTGGAATGCAAAAGTAGGAAGTCAAGAAACACCTGGAGTTACAGGCAAATTTGGCCTTGGAATACGGAAAGAAGAAGGGCAAAGACTAATAGAGTTTTGCCAAGAAACTGCACTGATCATAACAAACACCCTCTTCCAACAACACAAGAGAAGACTCTACACATGGACATCACCATTGGTCAACACTGAAATCAGATTGATTATATTCTTTGCAGCCAAAGATAGAGAAGCTCTATACACTCAGCAAAAACAAGACCAGGAGCTGACTGTAGCTCAGATCATGAACTCCTTATTGCAAAATTCAGACTTAAATTGAAGAAAGTAGGGAAAACCACTAGACCATACAGGTGTGACCTAAATCAAATCCCTTATGATTATACAGTGGAAGTGAGATAGATTTAAGGGCCTAGATCTGATAGATAGAGTGCCTGATGAACTATGGAATGAGGTTCGTGACATTGTACAGGAGACAGGGATCAAGACCATCCCCATGGAAAAGATGCAATAAAGCAAAATGGCTGTCTGGGGAGGCCTTACAAATAGCTGTGAAAAGAAGAGAAGCGAAAAGCAAAGGAGAAAAGGAAAGATATAAACATCTGAATGCAGAGTTCCAAAGAATAGCAAGAAGAGATAAGAAAGCCTTCTTCAGCGATCAATGCAAAGAAATAGAGGAAAACAACAGAATGTGAAAGACTAGAGATCTCTTCAAGAAAATTAGAGATACCAAGGGAACATTTCATGCAAAGATGGGCTCGATAAAGGACAGAAATGGTATGGACCTAACAGAAGCAGAAGATATTAAGAAGAGATGGCAAGAATACACAGAAGAACTGTACAAAAAAGATCTTCACGACCCAGATAATCATGATGGTATAATCACTGACCTAGAGCCAGACATCCTGGAATGTGAAGTCAAATAGGCCTTGGAAAGCATCACTATGAACAAAGCTAGCGGAGGTGAGCTAGCTTTGAGCTATTCCAAATCCTGAAAGATGATGCTGTGAAAGTGCTGCACTCAATACGCCAGCAAATTTGGAAAACTCAGCAGTGGCCACAGGACTGGAAAAGGTCAGTTTTCATTCCAATCCCAAAGAAAGGCAGTGCCAAAGCATGCTCAAACTACCGCACAATTGCACTCATCTCACACTCTAAAGTAATGCTCAAAATTCTTCAAGCCAGGCTTCAGCAATATGTGAACCGTGAGCTTCCAGATGTTCAACCTGGTTTTAGAAAAGGCAGAAGAACCATAGATCAAATTGCCAACATCCACTGGATCATCGAAAAACCAAGAGAATTCCAGAAAAACATCTATTTCTGCTTTATTGACTATGCCAAAGCCTTTGACTGTGTGGATCACAATAAACTGTGGAAAATTCTGAAAGAGATGGGAATACCAGACCACCTGACCTGCCTCTTGAGAAATCTATATGCAGGTCAGGAAGCAACAGTTAGAACTGGACATGGAACAACAGACTGGTTCCAAATAGGAAAAGGCGTTCGTCAAGGCTGTATATTGTCACCCTGCTTATTTAACTTATATGCAGAGCACATCGTAAGAAACGCTGGACTGGAAGAAACACAAGCTGGAATCAAGATTGCCTGGAGAAATATCAATAACCTCAGATATGCAGATGACACCACCTTTATGGCAGAAAGTGAAGAGGAACTAAAAAGCCTCTTGATGAAAGTGAAAGAGGAGAGTGAAAAAGTTGGCTTAAAGCTCAACATTCAGAAAATGAAGATCATGGCATCAGGTCCCATCACTTCATGGGAAATAGATGGGGAAACAGTGGAAACAGTGTCAGACTTTATTTTTCTGGGCTCCAAAATCACTGCAGATGGTGACTGCAGCCATGAAATTAAAAGGCGCTTACTCCTTGGAAGGAAAGTTATGACCAACCTAGACAGCATATTGAAAAACAGAGACATTACTTTGTCAACAAAGGTCTGTCTAGTCAAGGCTATGTATGGTTTTTCCAGTGGTCATGTATGGATGTGAGAGTTAAACTATAAAGAAGACTGAGTGCCGAAGAATTGATGCTTTTGAACTGTGGTGTTGGAGAAGACTCTTGAGAGTCCCTTGGACTGCAAGGAGATCCAACCAGTCCATTCTGAAGGAGATCAGCCCTGGGATTTCTTTGGAAGGAATGATGCTAAAGCTGAAACTCCAGTACTTTGGCCACCTCATGCCAAGAGTTGACTCATTGGAAAAGACTCTGATGCTGGGAGGGATTGGGGGCAGGAGGAGAAGGGGACGACAGAGGATGAGATAGCTGGATGGCATCACTGACTCGATGGACTTGAGTCTGGGTGAACTCCGGGAGTTGGTGATGGACAGGGAGGCCTGGCATGCTGCGATTCATGGGGTCGCAAAGAGTCGGACATGACTGAGCGACTGAACTGAACTGAACTGAATTGCTTTATAGAATTTTGTGGTTTTCTGTCAAACATTAACAAGAATCACCCATAGGAACTAATTTCAGCTGAAGCATTAAATAGGAACTTAAAAAAAAACACACTACTATAAAGTGGCACCTTACTCTCCAATCAGTGTTTCTTATTCTCTTTTGGAGGAGTGGGAGAAGGTGTCAAAAGGCTCCTCTGTTCATGGAGTTCTCCAGGCAAGAATACTGGAGTGGATTGCCATTCCCTTCTCTAGGAGGTCTTCCCAACCTAGGGATCAAACCTGGATCTCCTGCATTGCAGGTGAATTTTTTGTCATCTGAGCCTCCAGGAAAGCAGTGGGAGAAGGTGTCAAAAGTCTTGCTTGAGAATCTGATTAAAACAATACACTTTATATTCCCAAATGTTTCTTACCATTTAGGATGTCCACAGATAGGATGTAGACCCATGGTAAGTAACCCTATTCTATGTATTGCTAATGTAGGCTAAACTACCACAAATGGAAAAGGGGGAAAATGATTAGGAAATACAGAAATCAAGGCTTTTTCTATAACAGGCTGAGCAGTCCTCACAGCCAGACTCTACAAACTCCATTTCTGTTGGCCTAGAAAGATGATTCTTCCATGTACTGGGAAAAACTGTCAATTTCTATTAATACAGTCCTCAAAAGCAGTAGAGCTACCATTTCAATGTAGGTTTTCTTTACTTTAATTCTTATGTTCTATTTCTTATATTTTAAATGCTCAAAGTGTTTTCCATTTCTTTTATTAACAGCTTGCTGTTTGGGAGGTTTATAGTCATGTAGGCCACACCTATACCTTTGGATTTACCAAAATTTGGTGTAAAATGAACCAATATGTGATTTTAAAAAAAGAAGAAGAATGTTTTAGTAAAGAATTGAGATTTTCTTCCCTCTTGAACAGCAGATTGAGGTAAATTGCCGGATAACTGTTGCCGAGGAAGGATTGGTAATGACAGCTTTCTATACAGCAGTTATCTCCTGCTGTATGACCAATCACCCCAAAACAGTAGTTTAAAGCCACAGCTATTTATAATTTTTTTCAAAATTCTCTGGATTTACCATCTGGATGGCTCTTCTGCTGGTCTTGACTGGGATCACATGATTATATTCGCATGATGACTTTCCCTAGTACTTCTGGAAATTGATGCTGGCAGTCGGCTGGGCTACCTTGGTTCTCCTCTACGTGGACTTTTATCCTCCTTTTGGTGACACTGGACTTCTTCCAGTCATGGTGGCCTCAGGGTTCCAGGAGAGAGAGAAATGAAATCTGTAAGGCCCTGAGGGCCTGGCCCATAAAGTCACACAGGCTGCTTCCGCATTCTACTGGTCAAAGCAAGTCACAGGGGCGAGCCCAGATTTAAGTAGAGGGTTAAGGACTCCATCTCTCAGTGGGAAGAGGGACAAAGTCACAACTCAAAAGGGCATATAAGATGGGAGGAATTGTGACCATTCCTGCAAACTGTCCACCCCAGGAAACAGGAAAGTGAAGTGCTGAGAACATAGAGGATTTGTACCAAAGACTGCAGTGAGTGGGGGGTGAGCTACTGACACAAGGCCATGTGTCCTGGAGCAAACTCAAGCTGTGAACAGCAGCCAAAGAAAAGAGTGTGAAGCAGCTGGCAGGGAAACATTTTGTGATGATTTTAGATAGCTCTGGGGACTATTTATTGAGACTCAGCCAGTGGACAGAACTAGGCTTTTTCTTCCCTAGAGTTTTTCCCTTACTGCAGGCAAAGGCTGAAATGAACAGGCTACAGTTCAATTTGGATACATTATCAGACTGAGACGAAAAGGTTTTTCCCAAGCTAAGCACCTCATGGGCTTAAAAAAATTCAAATATGAAACAAAGCTGTCTGCAGAATACCTATTATGCAAACATTTTGGCTGCTAAAATGGTGTTGTAAGCAATGAAAAAATGAAGACTGTGAGGTTTTGCAAAATAAATTATCTTTTTGGTGCATTCAAGCCAATGGATTAACAACAGCAGTAAACTAGCTCTAAAGAAGACACTATGGCTATTTCTTGATGGTGCTGGTACTGTACCATCCCATAGTGTGCCAGCTGGATTGCTCTAGTGAGAGGCTCCTATCAAGCATTCACTTTAGTGGTGTGACAGTGCCTGTGATAGAATCAGCTGCAGCCAGGAGGGATGTGCACATGATGAATAGCGTGGGTGAATTTCAATGCTCCTGTGTCTCCAGTCCTGTCTTTTACAATGCCAGCCTTGCAAGTTTCACCATTTGGGATCTCTGAGCACTAGATATACAACCTTACTCTATCACAGCAATGAGGAACAGCCCAGTACATAATCAGACTAAAACATGGCAGTGATTACTGAGAGCTCTTCAGAAGTTACCTTATTGTTCTGTATGTATTTCATTCCTTTAATTGAACTATTTCTAGACTGTTGTCAATAGGCAAGCCACTGTCATGGAAGATAAACATAGACAGTGTGTGAAGCTGTTCTTATACATGTATGGAATAGCACAGTGATCTGAAGGATTTTAAGAAAGGAGCATTATTCGCTCAGTCATGTCGAGCTCTTTGCAACCCCATCGACTGTAGCCCACCAGGCTCCTCTGTCCATGAAATTCTCTAGGCAAGAATACTGGAGTGGATAGTCTTTCCCTGCTCCACAGGATCTTTCCAACCTAAGGCTCAAACCCAGGTCTCCTACATAGGAGGCAGATTCTTTACCATCTGAGCCAGCAGGGAAGCCCTTTAAGAAAGGAGTTAATTGCCAAAGAGTATCCTTTCTGGTTCATTTCCGATGTCTGAAATTTTATCACTAAAAAATTATTTCTTTTCTTCTTCCTTTCTTTCTAAAACTGTTTCCTGTAGGCTTTCTTTTTTAAAATGCAAACATTCCCAGTATGTTGCTGAATGAGGCTTCATGATATAGTGGAAATCATACAGACCTTGATTTCTGACTCTGTTCTTATGAACTATGTGATCATGGGCAAGTTACTAAACTTATGTTAAATCATTGGGTTTTGTGAGGATTAAATTTTAACATATTCTCACAAAATGCAGTGAGTGAGTAAATTTGGTAAATAATGTATGTTCAATAAACATTAGTTTCCTGCTTCTTTTTTTAAATTTATTTTTTATTGGAGGATAATTGCTTTACAGCATTTTGTTGTTTTCTGTCAAACCTCAACATGAATCAGCCACACATATACATATATCCCCTCCCTTTTGAACCTCCCTCTCATCTTCTACCCCATCTAGGTTGGTTACAGAGCCCCTGTTTGAGTTTCCTGAGCCATACAGCAAATTCCCATTGGCTATCTATTTTCCATATGGTAATGTAAGTTTCCATGTTACTCTTTCTATACCTCTCAGCCTGTCCTCCCCTCTCTCCATGTCCGTAAGTTTATTGTCTATGCCTGTTTCTCCATTCCTGCCCTGTTAATAAATTCTTCAGTACCATTCTTCTAGATTCCATATATATACATTAGAATATGATATTTCTCTTTCTCTTTCTGGCTCACTTTACTTTGTATAATAGGTTCTAGGTTCATCCACCTCATTGAACTGACTCAGATGTGTTCCTTTTTATGGCTGAGTAATATTCCATTGTGTATATGTACCACAACTTCTTTATCCATTCATCTGGCAATGGACATCCAGGTTGCTTCCATGTTCTAGCTATTGTAAATAGTGCTGCAGTGAACAATGGGATACACATGTCTTTTTCAGTTTTGGTTTCCTCAGGGTATATTTCTAGGAATGGGATTGCTGGGTCATATTGTTTTCATTCCTAGTTTTTTAAGGAATCCCCATACTGTCTTCCATAGTGGCTGTATCAGTCTACATTCCCACCAACAGTGCAAGAGCACTCCCTTTTCTCCACACCCTCTCCAGCATTTACTGTTTGTAGACTTTTTGATGATGGCCATTCTGACCAGTGTGAAGTGATATCTCATTGTAGTTTTCTCTAATGCATTTCTCTAGTAATGAGTGATGTTGAGCATCTTTTCATGTGTTTGTTAGCCATCTGCATGTCTTCTTTGGAGAAATGTTTCTTTACGTCTTTTTCCCACTTTTTGATTGGGTTGTTTGTTTTTCTGGCATTGAGTTGTATGAGCTGCTTGTATATGTTGGACATTAATCCTTTGTCAGTTGTTTCATTTGCTATTATTTTCTCCCATTCTGAGGGTTGTCTTTTCCCCTTGCTTATAGTTTCCTTTGCTGTGCAAAATCTTTTAAGTTTAATCAGGCTCCACTTGTGTACTTTTGTTTTTATTTCCATTACTCTAGGAGGTGGGTCATAGAGGATCTTGCTTTGATTTATGTTATTGGGTGTTCTGCCAATATTTTCCTCTAAGAGTGTTATAGTTTCTGGTCTTACATTTAGGTCTTTAATCCATTTTGAGTTTATCTTTGTGTGTGGTATTAGGAAGTGTTCTAATTTCTCCTGCTTCTCTTAAAACAGCAAATTAGCAAAATGCCTAGGTAGTATTTTCTTTCACTGTTCTTTCCTGACATTAAGGCAGGGTTTGTAACTTGGGGTCCATGAGTAGAAATCTGAGGATTCTGTGAACATGGATGGGGAGAAATTACATCTTCACTTTCATTAACGTTTAACTGAAAATTTGCATTTTCCTTCAGTATAAATGTAGGCTACAAGCAACAATATTGACAATAATAGTGATTTTTGTCATCAGTAGGAGTCACAGATATTCTATAATATTATGAGTCACATAAATTTTGAAACATGATTTATATTCATGACTTCTTTAAAATTGGTAGTTGTTAGACTGCCACTAGATCTTGTTATTGAATTCATTGATATGTACATATATTACTGTGTCACAAATTTGTTTATTGATTTGATAAGTATATCTCATTATAATTGGTTTCATTTTTAACTTAATGTGTTTTATTATATACATTTAAAGACATTATTCTAAGAAGAGATCCATATATGTTAAAAAAAAAATGTAGTAACACCTTAAGCATCTTGCTTGTACTTGCCCAGTGGTGATGTTTTGGTACTAACTTGCATTTGTTGTCAGGCTTAATCGTGTCATCACTTACTTTTAGGATTTTTGATCAATAGGCTGTAGACATGGCTGTCTTTTAATAATTCACATTTCCTTATTTCAAGCAGTTTTCCACAGTAATTCAGTTTATTACTGAACAGCTAAAATACATATGTGTAGCATATCTACATAATGAAATACAAACTATTTTAAGGAGAAGTGAGGAATAGTTATATATACAGCTATGGGGGTAATCTCCAGGATTTAATTTTAAAAGAGAAAAATGAAGAGAAATCTATATAGTATGCCAATGACTATACAAATATAGAAGTAAAATATATACTTGCTAGCTTATTTACATGAAAATGGCCTACATACAGTGGAATATGTGTTAGATCCTGGAATAGAAAGAGGACATTTGTGTAGAAACTAGTGAAATCTGGAAAAAAAAAGAAGCCTGTAGTCAGTTGATAGTGTTGTGACAGTGTTAGCATCTCATTTTGCCAAGTGTACCATGTATATGTAACGTGTCAGCAAGGAGGAAAGCTGGCTGGAAGACCGATGGACCTCTCTGTACAACTCTTTTGAAAGCCAATAATTATTCCAAAATAAAGTTGGAAAAAAGAGTAAGGGAAAAAAATGAAAGGATAAACCGGAAAATAACAAAAATTTACTTATAGTGGGGAGGAGGAAACAGGATAGAGGCAGTATGGATAGCAACTAGAAGCCTCCTAAAGTATCTTGTTTTGTAGATTTAACTCAGCCAAACCATTGAGACACTGTATGTTATTGTAAGACAAATTGAGTAAAGAAAAAAAAAAGTCTTTTAATAAAAGAATTAAATAAAAATAGAATTACTTTTTGCATTGCTGGTTAAGGCCTTAGAGAGGAATCGTTTTAGTGATTTTTGAACAGTAATTTGACTGCACACATGTAGTGGGATGTATCCTATGGCCAAAACAAACTGCAAAAACAAAAAACCCTAAACTATCTTTAGTAATCATATTGTAATAATATTGCTACTGGTATTTTAAACTGATGTATTACTATGTGTAAATATAGTACATACTGGGTACTTTTCGCCAACCTATTATTATGTGTATGTACAGTATATAGTAGGATAACACTACTAAGTATGTTGCTGCCATTGTATGCGTGTATGTGTTAGCTTCTTAGTAATGTCCAACCCTTTGGAACCCCATGGACTGTAGCCCACCAGGCTCCTCTGTTCATGGGATTCTCCAGGCAAGAGTTCTGAAGTAAGCTGCCATTTCCTTCTCCAGGGGATCTTCCCGACCCAGACATTGAACCCAATATAGTAGGAGAACACTAAATAGTATATTGCTGTCATTACTAGTCACTATTCTCAGTTTAGGAGAAAGAAAATCAAAGAAGTAAAAGCTCTGCAGTCATATATGTGAATTGTAAATGTTGGTGTGAATTCATGATGAATTTTCTCATAAAGGATATCCAGGGCAACATGATTTCTTACTTTCCTGGTGTTTAGAAGCAGCAAGTTAGATGGTGCTAAGACGGAAGTTCTGCTCATTACAGCCACTGCAACATGGGAAGAAAGGATACTCTCCAGGTAATGAGTATAGGACAAAATCATACTTTATACCTCATCAAATGAGCATATTATAGTAAAATGAATGATATTCGTAATCATGATTTGAATCAAGAAAGCTCCAATTATGACCATATTCCTCTGTTGGAGAACAGTTAAATATTTTAATATATTTGAAAATAAATAAAACATGTTTTGGCATTTAAAAATGTTTCAGATATGTTAAAATTTGTTTATATGGTGTTCCTTATTCTCAGATGATATTGAAAAGTGAGGAGTGGTTATATTTGGAAACACTTCCACATGTGAGCTAGTGCCCCCTATCGATCTGCACCTTGTGACACCTTAAAGCATCTTGGTAGGAATAACAAGTGTCTGGTCTGAGTCTATAATTATGAAAGGAATTGGCTGATAAGTAGTTTTGTGACTCCACATGTCTCAGACTATAAGTGCTGCCTGAAGAGGTCATTGCAAGATGATTAGGGCTGTCTAAATTTACAGCTAATCTTGAAAAGAATTCAGAGTGTCCTTTCATTTACCCACTATGCCTTGCACACTAGAGATCACTGTGCCGATTTAATTTTTTTTCAGTCTAACTTCCTTATTTACCTCTTTATGTCTGTTTTTTGTTTGTTTGTTTGTTTGTTTTTAACACCAAAAACATTTGTATCAGGGTATAGCCAATTAACAATGTTGTGGTAGTTTCAGCTGAACAGCAAAGGCATTTTTATGTTTTAAAAAGTTTTAGACTGTAACTTGTTTCACATTTTAACCTTATGGTTTGTAAGTCACTAGGCTCAGCTATCAGTGGCGTAGAGTAGTGTTAGTTGAACTTGTCCTGAGGTTCTCAGTCATCAATAGCTTTCCTTTTTGGTCTAATAGTTAAACACTTTAATTGTACTTTTCTGTTATCTATTTTCTGGGACTAAAGGTAGAGAAATATACTGAAACAATCACATCATAAGGAGAACAAATGATCTTATTTTTTGAAAGAAGGGCAAAAATGTACTCCGTTGTAAGAAGTGTATTAATTTATTCATTCCTGAAAGTGAAAGGGTTAATTGCTCAGTTGTATCTGACTCTGCAACCCCATAGAATGTGGCCTGCCAGGCTCCTCTGTCCCTGGAATTCTCCAGGCAAGAATACTGAAGTGGGTAGCCATTCCTTTCTCCAGGGGATCTTCCTGACCCAGGGGTCGCACCTAGGTCTCCTGCATTGTAGACAGATTCTTTACATCTGAGCTAATACCTATATACCAAGCACTATGCTAAGCTACTGTAATATACAGAGATGACTTATACATAGAGAATGGTCCTCATCATATTCTTGCCTATTTCTGCCATTTTCTGATATTATCTAAAATTCACTACATAGTTATATAAACTTCCTCAGTTGCTATCATGTTTTCACAAGTTTTTTTAAATGTGTATAAAAGTTTTAAAATTTATTAAAAGACCATTATCATCTTAGTGTTAGCAGATTCAGAGTTCTGTTGTAACAACTCTCTGAAGAGAATCTCATTGAGAAAATAAACTTTTTTCCTTCAAAATGAGATTTGTAGAAGAAATCGATAATCAGTTTGGCAGGTTAGGTATTAGCAGTGGGGATACGCAGACAGTTATAAAACAGACAGTGGGTACATAAGGAATCTTGAGTAAGGAGGAGAAAGGGGTAAGAAAAGGAAGATCCATTTCTGAGGACAAACTTCTTTGTAAAGCTCCATGGACTGACATGGTGTTCCATCTCTGAGTTGTTTCCTTTGGTGTCACATCCCTTGCTCCAGGCTCTCTCCCATCTCTCCCCTTACCCTTCTCTTTTGTTGAGGCTCTTCTTTATTTAAGGCATATCAGTTGGAATATTCTAACAGTTTTCATATCAACAAATCTGCCAGATTAATCTTTTAAAAACATAAACCAAAGAATTTGTTGTTGTTTAGTCGATAAGTCTTTTCCTACTCTTGTGCAATCCCGTGGACTGTAGCCTGCTGGGATCCTTCGTCCACGGAGGACTATGAACAAAACCAAATAATATCACCTTGCTTAAAACCTTCCAATGGCCATTTCCCAATACACAGACTGAGTCAAACCCTATGCCTCCACCTACGAAGGTCTACTTGATCTGGCCCGGGCCTGTTCTAGGACCTCATTTCCCCACTGTTCTCTCTTTGTACTTCAGTCACACTGCCTCTCTCTCCAGAATTTGCACATACTGTGTATATTCCTGGTTCACAGCTCTGAACTTGTAATTATGTCTCTAAGCCTATTAACTCTTTCCCTAAGCCTGTGTTTTCATCCACCCACAATTCACACTCTAAATGAAATTAGCATATACTTTGTTTACTTTTTTTATTGCTTCTCTTGTCCCATTAGAATATAAGCTCCATAAGGGTAGAACTTGTTCTGTCATATTTTCCACTATTCATTAAAGATGTGTTAAATTAATAATCAATGAAACAAATTTTATTTTGATTTATTTAACTTTTTATTTTAGAGAAACACCATCTGTAAACAATGTCACGTTTTTATTTACTCTTCAAAAAACCCCCAAAGCTTCCAGATAATATACAAATATATGTGTAAACTGAAGAGTCTTTGCCTTACTTTTAAGTCTCGTTAATTTGGGGCCATTGAGACGGTAAGAGAGCACACAGCTAGCTCTCTGGTTCTTACAGTTCATATTTGTGCTGAAGGGCAGAAAAAAATATTCTTAAATTCATGGGATGTATTCCCACCAGGTCAACCAGTGGTTGGCAGAACATTCTGTCTTACTGAATACCAAAATGGGCAAGACAGATGTCAGAGCAGCAGTACTGCTCTCCGTCTTATGTGATTTTATTCTTACTGTGCCAACATCCCTCTTACAGATCCTCCAGTTAGTTTGGAAGCTCCTTAAAGATGGAAATTTGATGGTGTAGTTTTCTCCCCAGTACTGTCTAGTGTCTAGCGTGGTGCTAGAGGCATAATAAATAATCAGTAATCATTTTTGATCAAATAATAATGAAAATAACTTCAGTTTTATGCAGCTCTTTATAGTCTCTCAAGAAGTAACGTATATTTTCTTATAAAAACTCAGCAAAGTAGCAAGGAAAATATGCATTTCTTCCTTTTACACTGAAAGACTGCAATTGCAGAGTTTACCAGAATTAAGTTCACTCAGTGGGTAGTGAGTGGCTAAGATGAGTCTTGAATACTTTCTTAGTGATAATGATATCACTTAAAAATTAAAATGATTAAATTATTTCAGGTAAGATTTAGTGAAATGACTGTTCATCCTTTGATATCAGAGTGAAAATGTGAGTAAAGTACTTGAAGGACAGTGCACAGTACTTTCAGATACCAGCGAGACCTCTGAGTCTTTGCTGGCATTTTGGTGGTGGAAGAACAGATGATTCCCACTGGGCCTCCTTAGCCATCAAAGCTTATTATTCTTTCCAAACTTACTTACAACCCGCTCAACATGCCACAAAATACTCCAATATTGATGAATGCAGTGACATCCAACAGATTTTCTTTTGCTTCCAAGAGAATTTTGAAAAACTGTAACTCTTCTTGTATGTTTTACAAATTGACATCCAAAATTGTTATTTTAAATGAAATAACTGCAAATGATGCATTGTATTATAAATACTGACATATTAAAATAAAACTACTGTATCACTTTTTGAAATGTGGCCCAATGGCATTTAAGTGCAGTTATTTGTTAAAATGCAATAATCTGTTTAAAAAGTTCATGAATAAGCTCTTTTTAATAGTTAAAAATTTTTCTCTCTCTTTTTCTCCTAAAACCACAATTCTCATTCCATTTTTCTCTCAGAAGTCATAATGTAAATGGCTTTATGTTTAACATCCTTTATGGACCACTTATGATATTCCTCTTTAAAAAGATACATATTTGATATTATAAAATTTTTAAAAATTAGTTTCCTGTGACTGTAAGGTACCACGTATTAAAAACAAAAAGTATTTAAAAACATTCTTCTGTGGCAGAAACTAATGCAATATTGTAAAGCAATTATCCTCCAATTAAAAATAAATAAAATTTAAAAATTCTCCTGTATTGCATTATTATTACAATTATTGTTAGAATATGATTAGTCAAAACCAAATAAATATATTAGACTTTTTGATAATTAGTAACATAAAAAGAAAAAATTTATTAGAAATACACAATGAAATAGGTAAAGCAGGTCTTTCTCCTGTAATTCATGTATCTGTGGATACTATATGTTGCTAAGATTAAACAGAATTTGGTATCAGTTTTCTTCTGTTTTTAAATGTATAAATGCTAATAAATTAATTTATTATTGCAGTATTACTTAAGGAGATATTATAACAATATTCACTCAGTTCTTTTTTTTTTTTTTTTGTAGTAAATGCCAAAATCCACACAGTGAATTTTCTTTGAAAACTAATGGTCTGTCAACTAACAAGTTGATTTTGGTCCTCCAATTTTATTACTTAAAAACAAAGAATTTAAAGCCATCTGATTTTGCTATACTCTCATTCAGTTCAGTTCAGTTCAGTCGCTCAGTCGTGTCCGACTCTGCAACCCCATGAATCACAGCACGCCAGGCCTCCCCGTCCATCACCAACTCCCGGAGTTCACTCAAACTCATGTCCATCGAGTCAGTGATGCCATCCAGCCATCTCATCCTCTGTCATCCCCTTCTCCTCCTGCCCCCAATCCCTCCCAGCATCAGTGCCTTTTCAAATGAGTCAACTCTTCACATGAGGTGGCCAAAGTATTGGAGCTTCAGCTTCAGAATCAGTCCTTCCAGTGAACACCCAGGACTGATCTCCTTTAGGATGGACTGGTTGGATCTCCTTGCAGTCCAAGGGACTCTCAAGAGTCTTCTTTAGAATAGTTCATTTTCTCAGTACTGATGCAGGTATTTGAAAAAGTTTCTTTGTGTGGTGTTCCAGAAGTTTTGACATTCGTTGATCATGAACCATGACCTGGTAAGCTTATGTCTGGGAGAAAGTTTCACGTGTCTTTTGTAAAGAGGGAGGAGATTGTAAAAGAGCAACCATAAGCATCAGCTTTAGAATGTATGGAAATTGAAGATTTGGCAGTAAAATTATTTATAAAGCCATTTTGAACACCACTGGATTAATGGATCAACTGTGGGAGTTTAATGAAGCACCTTGGTAAATAGGATTAGAAAGAGAGTTATCACAAGCTGCCACCATTCACATTTTCTTACCCCCAGGTTAGAGAAAAGCTCCAAAGATGGCCAAATACATTGACTTTTCATTAATATCTCAGAAAATTGCTAAGTCAAGATGGGAGGGATGTTCCAGTGGGAGGCAACATGGGTAAACCTATGATTGTTTCATGTTGATGTTTGGTAGAAACCAATGAAATACTGTAAAGCAATATCCTTCAATTAAAAATAAATAAATTTAAAAAAAGAAAATTGCAAAGTCAGTAGAGGAAAATAAGACATATCTTCAACTTTTATCATTTGAAAAGGTTTTGCTTGTGTTTTGAAGATAGAAATGTAGTGTATACTGAAGGCAAATGGGTGTGCAGTTTTTGCAGGGATAAATAATAGGATATAACAAAGTTATCAGATTGACATATTCTCATATCCTGTTTCAGCATGCCTTTCTTTTCTCTTATTCTTCAATTCTTCAACTCTTGAGCTTCTATAATGATCTACCCACTCCCAACCCCTTCCCCTGAATTTTAAGAGGAAATTCCTGAAGAGCCTAAAACCTACAAGACACGTGTACACCTGCGGCAGATTCATGTTGATGTATGGCAAACCAATACAATATTGTAAAGTAATTAACCTCCAATTAAAATGAATAAATTTAAATTTAAAAATAATAATAAAAATAAATAAAACCTACAAGACATAAAGAACACAAGATAGAAAAGAGTAGTGACAAGGAGTGAGGAATATTCTCTTAAACATACTTCATAGATAATGCTACTTCTTTCTTTCTTCCATGGGGCTGGGAAGGATAAGTAAAGGACAGTGTCAATTCCCCGTGCTGGGTCAGTGGATATTCTGCAGTCCATAAGTAGTATTTTTTTTAAGCCAATTGATCTCCTTAGATTGCTGTCCAAGACTGGGTTACTTAGACAGATTCACATAATTCAAACATTGCATATCATATGAAACTGAAGCCCATGACCAGGTACTAACTTCCCAGAATATGGCACCAAAACATTAATTAATGGACGAAGTTTGGGTTTCTGACGTCAGCTTGGCTTTTAAAAAGGAGTTGTGAGCAATGGAAGTGACAAGCAGTCACAGGACTTTGGATCTAAGTCTAAACAAACAAAATGATAGGAACAGACTGAATATAAATAAATGAAGATTTTCTTTAGGGCCAAGATATAGCACATAGCAAAGCAGTTGGTTGGAGGTCATTGCCCTTGAGAAGGGTGATGAGTATTTTCATACATCTTCCACGCTAAGTTTTATTTTTAGTGAAAGCTTTATATCAGTTTAAAGAGAAATAATATTTTTGAGTCTGTATAACCCCCATATTTTTTATATGTAAAATTGAGTTTACAGGATACTGCTGCTGCTGCTGCTGCTAAGCCGCTTCAGTCGTGTTCGACTCTGTGCGACCCCATAGATGGCAGCCCACCAGGCTCCCCCGTCCCTGGGATTCTCCAGGCAAGAACACTGGAGTGGGTTGCCATTTCTTTCTCCAGTGCAGAAAAGTGAAAAGTGAAAGTGAAGTCGCTCAGTCGTGTCCGACTCTTAGCGACCCCAAGAACTGTAGCCCACCAGGGTCCTCCGTCCATGGGATTTTCCAGGCAAGAGTACTGGAGTGGGGTGCCATTGCCTTCTCCAGTTTACAGGATATTATCCAACAAATTTTTTAAATGGAGCCAGTTTTTTTCTTAAGAAGCAAAACCACTCGTGACAAGTCTATGAGAAAATGATATACTGTTTTGTTCTACATTTCCAGGAAAGTTCTTCCAGCACTGTAAGTTACAGGCATCATGATCAATCTTTGAGTGAATCACCAGAGTGTTTCTATTTTGCTCATGAAATCATAACATATGGCGACTCGTTTCATATATGATATTATACATGTTTCAATGCCATTCTCCCAAATCATCCCACCCTTTCCCTCTCCCACAGAGTCCAACAGACATTTGGGACACAAATGTCCCACAGACATTTGTGTCTGTTTTGCTGTCTTTCATACAGGATACAGGGTTATCGTTACCATCTTTCTAAATTCCATATATATGCGTTAGTATAATGTATTGGTGTTTTTCTTTCTGGCTTACTTCACTCTGTATAATAGGCTCCAGTTTCATCCACCTCATTAGAACTGATTCAAATGTATTCTTTTTAATGGCTGAGTAAAAGAGACACTGATGTATAGAACAGTCTTTTGGACTCTGTGGGAGAGGGAGAGGGTGGGATGATTTGGGGGAATGGCACTGAAACATGTATAATATCATATGTGAAATGAGTCGCCAGTCCAGGTTTGATGCACGATACTGGATGCTTGGGGCTGGTGCACTGGGACGACCCAGAGGGATGGTACGGGGAGGGAGGAGGGAGGAGGGTTCAGGATGGGGAACACGTGTGGCAGATTCATGTTGATATATGGCAAAACCAATACAATATTGCAAAGTTAAAAAATTAAATTAAATTAAAAAACAAAAAAATTAAAAAATAAAAGTAAAAAGGAATATAATATTAACTTTAGCAAAAAAAGAGAGAAATAATTAGATTAGGAAGTCATTTTTTAAAGCATAGATTGTTAGTCATCTTGATATTTCTGGCATGTTGTCAGCTGAAAAATCTACTATAAAAATTTCATTGCTACTGACACAATCTAATGTACAGGAAATGTCTTTGTAAGGATCTTAATATCACATATTTTATTGTTTAATAAAATGAACAAATAATTGTAAAAAAAAAAGAAAGGAAGAAAATCAAGAGAACAAGTTGTCTATTATAGGGGAATATTGACCTAGTCTCTCCATCCAAGTGAAAGTCATTTCAATTTAACCAAGTTTATGCAGAAAAACTAGTTGTTATAACATTATTTATAATAACAAAAAAGTATAAATAAACTTAATATCCAATATTAGGTAACAAACATTGATGGTGTATGAAAAGGCCTTCAAATTATATACATGAAGACCTTTAACAAAGAGAAATTATATAAACCTAATTGAAAACAAAAGGATGCAAAATTAAATGTTTAGTATGGTATCAATTTCATGATAAAATAAAATTTTAAAGTACCTAATGGAAAAAAAAAAAGAAATCATAAAATATGTTATATCCTCCACAGCATATGGGATAAAATTGTCTTGAAACAGAATATGCTCCTCTAGGGACTTACGCCAGAGTAACCACCTTAGATGGTGCCATTAATACATAGACCATAGAATTTCTGCTGTCATAGGATCTGAAGAGATCCCAGTCCATTATTTAAGGAGATCTAGAGGTCTAAAGATTTATCAAAGACTGTGTCATGACTGTGTCATGGTCCCAGAGCTGTGACTGAGTTTCCATCCCCTGACTTTCAAATCAGTGCTTCTCCCACTATTCCAGCTGGCCTCCTGAGAGCCCACTGGCCACATGCACACATACAAAAGGAGGTATCAGAAAAGCAGGAAATAACAGTAAGCCCGTTCCCTTGTCCTCTCAGAGCCTATCAGGTAGTATTTTGCTTCAACCTTTTTCTCCCTAGAGACATCAGAGTATTTATTCTTCACCCTGATGATCAGAGTTAGACCTGTCTGAGATTTAGGATGTGTAGCGAACTATAAAATCAATGATATATCCCCTTAAATTTTAAGAGTGGTACACCTAAGAAATGCTGGAATCCAGCAGAGATCCACTGGCCAGGTATGGGAATACACAAAGCAGCTCTGGGTGAATTGAATATTTGCTGTAACATTTGCAAGTTTGCAAACCCTATTTATATCAGGAGATGCTCTAGTTGAAGTTAGGCGAGCGCTCTGGAACTCTGTCTACTTATCTTTCCCTTTGCTCTGAGCAGCTACCCCTTCAGAGATCCTTGCAGTTTTGCAAATTCACATCTTGAAAACCACGGGGCTAAGTAAGCCGACTTGCAAAGGAATTTTCTGCTTGAAAGTACAGAAATATTATTTTATTCCTTTAGTCTTTAACTCAACAAATATAGAGTGATGAAAGAAAGTAAAATGTTAGTTGCTAAGTCACGTCCAACTCTTTGCTACCCCATGGACTGTAGCCCGCCAAGCTCCTCTGTCCGTGGGGTTCTCCAGGTAAGAATACTGGAGTGGGTTGCCATTTCCTTGATAGATTATGCAAATTTATGATGTTCTACATTTCATTCTAATCTCAGATAATGCTAAATGAGGTGGTTCCTCAATAATGTTTTTTACATACCAGTTATTGGATAGTGGAGAACACTTTACCAAATATTTCCATGTACATGACTCACTCGATCTTCATAACAATCCAATAAAATAGATATTTTAAATATTCGTTTCACAGGTGAGGCAACTGAGCCTCAGAAAAATTAACTGACTTGTCCAAGGCTAGACTCTTAACCTAAGATTTCTAACCACAAGTCTAAGCTTTTTGGATTGTTTTCCATTGTAGTTAAGTAACCTAAGTGACCTTTCCCATTGTCTTTGGTGCAATTTGTGAAATTGCTCTATAGTCTGCAGTCATGGAATCTGCCAAACCAGATTTGGTTTATAAAGTACTGAAAACCATGACCTCAGTCTCACTGCACCTCACTAACTAAGCTAATGGACCCTACAGAATTAAAATCTTCATGGTGCTTATCACTGATGTTTAAGTATGCTTAATTTTAAAACTGGAATCCTATACCATTTTCATTAGTATATGCGTCAAGATTCACTCTTGTTATTGAAGCATAGACTACAGTACTTTGTGGGTCCTATAATCAGAACTGTCTCACCATATTACGAGAATTTTCCCTAGATTTTCTTCTCTATTCTTTGTGCGTTGATGGAAGGGAAATGACTGAGGGAGGTCCGTGACAAGAAGGATGTCATCCTGCCAGCAGATGCACATAAAGAGCTATAGTTACATGAACATAACTAACTCACAATTTCAGTGTTTCATGCCAGAAGAGAGAAAATTTCTTTTGTTTCACTCTCAAGCTGTCCTTCCATTACATTATTTTAAAATTCATCAGTCCATGATGTCCATTTTGGTAAACTTCACTTCATCAGAATAACACAGATATGGAAATAAAAGAGTAAGTTCACACTGATTTTCTCCCCAAGCCCTATCCATAGAAAAGTTGCTGCTTAGGAACTTAGGAAAGTTGCCACTGAGAGGCATCAACATGAGTCTTTTATGTGTTCTCAACAGAATGTAGAGCTGTACACTGTACCTGTGCCCTGAACACAGACAGAAGCACATGACATGGCCGTCTCCTGGTGGCAAAGAAGAATCACGAGCAGGAGGAAAGTGGTAATGAGATTTTGGCTGTTTCTTTTTAGGATCATGTCTTACCTGCCTAAAATATAAAATTGGAGGACTTCTGGCTCCAGTTTACAAGTCTGGTCAGACTTGGGGAATCATTTTGATCTGCTATGCAACCACATACTTGTTTCACTTGTCTGGGAGTCCAGTCATCTCTTCCCTGGTAGCTCAGTTGGTAAAATAGCTGGCTGCTATGCAGGAGACTTGGGTTTGATCCCTGGGTAGGGAAGATCCCCTGGAGAAGGAAATGGCAACCTAGTATTCTCACCTGGAGAATTCCACAGATAGAGGAGCTTGGCAGGCTACAGTCCTCGGGGTTACGAAGAGTTGGACACAACTGAGCGATTAGCACTTTAACTTTCTCTTCCAGTCATCTCCCCTCCTTAACCTTATACTCTGACCTTCTCACCTCATGGTTTGGAAGTTTGAAAATATTTGACATGGACCTCCAGGGTTTCTCCAATATGAATTTGTAACTAACGTTCAAGTTCTCAGTCCTGGGAGTCAGTTGATATCAATCAGGATCTCCTGAGGCCACTTTAAAGCTAAGTACCCATATGATATTTCAGCCTTGAGTTAGGTTTTCCTGAGTTCTTAAAGTTTAATGCCAATTAGATGCCACCACCATGGTGATTTCCTCAGGTTTACCTCTCCAGGTGTTGGGAGCAAGTGTGTTTAGTACCATTTTAAAAGTTATCGAAATACATACTCCTCTCTTCCCTCCCCACTACTCCCCACCAACCACCTCCCCAACCCCGCCTCAAGGCAAGCCTAGCTGCATTTTAGCAATCTTTCCTGCACATATTTTTGAGGAGGTCCTGATGAGAGAGTGGAGCTTGTGTTTGTGTTTTCTGTGCTGAATATATTGCTTTTCTCAAACAGTAGTACAAATGAAGTCTCTTAATTTTAATTTGTACAGAGTTTCTTGTGCAGCTTTTGATGTTCTCTGGTTTATAACCTGGTGTGGATTTCCTGCATTCAACAGGCATTTAATCTTTTTCCCACCACCCTATGTTTTAGGCACATTTAGATTGAATTCAGAGTGTCAGTGTAAAGCAGTTGGTACAAGATTGTGGTATTTTTAATCCCATCAAACATATAATTGTTAAGTCCTTGATTGTGGGGTATAAACTGCAAAGGTCGGAGGAACTCAGACTTGGGGAGTATCACTGTTACCTATATTTTTAGTCATTCAGCTTATATTTATTAAGCCTTCCTTTGGAAATTGACTAGATTATTTTAATTTGTTTCAGATATTTTATATTGAGAGAAAGAAAAATGTTTCATGGAAAATAGAACAAAAAAGTTCTTGTGTTTATTTATGGCTATTGGTTGTTTTTAAAAAACGACCATACTGATTCATGTGTGAACTAAGTAAATACATTTGGGGGCTCTCATTATGGGTCCAGTTACTAAATAGTAAATATTCAGTAAGCAAATGATTCTCACCACATGTTCTCAAGTCTTTTCCTAAGCAGGTGGTCCATATTTGCATGTAGAAAAAGAGGCATTGTTGGCATGCCTCATTTCTATAGGAATGGTATATAATTTGGAACTCAATCCTTGGATCTTTAATTCATTGCTTTGTCTCCATCCCCTGCTTCCTTAGGATATGATATATTAGAAAGTATGTTTCTTAAAAATATAGTATATTTGGGAAATTCCTGATTCTTCATGGTAATGTCAGAGTTTAATGGCTCGAATAATTTTTAAAAATTCAAAATTATTTGTTTTTACTATTGATTATACACATATCTTCACTAATTTGTTTTATTTAGACAAATTTTACAAGATGTTCCCCCAAACACATTAAATGATGACTTGGAGATTATTTTACATAAATGTCTGAGATTATAGATATATTATGAGGGGATGATAGAGGATAAGATGGCTGGAAGGCATCACTGACTCGATGGACATGAATTTGAGCAAGCTCTGGGAGTTAGTGATGGACAGGGAAGCCTGGCATGCTGCAGTCCACGGGGTCACAAAGAGTTGGACATGACTGCAACTGAACTGAACTGTACATATAATAAAGCATAAAACTGTATTAATTTTTTTCTTTTCTGGTCATTTAAATTACTGTTTACTTATACTATCAGGAAACCAAGAATGGGTTTAGCATATTTTTCTAAAGTGTCAAACGTTTGCCAGATGGAGATTCCATACATCTCCAGATCTGTCCTTCCCAACCATACTTAGCTTCTCGCTGCTCTCACCGCTAGAGGCTTGACAGATCCGGACTTGTCAATTGACTCTGGTCTTCTATCCTCTGGATGCTTTTGGCTGGTAGGAGCTTTGGCAGTCATTCATGGTCTTCTCCAGAGAAGGCAATGGCACCCCACTCCAGCACTCTTGCCTGGAAAATCCCATGGACGGAGGAGCCTGGTGGGCCGCAGTCCATGGGATCGCTGGGAGTCGGACGCGATTGGGCGACTTCACTTTCACTTTTCACTTTCATGCATTGGAGAAGGAAATGGCAACTCACTCCAGTGTTCTTGACTGGAGAATCCCAGGGACGGGGGAGCCTGGTGGGCTGCCATCTATGGGGTCGCACAGAGTCGGACACGACTGAAGTGACTTAGCAGCAGCAGCAGCAGCATGGTATTCTCCATATGATTGTACTTTGGATGGCTGATCCTTCTTTCAGAGGCTACCATGTGATATGATACGCTGCGCTTCTGGGTTCTGGTCACCTCACCCCTTTTCTTTTGTGCCTAAAAGGAGTAACAGAGCCTCTGGTGTTAAAAAAAAAAAAAAAAAGCTCAGAGTTAACTAGTTACCACATTTTCCCTTGTGATTCCCCCACACTCTCCTGCACCTGTGTACATAGTCTATTTGGAAATAAATTTACTCTCAGTTTATCCTGGTTTGAGTGTGCCGTCTATATCCCGTAGGGGCCCTGAATGATTCAAAAGAAAAAAAACAAACAAACAGATCTCAGAGGACAGGAGAGCTGTATATTACTTTCATTCATAAACAATTAACTGATAGAGGAGGAGGAAGAATAAAAAATTGCTACTTTCAGAATTTTCAGAAAAAGTACTTAAAATTCCTAGAATAAGCACATTATTATTTTTCTGTCTCAGACAAATATAATATATTTGTATTTTTTAACCTTGTGTTTGCTCAAAATTTTATACACAGCCCAAATTTTTATTTATTTTTTAATATAAATTTATTTATTTTGATTGGAGGCTAATTACTTTGCAATCAAAATTTTAATGATGGTAGATTTACTCATGTATAAATCAATATGGGTAAAGAATAACCATGGATTAGATTCTCTCTATGGGGGAGAGAATTCTTTATTCCTGAGGTTTTATACAGGTTTTTCCTTCTGGTCCTGGAATGATCCCTTATTATCTATGGTAATTCTGCTGTTGGAATTCCTGAGGATGACTAATAATTCTGTCAGTACAGATTACACTTAGCCTTTCCTTTGCCAAGTGACTAAAGGTATTGTTTGTCTGTTATTCATTGGGCTTCCCACGTGATGCTAGTGGTAAAGCATCTGCCAAGAGGCAGACATGACGGGGCGACTGAACTGAATTTAACCGACAGAAGACGTAGGTTCAACCCCTCAGGTGGGAAGCGCCCCTGGAGTAGGAAATGGCACCGACTCCAATATTCTTGCCTGGAAAATTCCATTGACAGAGGAGCCTGGCGGGCAAAAGCCCTTGGGGTTGCAAAGAGTCGGACATGGCTGAGCACAGCACATACACTCTTCTCTATTCAACAGCTACAGGGACTCTATACTATGCTAAAGGTGTCTGCTCCAGCCCTAGCAGAGCGTTTAGAATGATGAATGATAGAGGACATAATTTCTGCTCAAACAGGACTTTCAGACATAGGCAAAAAAACATAACTTTGTATTCTTTTAGCTTTTTATTTTGAAATGATTTTCAGTTCACATAGAAGTTGCAAAAATAGTACAGAGAGTTTCTATGCCCTCCTTCCTCAACTGCCCACAATGATGATAAATTACATAACCATAATGCTATATTTTAAAGATTTTTCATATAAATGATTTATTGATTTAGTCCTGTTCTCTGTATTTTGGTTCCCATGAGCTATTATTAAAGTGCCTCCATCTTTCTATTTTTATTTTGGGAAAAAGTTAGGATGAATTTTAAGAAGGAACAAATAGTATAATAAACAACATCACTTTGCTAGAAAGTAGTAGCTGGGTAAAAAGTGAAAGTGCTGCTCTGCTGATAGAATCTTTAGCAGTGACAACTAAATATTGATTTTTGTTCCAAAGCAAAACAACTAAGTATGATTTATTATATATCAGAGATACTTTCCTAACACTGCCAAGCTATGTTTGTGGAAAAGGTGTATAGTCAACCTTTTTTTTTTTAAAGAGGTGAGAAAAATTAATTTCTCCAATATTTTGACTTATTACAGCAGGCACATTTTTCCTATTTATAAAAGCATTCCTAATGTCTGTCTACAAAATTAAATCTGATAGAGTATATCAAGATATTTTACTTCAGGAACATTATTTATTTGAATACTTGACAATAGTTCCCATATTATGGTAAATTTCTACTCTTACACCCTTAAGACAACCTAGGCCAATGGCCCTGAAAGACTCCCTTAATATTGACCCTTTAAGAAAAGTCTTCAAATGGCCAAGAACTGAAAATGCAGAGCAGTGAATTTTACTCTTACCTTGATTTTCTCACCAACCTATCACGGTTATTATCCTTTCTGATGGCTGTGAATTATTTTGTACTTACATAAAATAATTGATTGTGTTTAATGACTGAGGAGGGGCTTCCCTTGTGGCTCAGTAGGAAAGAATCCACTTGCCAATCCAGAAGGCTCAGGTTCGATCCCTGCATTGAGAAGATCCTCTGGAATCCAATATTCTTGCCGGTGAAATCCCATGGACAAAGAATCTTGGTGGGCTATAGTCCATGGGGTTGCAAAAGAGCTGGACATGACTTAGCAACTAAACAGCAGCATCAGTGACTATGGAATGATCATATGCTGTGCTGTGCTGTGGTCAGTCAGCTTCAATTGTGTCCAATTCTTTGCGACCCCATGGACTGTAGCCTGCCAGACTCCTCTGTCCAGGGGATTCTCCAGATAAGAATACTGGAGTAGATTGCCATGCCCTCCTCCAGAGGATCTTTCTGACCCTGGAATCAAACCCATATCTCCAGCATCTCCTGCACTGCAGACAGGTTCTTTACCTGGGAAGCCCCTGGAATGATTATAGTTTTGTTCAAATAATCCTGGCCAACTAAACCCTGTTTGCTTAGACACTCATTCAGATGAAAGTAAGTGGAAATAGCTGCTTCCCTAGCAGTACTGCTGTCATGAGGTAGACCATTGGTCTTTTAACAAATTATTGGTATTAACTGCTTTTCACTAAAGGAAACTCTATTGCTCAGGAAGCAGACACAACATATAAAAACCAGTAACTATGCAAAAGAACCAGATGCCAGTTTCCAAGTATTATTTGAAGTATTTGGATTTAAAATCGGAGAGGAAAAAAGTGCTTTTAACTAGACAAATAGATTTTAATGACAGCTAATTTCCAAGGATCTATTTATATAACTGAACGCGAATTTAAACCATTTAAACAACCATTTATTGTGCTACTTTCAGGCACTGTTACTGCTTAGTCTCAAGTCCAAATGTTTTCGACCCCATGGACTCTAGCCCTCCAGGCTCCTCTATTCATGGGATTTCCCAGGCAAGAATACTAAACATATTGCCATTTCCTTCTCTAGAGGATCTTCCTGACCTAGGGTTTGAACCCACATCTCCTATGTCTCCTGAATTGGCAGGCGGATTCTTTACCACTGAGCCAACAGGAAAGCTCACTGACTGCAGACAAAAATCTGGTTTATTATCCTTGTGGTGAATTAAATCATCTCCAGTTAAAAGTTTTTGTGTAAGTATCTTTCTGCTGGAGAGGAAATTTTAAAGATGAAACTGAAGTAAAAGACACAAATTCTATTTAGACAATACCTGATTTCATTAATGTGAGTCTTAATTCTAGGGTCTACAAAGGAAATAGCCACTCAGTGGTAGAGTCTTAGGGAGCTGTGCATGACAAGAACAAGACTTCCTTCTGGTAACCTTCCTCCTTATCCTTCCTCTTATGGCTTTTGTCTTGCTGAGATTGATATTGTTGCAAATAAAGAGATGCAGCAAGGAAAATCTCTTAGATATCACTTAGGATATCTTTTTTGCATGAGTTTGTAATGCCCCTCACACTTTACTATTCTTTCAGGCTTATAATAAGATTGGCATGTATTGGTATTGACTTGAGAGAGCCAAGAATCAATCCTGTGAAAGACAGTTCATTCTCTTTTAGGGCCACAAACTTTATTGCTAACCTGGCTTATGTACTACTGGTTATGAAGAAGACTAGGCCAAAAAAAAGGAAAAAATCCATCAACACTACAAGAAAAATCATAGTACTGGGATTCAAGGATTCATTAGACACAGTCCCTGTCTGCTCATAGTTCATAATCTAGTCAGAAGAATAAGTAAATGCAGAATTACAATATAGTACAATAAGTGATATAATTGGGTTCCAAAATCACTGCAGATGGTGACTGCAGCCATGAAATTAAAAGACGCTTGCTCCTTGGAAGAAAAGCTATGATCAACCTAGACAGTGTATTAAAAAGCAGAGACATTACTTTGCCAACAAAGATCCATTTAGTCAAAGCTATGGTTTTTCCAGTAGTCATGTATGCATGTGAGAGTTGGACTATAAAGAAAGCTGAGCACAGAAGAATTGATGCTTTTGAACCGTGGTGTTGGAAAAGACTCTTAAGAGTCCCTTGTGCTGCAAGGAAATCCAACCAGTCCATCCTAAAGGAAATCAGTCCTGAATATTCATTGGAAGGACTGATATTGAAGCTGAAACTCCAATACTTTGGCCACCTGATGTGAAGAGCTGACTCATTGGAAAAAACTCTGATGCTGGGAAAGATTGAAGGTGGGAGGAGAAGGGGGTGACAGAGGATGAGATGGTTGGATGGTATCACCACTTCAATGGACATGAGTTTGAGTAAACTCTGGGAGTTGGTGATGGACAGGGAAGCATGGCATGCTGCAGTCCTTGGGGTCACAAAGAGTCGGACATGTCTAGTGACTGAACTGAACTGAACTGACTGAATTAGTGTGTCTATCAAGCTTGAGCATATGCATGCTCAGTTGCTAAGTCGTGTTCAACTCTTTTCGACCCCATAGACTGTAACCCACCAGGGACTGAACCTGAGTCTTCTACCTGGGAGTGCATAACTATGATCCTTTTCTGAGGGTAGAGTTGGGATTTGGGAAAGCTACTGGTGGAGGTTACCTGTGAGTGCTGAAATGGCAAAAACCTGTAAGTCAGCAAAGGGAAGGATGGAGATAGGAGTTGAATGGGTCTGTGAGAGTTGAAATGGTTAGGTGGTTAGGTTGAGATACAGTTGTGAATAGGACAGTGTATGAGTTTTGCAGGTTTTGTTTTTCAGTCTCTAAGTTGTGTCTGACTCTTTGTGATCTCATGGACTGTACCACACCACGCTCCTCTGTCCTCCACTCTCACCCGGAGTTTGCTCAAATTCATGTCCATTGATTTGGTGGTGCCATCTAACCATCTCATCCTCTGCCACCCCCTCTCCTTTTGCTTTCAATCTTTCCCAGCATCAGGGTCTTTGCCAATGAGTCTGTTCTTTGCATCACGTGGCCAAAGTATTGGAACTTGAGCTACAGCAACAGTCTTTCCAATGAATGAATCTTCAAGGTTGATTTTCTTTAGGATTGGCTGGTTTGATCTCCTTGTTATTTAAGGGACTCTCAAGAGTCTTCTCCAAAAAAAAAAAAAAGAGTCTTCTCCAGCACCACAATTTGAAGCATCAGTTCTTTGGCACTCAGCCTTCTATATAGTCCAACTCTCACATCTGGAAAAACTGTAGCTTTGATTATACAGACCTTTGTTAGCAAAGTGACGTCTCTGTTTTACAATATGCTGTCCAGGTTTGTCATACCTTTTCTTCCGAGGAGCAAGTGTCTTTTAGTTTCATGGCTGCCGTCACTGGCCACAGTGATTTTGGTGCCCAAGAAAATAAAACCTGTCACTGCTTCCACTTTTCCCCCTTCTGGGACTGGATGCCATAATCTTAGTTTTTGAATGCTGAGTTTTAAGCCAGCTTTTTCCACTCTCCTCTTTCACCCTATCTAGAGGCTTTTTAGTTGCTCTTCACTTTCTGCCATTCAGTTCAGTTCAGTCACTCAGTCGTGTCCAACTTTTTGTGACCCCATGGACTGCAGTATGCCATGCTTCCCTGTCCATCACCAATTCCTGGAGCTTACTCAAACTCATAGCCATTGAGATGGTGATGCCATCCAATGATCTCATCCCCTGTGGTCCCCTTCACCTCGTGCCTTCAATCTTTCCCAGCATCAGGGTCTTTTCCAATGAGTCAGCTATTTGCATCAGTGGCCAAAGTATTGGGGCTTCAGCTTCAGCATCATTCTTCCAATGAATATTCAGAGCTGATTTCCTTTAGCAATGACTGGTGTCATCTCTCTGCAGTTCTAGGGACTCTCAAGAGTCTTCTCCAACACCATAGTTCAAAAGCATCAATTCTTCTGTGCTCAGCTTTCTTTATAGTCCAACTCTCACATGCATACATGACTACTGAAAAAACGATAGCTTTGACTAGATGGACTTTGTTGGCAAAGAACTGTCTCTGCTTTTTAATATGCTGTCTAGGTTGATCATAGCTTTTCTCCCAAAAGGCAAGTGTCTTTTAATTTCATGGCTGCAGTTGCCATCTGCAGTGCTTTTAGAGCCATTCAGTTCAGTTCAGTTGCTCAGTTGTGTCTGACTCTTTGTGACCCCATGAACCACAGCACGCCACGTCTCCCTGTCCATCACCAACTCCCAGAGTCCACACAAACCCATGTCCATCGAGTCTGTGATGTCATCCAATCATCTCATCCTCTGTTGTCCCCTTCTCCTCCTGCCCCAATCCCTCCCAGCATCAGGGTCTTTTCCAATGAGTCAGCTCTTTGCATCAGGTGGCCAAAGTAGAGCCATTAGAGTAGATCATCTGTATATCTGAGGTTGTTGATATTTTTCCCAGCAATCTTGATTCCAGTTTGTGAATCATCCAGCCCAGCATTTCCCATGATGTACTCTGCATAGAAGTTAAATAAGCAGGGTGGCAGTATATAGCATTGTCATACTCCTTTCACAATTTTGAACCAGTCAGTTCTTAGCCATCCTAATTTCAACCCATTTTTCAGGCAAGCCAAAATATTTTATCTATTTATACTTAGAAATCATTCAGCCAAGATTTAAGTTCTGTTCTGGTGACTTCAGATTCTTTATTTTCAATATGCCACTTTAACCAAGACCATATAAAATAAAAAGTGAGTAGGGACATCTTAACTAATAAAATGTACAAGTTTTCTTCCTGTAAATTATTCATTTTTTGAGTTATACTATTTGTTATTTATTTTGTACTCTCAAGCATAGTGCTAGACTTATAGGAGTTAACCAATCATTATTTTGAATTGAATTTATATATAGCTTACTCCTTGGAAGGAAAGTTATGACCAACCTAGATAGCATATTCAAAAGCAGAGACATTACTTTGCCAACAAAGGTTCGTCTAGTCAAGGCTATGGTTTTTCCTGTGGTCATGTATGGATGTGAGAGTTGGACTGTGAAGAAGGCTGAGTGCTGAAGAATTGATGCTTTTGAACTGTGGTGTTGGAGAAGACTCTTGAGAGTCCCTTGGACTGCAAGGAGATCCAACCAGTCCATTCTGAAGGAGATCGGCTCTGGGATTTTTTTGGAAGGAATGATTCTAAAGCTGAAACTCCAGTACTTTGGCCACTTCATGCAAAGAGTTGACTCATTGGAAAAGACTCTGATGCTGGGAGGGATTGGGGGCAGGAGGAGAAGGGGACGACAGAGGATGAGATGGCTGGATGGCATCACTGACTCGATGGACATGAGTCTGGGTGAACTCCGGGTGTTGGTGATGGACAGGGAGGCCTGGAGTGCTGCGATTCATGGGGTCTCAAAGAGTCGGACACGACTGAGTGACTGATATGATCTGATCTGATCTGATAGGTATCCAGACTTTTCTGGAATGAAATTAGGGCTTTCTGCTTTTTGCTCTCCTCATTTTAGTTCCTTTCCAGTTTATTCTTATTTTTTTGCCACACACCATATGGAATCTTAGTTTTCTCACCAGGGATTGAACCTGCGCCCCCTGCATTGGAAGTGTGGAGTCTTAACCATTAGACTGTCAGGAAAGCCCATTTAGTCTATTCTTATTTTCCCAGGTGTTGTACATTAGAACTTCATTCCCAGATCCTAAACATAGAACTTCAGCTTTCTTAACTCTCTAATCAGATTCCCTTCTTGCATACTAAAGGCTTCCTTTCCAAATACATTTGTGTAGAACTTATCCCACACATCTATTTTTGCTTTATTGAGTATGTCAAAGCCTTTGACTGTGTGGATCACTAGAAACTGTGGAAAATTCTGAAAGAGATGGGAATACCAGACCACCTGACTTGCCTCTTGAGAAACCTTATGCAAGTCAGGAAGCAACAGTTAGAACTGGACATGGAAAAACAGACTGGTTCCAAATAGGGAAAGGAATAGGTCAAGACTGTACATTGTCACCCTGCTTATTTAACTTATGCGTAGAGTACATCATGATAAACACTGGACTGGATGAAGCACAAGCTGGAATCAAGATTGCCAGGAGAAATATCAATAACCTCAGATATGCAGATAACACCACCCTTATGGCAGAAAGTGAAGAATTAAAGAGCCTCTTGATGAAAGTGAGAGAGGAAAGTGAAAAAGTTGGCTTAAAACTCAACATTCAGAAAACTAAGATCATGGCATCTGGTCCCATCACTTCATGGCAAAGAGATGGGGAAACAGTGGAAATAGTAGAGACTTTATTTTGGGGGGCTCCAAAGTCACCACAGATTGTGACTGCAACCATGAAATTAAAAGACACTTGCTCCTTGGAAGAAAAGTTATGAAGAACCTAGACAGCATATTAAAAAGCAGAGACATTACTTTGCCAACAAAGGTCCATCTAGTCAAAGCTACGGTTTTTCCAGTAGTCATGTATGGATATGACAGTTAGACTATAAAGAAAGCTGAGCACCAAAGAATTGATGCTTTTGAACTGTGGTGTTGGAGAAATCTCTTGCGAGTCCCTTGGACTGCAAGGAGATCCAACCAGTCCATCTTAAAGGAAATCAGTCCTGAATATTCATTAAAAGGATTGATGTTGAATCTGAAACTCTAATACTTTGGCCACCTGATGCGAAGAACTGACTCATTTGAAAAGACTCTGATGCTGGGAAAGAGTGAAGCCAGAAGGGGACAACAGAGTATGAGATGGTTGGATGGCATCACCAACTCAATGGACATGTGTTTGAGTAAACTCTAGGAGTTGGTGATGGACAGGGAGGCCTGGCACACTGCAGTCCATGAGGTCACAAAGAGTAGGACATGACTGGGTGACTCAACTGAACTGAACTATCTCACGCATTTTTTTTTTTTTTTTCTCTCCATGGTCTCCACTCCAAACAAAATCTTGGCAAGGAAAATTATGCCTTTGTCTGGGTAAATGGTCTTCCTTATCAGTTTTCATTTCTTGAAGCACCGGTATAAGGATTTAACATTCAAGGCTTCCTGTGAAGACTTTGGAATGATTGTATCCTATTTCTCACACTTGCTCTTGGCTAGGGAGATGATGACATTTTTGCTTTCAAGTAGCCTTTACTTTCTGCCTCTACTTGAAGTCATCTAATAAAAGAAAAAGAAACTATATGAATATAATTAGTCTGGAGAGGAAATTAGAAAACATTTGGTGTTGATCTGATGTTAACTGAGGACAAAGATGAATTTAAGCAACAGAACTGGATTGCACTGATTATTCCCTACTTTCCAGACTTTGAATTGTGTTGACATTCATGAGTGCTGTGTGGGGCCAATTTTGTGTCAGAAAATCTTAACTTCCAAAAAAATGTACGGAGATACATCTATGGAAATAATTGGATGACTCTATGGCTCATATTCCCCACTGTAATGTGGGCTAACAGTCCTAAAGGATGAGCTACATCAGTCATCACTGGAAAAGCCTGTTAGCCCCTGCTCCAGGTTGGAGTGGGCCCTGGTGTGTCCTTCCCCTGTATCCAGAGTTCCTAGTGAGGAATCCACCATTTCTCTCGGAAGCCCTTCCAATTCTCTGTCCATCACAGCTTTTTCCAGACAGGGAGACATGTTTTTTGCAGCTGTGTTTGGCCAGATGGTCCCATGTGGTCATTCTCCTAGGCTTATCCCCATCATGCCCTATTATGTGTGGACCTCAAAGCTCTGATCTGGACTAGAGTTGGGGGAAAGGAAATGGAGAGTGTTGTCAGTTAACTTGAAGACTCATGTTTTAGTGTTACATTTTTGCTCTTAGTTAAGCCTCCAGGATTCCTATCACGAGTTCCTTACAAATGTCATGTGTCAAACACAAGGACATCTAGCTTCATGTTTGGTCAGTATTTAGTTTCACAGTGACAAAGCAGTACCTCCAAGACCCAATCCTAAGTCCTTATCACTGTAGTTACATCATGGTGGGGATCTAGTGTCATAAGTGACATGATGCATTCACTTAAACAGTACACCAAATGTTCTTGGCCTCATTTGCAAGCAGTGCTCTATTGGAAAATCATCCATGATTTTCTGGCTGCTGACATTCCTGCGTCTCTGCTTTCCATAACCTCTCATTCCTATTGAACAGCTGTGCTTCTGATTAGTTTTCCCTAGAGATATTAACTTTTCAGCACTCTGTGAAAGGAAACTTTGAAGTAATGGGAACAATGGGCCCATCTTTGCTTTGTTAAAGCCAGTTAGTCAGTTGTGGCTCAGAAAGCTTCTGGAAAAGAGACCTAAGACTAAACTAAGAATTCACCTAAATGTTTCTTAAGACAAATTTGAATCTTGGCATTATGAGAATTGTAATTATCTCTTTGGGGTAAGGAACAATTTCATGTTACTTGTATATATTTCTTTTATCTGTTTTTTTTTTCATGTATTTTGAGAAACAAATATTTAATTATCAATATCATATGCCAGTTTTCTGACGATTCGAGTGGAGAATGAATGGTCCTAATTGCTACAGATAGCTGTATATAACCACATTTTACCTGTTTTCCTTGACCATCTAGTTTAGGTTAGATTCCATTATTACACACTCACTGAATGGCATTTTTTTGTAAATTTTATTTTATTTAACTTTACAATATTGTATTGGTTTTGCCATTTATCAAAATGAATCTGCCACAGGTATACATATGTTCCCCATCCTGAACCCTCCTCCCTCCTCCCTCCCCATACCCTCCCTCTGGGTCATCCCAGTGCACCACCCCCAAGCATCCAGTATCGTGCATTGAACCTGGACTGGCGACTCGTTTCATATATGATATTATATGTATTTCAATGCCATTCTCCCAAATCATCCCACCCTCTACCTCTCCCACAGAGTCCAAAGGACTGTTCTATACATCAGTGTCTCTTTTGCTGTCTCGTATACAGGGTTATTGTTACCATCTTTCTAAATTCCATATATATGCGTTAGTATACTGTATTGGTGCTTTTCTTTCTGGCTTACTTCACTCTGTGAAGTAAGGCTCCAGTTTCATCCACCTCATTAGAACTGATTCAAATGTATTCTTTTTAATGGCTAATAGTCCATTGTGTATATGTACCACAGCTTTCTTATCCATTCATCTGCTGATGGACATCTAGGTTGCTTCCATGTCCTGGCTATTATAAACAGTGCTGTGATGAACATTGGGGTACACGTGTCTCTTTCTATTGAATGGCATTTTTTAAATAATGCTTACCATTTGTTTTATTAAAATAAAAAATGCCTTTTAAACTTCTTCTTAATAAGAATATATAATGACTGTGAATAAATGAAACTGTTTTGGGCTTCCCTGTGGTCCAGTGGTTAAGAATCCGCCTCGCAGTGCAGGGACACCAGTTTGATCCCACGTGATGCCGGGCAACTAAGTCTGTGCATCACAAGTATTGAGCCTGTGTTCTAGAGCCTGGGAGCCACAGCTACTGCCCACGAACCCTAGAGCCCGTGCTCCACAATGAGAGAAGCCACCACACTGAGAAGCCTGTGTACCACAACTAGAGAGTCGCCCCCACTCTTCCGAAACTACAGTAAGCCTGCACATAGCAACAGAGACCCGGCACAGCCAAAAATCAATACATTTTTAAAAATGAAACTGTTTTAGTTTTTCAAGTACTACTTTCTGCCCAGGAAACTCAATGAGAGAATATATTTATATGCTAACAAATGGAATGCAAGAATAAACCACCATTCAAAGGAATACTGAAATACAACATGTAGAAAGCTTTATGAATTTGCTATAAGATCTTTCTTCCTATAGATTTATACCAGAATTAGGTATTTAGCCCTTATTTCTACAACCAAGAAAATGTCAAGTTATTTGGTGAAGAAATAACTGACCCAACATTGATTGATTACCATAGTATATGTAGGTAAAAAGGAGCAGAGTGCTTCCTGGTTGTCAGGAAATGTCTTGAGGAGGAGGTGATACTTAAGGTAGATCATGAGAGTTGGATAGGATTTAGTATTTTATAAAGAAGGCAAACCAGAGAAACAAAGCAGAAACCCAGGGAATGAGGAGAGTTAAATGTGTTGAGCAGAGAACAAGATATCTGACTTTTTGAAGAGTCTGTGTAAAGTTTTGGTGTCTAGTACATAGTAGAGACTCACTTATTACTTATTGAGTGACCAAATGGTCCCCTCTTCTAAAATTAAATTCTGTTTTCCGCTTCCTGAAGAAGGTGTTCTTTTTAAATTTTTTTTCTTTTTAAAAAATTTTAAAACCATGACTATAAATGGCTCTCACCTATTCATCAGAATACTTTGTCATTTCCGACTCCAGGGGATCTTCCAGACCCAGGGATCAAACCCAGATCTCCTGTGTCTCCTGCACTGGCAGGTGGATTCTTTACCACTGTGCCGCCTGGGAAGCTCCAGCACCACAGTTTGTCAGCTCAGCAAATTTTTATAGTTTAGTTAGTCCTTATTTTCTCATTATAAACTAATGTTAAGATACTTCATTCTACTCAGTGCTAGCCCAGAAACAGTCAAATTTGACTTTATGTTGGAAGTCTGTTGTTTAGAAGTTTAAGTTAGATTTCCCTGATCCTTCATTTTCAAAATGCAAACATGCTGCTGCTGCTGCTAAGTCACTTCAGTCGTGTCCGACTCTGTGAGACCCCATAGACATCAGCCCACCAGACTCCCCTGCCCCTGGGATTCTCCAGGCAAGAACACTGGAGTGGGTTGCCGTTTCCTTCTCCAATGCATGAAAGTGAAAAGTGAAAGTGTTTAAGCTAACTAGGTTTTTAGACCATTAACCCTTGTTTCTTTTCTGCATTTCCTGTAGTTTTTCAATTGCTTTTGTATAAGGTATTTTTTGGGTTCAAAACACAGAGTTCCTCCTCATACCCCACCCCCACCCCCAGCCCATACCAAATACACACAACAAAAATGCCAGGAAGAAAGAGGTATGAGTCATAGGAAAATGAAAAAGGAATGTCTCAAACCCTGGGATGAGAGGACGACTCTTCTCATCTAACAGAATTCTCATTTCCTGCCCTGAATCACTTGTTCCCATTGAAATAGCAACAACTGTAATTCTAGCTAGGGGTGTGTGAGTGTGTATATGGTGAGAAGTTGGGGGAGGGATGGGAGGGCAGGGTCTGTGATTTTGGGAAACACTAGAGAAAAGAGGGTGTGAAGCTCTTGTTATTCCTTGTTTATGAATCTATCTTTGGGTTATGGTGGTCTGGTCTAAAAGAGTTAGAATCTTTGGACCTCTGTGGTATTTGTGATGGTGATGGGGAGTTTTGAAGGGTGGTAAGCTAGTATGGCATGCTGGATCAGAGTTCTTTTGGAGTGGGAATAGCATTAATAAATAATGTAAGACAATCAGAATGGGAAACAAGCAGAGTAATTGTGGATTTCACCTTCTCATCCCAGGTGACTCATCTGTATAGATATAGTTCTGAATTTAGTCTTTAAGCTTCCATGTGAAACTAGTCAAATTTGAGAAGTTTTGGTCACTCCTTGTGTTTGCTTAAACTCATGTCCATTGAGTCAGTGATGCCATCTGGCCATCTCATCCTCTGTCACCCCCTTCTCCTCCTGCCCTCAGTCTTTCTCAGCATCAGGGTCTTTTCCAATGAGTCAACTCTTTGCATCAGGTGACCAAAGTATTGGAGCTTCAGCTTCAGCATCAGGGTTGATTCAGGGTTGATTTCCTTTAGGACTGACTCCTAAAGGAGTCAAGGAGTTTGATCTCCTTGCAGTCCAAGTGACTCTCAAGAGTCTTCTCCAGTACCACAGTTTGAAAATGTCAATTATTCAGTGCTCAGCCTTCTTTATGGTCCAACTCTCACATCCATACATGACTACTGGAAAAACCATAGCTTTGACTATACGGACTCTTGTCAGCAAAGTGATGTCTCTGCTTTTTAATATACTGTCTAGGTTTCTCATGGTTATTATTCCAAGGAGCAAGCATCTTTTAATTTCATGGCTGCAGGGAGAGGTGAATAAAAGAGATAGATGATGGGTATATCAATGTTGTGGGGCTTCCCATATGGCACAGTGGTAAAGAATCTTCCTGCCATTGCAGGAAACACAGAAAATGTGGGTTCAATCCTGGGTGTCAAGAAGATCCCCTGGAGAAGGGAATAGCAACATGCTCCAGTATTCTTGCCTGGAAAATCCCATGGACAGAGGAGCGTGGTGGACTATATATAGTCCGTGGGTTCAAAAAGAGTCGAACACACTGAGGGACTAACACTTTGACTGACTTTCTGGTCCCTGTTTGTCCCGTATAACAGCTCTCTCTCTGAAGGAAACCTCTGTTATTAATGAGGTCCAGATCTGAGTCACTAATGCACGTCTACAGAACCCGTGCTTTCAGATGTCTCTTTCTAACTGTTTACTTTTGGACCAGTCTGATCAGAAGTAGAGTCCTTCAAGTATATAGGTCATCTTAAAGAATTCTTCTTACAGTTATGACTCTTTTTTTATAATCTAAAAATACAATAAATCTCTTTTGGCTACTTTAAAGGGGGAATTTCCAATTCAAAATGACAACAAACATGGGTTGATGTATCAAATATCAAATTAGTGCCACAGGAAGGCTTGGGTTTTCTAAAACAGCAAGAAGCATGCAATCCGATCACTTGCACTAATGAATTGCCAAGTAGTACATAAGCCAAGTAGTACGTAATAAGTACATTCTTATTAAGAATGATAATATTTACATATTATGAAAATTCTGTCCCACTTTTGTCCCTTTGTATAAATGTTTTGTTTAAAATATGTCAAATCTTCTTTTAGAAAATGTTTATGATGTAGTCCTATGCGTCATAAAAGCATCCCTTACTTGTATTATGCTTACGATAAAATTTTATTTTGCATCTTTTATCTGACATATTTGGAAACTTGTCTTTAAAAATATAATTTTTCATCAGTAAAGTAATATTGCATTATGATTACATTACTTTCTTTCACATGGTTTATTCTATTATTGACTTTAGTATTTGCAAAAATAAATCCATTTATGTATTGTGCTTTGGTAAAACATAGCTTTGCCTGTACAAATTTAATTTACTCACAAAATATTTGTGAATCCCCAAGTCAGTATAAATTTGATTCAACTGCAGAAGCAGAAATTGAAAACCTGTTATCCCTATGTGAAATTATATAAGATCTTTTGTTTTCTTTTTTATTGCTTCCTTCTGGAGAGTATTGGGTTCCATGAGATCAGGGATTTTATTTTTTTCAACTGCTGGATTCCTCACTCTTAGAATATTTTATGGTGCATAGTGAGCTATTAATAAATATTGCTGAATGAATTCACTTATTAAAACAGAGTTTATTGAGTTTCTATAACGTGTCAAATATCTAGGCACTGGGGAGAAAGCAATGAATAGGCCAAAGTCCTGGATTTTTGGTTTACTTTCAAATGAGAAGAGACAATAACAAGCAATTAAATATGTAAAATATCTGGTGTTAGTAAGAGCTAAGAAGAAAAGTGAAGTAGATCCAAGGGGACAGAGGGCAGGGTGGAATGAGAGAATTGCTGTCTTAGGAATTCAGGGAAGGCATCTCTGAGAACGAGAGTAAAGTGGGTGAACGTTACTGTTCCTGTGCTGCTGCTGTTGGGGACACTAAAAAAACATGAGACCTGGTCATTGATGTGATCTGATCTGATGATGACAAAATCAGTATTATATATCACATACACAAGTTGTATATGCATAACTGTCATGCATACAGTGCTATGGGAACAATGTTTGGAGAATGGAGCATAACCAGTCCTCTTTAGCAAGAAAAGTACATGATTGTGGGATCAGGGATGATTGTAGAAAGGCTGAAAATATAGAAGTGAGTGTAGGCTTTGAAGATTCTGCCAGACTGAGGACTTTGCGCCTCAGCCAGTAGGCAATGGGAGACTGATGATGGTTTTTAGGTCTGAAAAGGAAACAACCAGACGTGTATTCTAGAATAATGTGTTTAGTTGTGCAATGGAGGATAGATTAGAGAGCATAAGAATAGATGAGTTGATGTTTTAATAGAATTGTTGTGATCAAATATTATTTGAAATAATAGGCCATTAGTTGGGCTAAATCATCTTCTCCACCCCACCTCCCAGGCAAAAAGAAAAAAAAAAAAAAAATGGCTTTCAAGGCTTATTTTCATTTCAAACATTATTTTCAAGGTTATTTTAAAAAACTTACAATTTTTTTTTGGCCACACCATGCAGCACGCAGGATCTTAGTTCCTTGACCAAGGATAGAACCCATGCCTCCTGCATTGGAATCATTGAGTCTTAACCACTGGAGTGCCAAGAGAATGCCTCAATGTTAATTTTAATGGTAGAATCGGATCACTATATGGAGTCATAAGAAAAAACTCACATTTGATGGTAAAAATTTTAGCTGAAATACTTAAATCAAGAGGAAGGCAAGAGAAAAGATTTACAATCTTAGAATTATAGGATAATTAAGTTGATTCAGGGAAACACCCAATTTCTCTGTGTACACTTGTGTTTCCCTGCATAATCCACATGGTGTCATTTTTTACATGTGTTTTCTCAGAGCAGTTATTTTTCATTCACAGGCAGTAGTGATGACTCACTTTATCCCTTTTGGGTATTAGAGGATCTGATTTCATTCAGGAGATTTTCCGATTAACTAGACAGTATAGACATTATTGTCTAGCTGGAATTTGCCTGGGGGCGGAAATCCTTAAACAAATACATCAACGTTGCTTATACCACATTCACATACATATCTTAGCAAAAATTAGTTAGTAAAAACTCAACTTGATGAGGAATCTATATTAGTTTCTTAGGACTTTCAGAGCAAAGCACCACACATTGGGTGACTTAAACAATGGAAGTTACTTTTGAGGCTATGAGGTAAAGATCTTTTCCAGGCCTCTCTCCATGGCTAGCAGATGGCTGTTTTCTCCTAGTATCTTCACATGTCTTCGCTCTGTACATCTGTGTTTCCAAATTTCTTGTTCTTACAAAGACACTAGTCATTTTGGACTAAGGCTCCTGCTAATGACCTCATATTGACTTGATTACCTCTGTAAGGACCCTATCTCCAAAAACAGTCACATTCTAAGGTACTAGGGGTTGGAATTTAATGTAATTCCGTCTATAAAATAGTCTAATTTTTTTTTTTTTTTTCTCTCCAGATGTCCAATTTCCCTAAAGGGGGAATACCTAATAGACCTGACTCCTTTGACAGGAACTTCTAGTTTCTTACTATGACTACCAGCTGTCTTCATTAGTGATGTCCTCATAAAGTATCTAGCTGTAACATGATGAGCTTCTATAACATGATCAGATACAAATGATGCATTTGCTTGGACTTGTGATTCTATGGAACCATAGCGTACTTCCTACATGCTTTTTTCCACATGAGTTCCCAGACTTTGGTGAGTCATATTATTTAATTAACTTGGCTTTAGGAATTGTGATATTAAACTTGAATTCATAAAATAAAGATATTCTTTTCTCCAATTTGATGGTTAGCAATGGGCAAGTTTCTCTATTAAAGATCTTTCCAGATAAGCGGAAAAATAGAGAAGTCAATAGTATACTGGGTGCATTGAAAATAAAATTATTGGATCTTTCAGTTAATAAAATTGTGTTGTGATACATACATACTATCAATACTTTCTTGAAAATAAAGTGGTGGTCCAGGGGTTAAGACTCCACGATTTCACTGCAGGCGGCACATGTTCAATCCCCGATCTGTGAACTAAGATCCTACATGGCCAAAAAAATAAACAAAATACAAAAACAGAGCAGGACTGGGAAATTGTAAAAAGAGAAAGAGAAGCAAGGGCAGGATGGATTGGGAGAGTACCACTGACATATAGGCCAGGCTAGGCTAAGTCACTTCAGTCATGTCCAACTCTATGCGACGCTATCGTAGACTGCCAGACTCCTCTGTCCATGGGTTTTTCCAGGAAAGAATACTGGGGTGGGTTGCTAATTTCCTCCTCCTGCCAATTTCTTCCCAACCCAAGGATTGAACCCATGTCTTTATGTCTCCTGCATTGGCTGGCGGGTTCTTCACCACTAGCACCACCAGCGAAGCCCACCATTGACATATATACACTACCATGTGTAAAATACTTGGCTCCTGGGAAGCTGCTGTATAGCACAGGGAGCAAAGCTTGATGTTCTGTGATGACCTGGAGGGGTGGGATTGGGGTGGTGGTGGGAGGGAGGCTAAAGAGGGAGGGGATGTATATATACTTATAACTGATTCTGTAACATACGTGCTTTTATGATCTGTATTTTACAGATGGAGAAACTGAGATACAGGACAGTTAAGTAATTGTTCAAAGGACAGCAGAAACTAACACAACATTGTAAAGCAGCTATACTCCAATTAAAAAATAAAACAAAAATAAAAAAATTAAAAGAAAATAAGATGTGGTAGCAACAGTTAGAACTGGACATGGAACAACAGACTGGTTCCAAATAGGAAAAGGAGTATGTCAAGGCTGTATATTGTCACCCTGCTTAGTTAACTTATATGCAGAGTACATCATGAGAAATGCTGGACTGGAAGAAGCACAAGCGGGAATCAAGATTGCTGGGAGAAATATCAATAACCTCAGTTATGCAGATGACACCACCCTTATGGCAGAAAGTGAAGAGGAGCTAAAAAGCCTCTTGATGAAAGTGAAAGCGGAGAGTGAAAAAGTTGGCTTAAAGCTCAACATTCAGAAAACGAAGATCATGGCATCCGGTCCCATCACTTCATGGGAAATAGATGGGGAAACAATGGAAACAGTGTCAGACTTTATTTTGGGGGGCTCCAAAATCACTGCAGATGGTGACTGCAGCCATGAAATTAAAAGACGCTTACTACTTGGAAGGAAAGTTATGACCAACCTAGATAGCATATTCAAAAGCAGAGACATGGCAGTTCTTTTGTTCAGGATGGAAACCGTAAAGCAGGTTACGCCGTGGTGACTGCTGAACAGGTTTTGGAAGCAAAATCTCTCCCCCAGGGAACCAGTGCTCAGTTAGCAGAGCTTGTGGCCCTGACCCGAGCTCTAGAATTAAGCAAAGGGCAGCACATGGGCCTGATAATCTATGTGAGTCTACTTCTGCTGACTCCAAATATCCTGAGTCTGCCGTTGGATCCTCAAGACAATGTCCTCCTGTCCTGGGCTCACTCTTATGCTGCATTCCACAATCGGTCTAACCGCTGGGTCTGCGGAGAGCTCCCCTCTTCGTCAGTGGAAGGCTTCCTGTGGTGGACATCCCCACTTCAAGAAAAAGACTTTCTCCAAGGCTGTGAATACCTTCGACAACAATCACATGCGATGCCTCTTCTTCATCTGATGACATCTACCAACCCTAAAATGGACTGGTGCAACTTTGTACTTTAACTATGGACATAATGTGACTTTTAATTTTGATTCTGATTGTTTTGTTTTTGCTGTTTGCTCCCTGCATCTGTAATTGTATAACTGGGTTTGTTTCTAGCGGCATGAAAGCTTTTAAGTTACAAATGGTTGCTCAAACTCCTGCTACTGCTGTAGCTTCCTCCAGCTACTATTTGGGGCCCCTGGATCAGATATCCTCAATATGAGGATTAGGAGAATATGTTGCCTCACCAATTTAGGGACAACGCCCCTTGTCAGCTCGGAAGCAGTTATGGAACGAGAACGACGCCCCTTTTCCCTAGGCAACATAATTCTCCTAAAAGAAAAGGGGGGAATGAGAGAGTCATTTCCTAGGCAGGTTGATAGGAAATCTAGGGGTCCCCAAGGAGAGAGGGGTCTGGAATTCTCAAGGAGGAAGAAAGGACAAACTTTTTTTCTTTCTCCACATTCCTTAGGATTATATACCAATAATGTATCCTGCCTAAGGACAGTCTTTGGATTCAACCTTCTGTTATTTTAAAATGTTAATTATGGGAGTATACCTGGTCTTTACAAGGATGTATCTTGCCTGAGGACAGTGTTATCTTAAAATGTAAATTATGGGAGTAGGTCGGAGGAGGTCTTTACAACCTCCAGACATTCTTTGGATTATATAACCTCATTGTTAACACTAGCAAGCGGGTACTCTTTCTGCCCCCTTCTGATGCCTATGTCAGAAGCTTTCTCTATATCCTTTATACTTTAATAAAACTTTACTACACAAAAGCAAAAAACAAACAAACAAACAAACAAACAAACAAAAGCAGAGACATTACTTTGCCAACAAAGGTCTGTCTAGTCAAGGCTATGGTTTTTCCAGTGGTCATGTATGGATGTGAGAGTTGGACTGTGAAGAAGGCTGAGCACCGAACAATTGATGCTTTTAAACTGTGGTGTTGGAGAAGACTCTTGAGAGTCCCTTGGACTGCAAGGAGATCCAACCAGTCCATTCTGAAAGAGATCAGCCCTGGGATTTCTTTGGAAGGAATGATGCTAAAGCTGAAACTCCAGTACTTTGGCCACCTCATGTGAAGAGTTGACTCATTGGAAAAGACTCTGATGCTGGGAGGGATTGGGGGTAGGAGAAGAAGGGGACGACAGAGGATGAGATGGCTGGATGGCATCACTGACTCAATGGACGTGAGTCTGAGTAAACTCCGGGAGTTGGTGATGGACAGGGAGGCCTGGAAGGCTGCGATTCATGGGGTCTCAAAGAGTCGGACACGACTGAGCGACTGAACTGAACTGAACTGAGGCTCAGGTAGTTTTCCCTTTAATTGTGAAATCTTTGGGCTACGTGTTTATTATGGTTTCATAATAAAATAAATTTTTAAAAATAAGCGGTATTTTAAAGACTTGAAATAAACAGTATTTCTTTGTTGTATTATATCAGGAATCATTATCTCACTGGACTAAATTACTGATCCCAAGCACCCCCTCTTTTCAGTGTGGTGATCATGTCTTCCCACTCTTTTGTCAATGTTAAAAAGTCTCAACTCAAGGGTGCTTGCTAAGGACAATTATTTTATTATGAAAGGTTTGGTGACCCTCAGGGGTCTTGCTGAATGCATTCAGTAAATATTTTTTGAGCAGAGGCCATGGAGCTGGTCTGCCTGGATATGAAATTCCGTTTCAACACAAAGCTGTGTGTCCTTTGAAAAATTTCTTAACTGCTGTGTGTCTCAGTTTCCCCATCTGTAAAATACAGATTATAAAAGTACCTGTTATATAATTTTTTTGAAGATTAAACAAGTTAAAATATTCAGAATGCCTGACATGTGATAAGCATGAACTAGCCTATGTCCATACCATTTAGGTGAACTTGTATGAATTAATTAACTGTTGCTTTTAATATTAATTATCTGAAGTATCCTGGTCAACTTTGTTCATGTGCTTCATCTTAAACAGATTATAGAGAGACCGATCATTAGGATCAAGCTATGTATTATATCCCTCTCTCTTTCCTTCCCTATGCCTTTCTCTTCCCTTCTTGTCTCTCTGCCCTCCCTCCATCTTCCTGCCTTTCTTTCTTCCTCCTCTGCCTCCTTTCCTCTCCCTTCCTTCATTCTCTCCTTTCTCCTTTTTTCCCTACCTCTCTTCTTTCCTTCCTTCGTTTCTCCACAACAAAGCTTTAATGAGAGCCCATTGCCAGGCACTTAGCATTCAAGCCTTAAATAAGCTCTAGTCTTTGTCCTCAGGGAGCTCTTGGGTCTAGTAAGGGCAGATTCGAGGGGGGAAAAAAAAAGATATTAATTATAAAATAAGTTGGTAAGTTCTTAAGTACCAAAAATATTGGTGTACTCTGTTAGGGTTAGATAAGATTTAGTGTTAGGAAAGTGTTAGTCACTCAGTGGTGTCCAATTCTCTTCAATCCCATGGACTGTAGCTCGCCAGGCTCCTCCGTCCATGAAATTCTCCAGGCAAGAACACTGGAGTCGGTAGCCATTCCCTTCTCCAGGGGATCTTCCTGACTCAGGGATGGAACCTGGGTCTCCTGCATTGCAGGTGGATTCTTTACTGTCTGAGCCATGCTGTTTAATACTGTTAGGAAATGCATCCCAACTGAGGTGTTAAGTGGTTGGGACTAGCCAAGCAAGGCTGGGTTATTGTAACAGAGGGGGCTGGTTGGAGTTCATGCATATTAAAGGCAGAACAAGCTTACGGTGGCACCAGGTCAAGAGACAGCAGTGTGGGGAGCTATAGCCTACATTTAAACAGGGGAGTTGGCGGAATGAGGCTGCAGAATAGAGAGAGGTGAGATCACAGAGAGATCTCATTTTATATAAAGCAGCTTGAACTTTATTATGGGTGAGCGGAAACCACTGATGAATTTTAAGTCCTAGGATGACAAAGCCAAATCTTTTCTAGAAATGATGAATATTACTTGATTCAACTACCTTGGTATATCAACTACCTTAGTATATCAACCACCTTGGTATAGTCCTCAAGTGTGACTAAAGTCACACTTTATGAATTTATAAGATAGGGACGCTAATTTATAGCCCGTAAAGATGATGAAATTGATCTCTGCCTCACAATTTACATTAACACTAATAAGTTTTTAATGCTTAGTTATATTAATTAACATTTTATAATGGGATGATGTACATTATCCCTTGGAGAAGGGAATGGCAACCCACTCTAGGATTCTTGCCTGGTAAATCCCATGGACAGAAGAGCTTGTGGGCTGTGGCCCATAGGGTCACAAAGAGTCGGACACGACTGACGTGACTTAGAACACATGTACATTATGATGTGCATTAATGATCTTGTTGTTGTTGTTTAGTCACTAAGTTGGATCTGACTCTTTTTGCAACCCCATGGACCATAGCCCACCAGGCTCCTCTGTCCATGGGATTTCCCAGGCAAGAACCCTGGAGTATGTTGACATTTCCTTCTCCAGGGGAACCTCCTGATCCAGGGATCAAACCCAGTTTCCTGCATTGGCAGGCAAATTCTTTACCACTGAGCCACCATGGAAGCCCCATTAATGATCTACATTGAGGCAAATTTGTAAATCTGATAAATTGGGAGAGAAGTGTTGATAGTACTTTTTTGTTTCTTTTTCTTTAGAAAGTAAACTTCCCGTTAAGTACAGAGCTCCTCTTGTGCATTTTAAAAAGTACTTTATAGTAAGTCATCAGGAAAAATAAATTACATAAAATAAACTGTATATGTATAAAACACTGTCAAGCGTGTGTATAAGATATAAAACAATTGTAATCTCTATTTTTATAAAGCCTACAATCTAAGGTCAAAACAGAGCAGTAGGAGCTGTTCACGCCAACAAGGCATCTGTTGCCCCAATAATGTAGGCATTCCTTTTTCTTTTCCTCAGTTGTTTTGTGTTTGTCCTTTTATTTTTTTCTGGCCAGAATTGAAAAATAGTGAATGGAAAAAAGGTGTCTCATTTGTTAACATTCCTTCTATGTCATTCCTCAACTTAGAAATCAACTTCTGTCTTTAATTTTGCAGAGAATCTGCTGTTGCAAAAAGAATGTGTTTTCATCAGAGGACTTTTCGGGTGAGGGCAGCTAGCTTGTTCTTGAACTTTAAGATATAAAGTTGGCAGAGAGCACAGAAGCACAATAGTAGTAGATGATCAGCATTCATAATTTATTTAGCACTGAACCATCTAGACACAATCCAACCTACTAGTTAGGGTTTAAGGTTTTATGTATATGTATGTGTGTGCATTCTTTTTACTGAACTCTTCATTTTACTAAACTTTTTGAGTTTCATGGTTGGCCTTTGTTGTTGTTGTTGTTCAGTCACTCAGTCCTGTCCGACTCTTTGCAACCCATGGCCTGCAGTGTGCCAGGCCTCCCTGTCCCTGACCATCTCCCGGAGTTTGCCCAAGTTCATGTTCACTGCATCAGTGATACTGTCCAGCCGTCTCACCCTCTGACACCCTCTTCTCCTTCTGCCCCCAATCTTTCCCAGCATCAGGGACTTTTCCAATGAGTCGGCTCTTCACACCAGATGCCCCAGATACCAGAGCTTCAGCTTAAGCATCAGCCCTTCCAGTGAATATTCAGGGTTGATTGCCCTTTAAATTGACTGGTTTGATCTCCTTGCTGTCCAAGGGACTTTCAGAAGTCTTCTTCAGCACCATAGTTCGAAGGCCTCCATGACCACTGGGAAGACCATAGCCTTGACTTATACAGACCTTTGTTGGCAGAATAATGTCTCTGCTTTTCAATACACTGCTTTTAGGACCTGCAAAAAAACAAAAAAAACCCCACAAGATACATTAAACAAAAATAAAATATTCCCATCCAAACACATTTGAAAGGCTTGCCCCCAGCCTGTCGAATTGAGGTTCTTGACCTATGCTTGCTCCTCTTAGTGTAACACTCACATGATTTGAGGGAAATCATACCCTTCAGAAAACAGGGGAGACTGTCACAGTTTGGGGTTGTGAAACTTCTTGTAGTGCCCTAGGTTCCACTAAAGCCTCCCATCTCGCTTTGTGAAGCGCTCTCCTTGCTTAAAAATGCCCCACGTGTTTTAAACCATGTGTTTCATATTCATTTACATATCTCATCAAGCTGGAGTTGGGTAAGAATCACTTTGTGTCCAAAAAGGCCTTTCCTACTCGCCTTTGGTTCTTAGAAACAGAAAGTTAGACTTTTCCAAAGGCAGATGAATTCCAGACCCTTACATTTTAAAGGGGATTTGCAAAACTGGGGCAGGGGGGTGGTGGGAGGGACTCCATGTCTCTGTCCTTATTTTCAAGATATTCATGCATGATAGTCTTTCTCAGAGTGTGATCTCCCTACATGAGAATAACAGAAGGGGTGTTAAAAATGCCTCTTCGCTGGTCCTAACATAGCTCTACAAAATTTGAACCCCTGCTTATTTTATATGGTGTGATTCTTTTAGAAGGAACTGCAGGCATACAGTAGCTACTCAATACGTTTTAGCTATTTTTATCCAAGTGATTCCTAGACTTCTCAGTTTGTCCAATAGGCATTTGGGATTCATCATGTTTGAAATTAAACTCATCATCATTCTCCCAGTGTAATGAATAGCACGCCTTGTTCAGTGCAGGGTCCCGCCACTGTCTAAGCCAGAACATAGCACTCACTCCCTTCCTATTTCCCATTGGTCAGTATGTCCTGTAGATTTTACCTGTTTGCAATTTCCTGGTTAATTCCTTCATTTCCAGATCTCCTGCTACTAACTATTTAGATCTGTAAATAGATTCTCTACCCCTCAATTACTGCAATCACTTTTTTCTTTGCCATCAGTTGTCCAGCTTCTGCAGGAACTAATCCGTCTGCCACACTGTGATCTTTCTTATGATATGTATATCTTATATATATACCTAACTATCTATATAGTGATGCCATCTTCCTTCTTGACAGTCAGGGTTCAAACTATGTTGTTATTCAGTCACTAAGTTGTGTCTGACTCTGTGGTCCCATGGCCTGTAGCATGCCAGGCTCTTCTGTCCTCCACTATCTCTTGGACTTTGCTCAAATTCATGTCCATTGAGTCAGTGATACTATCTAACCATATCATCCTCTGCTGCTCCCTTCTCCTTTTGCTTTCAATCTTGCCCAGCATCAGGGTCTTTTCCAATGAGTCAGTTCTTCACATCAGGTGCCCAAAGTAATGGAGCATCAGTTTCAGCATCAGTCCTTCCAGTGAATATTCAGGATTGATTTTCCTTTAGGATTGACTCGTTTTATCTCTTGCTGTCCAAGGGACTCTCAAGAGTCTTCTCCAGCACCACAGTTCAAAAGCATCAATTCTTCAGTGCTCAGCCTTCTTTTTGGACTGACTCTCACATCCGTACATGACTACTGGAAAACCATAGCTTTGACTGTATGGTTCAAGCTATAGTTCCATTTTAATGTCTGGAGTAAAGTTTAAGTTTTATTTTAATACCCATGACCCTCATGATCTGTCTCTTTCCTACCTCTACAGGTAATCTCTCACAGCTTTCCGTGTGAATCCTTTGTTCTAGCCACACAAAGTTTTCTGAATTGCCTTATGCTGTTCCATGCTTCCATGCTTTTACACATACAGTTATCTTCTTTCTTCAGTACACTGTCTTCTCCTAGCTTCTTCTAGATAACTCTTATGTGTCCCTTAATAATCAGCCATTAACATCACCTCTTCTTGAAAGTCTTCTCCTGACTACCACTCTGACATAGTTGCCACTATGCTTAGCATAGTGTGAAAAATAATAAAATTGACCCTTCATTCTTTCTTGGGAGAAGTTCAAGTAGATTTTATCATACTTTAGTTAGTTATAAAACTTGGATTGAGATTCACCAATTCTTCTATATTTATTCTAGGACTTTCTAAATATATCCAAGTAGTTAATCTTTGGAATGCGTATTACATTGAGAGGGAGGTATCTGAGAATAGGCGTAAGGACTTGCTCTAGGACTGACAGTGTTCTATATATTGATCTGTTCTATATATTGATACTTCTATATCAGTTTATCACTCTGTATACTTAAATTTGTGCACTTAACTATAAATTATTAATCAGTTTAAAATGAATGTAAATAGCTGAGCTTTTAACTATAAAATTGATTTTAAGGCCATTTTTCTCATTTTCCTTTTTACCAATTAAATGAAATCATAAAAACCTTGCCACTAGAAGATAATTTTAAATGTCTTTATGGGAATGTACATTAAGCTTTCTGGGGAAGAGAGCTCTTAAAACTTTAATGTCTCACTAGACAATGAAATAATAAAATGGGACTAATTGGAAAAGTGGTTTAATACTTGCTTTACTTATGTTTCTATTTCCTGTATCTTTTCCAGATATTTATTTTATTGGGCTATGTTTTAATCTCCTTGTGACTGCTGTGTTCTTTTTAGCTTTTCAATGCCACCAAAACTAAAAATTGTATGAATTATTAAGATTTATCAGAGAAGGCAATGGCACCCCACTCCAGTACTCTTGCCTGGAGAATCTCATGGATGGAGGAGCCTGGTGGGCTGCAGTCCATGGGGTTGCTAAGAATCGGACACGACTGAGCAACTTCACTTTCACTTCTCACTTTCATGCATTGGAGAAGGCAATGGCAACCCACTCCAGTGTTCTTGCCTGGAGAATCCCAGGGACGGGGGAGCCTGGTGGGCTACCGTCTATGGGGTCGCACAGAGTCGGACACGACTGAAGCGACTTAGCAGCATTAAGATTTATTGTAAAAGTGCCAATAAGAAAAATGACTAGTGCTTCTTGATTTCCAACTCAAGATCTTTTTAAATTCTTCTGTTAATCATTGTACTACATGATCTTTAAACACCTGAGAGTCTGTGATTCCACTTGGAGTGGCTTTCCATGGAGAGAGATTATTGGTAAGAATTGCATTCACTCTTGGCTATGTCTTCAAGAGGAACTTATCTTTAAAAATAAATGTGTAGGGAGCTTCCCTGATGGTCCAGTGGTTAAGACTCTGCCTGTCAGTGCAGGGTACACTTGTTTAATCCCTGGGCCTGAAAGATCCCACTTGCCTCAGGGCAGCTAAGCCCGTGCACCACAGCGACTGAGCTCGCCTCATACAACTACTGAAACCCATGTCCCTGGAGCCCATGCTCCACAAGAGAAGCCACCACAGTGGAAGCTTGTGCACTGCAAGAAAGAGTAACCCCTGCTCACCACAACTGGAGAAAGCCCTCACAGCAACGAAGACCTAGGCAGCCAATGAATAAATGAAATTAAAAACATAGATTTGTAATTTCCATCAGAGACTGTTTAGTTTACTATTGTATCTCCAGCACTTAGAACATTCCCTGACACATAGCTGATGGTCAGTTACAATAATATTGATAGCAATATTCATGAATTAATAAATGAAATGACTGCTGCTGCTGCTAAGTCGCTTCAGTCGTGTCTGACTCTGTGCGACCCCATAGACGGCAGCCCATCAGGCTCCACCATCCCTGGGATTCTCCAAGCAAGAACACTGGAGTGGGTTGCCATTTCCTTCTCCAATGCATGAAACTGAAAAGTGAAAGAAGTCGCTCAGTTGTGTCTGACTCTTTGCGACCCCATGGACTGCAGCCTACCAGGCTCCTCCATCCATGGGATTTTCCAGGCAAGAGTACTGGAGTGGGTGGCCATTGCCTTCTCCAAAATGAAATGACTAAAACACTGCAAAATATGCTACTCACTCCTCCGCTTCTGTTGTTGTTTAGTTGTTCAGTCGTCTCTGATTCTTTTTGCGACCCCAAGGACTGTAGCCCTCCAGGTTCTGCTGTCCATGGGATTTCCCAGGCAAGAGTACTGGAGTGGGTTGCCATTTCCTTCTCCAAGGGATCTTGTCGACTTAGGGATTGACCCCGCATCTCCTGCATTGCAGGTGGATTCTTTATCACTGAGCCACCTGGGAAGCTCAACTTCTCGATCTGCTATAATTCACAGATTAACTGTGATTAACACAGATCAACTGCTTAATTTTGGTCATTTGTCTTCTGAACAATTTTGCATCTAGAAAATCAAATTGTAACTTATGGGAAAAGGCTTCATAACAGTTTCCAAATTTCATTTACTATTTTAGAGAGTGTGTTTCTTAGTGAAGAAACACTTCAATGGGTGCTAATTTTTTCTTTGCTGAAAATTAAAAGAGAACTAGCAATATATATCATGGACAGATTTTAATATGTTTACTTTTGAGAGAGTTCATGAATTCTTAAATTTGAATTTTTTTAAATATGGCTAAAGAAGCAAGTGAAGGAGGCAATTTAATTTATCCCTTATCCCCTCCTATGCCAGATTGATGCATTAGTACAACCCATACCACTGGATTAAGTTCTGAAGATCAATTTAGTGACTCTATAGAGCTAGAGATGCCAGCTGATACCTGATAGAAGATAATGGAACCTTCTAAAAAGAGTTTACCTTTCATTGATTATTGCCTTCTACTAAGGTCTTCCCTGGTAGCTCAAATGGTAAAGAATCTGCCTGCAATATGGGAGACCTGAGTTCAATCCCTGGGTTGGGAAGATCCCCTGGAGGAGGGCATGGCAACCCACTCCAGTGTTCTTGCCTAGAGAAGCCCCGTGGACAGAGGAGCCTGGTGGGCTACAGTTCATGGAGTTGCAAAGAGTCTTCTACTAATGTTTTTCTCAGTCTTTGTAATGCATGTTGTTATGTTTTGACATTTTTCAGTCTGCTTTTAGAAGAATTTATATACGAGATCTAACTATTTTTACTTAAAATTAGCCCTTTATTAAATCTAGTTGTGGAGAGGAGGGACTGGGAATGCATATGGGGAAAGAGAATAAAGCTTCTTTTTTTAAAAAACTGCTTCATAAACTAATAAAATTTCTGAGAGAAAGCAAGTGTCCGAGTTCTCATGTTGTTTACTCACTCAGTCATGTCTGACTCTTTGCGACCCCATGGATTGTAGCGCACTAGTCTATCCAAGTCTAGAATACTGGAGTACATTGCCATTTCTTTCTCCAAGAGGTCTTCCTGACCCAGGGATGGAACCTGCGTCTCCCGCATTGGTAGGCAGATTCTTTACCACTGAGCCACCAGGGCAGCCCTCAAGTCCTCATGCATGCTTAGCTGCTTAGTCATGTCCGACTCTTTATGACCCCATTAACTGTAGCCCACCAGACTCCTCTCTCCACGGGGATTCTCCAGGCAAGAGTACTGGAATGGGTTTCCATGCCCTCCTCCAGGTGATCTTCCCAACCCAGGGATCAAACCCAGATCTCCCACATTGCAGGTGGATTCTTTACGGTCTGGCCAAGTAACTTGTTAATCCTTTTTTTCAAGAGGTATCTAAACCCAACTATGCACAGTTGGGATCTCTTTGTTGTGTTATATGCTTAACAATAAAAGTAGGCTTTTAAAGTACTTATTTCTGGAAATCAGGAATAATAATCTCTTTGGTGCTTCTTGTCATAGCTACTCATCAACTAGTAATTCTGAAAAGCAGCCTGTTTGTTATGGTGTTGTGACAACACTCAGTTTTCAATGTTTGGATGAGTTTGAAGGAAGTATTTTCATTCTGTTGCAAATTGTGTACATGTCTTTGATGTTACCATAAAACAAGGAGGCAGCGTTTCATTAGCCACACATTAAATGTTTTCTTTATTTAATAGTTCCATCAGGTAAGGCAATCTAATCCTATGCATTAACTAGATTTATATCAAGTATTAAACTCCTTGAGCACAGCATTGCTACATTCTTGAGAGATGAAAGCATCAATATTGTGGTTATTATGACTTTAGAACATGTTTTGACTTTAACTCAGGAATCAAGTAAATCTAGATTGGAGTCCACGTTTTTTCAAGCTACCGTGACACCTTGAGATTTTTAATAACTTTTGTGCCCTAGTCAAATAGGAACAATAAAATAAGAATAATGCTGTCTCCTCTATTTTTAGAGTAGTATTGAAAAAATAGGAAATGTGCTACCTACATTGAAAGAGTTTACAACTGTGTAGAATAAAACAGAGATTGAGGGCAAGAGGAGAAGGGGATAACAGGATGAGATGGTTGGATGGCATTACTGACTCAATGGACATGAGTTTGAGCAAACTCAAGGAGACAGTGAAGGACTGATAAGCCTGGAGTACTACAGTTCATGGGGTCGCAGAGTCAAATACAACTTAGCAACTGAACAACACCAATAAGAATAAAACAAGTGATATATTTGGCATTTTTATTAAACAACTTTTTGGAGATTACGCAAATAATTATAATAGTTTTCATACCCACCAAAAAAGGTCTAACAAAAGATCTAGCCTATTTTACTTCCTTTAACTTGGTTTCGCAGTTAGGATATTCCTCAGTACAAATGATGCCCCCTTAGTGTTCTGACCTTTGATTAGCCAATAATCTCTGCTGATTGATACTTTGTTTTGCATTTAAAATAATTGTTTCTTTTATTTGAATTTTATTTATTTATTTATTTTTAACATAGCTGATTAACAATACTGTAATAGTTTCAGGTGAACAGTGCAGGGACTCAGCCGTGTGTATACATGTTGTGATTCTCCACCAAGCCCCCCTCCCACCCAGACTGGCACATAACATTGAGCAGGGTTCCCTCTGCTGTGCAATAGGTCTTTGTTGGTTATTTATTTTAAATATAGTAGTGTGTACATGACCTTCCCCAAGTCCTTAACTATCCCACCTCCCTCCCCAACAACCACGAGTTCATTTTCTGTGAGTCTCTTTCTGTTTTGTAAGTAAATTAGTACTTATCATTTCTTTTTAGATTCCACATATAAGGGATGTCGTATGATATTTCTCCTTCTCTGTCTGACTTACTTCACTCAGTATGACGCTCTGTAGATCCATCCATGTTGCTGCAAATGGCCTTATTTCATTCTTTTTAATGATTAAATAATAATATTCCATTGTGTATACACACACACACACACACATCTTTTTTATCCAAATATTTCCTATGGAATACTGTAAAATCTTGATATGCTTTCTGTATCATCAGAATGTGATTAAATTTTGCTGAATTTAATTTTTTGTTGTTGTTTAGTTGCTCAGTCATGTCCAATTCTTTGCCACCCATGGACTGTAGCCTGCCAGGCTTCTCTGTCCATGGGATTTCCCCAAGCAAGAATACTGGAGTGGTTGCCACTTCCTTCTCCAGGGAATCTTCCTGACCCAGGGATCGAACCCAAGTGTCCTGCATTGGCAGTGGATTCTTTTTTGCTGAACCACAGGGAAGTAATTTAAACTTTTTATCTTCAGAGTGTAATTTTCTAGAGGTAGGAACCTATGTGTTTTACTTTCTTGCATACCCCAAGCATCATGCTTTGTGCATAAATTGAGACCATATTCCCCCTCAAATTTAAAGGCCTTGTCAGGAATTATTATATACTTATATAAATTTAACAATAGTTATGTGAAATTCAGCAGCTTTAATTATACAAGGAAAAAATAAATTGGAATCTTAGGATTACAATGTCTATATGAAGTAAAAAAATTTCACATTATTACCTAACAAAATGAAATCTAAGTTATTTTCAGGTCTATTAAAACAATATTAGGATTTCCTCTCCCCTAGTTGCTGAAATGCTGTATATTGTAAAGGATGTTGAAAGAATGAATAAGTATACAAGGACATACACTTGCTTCTTTCTAGCATTCAAATTTGTTATTCTTTTTAATACTGGCCAATAATTTCTATAAACTTAAATGTTTCCTATCTCACAGAGTTTGACATTCAAGAGGCACACAGTCAATGTTTTTCAATTAAACTAAAAATTTTAATAAATAAGATAACAGATGAGAACACACACACACACACACACATACACACAATACCTGACACAAGCCCCAGTGTAGAGAAACCACAATAAAGATGAGTTTCTTGCTCAGCTCCCCAACTCATTCCAAATATTTTTTGTGCTCCATAATTTTACTGCAAGAATCCTTTGTTGAGTTCCTTTGTTTAAAACCTCAAGGTCTTTGACAAAAGTGCCTAGTGATTATAACTGAATGTCCACGAATAATCTTTCACCTAAGGGCCAGTGGCAGGTATAGTGGAATTAGTCAAAATGTGTCATGTCCTACACTTGGTCACTTTTCCCAATATGCTCCAAGATCTGCTAAAACTTTTGTTTCGGTGAACTTTCACTCCAGTGCTGCAAAAGAAATGAAACATGTTGGCTGAGAGTCTGCCACAGCATTATAGTTTTTTTTTTTTCTTAAAATACACTTTTTTTTTTTTCAGGGCTAGCTTAATCCTAGTATGACCTTAGCCATAATTATACTGACTCCATTCACCTTGTACAATTAATTAGATAATTGCATGAATGTGAACATTGCTTTGGCCAGCCTTTCCCCTATATAATTCTGTAGGGGATATCCTCTTCAGCTGCAATGTATTCTTCTGGGATCTAATTATGATGTCTCTTGAAATCTGGCCTGAGTACAAGAACTCAAGCTGATTTTCCAGGGTGGAGACCATCCAAAAATCCCAATTGGATTCACTGAAATCCAGTTGTAAACATCATATTATTCAACTGCATTGTGATGGAGGAATCCATTGCAATTTTAATTTACACATTAAAATTGAATTGTAAAAGATGTCTTGACTATCCAACTTCTTTTTTAGAAGACCTGAATGTTGACATACTTACTGGGTGTTGACTGATGTTTGTAAGGTTGATAGGCCCTATTGTGCTGTTAATAAGACAAGGTAATTGCTCTTAGTATAGAGTTACAACACATTGTATAATAGGCTCCAGCCTGTAGGAAGGGCCAACATAGTTAATTTAGAGATTGAAATTATTTCTTCCCAAGGTGAAAGAAACTTGTAATGATGGTCTAAATATCTGAAATACTTGCAAGAAAAGTTGAAGATGCATAAACCATTGCTCTATATTTTGACTGAGTGGAAGAACATAGAAGTACCTGTTAATTTTCATATATTCTTGGCTTGTCTTGTTAAGGCTTCAGGAAGAGACTTTGATGTTGACATGTCAGTGAAGGAGCCACAGTATCCTTCTGGGGGCATTATGTTTTCATGGATTAGAGTTTTTTAACTCACTGAGGACAAACTACCATCATTTCGTAAATTAGTCCCTATCTAAACTTACTTTTCTCTTTAAATGATGAAATATTCACCAGAGAGAGAAGGATGTGGAGAAGTGATGTGTGGAATGAACAAATACGGCTACCTGGAATCTGTTTGACTCATTGGAAAAGATCCTGATGCTGGAAAAGATCGAAGGCGAGAGGAGAAGGGGACGACAAAGGATGAGATGGTTGGATAGTATCACGGACTCGATGGGCATGAGTTAGAGCAAACTCTGGGACTTGGTGATGGACAGAGAAGCCTGGTGTGCTGCAGTCCATGGGGTGGCAAAGAGTCGGACAAGACTCAGCAACTGAACTGACTGAGTGACTGATGTGGTTAGGAGTAGGTATTATTGAGTCAGTCTAGTTGTTTAATTGCAGTTGTATACTTGGTGCTCCAGCTTGGGGTGGAGGCAGCTTCTTGATTTGTTTTTAACCCATGGGTTACTGTAAGAAATTAAAACTTAAAGTGGTCCATTGTCAAGGTTGGCTGACATTGAGTGGAAAAGTTACTACCAGCCAAACTTGCTTAACAGGTTACTGATTTAGTAACCACCATAAGGGTTACAAAACTAGGAAGTCCGGGCAAATGAAGGGAGAATGGGATGCCTAGGATTTTCACGCGGGCTCATTCTGTTGGTGAATTCAAAACATAAAAACAGCAATGGGTGTGCAGGAAAGGAGGAAACAAGATGTCAGGGAGAGGCCAGCCCCTAAAGAGGGCGGGTATAAACCTAGGCGACATCTGGGATGATTGTTCACCCCATAGTACTCAGCCAGTGAGGAACGGGGGAGGGACTTGCATGCTAGAAAATAAATTGCTTGCTATAGGACACTGGGTGTGCCTGTCCCCCAGACACCCCATCTTGCAAGACCATCATTAAAAGTCTCGCTTTCACTGTGCTTCAAGTCTCCAAGTCCATCCCTTAGTTTGGGGCTGGTGAGCATGTTTCTCACAGTTACCTACAACAGTCCCCTGTTTCGCTTTTCCATCCTTCAGTCTGTGTAACAAAATTCCCTCTATTACATTCCCACATTCCTATTTTCTCAGTTGGACCTTGACTGATGAGGATGGGTTTTGTTTTTTTGAAATGGAGAGAAACAGTGGGAATGAATCAAAGAAGAGAAACAGAGAGCTTATGGATTGATAAGAAATATTTTTTAATGTGTTTAGGGCTTGCCTGTGAGCTGTCACTTTTTTCCTCCTCCTATATCCCAAAGTCACTGCTCACCTGTCATAGTTTGAAGGACCTGAGATGGACATCTGAATTTGTCAGGTCTCCAGTGGTGGTTCTCATTGAGACCCATTTCTGCTCAGTCATTGGACTCCCAGTCAATTCAGTTTTTCTCCAAGAGAATATTGAGTTTGTCCACTGGAGGGCTTCTATATTTTTCTATTAATGCAATACATGGAGAAGGATGAATTCTTAACAGTTCAATATGGGAAATTAAACATTCAGTCCAAGAGAATTTTCTTGTTCCCCCAAAAGCAGCATTTATGAAATTTAGACGTTATTTGGCTTCTCCAACCAAATCATAATATCAATAATTTTTCTGCATATACTTTGAAATTTTCTCCATAAATAAAGCTTCTACTAAAATGACTTCCTTAATATGATGTTAGATGTGATTACTTCAGTGCAAAACCACAGAAAAATAATATTTATATGATCAACACTATAAAGGTAATACTTCAGATACTGTCTGGTCATATGAGTGCTCTGTGGAAAGCAATCCCCATGCTCTTTCCATCTCTGCATTTAAAGAGACCTAAAGAAACCATGCCAGTCTCAGCTTCTTTAACATAAAGGTCATCGATCCTTTGGTAAAGTTTGTTAAAGGATGATTTATTGAATTGGATTGTGACAAAAACATAAATATAACATTCAACAATTTGTCCTCCTTATGCTAATAAAAACCTGGCATAATTGTATGTCTTTTTAAAATCCAGATTGTCTGTGGTTTTAAAGCATAAACAGTGTTAAAACATACAGTCATTTAAAGACAATCCAATGTGAAACATTTTGTGGAGGTTGGAGACCAGTAGGCTAAGATGGGTGTTGTACCTATCCCAGGGAGCTGGCTCATTTCCCTGAGAAAATCTTAAATTATTGATTGCCTGCAATTTATGGCATTCATGTTTCATATCAAAAAAAACCTCAGGTTAAATGGAACTCACATGACCTAGGACTGACTTCATGAACACCTTTACATGAATTAGAATTAGGATGTGTAAAGCCAAGCAGAGGCAACCAAGTGAATACCAGAGCTTTCTTTGGCTCACAGAAGGATTTGGACAGCCAGAGGCATTAATACTCTGTGGGCATCCATACATGAAAAGCCTTATGTAAGTGTCAGGTGCCAAGGTGGTGATGATGGGGTATTAAAAATCGTCTGATAGGTGGTAACACAAATCCAGTCTCCTCGTAAAATAAGCTTACATGTTTTTTTTGGTAGGAACCAGCACTAGGCTGCACGGTTAATGAGCTCCAGAGCTGTTTATTGGTTACTCTCGAGGAGCCTTATGGAGTCGTTCAGTCATGCTGAGATGCTGCTTGGGTGGTGCTGGAAACCTAGCCAGCCCCAGTGCCTGTTTTCTCCCACAGTGGTGGATATTTCCATAAACCAGATGTCTGCGTTTCTTTATGGGATCCATCACATGGAAACTGTGGTGCTTGTTTGTGCCTTCATTTTCTTATCTCATTTTGGTGATGGGGAGGAGAGGCGATGTGTTGGGTCAGCTGGATGGCATTAGGTCAGAGGCAGTTGGGAAAAGAGGGTCTCTGCTAAGGGGTCTCAGCCAGCTTGCAAAAGGCTGTGCTGAGAGGATGAAAGATAAGCAGACTTAGCAAGTGCAGGGAGAAGGAAGCAGCACTTCCTCCAGGCAATTCTCAGAACTGTTTCTAAGCTGTTTACTTCCTATTTTGATACCTAGAGCAACAAGAAACAAGGTCTCTGGACCAGTCTTTGCCTGGCCTTGTCCTGAGCTTGTTTATCCACTCTTTCTGTCAGGAAGCAATTGTGATAAGGCCCCTGGCACTGTTCTGGAAGATTTTTTTTTTTCCATTTTGTGTGTAGCTTTTGATTGATCATGTTGTGAACATAGTGCTCTATTCTTGGATTGATTTATCAGCAGGGTTCAAAGAACCTCCACCATTTAAAAGGTTGTTTCCTTTTGTCTAAGGAGAAAGGCATTATTTGCACCTCTAAAGGAGGGCGTTTTGCAGGCTCTCAGTTCAATAACTGAAGATGGAGTGGCCGTCTGTCTTGAGGTCAATTCACCCACATCGTGTGGGCTTGACATCTAATTTATTGTTCCGGAGTAGACATTTGTTTATTTATGTATTATTTTTTCATTGGCATATGGTTGATTTGCATTGTTGCGCTCATTTCTGCTGTACAGCAAAGTGATACAGTTATACATATATACACATTCTTTTTTATATTCTTTTCCATTGTGGTTTATCGCAGGATATGGAATATAGCTTTCTGTGCTATACAGTAGGACCTTGCTGTTTATCCATTCTACATATACTGTGTATACTACTAGTAGTTTGCCTCTGCCAGCCCCAAGCTCCCCACGTGTCCTTCCTCCCCCCGCCCCCGCCTTTTGGCAGCCATGTCTATTCTCATGTCTGTGAGTCTGCTTCTGTTTCACAAATAGGTTCACTTGTTTCACAGAGTCCACATATGCGTGATCTGATATGGTATTTGTCTTTCTCTTCCTGACTTACTTCAATTACTGGGGTGATCTTTAAGTCCATCCAAGTTGCTTCAAATGACATTTTTTCTTTCTTTTTTTTTTTTTTGATGGCTGAATAGTATAGGCTTCTTATTTTTCTGCTTAGAAAATGGAGGGAGAAAGCCTTCTTAAAGAAAATGTTGGCTTGGACAACTCATTTTGAGGCTTTAGTGCCTATTCAAAGGTTTTCTATTATTTTATTGTACTTTAGGGGGATACCTTCTTTTCTTCACCCTAAAACCAGTCCCCCTTCTATAGCTCTTCCCTTGCAGTGGCCCTGAGCTATGCCATGTTTATTTTGAGTTGTTGGTTTGGTGTTGGATTGAGTCTATATATGGCCTCTGCCTGCTTTGGAGCAAAATTTGATTTGCTTGGCCCCACTTCAAATATTGTCAGCACCCTGTGCATTTAGGGCTCTATAAAAATATGAAATAATAACCACAGCTTTATGAGCTGGAAACAGCTTTTCTCACCACACTTCCTTCTCAGTGGACAATAGCAATTTCCACATTTGAAAAGCAACCAATATTAAATATTTTTCATTATCTCCATACTACTTCAAATAAAACTGACATAATGAGGAATTGGAAGCATCTTAGTTCTCTGAAGATATCGATCCAACGAGTGGTTTTCAACGTTAAAATAAAAATAATATACTTCTGCCCTGTAGTGAGAATACTTAGATAGAAAGTCCCTATCATCCAGCAGCCAGTATCACTCATCATTTTTATTTTTCTTCTATATCGTGACCAATAACAGAGGAATAAGGAGAATGGAACACTAATGAAATTAGTTTCTTAAAAAAAAATGTGACCTGGCTGAAACTCAGGGCAGCTTTAGTTTCCGGGAAATGCCATCTCAAATTCGGAGGAGTCACTGGATAAGACAGCTGGGGCACACGTGATTAAACAGACGAAACAAACTGGGCGGGAAGGATAGTTACACAAGAGTCCTGATAATGGCCAAGAAGAGCTTTTTATGAAGACATTTATTCATTATGATCAGATAATATAGTGGGTCCACAAATGTTAATTAAGGTCTATTGCTGTTTCGTCCTTAAGTTCCTACTGCTACTGTCTGTAGTAAAGTGGGGCGGACACCGAGTTGTTGTTACTTTGTATTAATGGGGGTAAAAGCTCTTTTTCTTATGAAGCGGTTGTGGAAGGAGGGAGTCACATGTTTGCTGTCTTTACTTGAAAAAAGAAAACTATGATAGCCTAGTGTCAGTCACCAGAGTTTCTATTGAAACGTAAAATTTTACTGTTGTCTTTTTTTCTTTCATTGGTGTCAGTCAGCAGGCATTTACTTGCGAGGAGACAGTATGTCTGAGCCGGCACCTGAGGTCTTCAGTGGAGTCTGAAGAAGAGCATATTGGTTCACTTATGTGAACTATGCACCCATGAGAAAAAAAAATGTGTTTGACATGATACTACCTGAACACAGCTTCACATATATTCAGTGGAATACATCAGAGATGAAGGCAGCATAGTACTTACCAGGATCCCAGAGAAGAAAAAAATGCCCGTGATTGGGCAGACACGGACAAATAGGATTTCTGGAGAGGATAGCTTTGGTTATACCACCTCCTTGTATCTCTGGGGTCCATGCCTATAGCAGATTATTGACTGCCAAACACAGGGCAGCGGCCCTGAGTTCAGTGACAGTGCAAGCCTGTGTCATACATTCAGGCTGTTCCCAAGGGGGCAGCTTCCCTGGGTCCATGAACAACTCATTGGTTTTAAGGGCAGGGTCTGTAGGTCAAACTCTCTTGGCATGGCCTTTGTGGGTAATGAGAAAATATTTTGAGGGGTGATGTTATTTATCATATTATACTACATTGCAGTGGTGAAGCTGAGAAAGTGACATTGAACAGGGAAACCAGGAAACCTGTGTTCTCATGTCAGTTCTGCTTCTGATTTGCTGGTATAACTTCTCTGGGCCTCAGTTTACTCATTTGTAGACTGACAGCGTTGTCAGTATTTGTAAATAGTGTTTGCTTACCCCACCTACATCAGGCTCAAAATGTTTGTACAAATGCAAATTCCTGGGCCCATCTGGCCCAACTGAATCAGAATCTTGCCGTGTGGCCCTGAATCTGTGTTTGTAACGCTTTCCATTGCTAGGTGACTGTTACACAGTAGAAGTTTGAAAAAATACACAATTGAACTAAATATCTCTCTAAGGCATCTTGTATTCTTCAACTTGGTGCTTCAAAAGTAAAAACTCTCCCACCCCCATGGGAATGGCTGAGGGCCATTCAAGGGTATGTTGTCCAACTAAACTCTTTTGTAGATAAAACATTTTGGAACTGAGTTATCTCCAGTATTTTAGGTTAGAAAGATTGCTTACATCACAAAGATAAATTAAAACAATGCCCTTGGGGGGAAAAAACTTTACAAGGTTTTGGAAACACAAATGTCCTTGTACTACATTCCCCTTCAGTCACCTTCAAAAGAATCTCTCAAAGGCCCTGACTTCCTCTCTGTGGACTGTAGGTCGGTCTGGGTAAGACTTTTCAGCCAGGTGATTCAGCCCTGTCAGCTTTGGTTCAACGCTGGTGAGGATGCAGCTCCCCCTTGACTCCTTCATGGGGCTCAGTTGTAAAGAATCTGCCTGCAATGCAGGAGACCCCCGTTCCATTGCTGGGTCAGGACAATCCGCTGGAGAAGGCACAGGCTACGCACTCCAGTATTCTTGCCTGGGGAACTCTATGGACAGAGAAGCCTGTCCATGGGGTCACAAAGAGTTGGACACAACTGAGTGACTTTCACTTTCACTGACTCCTAAAGACTAAACATTTGAGTTACTAGCCCAGCATACTATTTGGTAGGGATGGTAGCTAGGGCTTCCCAGGTGGCGCTAGTGGTAAAGAACCTGCCTCCCAGTGCAGGAGACACAGGAGATCTGGGTTTGATACCTGGGTCAGGAAGATCCCCTGCAGGAGGGCATAGCAACCCACTCCAGTATTCTTGCCTGCTGCTGCTGCTGCTGCTGCTAAGTCGCTTCAGTCGTGTCCGACTCTGTGGGACCCCATAGATGGCAGCCCACCAGACTCTCCTGTCCCTGGGGTTCTGCAGGCAAGAACACTGGAGTGGGTTGCTATTTCCTTCTCCAATGCATGAAAGTGAAAAGTGAAAGTGAAGTTGCTCAGTCGTGTCCTACTCTTAGCGACCCCATGGACTGTAGCCCACCAGGCTCCTCCATCCATGGGATTTTCCAGGCAAGAGTTCTGGAGTGGGGTGCCATTGCCTTCTCCGATTCTTGCCTAAAGAATACCAATGACAGAGGAGCCTGGAGGGCTACAGTCCATGGGGTTGCAAAGAATCTGACACAACTGAAGCGACTTAGCACACATGCTCGTATCCAGGGAAAGTCAGCTCACAGTCTGACACCTGATAAAGCCAAATTTAGAGTTTGTGGGGTTTTGTGTATACTGGAGTGAATACTGGAGTGGGTAGCCTATCTCTTCTCCAGCGAATCTTCCCTATCCAAGGACTGAATCAGGTCTCCTGCATTGCAAGTGGATTCTTTACCAACTGAGCCCCATGAAGGAGTCAAGGCTTTGTGTATATAACCGTGTGTGTGTGTATGTGTATTAAGCAATCACCTGGTTGTGGGTTTTTCTCCTCCTGACTGACAAAAAATGGAGTTCAGTTCGTTTCTCTCCTTTAAGCACTTCATGATTTTTGCCTCGTTTTATTTGGACGTCGTTGGGCTAGCCAAGATTGTCACAAATACAAAGAAGCTGGAGGAGCTAGCTGCAGCTAGATGAATTAGAGCTTTGGATTTCCTTTTTCTAGCAGCTACAATGGTGGTTCTCATGCAAGGACAGTTTCCCTTTCAGAGGACATTTGGAAGTATATGCAAATATTTTTGTTTGTCACAACTAGTGTGGTGCTACTGGCATCCACTGGGTAGAGGTCAAGGGTGCTGCTAGCAGCTACAAGGCACAAGTCACGCTCCCTACCCGCACCGACAGAGTTATTTGGCTCAAAATGTCAGGAGATCCAAGATTGAGAACACTTAGTATTTAGTAACTAGAGTAATAATTCACATAGTATAGGAATGGACACTTCCAGAAAGCCAGAGGAGTAGAGGATGAGGAGTCAAGGGATGGTGACTTTAATATGGAATGTTTGACACAACTTAACATGAAAATAAAGTCTACCGATTTCTAGGACAGGTTCAGGTTCAATGAGGTGTTTATAACAGAGTTTTGAAAAGGACCCAGGAGGGAAATATAGGCTGGGATGAATATAAAGAGGCAAGCGGACTAATTTTAGGCCACATAAGACAAGTTTCCTTTGTTAACATTGACATGATAAACATCCTTTTCTGATGAGAGTGATTTTATATATTTCCCCCTTTTTCTTTTAAAAGTTATATTTTGAAGATTCTAGAATTTCACATCTAGAATCTCTCTCCATCCCTTCAAGTTTCCTAAGGCTGTTAAAAGCATCAAGTATTAATATTTAACCACTGGCTGTAACCACTGGACTTCCCTTGTGGCTCAGTTGGTAAAGAATCCGTCTGCAATGTGGGAGACCTGGGTTCTATCCCCGGGTTTGGAAGATCCCCTGGAGAAGGGAAAGACTACCCACTCCAATATTCTGGTCTGGAGAATTCCATGGACTGTATAGTCTATGGGGTCACAAAGAGTCAGACACGACTGAGTGACCTTTCACTTTCACTTCACTGGCTCTAAAGGGAACTTGATAGAGGTTATTTTTCCTGTTGCTGTTCCTCTACTCTGTACCCGTAGTCTTTATTCTCTCTATTCCACTTCCAATTCATTCTCTTCCCAGTGCACCAAAAAACTCTCTTGTTCCCTGGTTTCTAGGTTGTTGTCGTTCAGTTGCTAGGTCATGTCTGACTCTTTGCTGTACCACGGACTGCAGCACGCCAGGCTTCCCTGTCCTTCACTATCTCCCAGAGTTTGCTCAATCTCATGTCCATTAAGTCGTTGATGCCCTCCATCTCCAACCATCCCCTCCTTTGTCACACCCTTCTCCTCCTGCCCTCCATCTTTCCCAGCATCAGAAGCTTTTCCAATGAGTTGGCTCTTTGCATCAGGTGGCCAAAGTATTGAAGCTTCAGCATCAGTCCTTCCAATGAATATTCAGGGTTGATTTCCTTTAGGATTAACTGGCTTGATCTCCCTGCTGTCCAAGGGACTCTTAAGAGTCTTCTTCAGCATCACAATTCGAAAGCATCAGTTATCGGTGCTCAGCTTTCTTTATGGTCTATCTCTCACATCCATACATGACTACTGGAAAAACTGTTGCTTTGACTATATGGACCTTTGTTGGCAAAGTGATGTCTCTGCTTTTTACTACACTAAGTTTGTCATAGCTTTTCTTCCAAGGAGCAAGTGTCTTTTAATTTCATGGCTGCCGTGACAATCTGCAGTGATTTTGGAGCCCAAGAAAATAAACCCTGTCACTATTTTCACTTTTTTCCGCATCTATGTGCCAAGAAGTGATGGAACCAGATGCCATGATTTTGGGTTTTTGAATGCTGAGTTTTAAGCCAGTTTTTCACTCTCCTCTTTCACCCTCATCAAGAGGCTAAATTTTTAGTTCCTCTTCACTTTCTGCCTTTAGAGTGGTATCATCTGTATGTCTGAGGTTGTTGTTATTTCTCCTGGAAATCTTGATTCCATCTTGTGATTTATCCATCCAGGCATTTTGCATGATGTACTCTGCATATAAGTTAAATAAGCAGGGTGACAGTATACAGCCTTGACGTACTCCTTTCCCTGTTTTGAACCAGTCCACTGTTCCATGTCCAGTTCCAACTGTTGCTTCTTGACTTGCATATAGATTTCTCAGAAGACAGGTATGGTGGCCTGATATTCCCATCTCTTTTAAGAATTTTCCACAGTTTGCTGTGATCCACATAGTCAAAGGCTTTAGCGTAGTCAATGAAGCAGAAGTAGATGTTTTTCTGAAATTCTCTTGCTTTTGGAATAGCAAAATGGTTTCTGGGTAGATTTGGCTAATGAGAGACAATAGCAAGAAACTGGAGGGCAGGAGAAAAAGAGGTCCTAGATATTTCCCGTGGTCCTCCATCTCCTTGCTTCTCAGCATTGTGAGAGTTGCTCTTTTTCTGAGACCCCAGTTTCTGTGGATCAACCATACTTCCTCTAGTGTTGGACCTCTGAAAATCTGTTTCCTCCCCCTGCTCCTTCAGACCTAGGAAGGAACAGTAAAGACTTTTCACTGCTGCTAGTCCCTGGATGCCTCATCATCTCTCTTTGGCTCCCTTAACTCAGAACACTACTCTGTAAACAGTCCCTTCATTCAATTCTTTTCAGTTAAGCCCTCTTTGTTGTGCTGTCTATACTGCACTAGGTCTTCCACTAACGCAGTACTTATTAAATTTTTTATTGATTTTGTATTAAATATTCAAATAACATTGATCTGGAAGCTAAAAAATTCAGATTCCTGTGGCAGTTCCCTTAAGTAACTCTTTCCTTGTGAAAATCCATTGAGTCTTAGTCCCTCAACTATTAAATAAGGATTAAAAAATATGTCTTGTCCTTCTCACATTGATGTTATGAGAATGAAATTAACGTATACACTTTGAAAACATTGAGCCCTGAATATTGGAAGCCATGTGTTGGCAAGAAGACTAGCAATACATATTCTAATTCTAACCCTGAAGTTTTTAGGACTCTAACTTTGTGTGCATGTGTGTGTGTGTTCTCTGGGACTCCTTTTCCCCATGTTAAATATGCTGACTAGATTAGACAATCTTCCTGGTTCCTCTTAGCTTCAAAAAATGTCTCAATCTTTATATAGTCTGTTCTCATTGTTCTAGACTATTCAGCAGCATGACCTGTAAAAACAAAAATTAAAATGTAGATTATAAACCTGGAGAAAATAAAAGTAGAGGTTCACTAGAGAAAAGAAAATTTGAAATATTCAAAATACAGAACATTAAAAGATGGACTTAACGTTTGTGGGGTTACAAAGGGAAGAATCAGGACAACTGGGTAAGTGTTATAGGAGTTAGTAGTAAGTACAAGGAATGGAAAAGCCTTCCAAATATTTGGACTGCTTCAGTAGTGGAGTGCGCTAGGTTGGTTTTCAGGGCAGTGACTTGCCCATCACTGGGATTGTTCAAGCAGAAATGTATTTGCTTATTTCTCAAGAGCACTGTAGAGAGGATGCCCGTGATGAATATGGTAGTCACATGATTTACTAATTTAATGGTTATGAAAGTCACAAATATAAATGGACTGTTCAGGAGTGTTAAAGAATTTTGATTATTTTCAACAAAAGAAGACAAAGGCAACAAGAAAGGAGAAGATGTAAAGTGTAATTATGTATACAAGATACCATTATGTTGTCTTCACAGAGAAGCAAAAAGAATACAGCATGATTTAGATTTTAGCAACTATTTTTTTGTTTGTTTGTTTAAGCTACTGGAAAACAGCTATTGTAATAGTAATGAAACAGTCTCTACATCAGAGGACTTCTAATTCATTTCATAAGTGTTTGATGAATTCCTACTACATATATCAAACATATGCTGAGATCAAAACTAGGTTTTAAGAAAGCATGCAGATTTTAGGGGAGAAAAACAATGCTGTTTTCATTGTCAGCGTGTCCTAGAGGAGGAAGCCCTTGTGAAAATGGTCATTTGGCTGTACCATCCCTCCTCTTTTAATTATTGTACCATCCCTCCTCTTTTAATTATTGCCCTGCCTTCCTTTCAGCAACCATTCCTTATTAATCTGACAAATACTTATTAAGTATATACTCAGTGCAAGTACTATTCAAAGTTATAAAGGTCCGTCAGTGAACAACAAAGTGATCAGTGCCTTGAATCTGCATTTTGAGTTTCCCTCATCAAAGACTCAACTCCGTCTGCCTCTGGCAGCAAACAGTTTGTTTTCACCTCTGTTTCCCATTAATATCAGTAAGTGGAAAACATATCGTCTGTTCACAAGTGGGGAGTATCAGCACTTAATATGCCGTAACATTTATGTCTCTCCACTTTAGCGGTCAATAGGAACATGACTCACTTTGTTAGTACATAGTATTATGGACTGAGACTTTATTTTTGGGGGCTCCAAAATCACTGCAGATGGTGATTGCAGCCATGAAATTAAAAGACGCTTACTCCTTGGAAAGAAAGTTATGACTGACCTAGATAGCATATTCAAAAGCAGAGACATTACTTTGCCAACAAAGGTCCATCTAATCAAGTCTATGGTTTTTCCAGCGGTCATGTATGGATGTGAGAGTTGGACTGTGAAGAAGGCTGAGCACCGAAGAATTGATGCTTTTGAACTGTGGTGTTGGAGAAGACTCTTGAGAGTCCCTTGGACTGCAAGGAGATCCAACCAGTCCATTCTAAAGGAGATCGGACCTCGGATTTCTTTGGAAGGAATGATGCTAAAGCTGAAACTCCAGTACTTTGGCCACTTCATGTGAAGAGTTGACTCATTGGAAAAGACTCTGATGCTGGGAGGGATTGAGGGCAAGAGGAGAAGGGGACGACAGAGGATGAGACGGCTGGATGGCATCACTGACTCGATGGATGTGAGTCTGAGTGAACTCCGGGAGTTGGTGATGGACAGGAAGGCCTGGAGTGCTGGGATTCATGGGGTCGCAAAGAGTCAGACACGGCTGAGTGACTGAACTGAACTGAAAAAGTCCATATGTATTCTAGAAGCCTAGAATGGCCCCTTGAGTAACAGAAAACAACAGACTGGAAACCTCAGTCATACCTTCATAAGGAAATGACCCAGAGAACCTTAGAAACAGATCTTTCACTAGTCAAGACCACAGCTGTGGATGTACTGCACTGACACCTTGACCTCAGCCTTGTGAAACTCTGAGCGTAGTACGTGTAGGCACTAAAATGTGCCTTCTGACCCACAGATGCCATGAGCTAGTCCATTTGTGTTTACAGAAATGACTAATTGTGGTAACTGCTTATGCAGCAATAGGAAATGAACACACTTGAGTACTATTACATCCGTTTCACAACAGGGAAACTGAGGTATGAAGAAGTAGACTAACTTGCTTAAGGTTACTAAGTCAGTACATAGTAGACCTTGGATTTGAACCTCAACTTCTGGTTGCAGTGTGTGTTTAACCACAACATTTCCTATCTCCTGCCACCTGCCTTCTCTTTGTTTCGCTCTCCCTGCAAGTTGCCATGGCCAGAGTATACGCACCCTTCCTCCGAGTATAGTTGGTCAGAAAGCCATTTTGAAAGCAGTAACTCTAGGCCCCTGGCCTCTACCCAATCCTCCACCCGATAACAACTCCCTTTTTTTCATAGATGGGAAATCCTAGGCTTCATTCCCAGAGGGTTATTTTTTTCTTCTACTTTTTTTTGACACTTCTTAAAAAAAAAAAAAAAAAAAACTACAGTTTTTGAATTATAGCCCTGTGGTTAAGGGAAATGACTTTTACTGGGGAAGCAACTTGTTATGGTCTTAGGTACTCTGCCAAATGCAATGAAAAGGGGGCTTTTAAATGTCATTTATACATTAAAAAAGATTTAAAGAGACACTGAAGAATATACCTACTTGGCATTGCCAAAATCTGTAGGCCTTGTATCCACAAGTATCCTGGGCTAAAATTTAATTTCTTCTTTTATGAGTGAGCAGAGTATATTCTGCCTCAGGTCTGAACCAAAATGTTTAAAAATCACACTTCATTTAAAAGGATTCATGGAGACATGCCAGATCTACAAAGATATAAAGTATAGATATGAAGAATAGGTAGAAGTGTTCATTGCCTAGAGAGTCTCTTTTTTGGAGGAAAAAAAAAATGGTAAGAAAGCAAGACAATATTCTTTTAAGTAAGAGGACTTAACCTGGGTGAGTTTTCTTAAACTTTTTGAAAATCCGGACAGAACCTCCTCTAATTTAAATAAAAGATGACTGAGGTCCAGTTATTTAATAATCATTAGGCAATAACCAGGTGAGTAATACAAATTACTTGGCAACAGTGTCAAGTTAAACTGAGTCTTGGTGGTGGCCAGTTTGATCAGAACCCTGTAGAAAGAAGGTTGGAAGATAATTTAAAATCTTGAGGGGTTACTGGTAATGTTCCTCTGCAATGCATTTTAACCTCTCTTAATTAATTTCATCTATGGTCATTGAGTATGTTAGCATTATATATATCTCTGTGATTTCATTTTTGTCATTCATTTTTTTTTGCTTGTAAAGGGCACTTGAGAATCCCTCTCCCATTAACCTTCAACTATCCTAGATATTTATAGCTCATTTACAGCCTTTTACTTGCTTTGTATACAATAGCGAAATACGGACACGTCTCTCACATTGTGAGGTTAATGCAGCACGCTGACACATTACAGTGAAAAGAATCTTTATATGTGAAAGTGACGGGAGAAAATATTTCAGTATCAGTGGGCTGTGCATAGAGTTGCTTTCATTAGAGGTGATTAATTTGGGTCAAATCATCTAAAGCCTTTTAGTCTTCTTGGTAATCAGAGCATGCGGCATTTTATAAGACCTTTGCCAGGACCAAGTGCGTTCCGGAATGGATTTGTTCACTGTATACTGATGCCACAGGCTTTCAGAAACAGTGGAAAATGGTACGTGGGTGAAACTGTGACTATTTGGTTAAGAAACTTGCAAAGAATTTTTTAAGTGATGCTAAGGATTAGATATTTTAAATCTAATTACAATTTAGTTATATTTGTATAGAGAACAGGTCCTGCATCTTAATAATACTGTTACCCCTACACATTGCAGCTCTTTTGAAGGTGTTATCACCTACTCAATATTGTTGTGATGAACTTAGGAAATAATACATGAGGCTGTATGTAATACAGCATCTGACAGCTAGGATTTATTCGGTTGATTGCAAAATCTAAAAAAAGCAAAAAGATTTTATTGAGTGCCCATCAAATGAATGAAAACAGGAATAGAGCATTTTGTATAGTTACTGAGAATCAAGTACGGAATTTGAGGTAATGTGACTATATTACTTTGTAAAATAGTAAAACATTATTTAAGAGAGTTCTTGCCATCTTCATTTAGGACCATGAGACAGCCTCATTATTTTAGATAGAGAAGAACTTCAGAAAGGGAATGTTGGATGTTTGAAGCATCTTTGTGATGGGATAAATAGCTATATCAAATTCAGTTCAGTTCAGTTCAGCTGCTCAGCCGTGTCCGACTCTTTGTGACCCCATGAACCACAGCACTCCAGGCCTCCCTGTCCATCACCAACTCCCGGATTTTACCCAAACTCATGTCCATTGAGTCAGTGATACCATCCAACCGTCTCATCCTCTGTCGTCCCCTTCTCCTCCTGCCTTCAATCTTTCCCAGCTTCAGGGTCTTTTCAAATGAGTCAGCTCTTCACATCAGGTGGCCAAAGTATTGGAGTTTCAGCTTCAACATCAGTCCTTCCAATGAACACCCAGGACTGATCTCCTTTAGGATGGACTGGCTGGATCTCCTTACAGTCCAAGGGACTCTCAAATTAAGTAATCTCTAATAAAAATATGTGATGATAACCATTTCACAAAAATCCTCTCTGTGTTAAAATGCCTGACCCAGGAATTAGGTCAGGACGACGTGAGGCTGATAACAGGCAGCGATTCATTGTGTTATTGTTCATGTACATCTGTGAAAATCTTACTCAAGCATAAGAAAAGCAGAGGAAAAAAAGCCCATTTTCTTTGAGAATTCCAGCTGTGGCCTCTGGTCAGTACTCTGCTTGATATTCTGGTCTACTGAAAACCAAATTATTCGCAAAACAAAACAAGAAAACAAATAAGTTGTATGGTTATTGACCAAAACCTTCATCTATTCCAGGATCTATGACCCTACTCTTATTGACAGATCAGAAAAGGCCAATCGTAGTTTTGTGCCTGAGTCATTATAAAGTCGAACAGTTTTAAATATTTAATTACTTATTTTTGCTAGATGCTCTTGATAGTCTTTCTTCTTTACATGTTCTTTTTAATGAAAGATTGCATCCCTCACTCTTTTGTAGCTTGCCAAGTAATATAATTGGCAAAGAGTATTTCAGGTGTTGGGACCCTTTAGCCAGAGCTTGCTGTCATTCTCATTGTTCTGGGAAAAAAAAGAAAACAAACATTCGGAAATGACAGTGGATAAGCCTGAGCCTTGGTTTAAGCAGTGGAAGGAAGTGCAGTTAGTTTACGCATAGAGGAAATCTTTCTTAAAGAAACTGGACTGATTCATTTAAGAAATAAAAGCTAAAGTGCTCTGTGGGGAAGGTGAGACACTTAGCATTCAGTGCAGGCACCAATGCCAGCTAGCCTGATGACAGCCAGCGGTCAGAAGAGGGATCTGTTAATACTAGGATAAGGATCAGCTAGACCCAGGGCCTGCCCTGAGCAAATAAGTCATCAAGTCTGTCTTCAATTGCCACCGCACCCCACTGCCTCATTCTGCATCCTCCTCCTCAATTCGAAGGTTTCTTTTCTCCATTTTTTCCCCCAGAGGCTTAAGGTAGTTTAATTACTTGTTTGTTTGTTTGTTTCCTTTTAATTGTTAAGAACATATCATGTGTTTTCCTTTCATAGTTGCAAGTTCTCTAATCAAAGGAGGACAGTAGTTTGGTGAACCAAATTCATACTAAGGTGATAGAATTGTGGGGATTGTTTTTTTCCTTACTTTTTCTAGGAATCTTTCTAATACTTGGAAAGGACTGTGCTTAACTTAAGAGATTTTCAGACACCTGAGGACCAGAGTGTAAGAGGTGGGCAGGCACTTACTCAGAAGATCAGGCTTCCCAGGTGGCGCTAGTGGTAAAGAATCTGCTTGACAATGCTGGAGATGCAAGAGATGTGGGTTCGATCCTTGGATTGGAAAGACACAGAAGATTAACTGAGTGAATGAAATTGTGCAATGGATGCCAGTGGGACCCAAAGTGTTGGGTTCCAAATCTGTCTCTGATGTCTTGAAGAGAGATTATTTCTCTTGAGTAATATATGAAGTAGGCTGAATTTATACCTCATTCTGTCTCATTTCATTCTCAGTCCTTCTCAGAGGAAATTTGTACTACCGTAAGATCTCCATGAACTTTCTTTTGGACAGTATTTTTCATATGCAGCACCCAACTGGTCTTCCATCATTTTTTCCAACTTTCGTTTTTGTTGTTGCTTGAATAGGACTCTGTAGAGCTTTGCATTGCACTGAAACTCAATAATAGGACTTTGGGGGGTTGAATCTTTTTTAAAGAGATAAAAGTGTGTTTATGTACACCCATGAAGAAGACAGGTTATAAAGAATAGATTCTGTCCAAGTAAAAGGCATACCAACACAGTCATAAGTCATCAGAAAATGCAAAGACTTTAGTCTAACCTAAAGAAGAAATATATCTAAGTAAGACTGAAGTCTCGTTTTTTCTTTTTTCAAATAAATACAGTTAACACCCTATTATCCACCTGGGTTATATCTGAGCAGTACCATTGGAAAAGAGTATTGGATCTGTAGACCTGAAACTCAGGATGTCTACCTATTATGCTGCTTCCGTCCACATCCTCCAGATCCATTCCATCCTCCTCTGCTCCCTTCTACACCTAACTTTCTTTGGTTGCATCATCCAGCATCTTTATTCTTTATGTGTTAGTTGCTCAGCCGTATCCAACTCTGTGACCCCAAGAACTGTAGCCCGCCAGGCTTCTCTGTCCATGGAATTCTCCAGGCTAGAATACTGGAGTGGATTGCCCTTCTCCAAAGGATCTTCCTTACCCAGGGACTGAACCCTGGTCTCCTTCATCACAGGCAGACTCTTTAGCTTCTGGTTAATTTTGCTCGATGGGAGGCACTGGCAGAAGAGTGGAGGGTGAGAAAAGAGAAGGATCTGGGTATTTCTTCACTGGCCTTACATTATTCCACTTTGCCACACTTCTGGCAATATCTGTGTCCACCATCCTGTCAGGCAACTCCTCTTTCATAGTGGCAGCTCTCACCAAGCTCTGGGAACATTATTCTCTCTTCGTCAGATCTCAGAGTAGTTGTCACTTTCTGCCTTTCAGTCCCAGAGTGTTTTACATTCCCTTTGTTTGGCCGCTTCAATCAGTTATTTTCAGTCAGATCCCTTAGATACGCCATCTGTTTCCTGTCAGAACCCTAACAGATACATTCAGGTTCTTGGACAAGTCAGATAATCTCTCTGACCTTTTATTTTCTTCATCTATAAAACCAGATAATATCTACATTGTTTATTTTGAAAGGTTTCCAAGAGGAGCAATAATGCATGTGAATTAATAAATGTCAGAAAAATGTCCACTCTGAAGAGGAAATGATCTGCTTTCCTCAGATACTTGATTTGTTTTTCATAACCCTTCTCCATGATAAACTGATAAAAGCTTTGAAGATGAAATCTTGGGTTGACCACAGGCAAGCAGAAGCATAAAAGGTAATTCTCTATTGCTTGTATTCCAAAGCTAAATATACACTCACCTTAGGTTGTTACCATACCTCTGTTCCCCTTCTCAGCAGTATATAATTCAGAGCAGGAAGGGCAGGACAGATCATCTTATACCTTTGCTCCTGCACTGCAATTTTACCCTTGATGATGACTTTGTCAGACATTATTTCCCTGTGGTATGTCTTGTGTATGTGTCGGCCCCCTGTGTATGTAGTGAAGTGTTAGTCACTCAGTCGTGTCTGACTCTATGTGACCCCATGGATTATAGCCCACCAGGCTCCTCTGTCCATGGAATTCTCCAGGCAAGAATACTAGAGTGGGTTGCCATTCCTTTCTCCAAAAGTTTCTTTATAATGTTCCTGAAGATAGAGATCATATTTACATTTCTTTTATGACAGGATAATTCACATACTGTTAAGCATATATTTGATAAAGCATGCACTTGGGAAATGAACGGCTGGATATTCAGTGCACACCTGTTCATGCTGAAACTTCCAAGCCTGATCAGGGGCGTTCACTGGTTTTATACAAGAGTGTGCTCTGCCTAATTAGCATGACCCTTTTTGCACACATGGAAATTGTTTGTTTAACAGTTGAAGATTTTATGGACATCTGTTGTGGTTAATACATGTATTTTTTTGTGTGATGTAACATATGTAGGACTTAAAATCCAATATAGAAACTCCTCCTCTTTGTTCCCATCTTATTAGGTTGGCACCTAGTAAAATGATCTTACAAAACAAAATAAATGTTTCTGATGAAAACAGCAGATGATTTTCCCTTCAATCTTCCCAATGCCAATAAAGAGAAGCATACCTGCTCCTGAATATCAGGTAAACCCAAACTCACACATTCAGAGAAAACATGTAAATTTTCAGAATAATAGGCCTGGGAATAGTGACTGCTGGTTTATCCACTGAACCAACTCTAGAAAGGGTACATGGACAATATACAAGAGGTATTTGGCTCACTGATTCTTCCTTTCTTTGTTTTCTTGTTTCTGAATAGGCTCAATGCACTCCAGAGAACCCTTGCTATTTTTTGTTCCCACACTCTCATTCCTTCAAAAATAAAAGAGAGAGAAAAATAACTTAGGTAATCAGGAGCCATATTAAGGGCTCTTGGGAGGCCTGGACTGACCCTACTAATTTCTCTCAGACAGACACTGTGTAAAAACAAAATCAACAGCCTAGTTGAAGGGATGCTATAAAAGGCCCACAGCTTACTGAGGTCACCAAGTCTGAGAAAGTAAAGAAATGCTTAGACCCTAAAATATCTTTGGTAAATTGAAGAACTGGCTGGAAACAGAAGACTGTAGGAATGTACGTATGTACGTATGTATGGTGTGAAATTAGAATCTAACAGAGGAGTTGTGGTCGATTAGCAGCTGGCTGAGAGTAACACTAAGTGCAAAAGTACAGAAGGAACACAGGACTGCTAAGAAGTCCCAAGAATAGAAGAGCATGCACAAGCTTGTTAAATTTCTGATTTACTTGGCATAAATGATAATAATAGAGAAGTTTAGAAAATGGAAAGATTAAAATGGAAGGAACCATCAGGGAATATTCCTTGAGGAAAGTGAGCCTGAAATTATCATCTGAAGGGTTGGCTTGGTATAAAAGGGAACAGTAGGGTTGATGAAATACCATATACCTTTCCATGGCAAGATTTATACATTAAAACAAAAACTTGTTCAAATAGAATGTCTGGTAAAAAGTAATGAGGTGATATTGGAAAGTCCTCTCTAGACCCCTGGGCAGAGAGAGTCAGCCTTCCAAATAGTAGTGATGAACCCTAGGAAGCAATCATTCATAGGAGTCTTAGTGGAGAGGGTGAAGGGAGTATCCTGGTTTGCTCAGGGTGTCACAACATCCGCATAGATGGGGTGACTTAAACAGAAATTTACTTCTTTTCCCCTTCTTACTGGGGCACGGATCTCATCATGGGGACACCATCCTCATGATTTCATCTAAATTTAATTATCTTTCAAAGTCTCTCCCACCAAACATCATCATATTGGGGGTTAGGACTCACTGTGTGAATTTTAGGGAGACACATTCATTCAGTCTGTAACAGGGAGTAAGTCAGTTTCATGGAAGGGAATTGGTTATTCTTTTGAGGGCATCAAGAGAAGCTGTCATGTGAGAGAAAGAAAAAAGGTAGACACAGAACAAGAGGAATAACATGGTTCTGGGCCAGGAAAAATAGATGAGGAGCCATGACTTATGTAAGTGTGTAACTGACCAACAATAGGAACTAACTAACTGACTAGGACTGCCTAGTCAGATAAAAGAATCAAAATTTGCAAGAAAGGTAGTTGGTTAGGGAGAAAGCAAATGTGGAATCTGACTATTTCCCTTAGCGTTTTCGAATGCAAAGAGATAGCTGTAGAGTGAGTGCAGAATGATCTCAATTCAAAGAGTACAGGGCCCTGGATCTGCTCCTGAGGTACTCAAAGGAGGTAATTCTGTGGTCTTTGATGAAAATGGAAGGACTAGTGAAAGATTAACACTCTGGTATGGGGTTAAGGCAAGAATATTTTTTATAAAGTGGACTAATGGGCTTGAGGTGATGGAATTCCAGTTGAGCTATTTCAAATCCTAAAAGATGATGCTGTGAAAGTGCTGCACTCAATATGCCAGCAAATTTGGAAAACTCAGCAGTGGCCACAGGACTGGAAAAGGTCAGTTTTCATTCCAATCCCAAAGAAATGCAATGCCAAAGCATGCTCAAATTACCGCACAATTGCACTCATCAGCAGCACACGCTAGTAAAGTAATGCTCAAAATTCTCCAAGCCAGGCTTCAGCAGTATGTGAACCATGAACTTCCAGATGTTCAAGCTGGTTTTAGAAAAGGCAGAGGAACCAGAGATCAAATTGCCAACATCTGCTGGATCATCGAAAAAGCAAGAGAATTCCAGAAAAACATCTATTTCTGCTTTATTGACTATGCCAAAGCCTTTGACTGTGTGGATCACAATACTGTGGAAAATTCTGAAAGAGATGGGAATACTAGACCACCTGACCTGCCTCTTGAGAAACCTATATGCAGGTCAGGAAGCAACAGTTAGAACTGGACGTGGAACAACAGACTGGTTCCAAATAGGAAAAGAAGTATGTCAAGGCTGTCTATTGTCACCCTGCTTATTTAACTTATATGCAGAGTACATCATGAGAAACGCTGGGCTAGAAGAAGCACAAGCCGGATCAAGATTGCTGGGAGAAATATCAATAACCTCAGATATGCAGATGACACCACCCTTATGGCAGAAAGTGAAGAGGAACTCAAAAGCCTCTTGATGAAAGTGAAAGAAGAGAGTGAAAAAGTTGGCTTAAAGCTCAACATTCAGAAAACGAAGATCATGGCATCTGGTCCCATCACTTCATGGGAAATAGATGGGGAAACTGAAAACAGAGGCAGACTTTATTTTGGGGGGCTCCAAAATCACTGCAGATGGTGACTGCAGCCATGAAATTAAAAGACACTTACTCCTTGGAAGGAAAGTTATGACCAACCTAGATAGCATATTCAAAAGCAGAAACATTACTTTGCCAACAAAGGTCCGTCTAGTCAAGGCTATGGTTTTTCCAGTGGTCATGTATGGATGTGAGAATTGGACTGTGAAGAAGGCTGAGCGCCGAAGAATTGATGCTTTTGAACTGTGGTGTTGGAGAAGACTCTTGAGAGTCCCTTGGACTGCAAGGAGATCCAACCAGTCCATTCTGAAGGAGATCAGCCCTGGGATTTCTTTGGAAGGAATGATGCTAAAGCTGAAACTCCAGTACTTTGGCCACCTCATGCGAAGAGTTGACTCATTGGAAAAGACTCTGATGCTGGGAGGGATTGGGGGCAAGAGGAGAAGGGGACGACAGAGGATGAGATGGCTGGATGGCATCACCGACTCGATGGACGTGAGTCTGGGTGAACTCCGGGAGTTGGTGATGGACAGGGAGGCCTGGCATGCTGTGATTCATGGGGTCTCAAAGAGTTGGACACGATTGAGTGACTGAATTGAACTGAAGAGACTTGAATAAGCTTAACCCAAATGGCTGGTGAGGCATCCTGGGAACAAACTGAGACATAGACCAAGATAAGACATCTGTAAGGAGATCATAGTCATCCTGGGCTCTTTTCTAAGCCTAGTCTTATTACAGACAGGAGTAGCCTTTAAGGTCATACCTTTAAAACTCTATTACTCTTGAATGTCCATCTTCTTTTTTTTCTTAGCAGGTTCCTAAGGAAAATAGTGACAAAATAGAAGGGCAGCCAAATACAGGGTGCCAAAGAGGAAGAAATGATTAATTTGATGGATGAAGTGGACTGATTTTGCTTAGCAGAATACAATGTACCTCAAACATTAAACCAATTCCCTTCTAATCAGTGTTCCCCATAGTGAGCAATCTGGCACATATACTCTTCATTTGTCCAAATGTGCATTATCATAACATTGATAATGTGTTATATTCATGATAAATTATGATATATGTTAATACTATCATATTCATGATAAAAAAGAAAAACACTGGAAAGGCACACTAACAAGAATATGAAGCTATGTGAATTTAAGGCAATGTGAGCTATAAAGTTTAAATTTGTTTTCTTATTTCTGCCTCTGAATATGTCATTTTAAGGAGTTCCCTGGTGCCCTAGTGGTTTGGATTTGGGGCTTTCACTGCTGTTGCCCAGGTTCAGTCCCTGGTTGGGTAACCAAGATCCCACAGGCTGTGTGGCATGGTCAAAAAAAGGTAATTTTATTGGGATAAATTCCACAAATAGGTTTTCAAGGCTTCATTAAAAAAATTAGTAAAATTCTATGTTCCTGCTGGGCTTATAGATCTACATTACACTGTTACCACATTCTGAGCAAGTAACACCTAGGTAATTTAAGATAAAGTAAAGGAAATTGATGAAATGAAGAGGATATATATATATATATACACACACACACCCTCTGTATATATCTTTTATTACCACTGAATTTTTAACTGTTTTCTCACTCTCTGCCTGACCATTCTCTCCCACTTCTCTGTCGGTCTGTGTGATAAGAGTCAGAGCCCATCTCAGTGATTGTGAAGTTGTAAGTCTTATCTCTGGAGCAGCCAGTGTAAATCGGAATTTAACCCCACCAGCCAAAGGCTGACAAACAGTCTCAGAATGTAACATGTCTGCCAATGTCTGTTACTTGAGGACAGATGGATCTGGTTCTGATGTGATCATTTTCTGTTGGCAGTAAGGAACTTTATGAGACAGAGCATGCTCGGAAACAAACAAGATCTTTCAAATAAAAATATTCCAGAACTCCTGTATCTAAAATTATTTTTAAATTTAAAATGAAAAAATTAAAATATTTATAATATTCTTAACTAAAAGGTTTTAGCTGCCCCAATCAAAGAGAATTATTTAAAAACATATACAAATAGATGATAACAAAGAAGGCAGCAGCTCGGATAAAACCAAAATCGAGCATGGCCTGAGAAAGTCCTATGTTTCTAAAACCCTCCAGGTCTGATTGTGTGACTTTTCATGACAAAGATCAGGATAACCAATCAAGGCCATGCTACAGGCAGGGGTGAGGTGGGGGGGGAGCATTCCACCTCAATTCTTTCACACGTTTTTAATTTGGAAGAAGAAAGCCTCAGTCATTTTTAATTGAGCACGTGTGAGGGTGTGGAAGTGAACATGCTTCGGTCTGCCAGCTTTCACATCCTGCCACTGGTAACAAAACTGGCAGATTCATTCGGGATCAAATTAGGGGTGAAGTGAAGTCAAAATCACTCGGTCCTCTCTGCCTCTTTGTGACCCCATGGACTATACAGTCCATGGAATTCTCCAGGCCAGAATACTGGGGTGACTAGGGTGGTTAGCCTTTCCCTTCTCCAGGGGGTCTTCCCAACCCAGGGATCGAATTCAAGTCTCCCATACTGCAGGCAGATTCTTTACCAGCTGAGCCACCAAGGAAGCCCATTCAAACTTTGAGCGGACAATTAGTGTTATAGTATAATTTGGGATTTTATAAAATTCTAGCATTTTCAAGGCTTTTTCTTTCTAAAATCATATTATTTATATAAACTATAATCAAAGGCTGATGGTACTTATATGAGGGGCTGTAGGTTTAAACAACTAGGCTTCTAAGAGCAATAATCAGCTAAATTAAAGTTTCTTTGATTAAAAATCAGTTTCTTTTCTATCAAAGTCTAAACTTCAGTGAAATACTAAATATATGTCTAATACTTAACTTTTATGAAATCTACCAAGTACTACCAATTTGCTATTCCTCAGAATACTAATGTAATCATCAAGAAGACTAAAATGTATTTTAATTAACTTTGAAATTATTTGCAGAAAAATAAAGAACTTGTGCAGACAAATGGGGGAGGTAGGTAGAATCAGAAAGAAGTAGAAGATGGGAAGTGGACACTGATTATGTAGCGGGATTAATAAAAGGATTCAATATTTTGGACTATGATGTTTAATCAGAATACTGCTGCTGCTGCTGCTAAGTCACTTCAGTCGTGTCTGACTCTGTGCGACCCCATAGACGGCAGCCCACCAGGCTCCCCCGTCCCTGGGATTCTCCAGGCAAGAACACTGGAGTGGGTTGCCATTTCCTTCTCCAATGCATGAAAGGAAAAGTGAAAGTGAAGTCTCTCAGTCGTGTCCAACTCTTAGCGACCCCATGGACTGCAGCCCACCAGGCTCCTCCGTCCATGAGATTTCCCAGGCAAGAGTACTGGAGTGGGGTTGATCAGAATACTAGGGAATGGCAAATGGTATTGGAGAAGACTCTTGAGAGTCCCTTGGACTGCAAGGAGATCCAACCAGTCCATTCTGAGGGAGATCAGCCCTGGGATTTCTTTGGAAGGAATGATGCTAAAGCTGAAACTCCAGTACTTTGGCCACCTCATGCGAAGAGTTGACTCATTGGAAAAGACTCTGATGCTAGGAGGGATTAGGGGCAGGAGGAGAAGGGGACGACAGAGGATGAGATAGCTGTATGGCATCACCAACTCGATGGATGTGAGTCTGAGTGAACTCTGGGAGTTGGTGATGGACAGGGAGGCCTGGTGTGCTGCGATTCATGGGGTTGCAAAGAGTTGGACACTACTGAGTGACTGAACTGAATTGAACTGAACTGAAGAAGAAGTTATTTTCAAAGAATTTGTTAGTGTTTCAGGGGCTTTAATTCTTGAAAGGAAGACATATAAAAAGAAGATATCATAAGTGTCACACAGAAAAAGCTGTAGTGGAAATGCTAATCAGCTCTTCACAGCCATCACCCAGCTCATATTATCTCCTCAAGTGTATTCCCATCATGCCTTCTAGAGCTTTTTGCTCCATGATTTCTGTTGGAAGGGCTTTTCTCCTTTCACTACAGGGCAAATGCTACTTACTTCTCAAGACTTACTCCAAATATCTCTTTTGCCATGACACTATCCCCGATGCACCGCAGAATTTTGCTTTTTAATACACTAATTGCACTATCAAGTTATTTGCTCATGTGCCTTCTCTTCTCGAATGTTCAAAGCAGTTGGAGACTGAGTCATCATTTTATCTGCCTAACTTATAGAATTCTTGTTAAACAAATAGATGAATACTGAGTATCATGATTTTAGAAAGACAACTGTTTTCATGTTATAATTGGGAGTAAGATGAAGAACTGCAGCCTGGATTTAGTAACAGTGGATTTATGGTTGGTAAAATAACTCATCCATGGAGAAGGAAATGGCAACACACTCCAGTATTCTTGCCTGGGACAGCCCACGGACGAGGAGCCTGGCGGGCTACCATCCATGAGGACACAACTGAGTGACTAAACAATAACAACAACAACAAAATCATTCATCAGCCCAGGAGGTGATTGGGCAATGTGAATCTGGAGAGGAGTCTCCAGTGAAAGACTTTAAGGCTTTGTCTTAAAACTGAGTCTTACACTGTGTAATCAGTGACTTACAGGGAGAAAAGAAAGAGTAGGATTAGTTAATTACACTTATTCAATTCCTGGTAGACTTTAAAGTATTTGACTTCCTAAGCTATGTTATGCCTTTTGCTGTATTAACCAAAAAATTAGCTTTGTGGTTTATATATTACTCTTTTTTTGAGTTGGGTTATTAGTTTGATTTTCCAGAAGTTGACAAAATCCTATTTGAACTAAAAAGAAAAATAAAATAAAACTAAACTTTAAAATTTGTAATGTTAGGTGCCTATTTCCTTGTCTTTGTTGTTTTCTCCTTAACACAATGTGTGCATCAGTAATTTATTGAAAACTACATATCTTGATTTTATCATTTTAGTGTATTTTATTAAATAAGACACAAGACATTGTTTCTTCCGTATTTTAGATGGCTTTTAGAGTTTAACTGGAAATGTTAACAAATGAAAATAATAGTAATAAACCCTTACATTGATGAGAACAGTTAGACTCTTCTGGAAAATATGTGAGTTCTTTTACTTAAGTCTACTGTTGGAAAATAAAGAAAAGAAAACTATGCTCTCATGTGGTCCTGTTGGCCCAGAATATAGTCAAAGCCATTAATTCTGAGGTCTTGCTAATCTTACCATCCAAGTCTGTTTTCTCCAGGCCACAGAGAGGAACCCAGTGTCTGGGTCTAAAGACTGATTTGCACAAAAAGCAATGGATACAAAAGAAAAATATGGTTTATTCATAGTTTTAGAGCAAGCAGAAACTTGAGACATCATCTGGTTTAGAGATTTCCAGACCTGACTTCTCATCAGAATCACCTGGAGAGCTTTTAAAATACAGATTTTTGATCTTCATCCCCTGGCAGATATTCTGGGAGGGGAGATCAAGAGGATTACATTTATTAAGGCCTTCAGATAGTTTTGGTGCTTAGCCAGATTTGGAAACCAGTGATCTGGTCAAGCCTCCCTGATTTATAGATGCATAAACTGAGGCACATGTTCATTCAATGGACATGAACTTTGGCAAACTCCGGGAGATGGTGAGGGACAGAGAAGCCTCACATGCTGCAGTCATGGAGTTGAGAAAAGTTGGACACAACTTGGCAACTGAGCAACAACATCAAAGTGAGGCACAGAAGGTGAAGGGACAGCTCAAGGTTTGCACAGCAGCCTCAGAACCCAGTACTCCTGATGTCCGGGCTTCATATACCTATATTAAACTACAGAATCTCAGGTGGTATTTTCAACTGCCTATTTGACATCCAAAGTGACCTTTTATAGTTATAGGAAGCAGTAGAATAGTGAAGGGAAAAATAACTAATTTGAAACCAAAGACTCAAAGGACTGCCATGAGAATTTGGTGAAATGATAGGTTACTGCTTCATAAACAGTGAAGTGATATACCAATATACATATATAGAGTATATACAGGGGAATAAAATTGTCTTATGAAAAAAGTTTTTAAGTAAATAAAAATGCTTTAAAAGAACTTCATAGTGCATTAAACATAGTGCATTGTTTCAACATTTGGTTTCTAAAGGGTCATTCACTGTTCAAGGCCCTATGCCATTTGGTTCCCCTTTCTCTCTTTCCCTTTTCCCACTCCTCTCCAACCGTGCTGACTCCATTTCTCTTGCTCAGATATGCTAACCAGCTCCCCTCTGAGGGACTCTGCCTTTGTTCTTTCTTCTTCCTAGAATGCCCTTTCACCACGTATCTACATGGCCAGCTTTATTTAAGCCGATGGCAGGGTAATGGAGGGGCAAATCCTCTTTCCTTACTAGAGTCTGACTGGCTAACCATTCTCTCTCTTCTTCAGTTAATTGTAGAGCCTCTCATCCCCTGTTGGGGTTTGAATGCCTCTCTGAAGGAAGGGCTTATTCTACCCTCAAATGCTTCTAAAGAAGCAAAAGGGTCCTGGGGTGTTTCTAAGGGTAAATGTAGCAACAGATCCCTAACCACTGGACCACCAGGGAAGTCCCCTCATTTATTCTTATATGAAGGTAACATTAGGATTGCTTCCTGGAATTCCAGGAGTAATATAGCAGATTTTGTCTTTTTTGGCTATTTGATCTTTGATTTTTATTGTTATTGTTGTTTTTGCTTTCTTCATTCTTTAAATGCATATGTGTGTTTACACCAGAAAGATAATACATATCAAGGAGCAACAGAGCTGGGGTCTTATTGGGTGTAGCTCATGAAATATTTATTAACTGGTTGATAGTTTTTCTTGAACTACAAAGTGTGAATGTGTGTGTTTATGGGTGTGTTGATAGAAGGGAAGAAGAGCATGGCATACTGGAAATAGGTGTTTCCAAAGAAAAGCAGTGTCTGTCAATAATTTATGGACATATTAAATGAAAAAAATCCCATAAAAGCACCTCTATATTTTTTATTCAACAAGAATTTTTGAGCAAGATGCAAGGCCTTTGGGAGGAGGTGATGAGTGGTGCATGGAATCCCTTATATTAAGGGATTTATAATATAATAAGAGATAAAGGCTTTCACACCCGAGCTATGCTGCAAGGCTGAGGGGACTAAGAGCTGCAACAGGAAAGCAAAGGACTCACAGAGGAAGCAGAGTAGAGAACAAAGTATGAACTAATAGAGGTGACCATGTGACAATGTCACTTATTAATATTAGCTGTTGTTCAGTTGCTCAGTTGTGTCTGGCTCTTTGCATGGACTCTCCCATGGACTACAGCATGCCAGGCTTGCTTGTCCTTCACTATCTCCTAGAGTTTGTTCAAACTCATGTCCATCAAGTCAATGATGCCATCCAACCGTCTCCTGTCATCCCCTTCTCCTTCTGCCCTCAGTCTTTCCTAGCATCGGGGTCTTTTCCAATAAGTCAGCTCTTTGCATCAGGTGGCCAGAGTATTGGAGCTTCAGTTTCAACATTAGTTGAATATCCAATGAATATTCAGGGTTGATTTCCTTTAGATTTGACTGGTTTTATCTTCTTGCAGTCCAAGGGACTCTCAAGAGTCTTCTCCAGCACCACAGTTTGAAAGCATCAGTTCTTCAGCAGTCAGCCTTCTTTATGGCCCAACTCTGAACTGACTGTGGCACAAATCATGAGCTCCTTATTGAAAAATTCAGGCTTAAGTTGAAGAAAGTAGGGAAAACCACTAGACAATTCAGGTATGACCTAAATCAAATCCTTTGTGATTATACTTTGGAGATAACAAGTAGATTCCAGAGATTAGCTCTGGTAGGCAGAGTGCCTAAAGAACTACAGACAGAGGTTCATAACCTTGTACAGGAGGCAGTGCCCAAAACTATCCCCAAGAAAAAAAAATTCAGGAAGGCAAAGTGGTTGTCTGAGGAGAGCTGAGAAAAGAAGAGAGGCAAAAGGCAAAGGAGAAAAGGAAAGATATACCCAACTGAATGCCAAGTTCCAAAGGATTTTAGCTAAGGGATGCCAGTAGTTTAGTGACAAGCACATTTAAGGTTAATTTGGAAAGGCTTCAGAGAGGAAAGGAGGAAAGCGTGACAGCCACTCACCACATAAGGGACAGTGACTCTGTCCTGTCTGTCCTACTCCCTAGAAAGACGCTTCACTCTCCAAGGCTGCCTCTTGTCAGTGGAGGAGAAACCCTAGAGGATAAGCAAATGATCAATTCTGTAAACTCTTTACAAGGTTCCTGTGCGTGAACATGGGAGGAAAGAGGTACTGGGTTAGGATATTTGTCTTGTAGGGACATAAACTAACAACCTGGTAAGTGTCTGATGGCATGCGGAGCCCGCTAGGCAGTTTTACCGTTGTCAGGCGATGCCTGGGAAGGAACGCACATGGGCCTTGAATCCCTTTGAAGACAGGAAAGCCTAAGGAAGGACATGGGTTTGTTTGCTGTTTTACTACTCTCCTGCCCCCACCCCTCAGTGTGAGAAAAGGTTATCGTTTCTTGGCTTTCAAGGTTTTCTCTCAGGAAAATCTTTCCTTTGTTCTATTTATGCCACAGACTCGGCACCACATTTCTGGAGCAGTCACGGTGCCTGGGTTGCTGAATGAGTCAGCCTGACATGGGCTGGCTTACATCCTAATTACAGAAAAGACAACAAGATTGTTTCAGATTTATAAAACCTGGAGGGTGCTACTGCTTCACACGAACAGCAAACCCTCACGTCCAGTAACCCCTGCCCTTGTTCTAACGTAGAGACGGGAAGTGAGCTGAGCGAGAAACTTCACTGTCTGAAGGAAAGAAGGCGTCCTCTCTTTAGCCTTTTGCTTGCTTGAATGAGAGCGAAACGGGCTGAACACAATGGAGCTACCCACTGAATGACTTCCATCTGGAAGGAAAGTGTTTGCTTTCAGACTAGTTAGACCATTGGAAGCTAGGAAGAGGCAATGAATGATTCCTCTACAGACTTCAGAGGGGGCATGGGGCTTCTGGCATTCTGATTTTAGACTTCTGGCCTCCAGAACTGTGAGATAATGAATTTCTGTGGTTTTAGACCTCCACATCTATGATATTTTACAAAAATATTTCTTTATTTTTAAAGACTGAGGGCAGAAGGAGAAGTGGGCGACAGAGGATGAGATGGTTGGATGGCATCACTGAGTCAATAGACATGAGTTTGAACAAGCTCAGGGAGATGGTGAAGGACAGGGAGACTGGCCTGCTGCAGTCCATGGGGTCGCAAAGAGTTGGATACAACTGAGTGACTGAGCAACAACAATTATTTGGTGGCACATAGGCTCTTGGTTGCGTCATATGGCATCTTTCATTGTGAAACACAGACTCTCTAGTTGTGCTGCGTGGACTCAGTAGCTCTGCAGCATGTGGGATCTTGGTTCCCTGACCAGGGATTGAACCCATGTCCCCCGCATTTCAAGGCAGATTCTTAGCCCTTGGATCACCAGGGAAGTCCCAAGTTTATGATATTTTATTATGGCATCCCTAGGAAACGAATATACAGTCACTCAGTTGCTGCTGCTGCTACTGCTAAGTCACTTCAGTTGTGTCCGACTCTGTGTGACCCCATAGACGGCAACCCACCAGGCTCCCCAGTCCCTGGAATTCTCCGGGCAAGAACACTGGAGTGGGTTGCCATTTCCTTCTCCAATGCATAAAAGTGAAAAGTGAAAGCGAAGTCGCTCAGTCATGTCCAACTCTTTGCGACCCCATGGGTCACTCAGCTAGTAAGTGACAAAAATAGAATTTGAAATCTAGTCCATCATCCATATCCCATGCCTTTTTCTGAACAGAGAACTTGGAATGTAAGGCTGGATTTCTATACATATGGCTTTCCTGACAGTTGAAGAAGAAAAGCAGTGACTGATAATCATAGCAGTAGATACAGTGAGGTTGGAAGTGGGGCTGGCTATAATTGAACAAATAAGATGAAGGTAAGGCATATAGTTGTTCAGTCTTGCTTAGTTCTGCTTCATCACATCTAACTCTATTCCTCAGTTTAATTACCTCCACAGGGGAACAGTGGGAGCTAAGTAAGCTCAATGAGTTAGGCAGAAGAAAGCAGAGATTTCTTTAATTTCAGAGTTGGAGGAAAAGGGGAGAGTAATTGGATATCCTCAGGGGCTTCTAATTCTATTGTTTAGTTACCAAGAGAAACTGTCTTCTTTAGAAGTTCTCACCCCTAAACTTATAATGACTGCTAAATGTGTGTTGGGCACATTGGGAAGGTGATGACTGTAAAATAAACATAAGATCTAATCCTAGTAATCAAGGCTGAAATCTGGGAAGAAAAAAATTAGTATATCTGAAAATATCAGAGGCAGTAAAACTGTTCAGTTTCAACTATTAATGTAATAGGAGTTCAAGGAAGGTATGACAGAAAAGGATCCTCTGTGTATTTTTTTTCCAGATTTCTTGAGATATAACTGACATATATAACTTTCTGTATGTTTAAAGTATACAGTGTGTTGATTTGATACACCCATATGTTGCCAAATTGTTACCACCATAGCATTGGCTAACACCAACATCACATCACATAAGTACTACCTTTTTTGTGGTGAGAACATTTAAGACCTACTCTGTTAGCAACTTCAAATATATAATACAGTATTACTAGCTGTAATCACCAGGTTGTACCTTAAAGCTCCAGAACTCATTTTTTCTAATCCATGAACATGGAGTATCTCCATTTATTTGTGCCTTCTTCAGTTTCTTTCAACAATGTCTTATAATTCTCAGTGTACAGATCTTTCACCTCCTTGTTGAAATTTATTCTTGGGTATTTATTCTTTTGATGCTATTGTAAATGGGGTTGTTTTCTTAATTTCTTTTTCTGATAGTTCATAGAAACACAACTGCTTTTTTGTATACTACTTTTGAATCCTGCAAATTTACTGGATTTGTTTATTAGTTCTAGTAGGTTTTTTAATGGAATCTTTAAATATATACTATGTCATCTACAAATGAAGGCAATTTTACTTCTTATTCAATTTGCATGCTTTTTTAAGAATTGAAGTATAGTTGATTTATAATATTTTATTAGTTTCAGTTGTATATCACAGTGATTCAGTGTTTTTACAAATTATGCTCCATTTCTGATTTGTATCTTCCTCTTTCTTTTAAATGTCAGTGTTTCCTAATGCTTCATCTTCAAGTTTTCTTTACCTTCTCCATGTACTCTATGGCCAGTCTCATGATGTCAGCTACTGTCTGATTCCTCTGGCACTGACTTTTATTCCAAATTTCAGAATTTATTTATAGCTATAACTGGAAGCTTCTCACAGAAGAACTTAGAATCAGCCCAGAATCATCATTTCCTGGGTAGAGGGAAGCAAAGTGACTGCTGTATCCCAGATCAAACACAAAATATAATAATAGCTGCTAACATTTATTGAGGGACCTTCCAGTCACTTGACTACTTGGTATCAGATCTATTTCCTGCCCTCCTACTTTCCCAGATAACTATATTTTCTAGACTCTGTTACCAACTGACTTCTAACACATTTCAGAAAATAGACACTGGCAGAAGGCTGCAGGTCTGGAGCCAGGCTATGTCCTCATATTTATGTATGTTTCCAGTAGGACATCCAGAAGTCGCTGTGTCTTTCTTATGGTTCCAGCTTCTTCCAGAAAGCTCTAGCTCTTAAGTACTGTTAAAACTACCTCCTCCCTTTGCTTCCAGACCTATAGGGCAGAGAGACTTTCTCTGTTTGTTAATGTCTGAATTGCTTCATTGTCCCCTGTTTAATCTTTCAGCATATCCAACATACTTGAAAATAGGTTCCTAGGGTTTGGTTTCTCTGCCTGGATCCTGGCTGTTCTGAGTTCTTTACACATATTAACATTCTAATCTATGTTAACAGTTCTGTGAGGTAGACACTATTATTTCCCCATTTTAGAAATGAAAAAAACAAAGGTAAACAGAGATTAAGTTGCTTATTCTAAGTCCAACAGAAAGTGGTGGCCTGAGTCTAAACTCTTGAACACTAAATCATGTTGCCTGTCATTAAAACAGTCATTCACCCTTGATTTCAAGCATTTCCAACTGAAGAATTCTTCCCTGAACTCTGAGCTCAGGGTCACTGGCATCCTGCCAAATGTCTCTGGTGATGCTTCTATTTTTAGGAGGGCAAGTAGCCAAAGGTCTGCTTGTGATATCATCCAGGAACCTCTGAGTTCCCTTTTGCTTTCTCTGATTTATTTATTTTCTCCTCCCTCCATTGATTCTACAGGCCTCCTACCAGGCTCACTCACTGCGTTGTCTTGATGCCATCACTCAGTGCACTCAGTGTATCCAGGGGTCGCCTCCTATTCTCATTTTGCTTCCTACCTCATTTCTGTCCTTTGCCAGTTCCAGTGGTGCATAAGCACAGGTCAGAAATTCATCACATAGGAACACATGGATTTTTTTTCTAATGATGAATTGAACACTTCCCAGAAGAGCTCTACCATCTTTCCCAGCATAACTTTTTCATAAATACATCCTGGCTCTCTATTTAGGATTCTGTGACTATACTATCTAATTTTATGTTTATTATAAAAAGCTATATTAATTCTTATTTTTTCCTTATTGTCCTCTTTGTTTCATTCTCCTCATTTTATTCCTGGTGAAATCACACTCATCTGGAAAGTCAAGATCGAGCTTAAATGTTATCTATTCTAGTAATCCTTCATGACTCCCCACCCTCCCTCTACACCTTACCCCTACCTAAATAGAATAAATCACCTCTTACCTTTTGGTTCCATATCATCCTATTCACCCTCTAAACCATTCTCAGTGTGTACATGTCTATCTTGCAACTAAACTTGACAGTAGAGAGCATATCTTTGCGTTTGTGTTTCCTGTCACCTAATACACATTCAGCAAAATTTTGAGTTGAATCAGAGCAAGCAGTTTTGTTGACATCTGCTTAGGAGACTTGTCAATGACAGGTAAACAATATTTAGTGAATGTTAAGCAGGCTAAACTATCTTCTTATAGATTTTGGTTTTTGTTCTTGTAACTTAATATGTTATAAGATGGACACCTGGTGATTTTTATAATGAATAATGTGTATCCTAGATGCTGGGTTCTAAGGCAAATTGTATGTGTTTGTGCCTGTGTATAAGAGAGAGAGAGACAATGTAAACATTTACTTAGACATCTTTTTTTTTTCCTTGTAAAACCACAACCACTTCACAATGTTATTTTGAGAAAACATGACTGAATGGTAGCAGAATATTACTTTGTAAGTATAACCAAATTCTGTGAAATACTCAGTGGTGGAGGATAGATATTACTGGATCAGCAGTAGGTTATAAGTTGGTTTATTTTTAATGGGAAATATTTAATGTAGAAAAAGTATGTTTTGGTGGTAGGGAGAACTGCCAGCAGCATGTATAATCTTAGTTTATGCATACATGGGTGGGGTATTATGTGTATAACTTACAAAAAAATGGTTACTTAGTTATGTGGGTATTATAAGGGCAATTTGCAAAGAGTTAAATAGTTTACCAAAGGGCTAATATGAATTAGTTAATCATTAAAAAGTTTGCAATTTTCAGACTAACATGTTCCACTTTGAATGGTTGATTCAGTTGGTCATTTCCTAGAGTTTAGCACCTAGATAAATGGATCCATTGCAGTACCCCCAAACAGCACAATAAATAGGTTTTTGTTGTGGTTGATCATCCAATGTAATCCAGAGAGCATGATAAAGGAGTAAAGCTGTCAGAGTAACTATTCCATATTGTTCTCTAGCTTTCAGTTCAGTTCAGTCTCTCAGTTATGTCCAACTCTGCGACCCCATGGACTGCAGCATCCCAGGCTTCCCTGTCCATCACCAACTCCTGAAGCATGCTCAAACTCATGTCCATCGAGTCAGTGATGCCATCCAACCGCCTCATCCTCTGACACACCCTTCTCCTCCTGGCTTCAATCTTTCCCAGCATCAGGGTCTTTTCCAATGAGTCTGTTCTTTGCATTAAGTGGCCGAAGTATTGGAGTTTCAGCTTCAGCATCAGTCCTTTCATGAATATTCAGGACTCATCTCTTTTAGGATTCACTGGTTTGATCTCCTTGTAGTCCAAGGGACTCTCAAGAGTTTTCTTCAACACCACAGTTCAAAAGCATCAATTCTTTGGTGCTCAGCTTTCTTTACAGTCCAACTCTCACGTCCATACATGACTACTGGAAAAACCATAACTTTGACTAGACGGATCTTTGTTGGCAAAGTAGATTTAGGCTTGTAAATATCAGTGTTCCATCTCATGCTTTTTATGGCTTATATCATGGCCACTAAGCCAATTCTTTTCCTTTTAAATTTTTCAACCTGTTTATCTATCTTAACATGATCTTTTTTTCTGCTATTAATTTATGTTAAGGTGAAAAGTTTAGACCCACAGTGCCTGGTAAAAAGCAAACAAGTGATTTGGCTAGATGTACAGCAAGAGTACTAAAGAAAAATATCTTGTAACTTGTGAAAATGAAATTTTTAATTGGCTAGAAGCAAGAGAATACACAAAGGAAATGTATGAGAGGCCAGATTGTAAATTCAGCTAAAAATAGTTTTAGACATGATGGAAGCCCTTTGAAATCTCAAAGGGCAATATAAACATTGGTAGTGCTAAAAAGTAACTATCAGTTATACAAACAGGGGCTGCACTGACTGTTATCAGTGCATCAGGGACCTTAGGACATCTGAAGACAATGGAACAACAGCCAGGAAGCAGGAATGCAAAATGCATCTCTATGCAAATATGGCAGAGCCAGGCATACATATAAATACAAATACACACACACACACACACATAAAGTTACACTGGGTTTTTGTTAAAATAAGAAAGCATCTATTTCTGCTTTATTGACTATGCCAAAGCCTTTGACTGTGGATCACAATAAACTGTGGAAAATTCTTCAAGAGATGGGAATACCAGACCACCTGATCTGCCTCTTGAGAAATTTGTATGCAGGTCAGGAAGCAAGTTAGAACTGGACATGGAACAACAGACTGGTTCCAAATAGGAAAAGGTGTTCATCAAGGCTGTCTATTGTCACCCTGCTTATTTAACTTATATGCAGAGTACATCATGAGAAATGCTGGACTGGAAGAAACACAAGCTGGAATCAAGATTACCGGGAGAAATATCAATAACCTCAGATATGCAGATGACACCACCCTTATGGCAGAAAGTGAGGAGGAACTAAAAAGCCTCTTGATGAAAGTGAAAGTGGAGAGTGAAAAAGTTAGCTTAAAGCTCAACATTCAGAAAACGAAGATCATGGCATCCGGTCCCATCACTTCATGGGAAATAGATGGGGAAACAGTGGAAACAGTGTCAGACTTTATTTTTCTGGGCTCCAAAATCACTACAGATGGTGACTGCAGCCATGAAATTAAAAGGCTCTTACTCCTTGGAAGGAAAGTTATGACCAACCTAGATAGCATATTCAAAAGCAGAAACATTACTTTGCCAACAAATAATAATTCAGCTCTTTGCATCAGGTGGCCAAAGTATTGGAGTTTCAGCTTCAGCATCAGTCCTTCCAATGAATATTCAGGACTGATTTCCTTTAGGATCATCTGGTTTGATCTCCTCGCTGTCAAAGGGACTCTCAAGAGTTTTCTCCAACACCAGAGTTCAAAAGCATCAATTCTTTGGTGTTCAGTTGTCTTTATGGTCCAACTTTCACATCCATACAGGACTACTAGAAAAGCCATAGCTTTGATTAGACAGACCTTTGTCAGCAAAGTATATTTAGTGAATATACTAAAAACCACTGAATTGTATACTCTAAATTGGTACATCTTATGGATTTTAAATTTTACTCAGTTTTAAAAATTCATGATACAATCGTACTTGCAAATTTCTTCTTGCTATGTAAGATAACACAGTCACAGGTTCCAGGGATTAACAGGTAGACGTGTTTGTGGGGGCCATTACTCTGACGGTCACATTTGGATTTTATGGAAGAAGCTGAAACTGAATCAGTCAGATTCAACATGACCTTGCTGTCCTCTGTAAGTAGCAGTGCAGCCCCCAGAACATGGGGCTACAAATGAAGTCAGGATGATCTGCTTCTCAGCAGATGTCAGCACAGAAAGATGATGGTAGGAGACAAGGCATTCTGCCTCTTCTTCCCTCCTGCCACTGAGATGTCATGGTACCACAAAAGGCCTTCTGTATTAGTCATGTCTTCGTTATGGTGTCTTTTGCCTCAATATTTTTATTCTTTAAATACATTTCTTCTTCCTGATTTCTTATGTTGTTTAGAAGGGTCTCTCCTATCTCAAGGTTAGAATGACTTCCCTAATTTTTCTATTATTTATTTTCATTTTCCTTAAAAAATTCAATTTATGTGAGACATTTTTGTCAGTGATATGAAGTAGGGGTCTGCCTTTATTTCCTTTTAATTGGATAACCATTTTTGCTAACATCATTTGTTTAATAATCCACCGTTTTCTCTCTTATTGGAAACTCTGGTCATACACTAAATTCTTATATGTACTTCAGTCTATTTCTGAACTCTTCTGTGTCCCACTGATGCTTTTACTTTCAAGAATAAAAACCTCATGTAGAAAAAAATACATAAATAAAATCTCTGTACTATTACAGACTTTGATATTGAGCACAATTAGAAAGTAAAGAAAAGCAGTTTGGGCCATTTTCTTTTCCTGCCATCACATTCCAATTTACATAGGCCTTTTTTGTATAGGGGTTTCCCTGGTGTGGTAAAGAAACCATGTGCCAATGCAGGAGACTCTGGTTCAATCCCTGAGTTGGGAAGATCCCATGGTGAAGTAAATGGCAACCCATTCCAGTATTCTTGCCTGGGAAATCCTGTGGACAGAGCAGCCTGGCATGCTGCACTCCATGGGGTCATGAAAGAGTGGGACACAACTTTGATTAAACAACAAAAACAACAACATTTGTATAGTCCATGCCATATAAATACAAAGCAATATTGTGTGTACGTGTGTGTGTGTTTATTTTTTATTGGAGTATTGTTGTTATTCAGTCTCTCAGTCATGTCCAACTCTTTTCAACCCCATGGCTTGAAGCACACCAGGGTCCCCTGTCCTTCACTATCTCCCAGAGCTTGCTCAAACTCGTGCATCGAGTCGGTGATGCCATCCAACCGTCTCATCCTCTGTTGTCCCCTTCTCCTCCTGCCTTCCATCTTTCCCAGCATCAGGGTCTTTTCCAATGAGTTAGCTCTTTGCATCAGGTGAACAATGTACTGGAACTTCAGCTTTAGCATCAGTCCTACCAATGGGATTGGAGGACTGATTATTCGGAACTACTGGAGGATAGTTGTTTTTACAAATATTATCTTAGTTTCTGCTGTATAACAAAGTGAATCAGTTATACATATACATATGTCCACTCTTTTTTAGATTTCCTTCACATTTAGGTCACCAAAGGGCACTGAGTAGAGTTCCCTGTGCTATACAGTAGGTTCTTATTAGTTATCTGCTTTATACATAGTACTGTATATATGTCAATCCCAATCTCTCAATTCATTTCACCTCCCCTTCCCACCTTGGAAACCATAAGTTTGTTTTCTATGTCTGTGATTCATTTCTGCTTTGCAAATAAGTTCATCACTTTTCTAGATTTCACATACAAATGATATAACATATGTCTTTCTTTCTCTTTCTGACTTCACTCTGTCTCATGTATGACATTTCACTGCAATGGTGAAATAATCACTCCTTTTTATGACTGAGCAATATTCCATTTTACATATGTATTGCATCTTCTTAATTTCTCTGTGTATGGACATTTAGGTTGCTTCCAAGTCCTGGCTATTGTAAACAATGTTGCAATGAACATTGGGGTGCATGCAGCTTCTCAAATTGTTTTCATCTGTATATACACCCAGGAGTGGAATTGCTGGGTCATATGGTAGCTCTGTTTTTAGTTTTTTAAAGAAGCTCCACACTGTTCTCCACAGTGGCTGTATCAGCTTACATTCCCACCAACAGTGCAAGAGGGTTTCCCTTTCTCCACACCCTCTCCAGCATTTATTATTTGCAGGCTTTTTGATTTTTGCAGGCTCTTCTGACCAATGTGAGAGGACACTCATTGTAGTTTCGACTTTCATTTTCCTAACATAGTGATGTCAAGCAGTTTTTCTTGTGTTTTTTTGGCCATCCAAATGCCCTCTTTGGAGAAATATCTATGTAGATCTTCTGTCCATTTTTTGATTGGATTTTTAAAAAAATATTGAACTGCATGAACTGTTTGTCGTGTATGTGTTTTTGAGGTACTTCCACATAGTGTTGCCTGGTCATGTAGACACCATCTAAAATGTACAAATTGAAAGGTGCTGAGAAGCTTCTCCAATTAAAAATATCTTCTCCATGGATACACAACCTGGCCTGAGATAGCTACCCTTAGAGGTACTCTCTTGTGGTCAGTTTACCTTCTATAGGAGTTTACCCTCTCGTGTGAGGAGTTGAACACAAAATCATTGGCATCCACCACCATCTTAGAACTGAAGAAGGAAATGGCATCCCACTCCAATATTCTTGCCTGGAAAATCCCACAGACAGAGGAACCTGGTGGATTACAATCCATGGGGTCACAAGAGTCAGACATGACTGAGCGACTAAACCACCACCATCACATCATCTTAGAAATGAAAACACATGTACTAGCATTATGGAATAAAACAGAATTCTGTTCAATAAAATTTCTTAGAGTCACTAAATATTGAGGGAGATGGGAAAGGTTTCCAAAGACATGATGCCCTTAATACAAGAAAACAGTTTCTCATGAATTTTTTATCCTGAAACGAAATATCAGGAGAAACCCCTATAGATCAATACTTTTCTATTTAGCTCTGTCAAGCTTTTTTCTTCTTCTTTTTTTTAGCTTTGTAGGCCTTGTTATGTTACTTCACTGTGGCTTATTTGGAAGCATAATGGAAAAAAAAATTTTTTCCCCTGGGATGGCATGTTTTCAGGATGAATTTTTCTTTCTTCATTTGAAACTTAAGATCTGAGCTCACATAAATATTCCATTTGTTGAAATTTGACTTATCATCTTGAACTGTACCATTTAAAAGCATGATCATTTTCTCCTTCAACCCATTTCATTGAAAGGGCATCCAGAAATGTGGTTTGTTGTGCAATGACCCTGAATTTACTCTGTGTTTTACTTTCAGTGATGCCATATGTCACAGACATGGTAAGGCAGAATTAACCAAGTTATATTAAGAAGGAATGTGTTCTAAACAAATTAATTAGAGTAACAGTTTTCTTTTTGAGTTCCTTAGAACCCTTAATAGTATCTATGAAGGAACTATTCTGTATTTAGTAAATCACTCATTATTAACATGGGATATAGTAGACAATTTCTCTTCATGGCTGTTTCTTAGACTCAGTTCAAGGGAAGGCTTGTTTTCCATAGACGTTTTCCAATAGTAGTTTTATATTATTTTTGTTCTCATACTGTAACTGAAGCCATTTGAGCTTCCTCTTATCCTGGACCCTCTTTTAAAAAACTATATACCATTGTAAATAAAATAGCATGTTGGAAGGAATTCATATTTGCAAAGTAGAAAAAAGATTTCCCCTCTTATCGGAAAACCCAATCAAAGTTTTAAGCCAACCCAGCACATAATTATAAAGCAGTATTCATCTGTGTTTATCTGATTACTGATCAATACAAAGGTACCAATTACAGATCTGTTTGCTAAAATGGTTCTTAAAAATAGTTTTAAGTAGTCTCTGTGTTTAAATGTGTCATGCTGTAGAGTATAGATGGAATACTAGCAGTTTTTAGATGCATTATTTCCCACAACTGATGAAGAAGCTGAATTTGAACAGTTCTATGAAGACCTACAAGGCCTTCTAGAACTAACACCAAAAAAAAAAAAAGATGTCCTTTTCATCCTAGGGGACTGGAACACAAAAGTAGGACATCAAGAAACATGGAGTAACAGCAAAGTTTGGCTGGGGAGTACAAAATGAAGCAGGGCAAAGGCTAACAGAGTTTGCCGAGAGAATACACTGGTCATAGCAAGGACCCTCATCCAACAACACAAGAGATGACTCTACACATGGACATCACCAGATGGTCAATACCGAAATCAGATTGACTATATTCTTTGCAGCCAAAGATGGAGAAGCCCTATAAAGTCAGCAAAAACAAGACTGGGAGCTAACTGCATCTCAGATCATGAACTCCTTATTACAAATTCAGACTTAAATTGAAGAAAGTTGGGAAAACCACTAGGTCATTGAGGTATGACCTAAATTAAATCCTTACAACTATACAGTGTAAGCGACAATTAGATTCAAGGCACTAGATGTGATAGAGTGCCTGAAGAACTATGGACAGAGGTTCATAACACTGTACAGGAGGCAGTGATCAAGACCAACCCCAAGAAAAAGAAATGAAAAAAGGCAAAATGATTGTCTGAGGAGGCCTTAAAAATAGCTAAGAAAAGAAGAGAAGCTAAAGGTCACAGAGAGTCGGATATGACTGAGCCACTGAATTGAAAGGTGAAGGAGAAAAGGAAAGATATACCCATCTGATGCAGAATTCCAAAGAATAGCAAGGAGAGATAAGAAAGCCTTCCTCAGCGATCAATGCAAAGAAATAAAGGAAAACAATAGCATGGGAAAGACTAGAAATCTATTCAAGAAAATTAGATACCAAGGAAACATTTCATGCAAAGATGGGCAAATAAAGGACAGAAACAATATGGACCTAACAGAAGCAGAAGACATTAAGAAGGGGTGGCAAGAATACACAGAAGAACTGTACAAAAAAGATCTTCATGACCCAGATAATCACGATGGTGTGATCACTCACCTAGAGCCAGGCATCCTGGAATGCGAAGACAAGTGGATCTTAGGAAGTATCGCTACGAACAAAGCTAGTGGAGGTGATGGAATTCCAGTTGAGCTATTTCAAATCTTAAAAGATGATGTTGTGAAAATGCTGCACTCAATATGCCAGCAAATTTGGAAAACTCAGCAGTGGCCACAGGACTGGAAAAGTCAGTTTTCATTCCAACCCCAAAGAAAGGTAAAACCAAAGAATGCCCAAATTACCACACAATTGCACTCATCTCACATTCTAGCAAAGTATGCTCAAAATTATCCAAGTGAGGCTTCAACAGTACATGAACCATGAACTTTCAGATGTTCAAGCTGGTTTTAGAAAAGGCAGAGGAACCAGAGATCAAATTTCCAACACCCATTGGATCATCAAAAAAGCAAGAGAGTTTCAGAAAAACATCTACTTCTGCTTTATTGACTATGTTAAAGGGTTTGACTGTGTGGATCAAACTGTGGAAAATTCTTCAAGAGATGGGAATACCATACCACCTTACCTGCCTCCTGAGAAATTTGTATGCCAGTCAAGAAGTAACAGTTAGAACTAGACATGGAACAATGGATTGGTTCCAAATTGGGAAAGGAGTACGTCAAATCTATGTATTGTCATCCTGCTTATTTAACTTATATACAGAGTACATCATGAGAAATGCTGAGCTAGATGAAGCACAAGCTGGAATCAAGATTGCTGGGAGAAATATCAATAACCTCAGATATGCAGATGGCACCACCCTTATGGCAGAAAATAAAGAGGAACTTAAAAAGCCTCTTGATGAAAGTGAAAGATGAGAATGAAAAAGCTGGCTTTTCAAAAATGAAGATCATGGCATCTGGTCCCATCACTCCATGGCAAATAGATGGGGAAACAATGGAAACAGTGAGAGACTTTATTTTCTTGGGCTCCCAAATCACTGCAGATGGTGACTGCAGCCATGAAATTAAAAGATGCTTGCTCCTTGGTAGAAAAGCTATGATCAACTTAGACAGCACATTAAAAAGCAGAGACATTACTGACAAACGTCTGTCTAGTCAACGCTATGGTTTTTCCAGTAGTCATGTATGGATGTGAGAGTTGAACTATAAAGAAAGCTGAGCTCTGAAGAAGTGATGCTTTTGAACTGTGGTGTTGGAGAACTCTTGAGAGTCCCTTGGACTGCAAGGAGATCCAACCAGTCCATCCTGAAGGAAATCAGTCCTGAATATTCATTGGAAGGACCGATGCTGAACCTGAAGGTTCAATACCTTGGCCACCTGATGTGAAGAACTGACTCATGGAAAAGACCCTGATGTTGTGAAAGACTGAAGGCAGGAAGAGAAGGGGACGACAGAGGATGAGATGGTTGGATGGCACCACTGACTTGATGGACGTAAGTTTGAGCAAACTCTGGGAGTCGGTGATGCACAAGGAAACTTGCCATGCTGCAGTCCATGGGGGGATCACAAAATGTCGGACATGACTGAGCTACCGAACTGAACTGATCTCTCACAATGAAAGACATGGGAATGTAGACAACAGCAACAAGAGAGTAATAGTTTGTGGTTTACTCCTGATTCCCTTCAGGATTTCAGCTATATTGAATGTTTTTATTTGGTCAATCAGGTGCCCAGCTCCATTGCTTTTTATGGGTAGGAGAAAAGAGCTGACTGAAGAGATTTCCTCAGCCTGAGGAAATCTGAAAAACAGTGATAACATCTTGAATTGGAAGAAGGAGTAGCATAAAGAATTTAACAGGGAGATTCCATTTGGGGAAATACATCACTGACAGTAAGAACATGTGAAACCAAGTGTTATACTTAGTGTAGATCGAAGCCTGTAGAACAGACTGTGCAGCTGTTCTTCAGAGCTACTCTGTTTATTTCCATACAGATCATAGAAAAATAGCATATAGACTAAATATTTGATTTTAGTCAGGGTTTAAAGGTAGCTTGACATTTTTTCCAAGCTGAACATGAGTTCTAATCTTAGCTAATTCTTCTCCTTGGTTATAAACATAATTTTCCAGCTCATTAGCTGGTTTTGCGATATAGCTCAGCGATTTTTAATTTGCCCAGTAGTGACTCTAACACATGCACCCTATTCACTTTATGAATATCCTAAACTTGTTAAAAAGTTTTTGCATGAACTATTTATTCCATATCCTGACCATTTCTGATGTAAAAAATTTTCAAATTCTTGCCACTAAAAATCAAATAATTATCTTTTATATAATTTTTTCAAGAAGTGCTTTCTCAACTACTTATCACATGTGGCAATAATATAACTCATCAAACACCTGTTATAGATATTCATGGAAAAAAATGATTCTGTGATGAGTTCAGTTTGCTCAGAGATTTGGGTGAATGGTAAATTTTGCTGTTTTAACTACAGCTAGGAAAATGAGTGCCATTTTGCAAATGAATTTCTAAGGCTAGAACTGTTGTTGTTTCAGTGCCAACCAGTCAGGCAGAACATGTTGAAATTTGATTGCTTTATGACTATTCACACATGATATAATCACAAAAATTTAGTAATTATTTTTTTCATTAAATTAAATAAAATGAATCAATTAATACAATAAATTAGACTAGCTTTAGAGTTGTTTAATCTCTTGTTCTAATTAATCAAAAATATACCAGTCAATGTGCCATCTTAGTTTATTATACTGAAAAAGTAACTGTCTTTCAGATTTTATTGACTCAAAAATTCTATTGGCAGATAACATCCTACACACTACAAAGAAAGAAAAATATTCTAACTAAACTGTGACATAATATTTTCTGCTTAAAAATTTGATTTTATACTTAATAAAATAACTTTTAGACTCATATACCCATTAAAAAAATTTTTTGTGCATTCATGTGAAAAAGAAAATATAAACAAAATACATTTATTATACTCCTCAAAATCTTTGCATTCAAAGTTCAATTCATCTGAGTCTCTTTTAAATTCAGTATTGTCACTGTCTTTTTTTCCCATACATATCTTTTGCGTCATCAAGAACATTGGTATTATAGCATTGCTTGAGACAGTATTCCAGTATCACCTCCAGTATTTTTTTCCAAGTCATAGACATTCATTTTGCCAATTTTGAAGTTGGCAAGATTTTAGTAAAAGGTTCTTAGATTAACAACCAGTCCCTGTCTGACAGAGTTTATAAAAGATGCCATCTACTGTAAAAAAAAAAAAAAAAAAGTCCTGATTTCAGAAATGTTAATAATATGGGGAAAATTTTAGAGTCATGAAATATATATAGTATTAATGTTGCTAATTTTTTCTATAATTGCAGTAGTTTAAATATTTGCAGCAAAGCCTCTCTACGTGCTACATTTGTGTCCAAACCATCTGGGGCTCCTATGACTAAGTCCTTGACATTAAACATTAAAAAAAGCCTATGAAAGAAACAGTTCAATTGCAAAACAACCCACATTTCAGAATTTCATGTTACAATGTATTAAGAGTCAAAGCATATATGCTTACTAGTAACCACTGACCTATGAAAGCGAAAGGGTTGGGGGTAATTCTAAGGATTCAAAGACATTAGGAAAAAGTAAGAATTTTTCCTTTATTATACTCCACTGAAGAATACAATTATAGGTTTTTCTGTTTTGTTTTGTTTTGGCTGCTCTGCCTGTGGGATCTCAGTTCCCCAAAAAGGATTAAGCCCCAGGCCACAAAAGTGAAAGCACCAAGTCCTAACCACTAACCTCTGCCATGCTAAGCCCACCCCAGCACATACCTGAGCCCATACCTATTGCCCTCTCAGACCCCTTTTGCCCCAGCATTCCTCACTTTGAAGTGAAGGCGCCGGTGCTGCAAGGTGGTAGAACAGTTGGAAGGAACAGAGACAGTTCAGAAAGGACCCTCAGGGCTTCTGCGCCAGCAACTTGGTACCTGATTCCACCCCCAATATGGTGGTGTTGACCACTGAACAGAGGAGAAGCCTTGGCTCACATCTGGCTCTGGCTTTAGTACCCTCCTGCCAAGTTCCAGTCTGGCCTCCCAGCAAGGTGATAGCTGCTAGCACACCCTGAGGGAAGAAGTGACTTGTGCTCACTTCACAACCAGCCCTCCCACCAAAGCCACTGGGCTCATAGACTGTATATCTGGTAAATTATTTTATCTTTGTTCCATTAGTTTTTTCCAGGGCTTTCATTTGTACTTTTGTTTGAAATAAATTCCTCAGTCTTAGTTTGCTTAACTTCCTCTGTCTCTATAAAATTAGAGGAAATATTTGCTTATCACAATCTTGAAGGGGCATCCAAGTAAATATATAGAAATATATCAACATACACAAACCCCATGGTAACAACATATCAAAAACCTACAACAGATACACAAAAATTGAGAGAAAGGAACATAAGCATGTCACTAAAACAAATCATAAATCCATAAAGGAAGAAACTAAAAGAAGAAAACAGCAGAGAACTACGAATATAACCAGGAAACAAGTAACAAAAGGCATTAAGTACATGCCTACCAATTATAAATGGACTAAGTGCACCAATCAAAAGACATAGGGTGGTTGATTGGATAAAAATCAAGAGCCATCTGAAAGCTGCTTACAAGAAACTCACTTTCAGAGCTAAAGATACACACATTATGAAAGTGAGAGAATAGAAAAAGGTATTTCATACAAATTTGGAAACTACAGGAAAACTGGGATAGCAATACTCATATCTGACAAAATAGACTTTAAGACAAAGTCTATAACAAAACACAAAGGTTATTATATAATAATAAAGTCATCAATATAAGAAGAGCATATAACATATAACATTTATTGATGTATATGCACTTAATATAGAAGCACCTAAACTTCCCCGATAGCTCAGATGGTAAAGAATCCACCTGTAGTGCAGGAGACCCCGGTTTGATCCCGAGGTTGGGAAGACCTGCTGGAGAAGGAATTGGCTACCCACTCCAGTATTCTTGGGCTTTCCTGGTGGCTCAAACGGTAAAGACTCTGCCTGTAATGCAGGAGACTTAAGTTTGATTCCTGAGTTGGGAAGATTCTCTGGAGAAGGGAATAGCTACCTCCTCCAGTATTCTGATCTGGAGAACTCCATGGACTGTATAGAGAGTCCGGACATGACTGAGCGATTTTCACTTTTTCAAATATATAAAGCAAATATTAACATACATATAGGAGGAAATACGGAGAAGGCAATGGCACCCCACTCCAGTACTCTTGCCTGGAAAATCCCATGGATGGAGGAGCCTGGTAGGCTGCAGTCCATGGGGTCGCTAAGAGTCAGACACAACTGAGTGACTTCCCTTTCACTTTTCACTTTTATGCATTGGAGAAGGAAATGGCAACCCACTCCAGCGTTCTTGCCTGGAGAATCCCAGGGACAGGGGAGCCTGGTGGGCTTCCCTCTATGGGGTCGCACAGAGTCGGACATGACTGTAGTGACTTAGCAGCAGCAGGGGGAAATAGGCAATAGTACCATTCAATATCACAGCAATCCAAGTCTATGCCCCAACCAGTAACGCTGAAGAAGCTGAACGGTTCTATGAAGACCTACAAGACCTTTTAGAACTAACACCCAAAAAAGATGTCCTTTTCATTATAAGGGACTGGCATGCAAAAGTAGGAAGTCAAGAAACACCTGGGGTAACAGGCAAATTTGGCCTTGGAATAAGGAATGAAGCAGGGTGGAGGCTAATAGAGTTTTGCCAAAAGAACGCACTGGTCATAGCAAACACCCTCTTCCAACAACACAGGAGAAGACTCTACATATGGACATCACCAGATGGTCAACACCAAAATCAGATTGATTATATTCTTTGCAGCCAAAGATGGAGAAGCTGTATATAGTCAGCAAAACAAGACCGGGAGCTGACTGTGGCTCAGATCATAAACTTCTTATTGCCAAATGGAGACAAACTGAAGAAAGTAGGGAAAACCACTAGACTATTCAGGTATGACCTAACTCAAATCCCTTATGATTATACAGTGGAAGTGAGAAATAGATTTAAGGGACTAGATCTGACAGAGTGCCTGATGAACTATGGACTGAGGTTCGTGACACTGTACAGGAGACAGGGATCAAGACCATCCCCATGGAAAAGAAATGCAAAAAAGCAAAATGGCTGTCTGGGGAGGCCTTACATATAGCTGTGAAAAGAAGAGAAGCAAAAAGCAAAGGAGAAAAGGAGATATATAAACATCTGAATGCAGAGTTCCAAAGGATTGCAAGCAGAGATAAGAAAGCCTTCCTCAGCGACCAATGCAAAGAAATAGAGGAAAACAACAGAATGGGAAAGACTAGAGATCTCTTCAAGAAAATTAGAGATACCAAGGGAACATTTCATGCAAAGATGGGCTCAATAAAGGACAGAAAAGGTATGGACCTAACAGAAGCAGAAGATATTAAGAAGGGGTGGCAAGAATACACGGAAGAACTGTACAAAAAAAGAGCTTCATGACCAAGATAATCATGATGGTGTGATCACTGACCTAGAGCCAGACATCCTGGAATGTGAAGTCAAGTGGGCCTTAGAATGCATCACTACAAACAAAGCTAGATGGAATTCCAGTTGAGCTCTTTCAAATCCTGGAAGATGATGCTGTGAAAGTGCTGCAACTCAATATGCCAGCAAATTTGAAGAACTCAGCAGTGGCCACAGGACTGGAAAAGGTCAGTTTTCATTCCAATCCCAAAGAAAGGCAATGCCAAAGAATGCTCAAACTACCACACAATTGCACTCATTTCACACGCTAGTAAAGTAATGCTCAAAATTCTCCAAACCAGGCTTCAGCAATACGTGAACAGTGAACTGGTCTCCTTTAGGATGGACTAGTTGGATCTCCTTGCAGTCCAAGGGACTCTAAAGAGTCTTCTCCAACACCATAGTTCAAAAGCATCAATTCTTCTGCGCTCAGCTTTCTTCACAGTCCAACTCTCACATCCATACATGACCACTGGAAAAACCATAGCCTTGACTAGATGGACCTTTGTTGGCAAAGTAATGTCTCTGCTTTTGAATATGCTATCTAGGTTGGTCATAACTTTCCTTCCAAGGAGTAAGCGTCTTTTAATTTCATGGCTGCAATCACCATCTGCAGTGATTTGGGAGCCCAAAAGGATAAAGTCTGACACTGTTTCCACTGTTTCCCCATCTATTTGCCATGAGGTGATGGGACCAGATGCCATGATCTTCGTTTTATGAATGTTGAGCTTTAAGCCAACTTTTTCACTCTCCTCTTTCACTTTCATCAAGAGGCTTTTGAGTTCCTCTTCACTCTCTGCCATAAAGGTGGTGTCATCTGCATAGCTGAGGTTATTGATATTTCTCCCGGCAATCTTGATTTCAGCTTGTGCTTCTTCCAGCCCAGCATTCCTCATGATGTACTCTGCATATAAGTTAAATAAGCAGGGTGACAATATACAGCCTTGAGTACTCCTTATCTTATTTGGAACCAGTCTGTTGTTCCATGTCCAGTTCTAATTGTTGCTTCCTGACCTGCATATAGGTTTCTCAAGAGGAAGGTCAGGTGGTCTGGTATTCCCATCTCTTTCAGAATTTTCCACAGTATTGTGATCCACACAGTCAAAGGTTTTGGCATAGTCAATAAAGCAGAAATAGATGTTTTTCTGGAACTCTCTTGTTTTTCCATGATCCAGCGGATATTGGCAATTTTATCTCTGGTTCCTCTGCCTTTTCTAAAACCAGCTTGTACATCTGGAAGTTCACTGTTCATGTATTGCTGAAGCCTGGTTTGGAGTTTTGAGCATTACTTTACTAGCCTGTGAAATGAGTGCAATTGTGTGGTAGTTTGAGCATTCTTTGGCATTGCCTTTCTTTGGGATTGGAATGAAAACTGACCTTTTCCAGTCCTGTGGCCACTGCTGAGTGTTCCAAATTTGCTGGCATATTGAGTTGCAGCACTTTCACAGCATCATCTTCCAGGATTTGAAAGAGCTCAACTGGAATTCCATCATCTCCACTAGCTTTGTTCGTAGTGATACTTTCTAAGGCCCACTTGACTTCACATTCCAGGATGTCTGGCTCTAGGTCAGTGATCACACCATCGTGATTATCTGGGTCGTGAAGCTCTTTTTTGTACAGTTCTTCCATGTATTCTTGCCACCTCTTCTTAATATCTTCTGCTTCTCTTAGGTCCATACCATTTCTGTCCTTTATCAAGCCCATCTTTTCATGAAATGTTCCCTTGGCATCTCTAATTTTCTTGAAAAGATCTCTAGTCTTTCCCATTCTGTTGTTTTCCTCTATTTCTTTGCATTGGTCGCTGAGGAAGGCTTTCTTATCTCTGCTTGCAATCCTTTGGAACTCTGCATTCAGATGCTTATATCTTTCCTTTTCTCCTTTGCTTTTTGCTTCTCTTCTTTTCACAGCTATTTGTAAGGCCTCCCCAGACAGCCATTTTGCTTTTTTGCATTTCTTTTCCATGGGGATGGTCTTGATCCCTGTGTCCTGTACAATGTCATGAACCTCCATCCATAGTTCATCAGACACTCTATCTATCTGATCTAGTCCCTTAAATCTATTTCTCACTTCCACTGTATAATCATAAGGGATTTGATTTAGGTCATACCTGAATGGTCTAGTGGTTATGGCCCTATCAGAGTCTTTTTTCGAGCCTCTTGTAGCTGGCAATCAGAAGGCCTCTTTGGCCAGTGTTTCTCCATAGCTCCACCCACTGAGGCACTGAGAGGGCTTGCTTCCTTGCCTGGGGTCCTTCTCTGTTGTTCGGTGTATCAGGCACATAGAGGGGCCCCCTGGCTGGGGTCCTACTCTGTAGATCAGCATGTCAGGCACTTAAAGGGGCACCCTGGGTGGGGTCCTACTCTGTAGTTCAGTGCCTTGGGTGTTTGATGAGCCAGCCTTTCTACTGTTCAGCTGCCAGTGCTGGCATGTGGGGAGAGATAGGCTATGGTGATGGGTCCACCCCCTACGCATGACTCAGCAGTATGGCCTTGCTTCCATGACTGCCCAGCTTTCCTCCATAGGCATTTCCCACCACAATCTCCTCCATCACATCCCCTCAATCTTTCCCTCTACAGTCAACAGCAGCCCTTTGCCCTGGGATTGCTCCACAACCCCTAAACTCCAGTTCCCAGCCACTGTGCCATCTTGGGTATGTATGGCTGCAGCAAGGACTGCCTGATTCTCATTTCATTGAGGCTGCCACAGATCAGCTGTTTCCCTCTCAGCCTTAAATGTTTCTCCTCTGACTCAGACAATTGCCCTGATATGGGGATCGGATCCCTGCCTCAGTTCCCCTACCCGCCAAGGGCAGGTCCAGTCCTACTAACACTCCCATTTCCCCCCCTAGTTTCTTCCTCCTACTGGGTTTTGCATGGGTCTATATATTCTTTTCTGCTGGTCAGGTATTCCTGTCCGCTCTCAGCTGGCATTCTGCGTGCATTTCTGTGTCTGAAGGTGTATTCCTGATGTATCCATGGAGAGAGATGTATTCTGTGTCCACCTACTTCTCTGCCATCTTGTTCCCTGATAATGTCTTTTTAACATTCTGTTAACATCTGTAAACTTCTCACAGATAAGGAAGTATGGAAGCTGAAAGGAAAACAGAGATTGTTACCACTGATGAGGAGGAATCAAGAAATATATAAGCTGGGGTGCCTAGCTAAACCTGTGTGTGTGTATGTGTGTGCATGTGTGTGTGTGTGTACATGCTTAATCACTCAGTTGTGTTTGACTCTTTGTGACCCCATGGACTGTAGCCCACCAGGCTCTCTGTCCTTGGGGATTCTCCAGACAAGAATACTGGAGTCAGTTGCCATGCCTTCTTCCAGGGAATCTTCCCAACTCAGGGATTGAACCCAAGTCTCTCACATTGCAGGTGTATTCTTTATCATTTGAGCCACCAGGGAAGACCAAAAATAATGGAGTGGGTAACCTATCCCTTCTCCAGGGGATCTTCCAGACCCAGGAATCAAACCAGAGTCTCCTGCATTGCAGGTGGATTCTTTACCAGCTGAGCTATCAGGGAAGCCCAGTTAAACCTGGATTTTGCATATTCAATGATATTACATTTTAGTGGTGGTGGTGGTTTTAGATAGAGGGGCCTGGTGAGCACCATAAGGCTGATCATAAGCAATGAATTGGCCATATTTCTTTGTTTTTTCCATTAGGCCTCAAGTAGTGGAGAAGGCAGTGGCACCCCACTCCAGTACTCTTGCCTGGAAAATCCCATGGACGGAGGAGCCTGGTGGACTGCAGTCCATGGGGTCGCAAAGAGTCAGACACAACTGAGTGACTTCACTTTCACTTTTCACTTTTATGAATTGGAGAAGGAAATGGCAACCCACTCCAGTGTTCTTGCCTGGAGAATCCCAGGAATAGGGGCGCCTGGTGGGCTGCTGTCTATGGGATCGCACAGAGTCAGACACGACTGAAGTGACTTTGCAGCAGCAGCAGCAGCAGTGGTAGGAAACATTGAATTTGCAACAGAAACATTTGTTCTGTGAATCACTCATGCCTTTCTTCTAGTTAGAAAAACATGTTATATAAAATTGAATTTCCTTGAGAAAATATTAATATAAATGAAAAGAAAAACATAGGGACCCTAATGCTCTTACAGCTAGTTGTCAAATACCAAGAAGAGTATTATTTGAAATGGAAAAGAAACATTTTTTTTTTCTTGAGATACAATGGTTTAGAAGATACTCTTCCCCCACCCTTATCCTGATAATTGGAAAATAGCAGACAAAAATGTCATTTTAATAAAGTATTCATTAAATTTTAACTTTAAAAATTTAGTTAAAAGTACTTGGAAATTGAGCCTAGGATAATGGCAATGTCCTCAGTTCATCTGGTAACTCAAAGAGAAAAAAGATTAATCAAACAATAATTGAATTTTAATCTTTTCAATTCAATATATTAGTTTCATATATTTAAGTTTTGAATTCCATGCAGCTATGGACAATTTGTTGTCTTCTTCATTGGTAGGCCTCATTATTGACTTCATAGCTTGAGTTAGATTGAAGAATGAGTGCAAATATTAATTGTTTCAGCCTACAAAGAATGGCAGGTATTGAGAAAAGATTTTTTTAATGTGTTCAGCAGATGATCATAACTTTTTAAAAATTGTATTCATTATGAAAAAGAATAGTAATTCTTATAGGAAGTAATATATGTGAATAATGGCAGAGTTAGGTTGAATATTATTTAGTCATCTTTGTGTTATATAACATTTGTAAAATTACTTTTTTTTCCTGATAAGCATGTGTCTCATTTTCAAATGTCAGACAAATTGCATATGATTTTAGTGATGATCAGAGGAATCTGATGAGAAGCATTTGACTTAGGGCTTCCCAAGTAATGCAATGGTAAAGAATCTGCCTGCCAATGCAAGAGACATGAGTTCGGTAACCTGGGTTGGAAAGATCCCCTGGAGTACAAAATGGCAACTTGCTCCAGTGTTCTTTCCTGGAAAATTTAATGGAGAGAGAAGCCTGGAGGGCTACAGTCCATAAGGCTGCAAAGAGTCAGACATGACTGAGCACGCAAGTGATGCAAACCATATTGGTTTCATTTAATTTTGGTTTTGACATCTGATATATTCTAGGAAGTACAATAGTTCAGTTCCCTAGTTGTGCTTTACACTACATAAATGAGCTTAACCAAAGGATGGAGTAGATGAGAAGGGGAAAGGAAGAGAGAAATCCCAAAGGGGTATTTTGATTTGTTGAACAGAACAACAGACTTAAGGCTTTACTCTCAAAGAAAGAAAAATAAATGCCCAAACCAGCAACATAGTGTGGCATCATCTATGAGCTTGTTAGAAAAGGAGAATCCCGCATTTAATCAAATGTACATTTTAACGGAATCACATAATTCTTATGCATATTAAGTCTGAGTAACCCTGGCTAAGGTACCCCTCTCCTACATTATTTATAACCACTTTCCTCATGATGTTCTGCTAGATGGGATTTGAAGCATAATATCCCAGTGTTTGCATTTAGCTATCAGGCTTTAAGCTTTAAACTGAAAAAAACATGAGTCTTACATGCAATTTAAGGCACTATTGAATAAGGAGGAAAAATATATGGAGCTCCAGGGTCTCTAGTCCCTCTAAAGTTGAACCATGCTGCTGCGGCTGCTGAGTCACTTCAGTTGTGTCCGACTCTGTGCAACCCCATAGACGGCAGCCCACCAGGATGCCCCGTCCCTAGGATTCTCCAGGCAAGAACACTGGAGTGGGTTGCCATTTCCTTCTCCAATGCATAAAAGTGAAAAGTGAAAGTGAAGTCGATCAGTCATGTCCGACCCTCAGCGACCCCTGGACTGCAGCCTTCCAGGCTTCTCCATCCACGGGATTTTCCAGGCAAGAGTACTGGAGTGGGGTGCCATTGCCTTCTCCGAAAGTTGAACCATAGAGGTGGTCTATTCCACATGTAAATAGGTCACATTCATCCGTTAACACAAAACAAAGTAGATTTGTTGAATCTTAGATTTAGCTTGTCATTAGACATTCTGGGCATAAAAGTCAATATGCAATTTTGAATGCATCTTACGGGGGATGTCAGTTTTTACAGACATTTATCTGTGCATACCAAGAATGAGTACTCTACATGCCCAGGGGAGAGGGCATACTTCTGAAATTCTGGCACCTTTGACTAAAAGGAATGTTTGTGGCATTTCTCTGTTTATTCAGACTCCTTGAGGTTACTCTGCTAGTACTTTGTAATAAACCCACAATAGAAAAGAAAATTTTTAAGAAAAATCTTTAAATTATGCTTTTATAGGTTTGAGAATTATGCTTTCCATAATTTCATTTATTCATTTCATTTCATTTGAAGAACTGTTGATATTTTTAAAGGATATAATAATCACTAAATGTAGGAACACAGAGAATGTATTAACCTAAATATTCTAGATAAATATTAGTAGATGTACTTATGTTGATGTGAACTAGGAAGCTGACAGATTGAGATCTATTGATGCAAGTTGTGGTTTGTTAAGTAGTTGGTTTTATTAATTAAATGACAACTTCATCCTCCAAAATCCCATTTCACTTGTAGTACATGTGATGCAAAAGGAGAAAAGAAGACAGAATGCAAAAATTGGAACATTGGTCTTAATTATTGTCATTTAAAACAATTTTCTTAAAAGTTGTCTTAAAAATTGCCATTTAAGCAGATTTCTGAACACGGTTTACTTTTCTTTCAAGGAATACCTGCTGCTGCTGCTGCTGCTAAGTCGCTTCAGTCATGTCCGACTGTGTGTGACCCCAGAGACGGCAGCCCACCAGGCTTCCCCGTCCTTGGGATTCTCCAGGCAAGAACACTGGAGTGGGGTGCTATTGCCTTCTCCAATTTATGAAAGTGAAAAGTGAAGTCGCTCAGTCGTGTCCGACTCTTAGCAACCCCATGGACTACAGCCTACCAGGCTCCTCCGTCCATGGGATTTTCCAGGCAAGAGTACTGGAGTGGGGTGCCATTGCCTTCTCCACAAGGAATATCTACTTTTTGTTAAATCTTTCCACTTGCCTAATACTCCAAACTTACTGAAACAAGTGGCGATAATTCTTGCAAAAAAGCAGTGCTTTCTAATGCAAATATTCTCCAGTCAAAGAGACCAGAAACATACATTTAGTTAAACAAGTTGGTTTTATTACTTATTTATTACTTATTTACTTGATGTAGTAAGAGAAAATACACACCATGGAACCACCATGGAATCACCATGGAATCACCATGGAGTCATGGAGCATCCCAGTAAGAAGGTATTATGGACTGAATGTTTGAGTCTTCCCAGAATTCATATGTCGAAGTCCTAACTCCCAAACATGATAGTATTTGGAGCTGGGACCTTTGGGATGTCATGAGGATTAGACAAGATCATAAGGTTAGGGTGTTCATGATGAGACTAGTGCTCTTTTAAGAAGAGATACCAGACATCTTGCTTTCCTTCTTCACTATATTAAATGACAGTAAGAAGGGCTTCATCTGCAAGTTAGGAAGAGAATCTTCATCGGAAACTGACCATGCTGGCACCCTGGTCTCAGATTTCTAGTCTCCAGAAAAATGAGAAGATTGTTTCTGTTTAAGTCACCCAGTCTGTGTACTTTGTTACGAAAGTCTCAAACTTTGAGGTGAAGAAATCTACTTGAAACTCAGCCTGTAAATTTCCTTACTCTAAGTCAGATGTCTAGTCTCATCTAATCATTCTACTCCTGTAATAATTATAATCAAGGACCAGCATTGTTCAGTTCAGTTCAGTTCAGTTGCTCAGTCGTGTCCAACTCTTTACAACCCCATGGACTGCAGTACGCCAGGCCTCCCTGTCCATCATCAACTCCCGGAGTTTACTCAAACTCACGTCCATTGAGTCAGTGATGCCATCCAACCATCTCATCCTCTGTTGTCTCCTTCTCCTCCCACCATCAATCTTTCCCAGCATCGGGGTCTTTTCAAATGAGTCAGTTCTTCACATCAGGTGGCCAAAATATTGGAGTTTCAGCTTCAGCATCAGTCCAATGAATATTCAGGACTGATTTCCTTTAGGATGGACTGGTTGGATCTTCTTGCAGTCTAAGGGACCCTCAAGAGTCTTCTCCAATGCCACAGTTCTAAAACATCAATTCTTCAGTGCTCAGCTTTCTTTGTAGTCCAACTGTCACATCCATACATGACTACTGGAAAAACCATAGCTTTGACTAGATGGATCTTTTTTGGCAAAGTAATGTCTCTGTTTTTTAATATGCTGTCTAGGTCTGTCATAACTTTTCTTCCAAGGAGCAAGTGTCTTTTAATTTCATGGGTGCAGTCACCATCTGCAGTGATTTTGGAGCCCCAAAAATAGTCTGTCACTGTTTCCATTGTTTGCCCATCTATTTGTCATGAAGTGATGGGACCAGATGCCACGATCTTTTTCACTCTCCTCTTTCATTTTCATCAACAGGCTCTTTAGTTCTTCACTTTCTGCCATAAGGGTGGTGTCATCTGCATATCTGAGGTTATTGATATTTCTCCCGGCAATCTTGATTCCAGCTATCCTAATCTAATGCTCAAATAATATGTGGAAATAGATCAGGGTAAAGGTTGTGAAAATATAGCTTACAGGGAAGGAAATGCAGATTGTTCCTAAACATATAAAAATGTTCAACTTGCTCATAAGATTAAAAAAAACTACATGGTAATGTCATTTTCACCTGTAAAATTGTTAAAACTTAGTGTTAAATATGTTGGATAATACACCGTATTAGTGAGGCTGTGAGGAAAATGGCCTTTTCTTTATTCATGGTGGGAATGTAGTTTCTATGGAAGTGAGTTTGGCAATATGTATTCAATTTTCATCAACAGGAAGTGAATAAGTTTATTAACACACACACGTAGACTGAAATACTATGTAAAAATAATAAGTAAACACTTAATGCACTGAAATGGAATGATTTACAAGATGTATTGCTAAGTGAAAAAAATCCATCTGTAAAACAGTATATATAGTAGGCTACCATTTTAAAACAAGGGATAGAGAATAACTTTATATACATATTATATATATTACATTCAGATTTTTGGGAAGATATGTAAAAGACTAAATATTAGTGAAGAGAGAATAGTTGGGAGAAAAGAGTAGGTAGGAGACCTCACTCCTTTTGCACTTTTTGTATTTTGAACCATATGAATACGTTACTTATTTAAAAAAAAAAAAAGAAAAAAAATTTAGCTAAAAGTAATTTTAGAATAGAATAAATAAGACTTTGATCACTATGAAAAATGGAAAAGGAAAATCCATATTCTTTCAAACACAATATAGAACAACAGAAGGACAAACAAAGCTATACAGAACCATACTTCAAGCATAAATAGAGGACAAAGAACAACATCCAAGTATATACATAAATTCCTCAGAGCTTTCTCTTGTGTTCTTCCTGTAAGTCTTCAAGTTGATGAGTATAGGAAAAACTGCTGGTAAGAGAGTAAATGAGAGAGAACAATGAATCAAAGATACCTTTAAAGCAATTGCCCAATAGGAAAGAGTTCACCCTAGGTGAAATTATTGAAAAAATGTGCTGGTAGCCTAGAGCACCTTTGAAGATTGGGTAGTAAAGTATAAAGGAATCAAGAAGGAAATGTTAATGTCTTACAATCAGAAAAGGAACCCCAAACTGGAAAATACCACCCGACTGCCCAACACCACCCCCGCCAAAAGCCATTAAACAACCTGGACTCTGACACATTGACAGAAGAGGGCACCATTGAACTAAAAATTTTGTAAGCCACTATGCTAAGTCGCTTCAGTCGTGTCCGACTCTGTGTGACCCCATAGACAGCAGCCCACCAGGCTCCCCCGTCCCTGGGATTCTCCAGGCAAGAACACTGGAGTGGGTTGCCATTTCCTTCTCCAATGTAAGCCACTATAGATCCACAAAATTAAAAATATAAAAGTGAGTAAATCTATATAACTCTACTATAAAATAACAAAAGGAGAATCAAAATATCTCATGCGTTTAAAATTTGTCCCTAGAAGACATCATGAAACAGAAGAAAAATGTAGTAAAAAACAAAAAAACTTCAAGTAACATTTAGAACCTAAACAAGCATTTGCAGATATGAAAACATTAAAGACAAAAAATGAACAACAAATAGTAAAAGATAACAAATTGACCAAACTAGAGAAAGAAAAAAATAAAAAAGAAAATTATAACAGATATGAAGACTAAATTACATGGTACTCAAGGGAGAATAGACTCAAATGAAAGTTTTATGCCATACTGAAGCACAAAAACAGAAAAGCTAGTAAATCACACAAAAAAGTAAATAGGAGTAGAGAGAAAGTGGTTGAAATTGAAATAGCAAGGAATAAAAAACATACATATTTAGAGTCCCTAAAGCAGAAAAAGAAAAAAATGGGACAGAAGCAATATTTAAAGTTATAATTCAAGAGCACGTTCCAGGAACAAATGAAGATCTGACTTTACATATTAAAAGGGGCTCAACAGGTACATGAGAAAATGGACCTAAATGACCAGTTTTGAGGCATATCCTAGTAATCTCTTAAATGTTAAGATCTAGGGAAAATGTTTTTCAAGATCTCTTATCAAATATCAAATGAAAAGGGATAAAGACTGGAGTCTGACTTCTCCAAAATAAGTTACAAAATAATAAAGCAGTGTCAAAAAAACAAAACAAAATCTCCAAACCAAACCAACAAAAAAAACACTAAGAAGAAATTGTGAACCAAAGATTTTTATATCCATCTCTCGAAAGTGAAAGTGAAAGGCACTCAGTCGTGTCTGACTCTTTGTGACCCCATGAACTATACAGTCCATGGAATTCCCTAGGCCAGAATACTAGAGTTGGTAGCCTTTCCCTTCTCCAGGGGATCTTCCCAACCCTGGGATCGAACCCAGGTCTCCCAAATTGCAGGTGGATTCTTTACCAGTTGAGCCACAAGGGAAGCCCATCCAGCACTTAAGACAATAGAAAAACACAGTCTGCCACAGGATGGCTTTATCCAGATAAAGAGATGACTGAGAAAACCTCAGCACTGTAATTTTAGTAAGACTTTGGTATATTTCATTGCAGACACAAGACTAAAATAAATATGGGTACAAGGCTGGCCTGTAATTAGGAACATATCACATGCTCTGATAATGTGGAAATGATGTGAATAAAGAAAAGGGACAATAAAAGAGAGGTAGGGGTAAATAAAAAAGAAGAATAAGCTCTTGGTAGTGTATTCTGTATGTAGGGGTTGAAGGAACCTTTAAAAACTGACAAATCATATAGCATCAGATGACTGAAAAATTGAGAATATTTGCTAAATATGTCAGATAAAGCACTAATATCTTTTGTATACAAGAACTTAACAATTGAGAGGAAGCAAGCAACAAGAGTATGATAGAAAAATGGGTAAAAGATAAGAATAATTTATAATAGAAGGTATAAAAATCACCCATAATGAAAAAAAATCACTCAACCTCATTCATAAGTAGAGAAATATGAATGGAAACTACAAAAAAGAAACTGTCATCTTTCAGATTGGCAAACTTAAAAAGTATAACAGCGTATTTGTTGGAGTGTGTGTGTGTGTGCGTGTACACTTAGTCGTGTCTGACTCTTTGCAGGCCCATAAACTCTAGCCCACCAGGCTCCTGTATTCATGGAATTTTCCAAGCAAGAATACTGGAGTGGGTTGCCATGCTCTCCTCCAGGGGATCTTTCCAATTCAGGGATCTAGCCCTCATCCCTTAAGTCTCCTGCATTGGCAGGTAGGTTCTTTACCACTAGTGCCACCAGGGAGGTCCCATTTGTTGGAGAGGTTGTTGCAATCCAGCTCACTCAAACATTGCTACTGGGACGACCTCAAACACTGCAAACTGGTACAACTTTTAGAGAAGAGATTTGGCAATATCTAAAAAAAGTGTTTATGCATTTACATTACAGCCCATACAGCCCTTTCTAGGAACTATCCTGAAGATATTTAGCAAGAATTCAAAAATATATACTTACAATGTTATTCATTAAAGCATTCTTTGCATTTATAAAATATTGTAAACAACCTTAGTGCTCTTTGATAGAGGAGAGGTTGAACAAATTAATGATACTTAAAACTTATATGCCGAGTACATCATGAGAAACGCTGGACTGGAAGAAACACAAGCTGGAATCAAGATTGCCTGGAGAAATATCAATAACCTCAGATACGCAGATGACACCACCCTTATGGCAGAAAGTGAAGAGGAACTCAAAAGCCTCTTGATGAAAGTGAAAGTGGAGAGTGAAAAAGTGGGCTTAAAGCTCAACATTCAGAAAACGAAGATCATGGCATCCGGTCCCATCACTTCATGGGAAATAGATGGGGAAACAGTGGAAACAGTGTCAGACTTTATTTTGGGGGGCTCCAAAATCACTGCAGATGGTGACTGCAGCCATGAAATTAAAAGACGCTTACTCCTTGGAAGGAAAGTTATGACCAACCTAGATAGCATATTCAAAAGCAGAGACACTACTTTGCCAACAAAGATCCGTCTAGTCAAGGCTGTGGTTTTTCCTGTGGTCATGTATGGATGTGAAAGTTGGACTGTGAAGAAGGCTGAGTGCTGAAGAATTGATACTTTTGAACTGTGGTGTTGGAGAAGACTCTTGAGGTCCCTTGGACTGCAAGGAGACCCAACCAATCCATTCTGAAGGAGATCAGCCCTGGGATTTCTTTGGAAGGAATGATGCTAAAGCTGAAACTCCAGTACTTTGGCCACCTCATGCGAAGAGTTGACTCATTGGAAAAGACTCTGATGCTGGGAAGGATTTGGGGCAAGAGGAGAAGGGGACGACAGAGGATGAGATGGCTGGATGGCATCACTGACTCGATGGATGTGAGTTTGAGTGAACTCCGGGAGTTGGTGATGGACAGGGAGGCCTGGCGTGCTGCAATTCATGGGGTCACAAAAAGTCGGACATGACTGAGCAACTGAACTGAACTGAAGCAGCTATAAAAACAATGACAAAGATCCCTCAACTAATACAAAATGATTTGGAGTATACATGATTTTTAAGAAAGCAAAGTACAAAAGAACATCTGGCATTAATAAGCATGTGTGTAATGAAAAAAAGGAAGTATAAACATACATATATTTGCTTATTTGTGCAAAGCTAAACACAGGAAGCATAAACCAAAGACTGAGATAGTTACCACCAGGGATGGCTAGAACTGGGATATTAAAAAAATGGATGATATCAGAATGGGGTAGAATTTATGCGTTGGGGGAGAAACAGTCCTCTAATTATATCTATCTGTGTACTTCTGAATTTTAAAATCAACATTATATGTTTCACATATCATACAGTGAATGAATGAAATCAACAAAGTTGAGAGAAAACCAAAATGGAGCCAATAGAAACAAATGAACTAATTATGGTTGACAGGGAAGTGGACTAATTCAAGGACTGATTTTGAGCACTGTATTTTGATTATATACCTCCAGGTTATATACTAAAAGAACTTTAAATAAATACTGATTCTAGTTAGTAGGTTTGTTTTTCACAGGAGTATAGATTAAGCAATTTTTAAATATATGAAGTGCATTCTGTTGTTGCTCTGTCTCTCAGTCATGTCTGACTCTTTGCAACCCTGTGGACTGCAGTATGCCAGGCTTCCCTGTCCTTCACTATCTCCCAGAGTTTGCTCAAACTCCGGTCCATTGAATCAGTGATGCCATCCAACCATCTCATCATCTGTTGTCTCATTCCTCCTCCTGCCTTCAATCTTTCCCAGCATCAGGGTCTTTTCCAATGAGTCACCTCTTTGCATCAGGTGGCCAAAGTATTGGAGCTTCAGCCTCAGCATCAATCCTTCCAATGAATATTCAGGATTGATTTTCTTTAGGATTGATTGATTTGATCTTGCTGCTGTCCAAGGGAGTCTCAAGAGTCTTCTCCAACACAAGAATTGATCAACAAGAATTGATGTTTGAAAGCATTAATTCTTTAGCACTCAGCCTTCTTTATGATCCAACTCTCACATCCATATATGAGTACTGGAAAAATGGTAGCTTTGACTATGTGAATTTTTCTTGGCAAAGAGATGTCTCTGCTTTTTAATATGCTGTCTAGATTTGCCATAGGTTTGCTTCCAGGGAGCAAGCATCTTTTAATTTCATGGCTGCAGTCACCATCTGCATTGATTTTGGAGCCCAAGAAAATAAAGTCTCACTGTTTCCTCATCTATTTGCCATGAAGTGATGGGACCAGATGCCATTATCTTCGTTTTTTGAATGTTGAGTTTTAAGCCAGATTTTTCACTCTCCTCTTTCACCTTCATCAAAAAGCTCTTTAGTTCTTCTTCTAGTTCTGAGTAAATAAGTAAATATACTGGATTGTGAGAGCCAAGTTTCTAGTTGTCAGACAGGCAAGTTGTATAGATTTAAGGAGGGGAAGTAGAACAAAGTTCTGATGTTACATTGGAATTGGAGGTGTCAGTATGAACTCATGGTTTAAATCATTTATAATTGTTGTTGTTGTTTAGTTGCTAAGTTGTGTCTGACTCTTTGTGACCCCATGGACTGCAGTGCACCAGGCTCCGTTCTCCTGTCCTTTATCATCTCCCAGAGTTTGCTCAAACTTATGTCCATTAAGTCAGTGATGCTGTCCAACTATCTCATCCTTTGCCACCCTCTTCTCCTGCCCTCAGTCTTTCCTAGCATCATGATCTTTTCCAATGAGTCACCTCTCCACATCCGGTAGCCAAAGTATTAGAGCTTCAGCATCAGCATCAGTCCTTCCAATGAATATTCAGGGTTGATTTCCTTTAAGATGGACTGGTTAGATCTCCCTGCTGTCCAAGCGACTCTCAAGGGTCTTTTCCAGCACCAGAATTCAAAAACATCAATTCTTCGGCACTCTCTCTTCTTTATGGTCCAATTCTCACATCCATACATGACTACTGGAGAATCTATAGCTTTGGCTATATGGACCTTTTTTGGCAAAGTGATGTCCCTACTTTTTAACATGCTGTCTAGGTTTGTCCTATCTTTCCTTCCAAGGAGCAAGGGTCTTTTAATTTTATGACCACAGTCACAGTCCAGAGTGATTTTGGAGCCCAAGAAGATAACATTTATAAAATTTGTCACTGTTTCCACTTTTTCTCCTTCTATTTGCCATGAAGTGATTAGACCTGATGCCATGATCTTAGGTTTCTGAATGTTGAGTTTTAAGCCAGCTTTTTCACTCTCCTCTTTCACCCTCATCTAGAGGCTTTTTAGTTCCTCTTCACTTTCTACTATTAGAGTGGTATCATCTGCATATCTGAGATTATTGATATTTCTCCCTGCAGTCTTGATTCCAGCTTGTGATTCATTTCACATGTGAAATGCCAGGCTGGAGGAAACACTGAATGAAGCTAAACTGAGGGATAATCTCCAAAATATTAAAGTCATTCAAGACTGAGAAACTGATCTAGAATAAAGAGAAATGATTACTAAATACAGTGTGTGATCTTAAATTGGAATCTAGACCAGGGAAAATATCATTTTTTCTATAAAGGTGGTTAGTTAGAAGTTGGTATTACTTGAAGGAAGTCTATATGCTGGATAATAATGTATCACTATTAGTTCCTGGATTTTAATCACTGCACAAAAATTATGTCTGAAGTGTCCTTGGTTTTATGATACACACACATTGATATATTTAGGGGTAAAGGGTCAACATGTGTTCAGGGAATGGGAGAGTCTGTGGCTTAGCTGGTAAAGAACCTACCCGCAATGCTGGAGACCTGGGTTCGATCCCTGAGTTGGGAAGATCCCCTGGAGAAGAGAATAGCTACCCACTCCAGTATTCTGGCCTGGAAAATTCCATGGACTGTATAGTCCATGGGGTTGCAAAGAGTCAGACATGACTGAGCGACTTTCACTCACAAGAGTCAACATACATGTAGGGAATGGGAGAGTCAAAAAAATGATAAAGCGTGATAAAATTCTTACATTTGGGGAAACTGGGTGAAGGATATGCAGGAATTATTTATACTGTTTTTGTAATTTTTCTTTAAATCTGAAATTATTTCCAAATAAAACTTTCAAATATATAAAAATAAAATAGTACCATTTGCTTTCAAAATCAGGTTTAAAATAACTACTTTAGGATTTGACATTTTGCTAGGGTGTGAGTTATATGCAGGTCAGTAAGCAACAGTTAGAACTGGACATGGAACAACAGACTGGTTCCAAATAAGAAAAGGAGTACGTCAAGGCTGTATATTGTCACCCTGCTTATTTAACTTATATGCAGAGTACATCATGAGAAACACTGGGCTAGAAGAAGCACAAGCTGGAATCAAGATTGCCGGGAGAAATATCAATAACCTCAGATATGCAGATGACACCACCCTTATGGCAGAAAGTGAAGAGGAACTAAAAAGCCTCTTGATGAAAGTGAAAGAGGAGAGTGAAAAAGTTGGCTTAAAGCTCAACATTCAGAAAACGAAGATCATGGCATCTGGTCCCATCAGTTCATGGGAAATAGATGGGGAAACAGTGGAAACAGTGTCAGACTTTATCTTTTTGGGCTCCAAAATCACTGCAGATGGTGACTGAAGCCATGAAGTTAAAAGATACTTATTCCTTGGAAGGAAAGTTATGACCAACCTAGATAGCATATTCAAAAGCAGAGACATTACTTTGCCAACAAAGGTCCATCTAGTCAAGGCTATGGTTTTTCCAGTGGTCATGTATGGATGTGAGAGTTGGACTGTGAAGAAAGCTGAGCACAGAAGAATTGATGCTTTTGAACTGTGGTGTTAGAGAAGACTCTTGAGAGTCCCTTGGACTGCAAGGAGATCCAACCAGTCCATTCTGAAGGAGATGAGCCATGGGATTTCTTTGGAAGGAATGATGCTAAAGCTGAAACTCCAGTACTTTGGCCACCTCATGCGAAGAGTTGACTCATTGGAAAAGACTCTGATGCTGGGAGGGATTGGGGGCAGGAGGAGAAGGGGACGACGGAGGATGAGATGGCTGGATGGCATCACTGACTCGATGGACATGAGTCTGAGTGAACTCCAGGAGTTGGTGATGGACAGGGAGGCCTGGTGTGCTGCGATTCATGGGGTCGCCAAGAGTTGGACATGACTGAGCGACTGAAGTGAACTGAAGTTAAAAATATATATATAAAATTTTTTAAAACATATATATATTTATATATAATCTGCAGGTATTTTAAAACTCTAGTTTGTTCAGTTATTTGTTCATTCTTTGTTAAATTAGTCATTAATCAAATTAAATATCAATTTGCTAAATACAGGGTGCTGAGCTTATAGTTATAGTTAAGAAGGGCAAGTCTCCTAGCACTCATGGTAAAGGGAAGGACAGAAACAAAATAAAAAAGAACAAGTGTAGTAATTCATATTAGGTATATTGTTATGAAAGAAATAAAATAAGGTGATGTGGTAATGTTAGTCATGGGAGGGCATATGTGGTTAAGAAAAACCCTTCTGAGAGACTGACATCTGAAGTGACACCTGAATGATGAGAAAGAGCCAATAGTTGATGAGCTAAGAGAATACTTCATAAAGCAATACCTTGGATTTATAATAGATGTAAAAACGGACATTGTTTTAGCAGCCATTTGGTCTGTAGAAATAATATATATCTCAATGCCAACTAGAAAATTATTTTATAAAATACTTAAACATGGCAGGCCTGCAATATCGTTGAAATGATAATTAAGATATATGGATCTGTTCTTTTTTTACCATTTTATATTTATACTACACAAATTGCTGAATTTCTGACTCTCAATTTTATCTGTAACAAAGGGCTATGAATACAAAATCTCTAATTTCTCCTACACATTCAATAATTATGATTTTACAGTCTTATTTAATGTCAGTATTTATAATTTTAGAGTACAATTGTGTAAAAACAGATATAGATAGATTCAAATTGATAAAGAAAAAATGATGTTTTATAATCGTCCATTGTTAGCTATGAGCACTCTCTGAACTAGACCATAGTTTAGGTTTTAACTGAGGAGGAAGGGGTGTTTCCAGGATACCAAGCAAAAGAAAGTGGTCAAAGGGCTTCACAAAATTTCTTATTAAATTCAATATCCAAACTGTACTTCATAGTTTAACACTTCCCCCTTTCACTGTTGTTGTTCAGTCACTCAGTCATGTCCAACTTTGCGACACCATGGACTGCAGCATGCCAGGCTTCCTGTCCTAAACCATCTCCCAGCGCTTGCTCAAATTCATGTCCACTGAGGTGGTGATGCCATCTAACCATCTTGTCCTCTGTTGTCCCCTTCTCCTTCTGCCTTCAATCTTTCCCAGCATCAGGGTCTTTTTCAATGAGTCAGCTCTTCACATCAGGTGGCCAAAGTTTTGGAGTTTCAGCCTCAGCATCAGTCCTTCCAATGAATATTCAGGGTTGATTTCCTTTAGAATTGACTAGTGTGATCTCCTTGCAGTCCAAGGGATTCTCAAGAGTCTTCTAAAACACCAGAGTTCAAAGCATCAATTCTTCAGGACTCAGCCTTCTTTATGGTATAACTTTCGCATCCATACATGACGACTGGAAAAACCATAGCTTTGAGTAGATGGACTTTTATTGGCAAAGTAATGTCTCTGCTTTTTAATATGCTGTCTAGGTTGGTCATAACTTTCCTCCCAAGGAGCCAGCGTCCTTTAATTTCATGGTTGCAGTCACCATCTGCAGTGATTTTGGAGCCCAAGAAAATAAAGTCTCACTGTTTCCATTGTTTCCCTGTCTATTTGCCGTGAAGTGATGGCACCATGATCTTCGTTTTTTGAATGTTGAGTTTTAAGCCAGCTTTTTCACTCTCCTCTTTCACTTTCATCAAAAGGCTCTATAGTTCCTCTTAGCTTTATGCCATAAGGTGTCACCTGCATATCTGAAGTTACTGATATTTCTCCCAGAAATCTTGCTTCCCCTTTCACTTCTAATTGATAACTTTATATCTTTTTAACTGAAAAAATATGAATAATCAGATGTGAATCCCTATGTATTCCCAACAGAAAAATGTACCAACCTATTCAAATCTGTGTCAATACTCTCTGCTTTATCTCCTGTTACAGTGGATTTGTCCTTGCTTCTATGTTCTCTCATAACAACTTTCAAATATAGAATTCAGTATTGTAAACTATAGCCATCTTGCTGTACCTTACATCCCCAGAACTTGTTTATCTTATAACTAAAAGTTTGTGCCTTTTGATTGCCTTGTTTTCTTCACCCACAGGCCCCATCTCGGGCAACTATGAATCTGTTCTCTGTTCCTGTGAGTTCAATGTTTTCAGATTCCCAGATAAGATCATATAGTATTTGTCTTTCTATGTCTGACTTGTTGCCTAACATAATGCCCTCAAAGTTCATCTATGCTGTTGCAAATAGCAAGATTTCCTTTTTCGTGACCAAGTAACGTTACATCCACATGGGGCTTCCCAGGTGGCACTAGGGGTAAAGAATCCACCTGCTAATGCAAGAGATGCAGAGATGTGGATTTGATCCCTTGGTCAGAAAGCTCCCCTGGAGTATAGGAAGTGGCAATCCACTCCAACATTCTTACCTGGAAAATCCCATGGACAGAGGAGAGTAGCAGGCTACAGTTCATGGGACTGCAAAGAGTCAGATGGAACTGAGATATAGATGCTACATTTTCTTCAGTCATTCATCTGCTGGTAGATATCTAGATTGTTTCTGTGCCTTGACTAGTTTATTAAGCTGCAATGAACATCGGAATTCAGGTCTTTGTGAGATAGTGATTTAGTTTCCTTTAGACATACAGAAGTAGAATAGCTGAGGGTGAAGGAGGAAAGTGAGAGAGTCGGCTTGAAACTAAATATTAAAAAAACTAAGATCATGGCATCTAGACCCATTACTTCATGGGAGATAGAGAGGGAAAAGGTGGAAGTAGTGACAGATTTTCTCTTCTTAGGCTCTAAAATTTCTGCAGATGATGACTGCAGCCATGAAATCAGAAGACATTTGCTTCTTGGCAGGAAAGCTATGACAAACCTAGACAGTGTGTTGAAAAGCAGAGACATTACTCTACCAGCAAAGGTCGGAATAGTTAAGGCTATGGTCTTCCCGGTGTTCACATACCGGTTGTGAGGACTGGATGGTAAAGAAGGCAGAATGCTGAAGAATTGATGCCTTCAAACTGTGGTGCTGGAAAAGACTCCTGAGAATTAATTGGACAGCAAGGAGATCAAACCAGGCAATTGTAAGGAAATCAACCCTGAATACTCATTGGAAAGATTCATGCTGAAACTGAAACTCCTGTATTTTGGTCATCTGATGGGAACAGCTGACTCATTGGAAAAGCCCCGATGCGGGAATGGATTGAGGGCGGAAGGAGAAGAGGGCATCAGAGGATGAGATGGCTGGACAGCATCACTGATGCAATGCACATGAACTTGGGCAAACTTCAGGAGATGGTGAAGGACAGAGAGGCCTGGTTTGCTACAGTCTACAGGGCCACAATGAGTCACACATGACTGGGCAACTCAACAACAACAACAACAACAGAACTGCTGTACTATAGATGGTGAGCATCTTAAGGGAAGAAACCTTATATTCTCATACCATGGCACAGCACAATACTTGGAAACTAACTGTTAGACTATCACAAATATTTAGTTAACTAGACTGAATTAAAGCCACAAAGCATTATGATATGGAAGAATGTTCTGTACTCTCTTCTGGGAGATTACTCACCCCCACTCACCCATGTATTCACCAACATCACATAAGACACATAGGGAAAGGAGGCATTCTTGTATCGTTAAACTCTCATCTTGTATCCTCAGGCTTTTTTCTTGAGATGTGTATCTTAGAGCTGAGTCAGCATATCTCTTGGTGAAAGAATCTGGGAACTGGCAGGAATCTCTCCTCAGCAGATTGATTCTCCCGCCTGTAACAGGTATGAGAGTGCCTGACAGTATGTAAATGAAACTGCATGGGCCTGGCTATTTTTTCAGAGCCAGTGGAGGCTGAGTGGATAGAATGCGACCCATTGATGCCAATATGAAATGCATGTTAATGTGCTGATTCATGTCAGAGATAAGTTTGCTTTTATAAATAGTCCCTCTCTCCCCAGTAAATAGGCTAAAAGAGATGACTCTCTGACAGGAATGAGACTTCAGGACTGGGGCACTCTTAAAAGAAGGGGCCTATTTAGTTAACTATGGGGCCAACTTGTGAATGTGCTGCTAGAGGCTAGAAATGAATACTATCCCTTGTGCTAAAGGACCAGCAGATGATGGTGTCAGCCAACTTCAGCCCTGTCTATGAACAGCCCACACTTCCCTGGATAATAAGCCCAACTGCTAGGTCTGTTTAATAATTAAAGAAGCCACATGCTGGTCAGAGCTAACAAGGAGAAGTAGAGAGTAAGGGAGGGGTGATTTTTTTCATCCCTTTCATCAGGGAATGTTCATGAGTATATGTATGTTTCAGGATGGGACTCAGACTTGTGTATGAAGCACGGGAGGGTGTTAATCCAGGGTATCCAAAATTAGCTTACAGTTGAGCATGTGGCATTCTGGCTCTGTGTTCTGCTCAAAAAAAATGTAAAGGAAATAATACAACCCATAATTTCTACAGGTCTTGATATTTCCTATAGAAGATTTCATATTTGGAATACATGACATCAGTGCAAGAAATGACACTCTGTTTGGTGGAGTACCTAGTCATTTCTTTCTTTCTTAATTATTTATTACCTGTTACTCAATCCTTGTAAGGTGCTGGTAAGAATATCTCTTGGTCCTTTGTCCAACAAAACAGTTCCCATGTTCTGTTGATTGTGCTTTCCTAAGGTCAAAAATTTGGACCATGAAGTCAGAATATCTACATTGGAATTCTGGTTACACATTTATGTGATCTCAAATTCTTTATGTGTAAGATTATACCTATTTCATAAGGATGATGTGTAGAAAGAAATGTGTTAATAATATTTTAAGCATTTAGCATTTGCTAAACACATTTAGCATTGTGTTAGATAATATTTAAACATTTAATAATATTTAAGCATGTAAGCATTTTAAGCATTAATATTTTAAGCATTTAGTGCCTCGGATACAGTAAATAATTTAAAAAATCATCTTCTGGCTTTGTTCCATCTTATTTCTTCTTGCTCCCTACTTAATCTAAAAGTTCATTGTATTTTTCCTGAATTACATGTTTTCCACAAATCTCCTATCTTCTTCTTTTTCCTCCCTGGTACCAGAGTACTTTTTGAGAAATATAAATATGACTGTATCACTCTTCTGGTTATATTCAGACTCCACATCATCACATGGAAGCCGTTCTCCTTTCCAAACTTAATTTCCCTCCTACTCTTCCCATTTTGTTCTAATGCAGTACTGAAAGGCTCTCAGACAATCATTATTTAAGTATGGAAGTTTTGAAATTATTTGTATTTTATTAAAATTGTGGTATTAGCTTAAATATAGATATTATGGGTCATTAGAACAGAATTGAGAATTAATAAATAGGCCAACATACAGGTCAATTGATTTTTTTTTTAAGTTTCCAAAGCATTCAATGGAAAATGGTTGAAATTTTTAAAATAGTATCAGTTCAGTTCAGTTCAGTTCAGTCGCTCAGTCGTGTTTGACTCTTTGCGACCCCATGAATCACAGAACGCCAGGCCTCCCTGTCCATCAGCAACTCCCGGAGTACACCAAGACTCACGTCCATCGAGTCAGTGATGCCATCCAGCCATCTGATCCTCTTTCATCCGCTTCTCCTCCTGCCCCCAATTCCTCCCAGCATCAGAGTCTTTTCCAATGAGTCAACTCTTCGCATGAGGTGGCCAAAGTACTGGAGTTTCAGCTTTAGCATCATTTCTTCCAAAGAAATCCCAGGGCTGATCTCCTTCAGAATGGACTGGTTGGATCTCCCTGCAGCCCAAGGGACTCTCAAGAGTCTTCTCCAACACCACAGTTCAAAAGCATCAATTCTTCAGTGCTCAGCCTTCTTCACAGTCCAACTCTCACATCCATACATGACCACTGGAAAAACCAAAGCCTTGACTAGATGAACCTTTGTTGGCAAAGTAATGTCTCTGCTTTTGAATATTCTGTCTAGGTTGGTCATAACTTTCCTTCCAAGGAGTAAGCGTCTTTTAATTTCATGGCTGCAGTCACCATCTGCAGTGATTTTGGAGCCCAAAAAAATAAAGTCTGACACTGTTTCCCCATCTATTTCCATTAAGTGATGGGACCAGATGCCATGATCTTCGTTTTCTGAATGTTGAGCTTTAAGCCAACTTTTTCACTCTCCACTTTCACTTTCATCAAGAGGCTTTTGAGTTCCTCTTCACTTTCTGCCATAAGGGTGGTATCATCTGCATGTCTGAGGTTATTGATATTTCTCCCAGCAATCTTGATTCCAGCTTGTGCTTCTTCTAGCCCAGCGTTTTTCATGATGTACTCCGTATATAAGTTAAATAAGCAGGGTGACAATATACAGCCTTGACATACTCATTTTCCTATTTGGAACCAGTCTGCTGTTCCATGTCCAGTTCTAACTGTTGCTTCCTGACCTGCATATAAATTTCTCAAGAGGCAGATCAGGTGGTCTGGTATTCCCATCTCTTTCAGAATTTTCCACAGTTTATTGTGATCCACACAGTCAAAGGCTTTGGCATAGTCAATAAAGCAGAAATAGATGTTTTTCTGGAATTCTCTTGCTTTTTCAATGATCCAGTGGATGTTGGCAATTTGATCTCTGGTTTGTCTGCCTTTTCTAAAACCAGCTTGAACATTAGGAAGTTCACAGTTCACATATTGCTGAAGCCTGGCTTGGAGAATTTTGAGCATTACTTTACTAGCGTGTGAGATGAGTGCAGTTGTGTGGTAGTTTGAGCATTCTTTGGCATTGCCTTTCTTTGGGATTGGAATGAAAACTGACCTTTTCCAGTCCTGTGGCCACTGCTGAGTTTTCCAGATTTGCTGGCATATTGAGTGCAGCACTTTCACAGCATCATCTTTCAGGATTTGAAATAGTGGAATTCCATCACCTCCACTAGCTTTGTTTGTAGTGATGCTTTCTAAGGCCCACTTGACTTCACATTCCAGGATGTCTGGCTCTAGGTGAGTGATCACACCATCGTGATTATCTGGGTCGTGAAGATCTTTTTTGTACAGTTGTTCTGTGTATTCTTGCCATCTCTTCTTAGTATCTTCAGCTTCTGTTAGGTCCATACCATTTCTGTCCTTTATTGAGCCCATCTTTGCATGAAATGTTCCCTTGGTATCTCTGATTTTCTTGAAGAGATCTCTAGTCTTTCACATTCTGTTGTTTTCCTCTATTTCTTTGCATTGATCATTGAAGAAGGCTTTCTTATCTCTTCTTGCTATTCTTTGGAACTCTGCATTCAGATGTTTATATCTTTCCTTTTCTCCTTTGCTTTTCGCTTCTCTTCTTTTCACAGCTATTTGTAAGGCCTCCCCAGACAGGGGAGCTAACTTGCTTTTTTGCATTTCTTTTCCATGGGGATGGTTTTGATGCCTGTCTCCTGTACAATGTCATGAACCTCATTCCATAGTTCATCAGGCACTCTATCTATCAGATCTAGGCCCTTAAATCTATTTCTCACTTCCACTGTATAATCATAAGGGATTTGATTTAGGTCATATGTGAATGGTCTAGTGGTTTTCCCTACTTTCTTCAATTTAAGTCTTAATTTGGCAATAAGGTGTTCATGGTCTGAGCCACAGTCAGCTCCTGGTCTTGTTTTTGCTGACTGTATAGAGCTTCTCCATTTTTGACTGCAAAGAATATAATCAATCTGATTTCACTGTTGACCATCTGGTGATGTCCATGTATAGAGTCTTCTCTTGTGTTGTTGGAAGAGGGTGTTTGTTATGACCAGTGCATTTTCTTGGTAAAACTCTATTAGTCTTTGCCCTGCTTCATTCCACATTCTAAGGCCAAATTTGTCTGTTACTCCAGGTGTTTCTTGACTTGCTACTTTTGCATTCCAGTCCCCTATAATGAAAAGGACATCTTTTTTGGGTGTTAGTTCTAAAAGGTCTTGTAGGTCTTCATAGAACCATTCAACTTCAGCTTCTTCAGCGTTACTGTTTGGGGCATAGACTTGGATTACTGTGATATTGAATGGTTTGCCTTGGAAATGAACAGAGGTCATCCTGTCGTTTTTGAGACTGCATCCAAGTACTGCATTTCGGACTCTTCTGTTGACCATGATGCCTATTCCATTTCTTCTGAAGGATTCCTGCCAGCAGTAGTAGATATAATGGTCATCTGAGTTAAATTCACCCATTCCAGTCCATTTGAGTTCACTGATTCCTACAATGTCGACATTCACTCTTGCCATCTCTTGTTTGACCACTTCCAATTTGCCTTGATTCATGGACCTGACATTCCAGGTTCCTATGCAATATTGCTCTTTACAGCATCGAACCTTGCTTCTATCACCAGTCACATCCACAGCTGGGTATTCTTTTTGCTTTGGCTTTATCTGTTCATTCTTTCTGGAGTTATTTCTCCACTGATCTCCAGTAGCATACTGGGCACCTACTGACCTGGGGAGTTCCTCTTTCAGTATCCTATCATTTTGCCTTTTCATCCTGTTCATGGGGTTCTCAAGGCAGAAACACTGAATTGGTTTGCCATTCCCTTCTCCAGTGGACCACATTCTGTCAGATCTCTCCACCATGACCCGCCCATCTTGGGTTGCCCCACGGGCATGGCTTAGTTTCATTGAGTTGGACAAGGCTGTGGTCCATGTGATTAGACTGACTAATTTTCTGTGAGTACGGTTTCAGTGTGTCTGCCTTCTGATGCCCTCTTGCAACACCTACCGTCTTACTTGGGTTTCTCTTACCTTGGGCGTGGGGTATCTCTTCAGGGCTGCTCCAGCAAAGCGCAACTGCTGCTCCTTACCTTGGACGAGGGCTATCTCCTCACCCTGCCCTTCCTGACCTTCAACGTGGAATAGCTCCTCTAGGCCCTCCTACTCCCGCGCAGCCACAGCTCCTTGGGCGTGGGGTTGCTCCTCCCGGCCGCCGCCCCTGGCTTCGGGCATGGGGGTGTGGGGGCGTGGGGTAGCTCTTCTTGTCGCCACCCCTGACCTCGGATGCGGGGTAGCTCCTCTCAGCCGCCCCCTCTGACCTCAGACGCGGGTTAGCTCCTCTCGGCTGTTCCTGCGCTGTCGCAGCCTGGCACTCTCGGCCGCTGCCCCTGACCTCGGACGTGGGGTAACTCCTCTTGGCCGCTGCCCTTTGGGCATGGGTTCCTCCAAGCTTCTGTACTAACGCATATATATGGAATTTAGAAAGATGGTAACAATAACCCTGTATACGAGACAGCAAAAGAGACACTGATGTATAGAACAGTATTTTGGACTCTGTGGGAGAGGGAGAAGGTGGGATGATTTGGGAGAATGGCATTGAAACATGTATAATATCATATATGAAAGGAGTCACCAGTCCAGGTCGATGCACAATACTGGATGCTTGGGGCTGGTGCACTGGGACGACCCAGAGAGATGGTATGGGGAGGGAGGAGGGAGGAGGGTTGAGGATGGGGAACATGTGTATACCTGTGGTCGATTCATGTTGATATATGGCAAAACCAATACAATATTGTGAAGTTAAAAAATAAAAGAAAAAAAGAAAAAAAAAGCTGCTATGAAAAATAGTGCTAAGTCAACTGGATATTAAAAGACAAAAAAAACAAAGACTCTTGACCTATATCTCATACCATATATAAAAACTAACTCAAAATAGATCCAAGGCCTAAGTGTAAAAGTTAAACTATCAAAATTCTAAGAGAAAATATAGGATAAATTTTTAGCTACCTTGGATTAGGCAAAGATTTATTACTTAGAACACAAAAGGACAAAGAAGAAAAGAAAAGAAAAAAAAAAAAACTGATGAATTAGACTTCATCTTGCCTGGAAAATCCCATGGACTGAGGAGCCAGGAAGGCTGCAGTTCATGGGGTCGCTGAGGGTCGGACACGACTGAGCGACTTCACTTTCACTTTTCACTTTCATGCATTGGACAAGGAAATGGCAACCCACTCCAGTGTTCTTGACTGGAGAATCCCAGGGATGGGGGAACCTGATGGGCTGCCATCTATGGGGTCGCACAGAGTCGGACATGACTGAAGTGACTTAGCAGAAGTAGCAGCAGCAATATAAAAACTTTGATTCTTCAAAACACTGATAACAAAAATTAAAAACCATCCCACAAACTGGATAAAATATTTTCAAGACACTTACCAGCATGGGAATTGTATCTAGAGTATGTAAAGAACACTTATAAGTTAATTAGAAGACCAAAAGAGAAAAAAAAAAGTAAAAATTGAGCTAAATATTTGAAAGATACTTTAACAAGAATGATATACAGATAGTAAATGAGCACAAAAGAAGATACGCAACATCTTTAGTTGTTAGGGAAATATAAAATAAAGCCATAACCAGATACCATTATGATCCCATTGAATGGCTAGGAGTAAAGACAGTGGCCATACCAAGTGTTGGTGATAGTGTGGAGCTACTGGAACTAATCCATAATTGCTGGCCATTTTAAACAGTAAAGGCACTCTGGAAAATATATCAAAAGGTTTTAAAAAAAAATTGAGGTGAAATTCATATAAATAATCCTAATGCTTTTAAAATTAGAGATACCAAGGGAACATTTCATGCAAAGATGGGCTCGATAAAGGACAGAAACAGTATGAACCTAATAGAACCAGAAGCTATTAAGAAGAGATGGCAAGAATACACAGAAGAACTATACAAAAAAGACCTTCACAACCCAGATAATCCCGATGGTGTGATCACTCACCTAGAGCCAGACATCCTGGAATGTGCAGTCAAGTAGGCCTTAGGAAGCATCACTACGAACAAAACTAGTGGAGGTGATGGAATTCCAGTTGAGCTATTTCAAATCCTAAAAGATGATGCTGTGAAAATGCTACACTCAATATGCCAGCAAATTTGGAAAACTCAGCAGTGGCCACAGGACTGGAAAAGGTCAGTTTTCATTCCAATCCCAAAGAAAGGCAAAGCCAAAGAGTGCTCAAACTACCACACAACTGCACTCATCTCACAGGCTAGCAAAATAATGCTCAAAATTCTCCAAGCCAGGCTTCAACAGTATGTGAACCATGAACTTCCAGATGTTCAAGCTGGTTTTAGAAAAGGCAGACGAACCAGAGATCAAATTCCCAACATCTGTTGAATCATGGAAAAAGCAAGAGAGTTCCAGAAACACATCTACTTCTGGTTTATTGACTGCTCCAAAGCCTTTGACTGTGTGGATCATAACAAACTGTGGGAAATTCTTAAATAGATGTAAATATCAGACCATCTGACCTGCCTCCTGAGAAATCTGTGTGCAGGTCAAGAAGCAACAGTTAGAACTGGACATGGAACAACAAACTGGTTCCAAATAAGGAAAGGAGTACATCAAGGCTGTATATTGTCACCCTGCTTATTTAACTTATATGCAGAGTACATCATGAGAAATGTTGGACTGGATGAAGCACAAGCTGGAATCAAGATTGCTGGGAGAAATATCAATAACCTCAGATATGCAGATGACACCACCCTTATGGCAGAAAGTGAAGAACTAAAGAGCCTCTTGATGAAATTGAAAGGGGAGAGTAAAAAAGTTGGCTTAAAACTCAACATTCAGAAAACAGATCATGACATCTGGTCCCATCACTTCATGACAAATAGATGGAAAAACAATGGAAACAATGAGAGATTTTATTTTGGGGGGCTCCAAAATCACTGCAGATGGTGACTGCAGCCATGAAATTAAAAGACGCTTGCTGCTTGGAAGGAAAGTTATGACCAACCTAGACAGCATATTAAAAAACAAAAACATTACTTTGCCAACACAGGTCCATCTAGTCAAAGCTATGGTTTTTCCAGTAGTCGTGTATGGATGTGAAAGTTGGACTATAAAGAAAGTTGAATACAGAAGAATTGATGCTTTTGAACTGTGGTGTTGGAGAAGACTCTTGAGAGTCCCTTGGACTGCAAGGAGATCCAACCAGTCAATCCATCACTAACTCAATGGACATGAATTTGAGTAAACTCCAAGAGTTGGTGATGGACAGGGATGCCTGGCTTGGTGTAGTCCATGGGGTCGGAAAAAGTCAGACACAACTGAGCAACTGAACTGAACTGATGATAATTTTATGTTTAGCTTTATGATGAAGCACCAAACTACTTCTGCAGTAGCTATAGTAGTTTATATTTCCACCAGTGCTTTAAGGTTCCAATTTCTCCATAGCCTCATCAAACTTATTTTACATTTTTAAATTCAGTTCAGTCACTCAGTTGAGTCCAACTCTTTGCGACCCCATGAACCGCAGCATGCCAGGCCTCCCTGTCCATCACCAACTCCCAGAGTCCATCCAAACCCTTGTCCATTGAGTCGGTGATGCCATCCAACCATCTCATCCTCTGTTGTCCCCTTCTCCTCCTGCCTTCACGCTTTCCCAGCATCAGGGTCTTTTCATTTCTTTTTTTTTTTTTTCTTCTTTTTTTTAAAAAAAAATCACATGCTCCCCATCCTGAACCCTCCTCCCTCCCAACCTCCCCATACCATCCCCCTGGGCCTTCCCAGCGCACCAGCCCCAAGCATCCAGCATCGTGCACTGAACCTGGACTGGCATCTCGTTTCATACATGACATTTCACATGTTTCAATGACATTCTCCCAAATCTTCCCACCCTCTCCCACAGAGTCCATAAGACTGTTCTATACATCAGTGTCTCTTTTGCTGTCTCGTACACAGGGTTATCGTTACCATCTTTCTAAATTCCATATACATGCGTTAGTATACTGTATTTATGTTTTTCCTTCTGGCTTACTTCACTCTGTATAATAGTCTCCAGTTTCATCCACCTCATTAGAACTGATTCAAATGTATTCTTTTTAATGGCTGAGTAATACTCCATTGTGTATATGTACCACAGCTTTCTTATCCATTCATCTGCTGATGGACATCTAGGTTGCTTCCATGTCCTGGCTATTATAAACAGTGCTGTGATGAACATTGGGGTACACGTGTCTCTTTCCCTTCTGGTTTCCTCAGTGTGTATGCCCAGCAGTGGGATTGCTGGATCATAAGGCAGTTCTATTTCCAGTTTTTTAAGGAATCTCCACACTGTTCTCCATAGTGGCTGTACTAATTTGCATTCCCACCAACAGTGTAAGAGGGTTCCCTTTTCTCCACACCCTCTCCAGCATTTATTATTTGTAGACTTTTGGATCGCAGCCATTCTGACTGGTGTGAAATGGTACCTCATAGTGGTTTTGATTTGCATTTCTCTGATAAAGAGTGATGTTGAACATCTTTTCAAGTGTTTGTTAGCCATCTGTATGTCTTCTTTGGAGAAATGTCTATTTAGATCTTTGGCCCATTTTTTGATTGGGTCATTTATTTTTCTGGAGTTGAGCTGTAGGAGTTGCTTGTATATTTTTGAGATTAGTTGTTTGTCGGTTGCTTCATTTGCTATTATTTTCTCCCATTCTGAAGGCTGTCTTTTCACCTTGCTAATAGTTTCCTTTGATGTGCAGAAGCTTTTAAGTTTAATTAGGTCCCATTTGTTTATTTTTGCTTTTATTTCCAATATTCTGGGAGGTGGGTCATAGAGGATCCTGCTGTGATGTATGTCAGAGAGTGTTTTGCCTATGTTCTCCTCTAGGAGTTTTATAGTTTCTGGTCTTATGTTGAGATCTTTAATCCATTTTGAGTTTATTTTTGTATATGGTGTTAGAAAGTGTTCTAGTTTCATTCTTTTACAAGTGGTTGACCAGATTTCCCAGCACCACTTGTTAAAGAGATTGTCTTTAATCCACTGTATATTCTTGCCTCCTTTGTCAAAGATAAGGTGTCCATATGTGCGTGGATTTATCTCTGGGCTTTCTATTTTGTTCCATTGATCTATATTTCTGTCTTTGTGCCAGTACCATACGTCTTGATAACTGTGGCTTTGTAGTAGAGCCTGAAGTCAGGTAGGTTGATTCCTCCAGTTCCATTTTTCTTTCTCAAGATCGCTTTGGCTATTCGAGGTTTTTTGTATTTCCATACAAATTGTGAAATTATTTGTTCTAGCTCTGTGAAGAATACTGTTGATAGCTTGATAGGGATTGCATTGAATCTATAAATTGCTTTGGGTAGTATACTCATTTTCACTATATTGATTCTTCCAATCCATGAACATGGTATATTTCTCCATCTATTAGTGTCCTCTTTGATTTCTTTCACCAGTGTTTTATAGTTTTCTATATATAGGTCTTTAGTTTCTTTAGGTAGATATATTCCTAAGTATTTTATTCTCTTCGTTGCAATGGTGAATGGAATTGTTTCCTTAATTTCTCTTTCTGTTTTCTCATTATTAGTGTATAGGAATGCAAGGGATTTCTGTGTGTTGATTTTATATCCTGCAACTTTACTATAATCATTGATTAGTTCTAGTAATTTTCTGGTGGAGTCTTTAGGGTTTTCTATGTAGAGGATCATGTCATCTGCAAATAGTGAGAGTTTTACTTCTTCTTTTCCAATTTGGATTCCTTTTATTTCTTTTTCTGCTCTGATTGCTGTAGCCAAAACTTCCAAAACTATGTTGAATAGTAATGGTGAAAGTGGGCACCCTTGTTTTGTTCCTGACTTTAGAGGAAATGCTTTCAATTTTTCACCATTGAGGATAATGTTTGCTGTGGGTTTGTCATATATAGCTTTTATTATGTTGAGGTATGTTCCTTCTATTCCTGCTTTCTGGAGAGTTTTTATCATAAATGGGTGTTGAATTTTGTCAAAGGCTTTCTCTGCATCTATTGAGATAATCATATGGTTTTTGTTTTTCAATTTGTTAATGTGGTGTATTACATTGATTGATTTGCGGATATTGAAGAATCCTTGCATCCCTGGGATAAAGCCCACTTGGTCATGGTGTATGATCTTTTTAATGTGTTGTTGGATTCTGATTGCTAGAATTTTGTTTAGGATTTTTGCATCTATGTTCATCAGTGATATTGGCCTATAGTTTTCTTTTTTTGTGGCATCTTTGTCAGGTTTTGGTATTAGGGTGATGGTGGCCTCATAGAATGAGTTTGGAAGTTTACCTTCCTCTGCAATTTTCTGGAAGAGTTTGAGCAGGATAGGTGTTAGCTCTTCTCTAAATTTTTGGTAGAATTCAGCTGTGAAGCCGTCTGGACCTGGGCTTTTGTTTGCTGGAAGATTTTTGATTACAGTTTCAATTTCCATGCTTGTGATAGGTCTGTTAAGGTTTTCTATTTCTTCCTGGTCGAGTTTTGGAAAGTTGTACTTTTCTAAGAATTTGTCCATTTCTTCCTCATTGTCCATTTTATTGGCATATAATTGTTGATAATAGTCTCTTATGATCCTTTGTATTTCTATGTTGTCTGTTGTGATCTCTCCACTGTCATTTCTAATTTTATTGATTTGATTTTTCTCCCTTTGTTTCTTGATGAGTCTGGCTAATGGTTTGTCAATTTTATTTATCCTTTCAAAGAACCAGCTTTTGGCTTTGTTGATTTTTGCTATGGTCTCTTTTGTTTCTTTTGCATTTATTTCTGCTCTAATTTTTAAGATTTCTTTCCTTCTACTAACCCTGGGGTTCTTCATTTCTTCCTTTTCTAGTTGTTTGAGGTGTAGAGTTAGGTTATTTATTTGACTTTTTTCTTGTTTCTTGAGGTGTGCCTGTATTGCTATGAACTTTCCCCTTAGGACTGCTTTTACTGTGTCCCACAGGTTTTGGGTTGTTGTGTTTTCATTTTCATTCGTTTCTATGCAAATTTTGATTTCTTTTTTGATTTCTTCTGTGATTTGTTTGTTATTCAGCAGCGTGTTGTTCAGCCTCCATATGTTGGAATTTTTAATAGTTTTTCTCCTGTAATTGAGATCTAATCTTACTGCATTGTGGTCAGAAAAGATGCTTGGAATGATTTCTATTTTTTTGAATTTACCAAGGCTAGCTTTATGGCCCAGGATGTGATCTATCCTGGAGAAGGTTCCATGTGCGCTTGAGAAAAAGGTGAAATTCATTGTTTTGGGATGAAATGTCCTATAGATATCAATTAGGTCTAACTGGTCTATTGTATCGTTTAAAGTTTGTGTTTCCTTATTAATTTTCTGTTTAGTTGATCTATCCATAGGTGTGAGTGGGGTATTAAAGTCTCCCACTATTATTGTGTTATTGTTAATTTCTCCTTTCATACTTGTTAGCATTTGTCTTACATACTGCGGTGCTCCCGTGTTGGGTGCATATATATTTATAATTGTTATATCTTCTTCTTGGATTGATCCTTTGATCATTATGTAGTGACCTTCTTTGTCTCTTTTCACAGCCTTTGTTTTAAAGTCTATTTTATCTGATATGAGTATTGCTACTCCTGCTTTCTTTTGGTCCCTATTTGCATGGAAAATCTTTTTCCAGCCCTTCACTTTCAGTCTGTATGTGTCCCCTGTTTTGAGGTGGGTCTCCTGTAGACAACATATGTAGGGGTCTTGTTTTTGTATCCATTCAGCCAGTCTTTGTCTTTCGGTTGGGGCATTCAACCCATTTACGTTTAAGGTAATTACTGATAAGTATGATCCCGTTGCCATTTACTTTATTGTTTGGGGTTCGAATTTATACACCATTTTTGTGTTTCCTGTCTAGAGAATATCCTTTAGTATTTGTTGTAGAGCTGGTTTGGTGGTGCAGAATTCTCTCAGCTTTTGCTTATCTGAGAAGCTTTTGATTTCTCCTTCATACTTGAATGAAATCCTTGCTGGGTACAATAATCTGGGCTGTAGGTTATTTTCTTTCATCATTTTAAGTATGTCTTGCCATTCCCTCCTGGCTTGAAGAGTTTCTATTGAAAGATCAGCTGTTATCCTTATGGGAATTCCCTTGTGTGTTATTTGTTGTTTTTCCCTTGCTGCTTTTAATATTTGTTCTTTGTGTTTGATCTTTGTTAATTTGAGTAATATGTGTCTTGGGGTGTTTCGCCTTGGGTTTATCCTGTTTGGGATTCTCTGGGTTTCTTGGACTTGGGTGATTATTTCCTTCCCCAGTTTAGGGAAGTTTTCAACTATTATCTCCTCAAGTATTTTCTCATGGTCTTTCTTTTTGTCTTCTTCTTCTGGAACCCCTATGATTCGAATGTTGTAGCGTTTAATATTGTCCTGGAGGTCTCTGAGATTGTCCTCATTTCTTTTAATTCGTTTTTCTTTTATTCTCTCTGATTCATTTATTTCTACCATTCTATCTTCTAATTCACTAATCCTATCTTCTGCCTCTGTTATTCTACTATTTGTTGCCTCCAGAGTGTTTTTAATTTCATTTATTGCATTATTCATTGTATATTGACTCTTTTTTATTTCTTCTAGGTCCTTGTTAAACCTTTCTTGCATCTTCTCAATCCTTGTCTCCAAGCTATTTATCTGTGATTCCATTTTAATTTCTAGATTTTGGATCAATTTCACTATCATTATTCGGAATTCTTTATCAGGTAGATTCCCTATCTCTTCCTCTTTTGTTTGGTTTGGTGGGCATTTATCCTGTTCCTTTATCTGCTGGCTATTCCTCTGTCTCTTCATCTTGTTTAAATTGCTGAGTATGGGGTGTCCTTTCTGTATTCTGGCAGTTTGTGGAGTTCTCTTTATTGTGGCTATTCCTCACTGTATGTGGGTTTGTACAGGTGGCTTGTCAAGGTTTCCTGGTTAGGGAAGCTTGTGTCAGTGTTCTGATGGGTGGAACTGTATTTCTTCTCTTTGTTCAGTCGCGCTGTGGGGAGGGAGGGAGGGATGCTGCAAGCAAATAACACTGGCGTGCGCTCGCAGTGCCTCAGCCACACTGGGTCTGCCCCCGCTCACTGCGCGTGTAGCCTCCCTGCCCACACTGCTCGGGCTCTAGGTTGTTCCGCCGGGAACAATCCGAGGCTGGCCCTGGGTTGCATGTACCTCCCAGGTCCAAGCCGCTCAGGTTCAGGCACTCGGATAGTCCTCAGAGGCGCAGACTCAGTTGGGCCTGAGTATTGTGCTCTTCCCAGGTCCGAGCAGCTCAAGTGATGAGGTGTTTGGCGAGCGCCAATGCTGCGACTTATCGCCTCCCCGCCACTCGGTTATCTGGGCGCAAAACCGGCGCACCTTCTTAGGCAGATGTTAACCGTCCAGACCCCCAAGAAGTTTTAGTTAGCAAAGAAGCCTGCTTACAGTTTTATAGATAATGTCTCTCTGGGGCTGCAATTGCCCCCTTCCGGCTCTGGCTGCCTATCACCGGAGGGGGAAGGTCTGCAGCCGGCTATCTCTGTTCAATTCTTTGTTCCGTGCACGGGCCTGGCGGTCTTAGGTTGGGGCTGGCTTTTCGCGTAGTAGATATCCCACAGTCTGGTTTGTTAGCCCAAATTATTTCGCTCAGATAGTGCTCAGGGTATTCAGGCCAGATTCTTACTCTAAGCGATGCAGCCCGCGCTGCGCCTCCCTGCCCAGCCCCCGCTTGTTAATGGCGCCTGCAGGCGTCTGCGCTGCTTCTCCACTGGGGGAGTTACCGTAGGACTCGCAATCTTCGAGTTTTAATTGTTTATTTATTTTTTCTTCCTGTTATGTTGCCCTCTGTGCTTCCAAAGCTCGGCACAGATTCGGCAGTGAGAAGGTTTCCTGGTGTTTGGAAACTTCTCTCTTTTTAAGACTCCCTTCCCGGGACGGAGCTCCGTCCCTCCCTCTTTTGTCTCTTTTTTTGTCTTTTATATTTTTTCCTACCTCCTTTCGAAGAGTTGGATTGCTTTTCTGGGTGCCTGATGTCCTCTGCCGGCATTCAGAAGTTGTTTTGTGGAATTTACTCGACGTTTAAATGCTCTTTTGGTGAATTTGTGGGGGAGAAAGTGTTCTCCCTGTCCTACTCCTCCGCCATCTTCATCAGGGTCTTTTCAAATGAGTCAGTTCTTTGCATCAGGTAGCCAAAGTATTGGAGTTTCAGCTTCAACATCAGTCCTTTTAATGAACATTCAGGACTGATTTCCTTTAAGATGGACTGGTTGGATCCCCTTGCTGTCCAAGGGACTCTCAAGAGTCTTCTCCAACACCACAATTCAAAAGCATCAATTCTTCGGTGCTCAGCTTTCTTTATAGTCCAACTCTCACATCCATACATGACCACTGGGAAAACCATAGCCTTGACTAGACAGACCTTTGTTGACAAATTAATGTCTATGCTTTTTAATATGCTGTCTAGGTTGGTCATAACTTTCCTTCTAAGGAGCAATTACAGTTAACTTATTGGGTGTGAAGGTATAACTTATTGGGTGTGAAGGTGTATCTCATTGTGGTTTGGATTTCTTTCCCTAGTATTTTTTTTAAAGTTGTACATACACCTAGTATACCATTCATCCATTGCAATATTATACATTTACCCAAATGAACTGAAACACGTGTCTCCAAAAAGACTTGTGTTGTTGTTGTTCAGTTGTTAAATCATATTCTATTCTTTGTAACCCCATAGACTGCAGCATGCCAGGCTTCCCTGTCCTTAACTATCTTCCGGAGTTTGCTCAAACTCAGGTCCTTTGAGTCAGTGGTGCCATCCAACCATCTCATCCTCTGTCGCCCCCTTCTCCTCTACCTTCAGTCTTTGCCAGCATAAGGGTCTTTTCCAATGAGTCAGCTCCTCCTATTAGATGGCCAAAGTATTGGTGCTTCAGGTTCAACATCAGTCCATCCAATGAATATTCAGGATTGATTTCCTTTAGGATCAACTCTCCCTGCTGTCCAAGCGACTGTCAAGAGTTTTCTCCAGCACCACAGTTCGAAAGAATCAATTCTTTGGCTCTCAGCCTTTTTTGTGGTCCAACTCTCACATTCTTACATGACTACTAGGAAAACCATAGTTTGACTATATGGACATTTGTTGGCAAAATAATGACTCTGCTTTTTAATATGCTGTCTAGGTTGGTCATAACTTTTCTTCCAAGGAGCAAACATCTTTTAATTTCATGGCTGCAGTCAGCATCCACAGTGATTTTGGAGACCAGTAAAAGTCTGTCACTGTTTTCATTTTTTCCCCATCTGTTTGTCATGAAGTAATGGGGCCAGATGCCAGGATCTTCATTTTTTGAATGTTGAGATTTTAAGCCAGCTTATTCACCCTCCTCTATTTGCAATAGCCAAAAGCTTGGAGGAAAACCCCAAATATCCATCAATAGATAAATGAATAAACAAATTTTGTGTATTTATTTAATGGGCTACTACTGAGTGACACAACGCTTTCGAATTGTGGTGCTGGAGAAGACTCTTGAGAGTCCCTTGGACTGCAAGGAGATCACACTAGTCAATTCTAAAGGAAATCAACCCTGAATATTCATTGAAAGGACTGATGCTGAAGCTCCAATACTTTGGCCACCTGATGCAAAGAGCTGACTCACTAGAAAAGACCCTGATGCTGGGAAAGAGTGAAGGCAAAAGGAGAAGGGGTTGGCAGAGGATGAAATGTTTAGATAGCATCAGCGACTCAATGGACATGCATTTGAGCAAACTCTGGGAGACAGTAAAGGACAGGGGAGCCTGTGTGCTGCAGTCCAATGGGGTCCCAGAGAGTTGAACAGCACTCAGTGACTGAACAGCAACAACACAGCACAGTGTACATACTTTCTCTCTGTACTTTGCTTTCTTTATATCTTGATGATCTTTCCATATCTGTATATAGTGTATTCATTCTTTTTTATTGACTGCCTAGCATTCCACTCGGAGAAGGCAATGGCACCCCACTCCAGTATTCTTGCCTGGAAAATCCTATGGACGGAAGAGCCTGGTAGGCTGCAGTCCATGGGGTCGCTAAAAGTCGGACATGACTGAGCGACTTCACTCTCACTTTTCACTTTCATGCATTGGAGAAGGAAATGGCAACCCACTCCAGTGTTCTTTCCTGGAGAATCCCAGGGATGGGGGAGCCTGGTGGGCTGCCGTCTATGGGGTCGCACAGAGTTGGACATGACTGGAGCAACTTAGCAGCAGCAGCACTGAGTGACATAGAAGAATTTTTAAAATATTGCTGATTGAAAGAACCCAGAAAGAAACCAGTGTATTATTTCATTTATATAAAGTCCTAGAAAAAACAAACCAACCTATGGTGACTAGAAAGCTTATCAGTTGTTTGCTTTGAATGTGGGTTTAGGTGTGAACAGAGGTATGGATTACCAAGGGACCTCAGGAAGCCCTAGGGAATGATGAATATATTCTTTATCTTGATTATGATGATGGTTTTACAAATACATACATGTATCAAATTTCTTAAAATTGTCTACTTTAATAAATATGTGCAATTTATTCTTTATCAGTCATTCTCAGAAAGGATCTTTAAAAGGTAGAGACATAATTATCATGATCAGGTGTCTAAGAGTATATTTTAAAAGTTTGGTAAAATTATTTTTTAAAACCCTAATTGTTAACGATAAGCATTTCTTCCATTGATTCTGGTATTCGTCTTTTTTTTTTTTTTTAATTCAGTTTCTATACCTTCTTCCAAGTTGAAATCATAGTTTGTTTGTTTTTTTTCTCTCTTGGCATATTATTATGTATGGTAACTTCTTAATTACTCATGTATGTTCATAAAATTTTGCTGTTAGATGAAATTATGTTCCTCTCTTAAGCCAAATGTCAGAAATCTCTTGTTTCTTCTATATAATGGAATCAGAGCTGGTTTCCTAACATGCGTGCCTGCGTGCTTCAGTCATGTCCGACTCTTTGCGACCCTATGGACTGTGACCCCCCAGGCCCCTCTGTCTATGGGATTCTCCAGGCAAGAAGACTGGAGTGGGTTTCCATACTCTTCTCCAGAGATCTTCGTGACACAGGATTGAACCCACATCTCTTATGTCTCCTGCACTGGCAGGCAGGTTCTTTACCACTAGCGCCGCCAGTTGCCCAGTATTCACTCTAAAACTCAGTGACTTGAAACAGCAGTCCTGTAATATTTCTCTTGTGTCAGCAGGTTGCCTGGGTGTGGCTCTAGGGTTTGTCCAGCTGGGGCAGCTCTGCTCCATTTGCCTTTCATCTTTCTCAGGGCAGTGGATAAGCAAGACTTACCCTCACAGAAATGGCTGAGCTGTGAGTAGACTTTTAGGAACACCCATGGCCTCTTAAGGTTTGGCTTACAAATGCTATGCTGTCATATCCTTTTGTTAGTCAAAGGAAGTTATCTGGTCAAATCCAAAGTCAAGTAGACACCATCCTGTTAGTGAGAGGAACCCATGAACAATAGTGTGTGTACAGCAAGAGTGATGTATTGAGGTCAGTAATGTGATCTGCAAACATCAGTTTTAAATTGTTTTTACTTTTCCCTCTCCTCATTCTTACTAGTTCTCTATTGACTAGTGAAGATATCCCACTCTTTCTAAGTCTTCAGTAGAATAGTCCTGATTTAGCTTTTGAAGCTTAATCGTTCTCTATATCCCTTTGAAGATTTTACACTCTAGCCCATGTGATGATGCCCATCTGATGATGTATTCTCTTGCTTCTTTTTGCTCCTTCAGCCTTCTCTGCTGAAATCCTCCCAGATTCATTACAAACTTCTCTTATAAAAAAAGATCCACAAATTTCCTTTTATAAAAAATAGGCAGTATAGTTTCAAAAAAAAAAGGAAAGGGGAGATAATGTGATAAGAAAGGCTAGATAAAATCCTTGTCAATCACTTATTAGCTTTGGGGAAAGTAATTTCTTCATCTGTAAAATTTATAGACTATCATTTTCTTAACTTTTCTGTAAGCCAATGGAAACAATATTGAGATTGTTAATTCCTTTCTTCCCTCCTTTTCTTTTCCTCCAGTTTTATTTAACATTTTCTCTATGATTCCATAAAGGAAGACTTCTAAATGTTTGTTTCAGGAAGTTTGAGGATGCTGCCAAAATATATGTTCTGAATTTATGAATGAAATGCAGAACTTCCATAAATCACCCAGTCATTAAACAGGCAGAAGAACCACTGACTTTTAACATTTCTTATAGCATTTTGCATAGGTCCTTATGCTATAAGAACACAGAACAGTTACTTCATTGAGGGGCCTGTATGATTGAGAGAATAAAAATTGAATGACATATTGATGAATTGATTCAGAATGCAGACCTTTATCTGTGTTTGTAGGTCAAATGGAAAAGTAGACTGCTCACTATTTTACATTAGAACTCTTGGAATATACAGAAACATTCTTATTAGGTATTTAACACCTTTCACAGAGTTAACAACTGCCCCTATCAAAGGTAGATGTCTATAAAAGAAGTATTAATAGTATGTTTTTAAACAAGTTATTTAGATTTCATATTTCACCAAAGATTTCATAGTTCCATGGAAGCTTATTTAATTTTATCAGTTAAAAGTTTATTAGAATAAATTCAAAATAATAAAATCTCTGTTCTTCAAAAAATTGCACCTTTAAAAGACAAAGATCTGCTGTATTATTCAAGATACAATGGATTATGATGTGGAACGAGATTAACCCTGAAGTGTCGGTGGCATAATAGAATAGAATTTTATGTCTCACTCAGTCACATGCCTTTCACTCAGTTAGATGTCCAGCAGAGGAGCTCTGACCCATATCGTCACTCAAAGTCCCAGGCTAACAAATTCTAGCATCTCAGTACAAGACCTCCATAATTTCCACATCAGAGGAAGTGAGAAGACAGAGAACTTGTGCCCTGTCTTGTAACTCTTACCCTAGATGCTCTCTGTCCAGTGTTCTTAGAAGTGTTAAAGGTCATTTTTATTCATAGTCTACGGGGCAGGACGCACCATGTGTCTCCATTTAACTGTAGTGTGCTGGGGAATATAGGGAACATGTGGATATTCAGTGAGCTGTAAATATCTCAGCCACAGTTATAACAGGACCTAGACTCATCCAAAGTAATTGTTGGTAAATAAATAAGATGTGTTAGTCACTCAGTCATGTCTGACTCTTTGTGACCCATAGACTGTAGCTCACCAGGTGCCTCTGTCCTTGGGATTTTCCAGGCAAAAAAGTGATGTCAGTCAGTCAGTCCAGTTGCTCAGTCAGGTCCGACTTTTTATGACCCCATGAATCGCAGCATGCCAGACCTCCCTGTCTCAAAGTTAAAACATCCTTGGAATGTGGTAGGAGGTTTCCTCTGAGATTTTATAAATCCTGTCCACAGAAGTGTGTCTTTCTTTGTCATGAATGTTGTTTAATGACAATTATCCTTGGTATCTTGTGTTTCTGCACATCCTGCAAACAGAACTAACTTCTTTTGTTTTAGACTTAACTCTCTGAAGACATTTGTTCAGTGAATAGGCTTGGAAAGCTATATGTCTCACTCTGGAGCAAAGGGCAAACATGCTTACTTTCCACTATAAAAGTTTTGGATTCCCTAAGATCAGGGTTTCCCACCCATAATGTAACACATAGGCATCCATCTGGACCCATTCAGGTTGCCTTTGTGGAACTTGAGGCAAGGGAAACTGATGCATAAAATTCTGATGCAAAAAGTCTGTTGCTACTACTGTAAGTATAATCTGTCCCTCTTCTTTGTCCTGGAGTCTTGTTTTCTTCCACCAGCATCCATGAAACTGATGAGTGAACTTTTTTCTTTGTAAGTAGGGTGAATCTCACCTCCTGCATGATTCTTAACAAATATATGTAAAGAACACATCTAATACAACAACAAAAAATGGTTGACAGAAACTCTAAAGCTTCATTTATTTAACAAATATAAAATTGTGTTCCTAGTTTGTGTGAGATATGATACCAGGTATTTAGATAATGTAAAGATGAAAAGATATGGCCCTGTATTCAGGTTACTTATAGTCTAGTTGGAAGAATACATGGAAACAAAAGATATAATAGTATCAGAACACTGGAATAAAATGGTATACAGAATACAGTGAGACTCTGAGGAAGAAGAGTAGTGCAGTCCCCTGGGAGAGGCTTTATTTGAGGAGATAGTATTTTAATTGGGATAGGAGAGGAATACAAGTTCACCAGATGGCCAAGAAGTGGAGAAGACTTCTAGGAAGAGGGAAAATCATGAATAAAAATCCTGACATACTGTCTTTTTGGGGAAATGCCTGGCTGGAGTCTTAAGTATAAGAAGTCAGAGGATGATGGTGAAAAGGGTGGTCTGAGAGGCAAACAGTGACTGTGCTGTGGAGGTTTTTAAATGCCACGCAAAGGACTTTGGATTTATCCTGTAGGCCATACAGAACTATTTAGGTGTACTCCTTGGCAGGAAAGTTATGACCAACCTAGATAGCATATTCAAAAGCAGAGATATTACTTTGCCAACAAAGGTTCATCTAGTCAAGGCTATGGTTTTTCCTGTGGTCATGTATGGATGTGAGAGTTGGACTGTGAAGAAGGCTGAGCACTGAAGAACTGATGCTTTTGAACTGTGGTGTTGGAGAAGACTCTTGAGAGTCCCTTGGACTGCAAGGAGATCCAACCAGTCCATTCTGAAGGAGATCAGCCCTGGGATTTCTTTGGAAGGAATGATGCTGAAGCTGAAACTCCAGTACTTTGGCCACCTCATGCAAAGAGTTGACTCATTGGAAAAGACTCTGATGCTGGGAGGGATTGGGGGCAGGAGGAGAAGGGGATGACAGAGGATGAGATGGCTAGATGGCATCACTGACTCGATGGACTCCGGAGTGAACTCCGGGAGTTGGTGATGGACAGGGAGGCCTGGCGTGCTGCAATTCATGGGGTTGCAAAGAGTCGGACACGACTGAGTGACTGAACTGATCTGATCTGATCTGATCAAAATAATTATTAATAAGGCTCTCAAGAGGATTTCAAGAAACAAATCTTACTCTTTCTAGAATAATAATTTGCTAAATTACTGTATCCACCTTCCTTTTCATATAAGGTTATTCTTTCATTGATACTGAGAATGATTCTTTTAATTAAACAGCTTCTCTATAATATTACATATTGCCCTAAAGTAGATGCTTAAGCCAGTTTTGAAACTGTAGCTCCATAGCCACACTGCAACAGAGCTGAACCATCAAAGCCAAGCTGTGTTCATTATCCCTAACACTAGTGAGAAAAGACTGTGAGGTTTTATTAAACAATAATTACATTATTTTTTTTTCAAAAGAGGCATAGTCTTTACTTTTGGAAGATTGATATGATAATATTTTCTCTTTTGAAAGATTAACTTTTCAATTTAATTTTGATGTGCTATTCTGACAAAATACACTGGCTTCTTCCCAAAAGAATAATTCCTGAAAAGACTTGAAGTACAGTTGGCAGCCCACGTGAAAAGTAAGTGTGGCATCTGTGTATGATACACAGGTTAAATTTAACTTGGTGGTTCAGAAAATTTGTTTACATATTCCTTCAAAATGTGATGGGCACCTTTCTCCTGAAGAATAGGATTTTCCTTGTAATGGGGTAGATCCAGGTGCTGGAAACCCAGGGTACACATGTGTGAAAATTTTCCTGATATTTGCTCAGTCACTTGCCAAATCTTTTGAAGAACGAGGCACTGTCTTTTGCTGTTCCTGGAATTTACAGATGTAAGACTGGTACCATTCTACATAGCTGCTGGCTTTGGGGCTCTTTTTGCTACTCTGGTAAAACAAGTAAAGGAAAATCCTATGAGTAGGTAAGCTGAGGCATATCTTCTTACAAAACTGGACTGTGGGGAGCCATGTTGGAGTTACAGAAATGATGTCATAGTAATCTCTTACATTATAGTGCGAAGTACTCTAATAATCAAATAAGGACTCAGCCTGGAGCTTTTCTTACCTCCAATTAGAAAGCTGCCTCCCTGTTGTGATTCTGAGAATGCTACAAAGGACTTCCTGTCCAACAATATAGCTTTCTGTTTATTGGTATATACTGGTAGACAACTTATCCCCAAATTAGAGGTGACATTTAAAGTACAAATGCTCCTAGATATGTCATTTTATACTTAATATGCCCCTGGGTGAGGTGTTGTATACTTAATACATTGTACTGTAAATGAATTGTAAAAGCAAATTTTGTTGATGGAGATTGGTAGGAATGATCAATCACTTGAGTATCAGGTATATGAAGCGGGAAGGGATTTAGGAGATGCAATGAAGGTTAGGTAAAGATTCCAAATTAGCTATTGTTTCTTGAGTGCCTATTATGTACCAGGAAGTTCTAACCTCTTTCAGTGGATTATCTCTTTCAAACTACTCCAACAATCCTGTGAGGTAGGCACTGTTTTTATCCCCCATTTCAAAGACGTCACAGCTAAAGAACAGGGCGATTGTCACTTTTCCAAGGTTATATAATTGGTAAGTTGTTGAAATTCCAATCCAGACAGCCTGACACTAACCTACCCTTTTGACCACCTTCCTATACTTCATTTTTATCAGTTTTGAACATGTTTCTCATGAAATCAGAGCCCCTTGCACAGGACAACATAGTTGACCCCAAAAAAGCTACAGTCAATTTATGAAAGGACTTCTGCTGCTGCTAAGTCACTTCAGTCGTGTCTGACTCTGTGCAACCCCATAGACGGCAGCCCACCAGGCTCCCCCATCCCTGGGATTCTCCAGGCAAGAACACTGGAGTGGGTTGCTATTTCCTTCTCCAATGCATGAAAGGAAGAGTGAAAGTGAAGTCACTCAGTCGTGTCCAACTCTTAGCGACCCCATGGACTGCAGCCTACCAGGCTCCTCCAACCATGGGATTTTCTAGGTGAGAGTACTGGAGTGGGTTGCCATTGCCTTCTCTGGTGAAAGGACTAATAAGGTTAATAACTCTCAATCTGTATATATATATGTACGTGTATATGAACTGTGGTTGGAGAAGACTCTTGAGAGTCCCTTGGACTGCAAGGAGATCCAACCAGTCCATCCTAAAGGAGATCAGTCCTGAGTGTTCAACGGAAGGACTGATGTTGAAGCTGAAACGCCAATACTTTGGCCACCTGATGCGAAGAGCTGACTCATTTGAAAAGACCCTGATGCTGGGAAAGATTGAGGGCAGGAAGAGAAGGGGACAACAGGGGATGCAATGGTTGGATGGCATCACTGACTCAGTGGACATGAGTTTGGGTGAACTCCGGGAGTTGGTGATGGACAGGGAGGCCTGGCATGCTGTGATTCATGGGGTCTCAAAGAGTTGGACATGACTGAGCAACTGAACTGAACTGAATATATATTTTTTCCTTCATCACTATGAAAAAGAGAATTAAGTATGCATTTTAATGAATAAATAACTAAAGAATCAAGCTTGTGGTTTGTGTCATAGGTATAAGACACTGCCAACATGCTCCTTAAATTTCTTTTTTCCCAGAGAAGAGTAGTATTTTAAGTTGGTAGTGATGTATTCCTAATTGAGAAAAGAAAGGAGGGACTCTTAATGGAAACGGTTTTGGATAGATAAGAGAGGATACTCTGAGATGGAGGAGATATTCTTCTATTCAGTTTTGTCTTATTCTCCATTTTATTAAGGCAAAACCAGATTGGGTCATCAAAGTAAGTTTTTAGACTTTCTGTTCCTAAATTTTCCCTTTCTTTGCCAGGAAGATTCTTTTTCTCTCACCTAGGTTTTGATTTACCTTCTACATTGTCTGTTTTCACGCAAGAGTGAGGAAAAAGTACTGCTATGTGGAGGGATTTAAGAGCCCAAACTTTATAAAGTTGAACTTGATTTGGAATGCTGACCCTATCATTTGCTAAACATGACCTTGGGTGAGTTATTAATGACTTGGAAACATTTTCCTCTTCTATAAAATAAATGTATCAAATGAGAGGACTTATAGCTATATGTAACAAACTTCCAACTCTCAGCGGGTTTATTTCCCCCACCTGTAGAGAAGTCTGTTGGTAAGTAGCTGCTGATTTTGTGATGGGCCAGTTTTTTTTAGGGCCAGTTTTTCTGCCGTTCTCTAGATCATTCCTAAGATCAGTTCTTTGCCTCAGGGCAACAAAGTGATTGCAGCAACCTCAGATATTTCATTGTATTCAAGGCAGGAAGAAGATGAAAGTGGAAGCAATAGTTATTGCAGTCTTTTTGTGTGTGTTATCAGAAAAGCAAAATCTTCTCTGAACCCCTATTTCTACTTATGCCTTATGGGACAGGGTGTCTCAGACAGTAAAGAATCCACCTACAGTGTGGGAGACCTGGGTTCGATCCCTGGATTGGGAAGATCCCCTGGAGGAGAGCATGGCAACCCACTGCAGTATTCTTGCCTGGAGAATCCCCATGAACAAAGGAGCCGGGCAAGCTACAGTCCATGGGATCACAAAGAGTCAGACATGACTGAGCAGCTAAGCACACATGAAACAGAGTGTGCCACTCCTATCTAAGGAGTTGGAAAACAAGCATTTAGCTCTCCCAATAGGATTTCAAAAGTTAATGAGTTGGTCATACATTTGTGTTACAAAGGACAGTAATAATAGATCCACCTCACAAGTTAGATAAAGATTAAATTAGATAATATTATATCAAGTGCTAATTCTGTGCCTATCATATAGGAAGTATTTACTTAATACAAGTCAGATATGGTTATCATTGTCATGTTTTATATTGTCATTCCCATTACCAAGAAAGTAATATGAACCCTCCATAGCATCTCATCTCATCTCATCTCAAAAATCCAGTCACAGAGCCTTCTCAGTCACAGGCTCTTTTATTTCCTGTCAAAACTAATCTCTGACCTTTTTTTCACACTTGATACAGTAACAACTAACTCCTTTAGAAAAAAGCTAACTGCTTAGAGTTCTTTCCTGTACAAACTATTCTGCTTTTCCTTTGCTCATATCTATCTTGATCCCTACAGTGCCCTTTCATTCTCACCAACTTATGTAGCTCTGGATCATCCCTTAAAACTGAATAGGCTTCACCTCTCTGGCAACCCCCAGCCCCACCCCAAACTGGTAAGTGCCCCTCTTCAGTGTTCTCCAGTATCCTGATGGTTTCTCAGGTGCCATTAGTGGTAAGGAACCCACCTGCCAATTCAGGAGACATAGAGTTGCTGGTTTGATCCCTGGATTGGGAGGATCCCCTGGAGGAGGGCATGGCAACTCACTCCAGTACTTTTGCATGGAGAATCTCATGGACAGAGGGGCATGGCAGACTACAGTCCATGGAGTTGCAAAGAGTCAGACACAATTGAAGCAACTTAGCACATAACACACACACATTGACTGCATCACTATAATAAATTTCACAAGCATGTTTAGGAATTTTCTCTTTACTTAATGACCTCCTGTGGTAGGCTCTGAATTTCTTGAGGTCTAGACCAGCTTTCCTTCTCATCTTGATGTTCCCTAAACAGCTGGCAGTCAGTATATGTTTATTAAACACAACCGCAGAGTCATGTATCTTCTATAATGTTCATTGCCCTCCATTTGAAGCACTTCATAAATATCTATCTTATCTCTCCTTTTTTCTTCTCCTGTCTCAGGGAATAATGATCATATTTTCAAGAAATAATTATTGGATCTTGATACTTCTTGTTATTTTGGAAAGTAAACATTTACTTGGATAGCTTGAGCTCCTGTTGATTCTGACTGCCAGTAACAAGAAGTTATATGGTACTATGTAAGATCAGTAGAGAAAGAATCTCTGTTTTTTGGGTTTGTGATAGTTCAATTGCCATAGAAACAGTCTTCCCTCTAAGTTATTTCATTAGGGTTTTTTCTCCTTTAAATAATTTGGAGAATAGCCATGTTCCACAAATAGACTACTTCATGGGAAAGATCATACTTGACATCCCTTTCCATACTCTAAAATCTGCACCAAACAGAAAAGCAGTAGTCCTTCAATATCACCCACTCCATTTTAAGCTTGACTTATTATAGCAAGTAATTCACTTGATTTTAAAAAAGACTTCTTTCTGGAGTATGAATGTGAAGTAAGAACAGGAGCAAATTTTCCAAACAAAGCCATTCTGACAGATTTTATATAATCTATGCAGTTAGGTTACAATCTTAATTCATATCAGATGTAAGTACCACATCTTCTTAAAGGGAAAAAAAATCAGATTTCTATTGCATTGTCTAGGGAAGTGAATTTTCTGTCCTTTGGGAATATATGATATAAAATAACAGGTAAAATAATTCTTTTTGTAGATGAACGAAGTTATGTTTTCAGCTAGTTGGGGGGACTTTTACTCCTGAAAGAGGAAGAGTCACAAGTGTGCTTTAAAAGTTCTTACTTGATTTTGATCAAAACCGACTGGCCACAGTGGATTCATTCAGATTCCAAACTTTTAGAAAGCTCTTGTGTATTAAGGTATACAGTAGTAAAGAATCTGCCTGCCAATGCAGGAGATGCAGGAGGCGCAGATTGGATCCCTGGGTCAGGAAGATCCCCTGGAGGGGGAAATGGCAACCCACTCCAGTATTCTTGCCTGGGAAATGACATTAACAGAGGAACTTGGCGGGCTACGACGGTTCATGGGTTCACAAACAGTTAGACACAACTTAGCAACTAAAGAACAACAATTATGGTATATGCCTGAGTTTTCTAACAAAGGAATTAGAAAAGTTTATCCCTCGCATTTTGTGAGACAGAAATCAGTGACAGCCAATTATAGTTGATTTAAAATATTTGACTCTGGAGAAGACTAGACAGTGGTGGACAAACCTGTAAATTTTGTGATAGATTAGGGCTTGATAATTTATTAAAAATTGATCTCAGGAAAGGCTCTGAGACTCATTCAACAAACGGAAACTCAGGTGATTGCTGATAGCTAGAGAATTTTCACTTGAAAAGGGAATCAACATCTTTAGTTTGAACTGAAGTAAAATTTGGGCAGGAGAGAAGTGATCTCCAGGAGCTATAGTTGACAACCATACCTCTACATTTGTGATACATTAGAAATCACTTATCATTCTAAATACACATCATTCCAAAAAAAAGTTTGAATTCTTATAGAAATGTGGCAGCTTCTCTGGTTCATAAGTCTTCTCTAGGCAAGAGATGGAATATTAAGAAAAAGGATCTTTAAAGGTTGATGAAAACAACATTGACTGCCTATTTTGGCAAATTAACCTATGGAGATGTCTTATAGAAGGCTCAGAGCTGAAATTCAACACCATAGGAGAAAACATAGTCCATTATTCAAGGACCAGAGGTTGTAAAGTTGAGACAGCTTTCTATACATTTAGACTTGGAAAAAACAAATCTTGTGAACCAACAGAAAATTCTATTAATGTTACTGCGTCTATGTTGTTAACAACTTCTCTGCTGAGCTTTAGTGTCATATCTCAGCTAGTATTTGGAATATACTTCAAATCATTAGAAATGCCATCGATCACTAAATCAATCTAACAATTGCTAAAACATCTATTTTTTCCAGCTGTATTGAGATATAACTGACATATTACATAGAAAACATTGATTTAATTGTTTAAAACAAGTGCCATCCTTTCGACATTCAAGAAACATTGATATTGTACTTACCGTAGTTGTGTGTGTGTGTGTATTAGTCACTCGGTCATGTCTGACTCTTTGTGACCCCATGGACTGTAGCTCACCAGGCTCCTCTGTCCATGGGATTCTCCAGGCAAGAATAATGGAGTGGGTTGCCATTCCCTTTTCCAGGGCATCTTCTCGATCCAGGGATCCAACCCGGGTCTCCCGCATTGCAGGCAGATTCTTTACCATCTGAGCCACCAGGAGTACTCTACTATTAACAAATGTTAGGAAACAAGCATGAATAAGACTTATAGAGCTCATAGTATGGGAGAGGAAACAGAAAAGAAAGTAACTGCAATAAAATGCAGTGATACCGAAGGCCAAGTTTCATTTTATACAAAAGAATCAGTCCAGAAAAAGGTATTTATTTGTAAGATATCTTATCTACAGAAAAAGTCAATAAATATTTATAGATGTTTGTGATGTTGGAACTAAGCACTGGTTGAAATTGTTATTTTTTCTATTTTATTATTTCTTATACTTACAGACATAAAATAAACATTGCTTTGGGGGACATGAAATGTATATGAAAGTGCTTTATAATTTATAAAGTGAAAGTCACTCAGTCATGTCCAACTCTGTGACCCCATGGACTATAGTCTATGGAATTCTCTAGGCCAGAATACTAGAGTGGGTAGCCTTTCCCTTCTCCAGGTGATCTTCCCAACCCAGGGATCAAACCCAGGTCTCCCACATTGCAGGCAGATACTTTACCAGCTGAGCCACAAGGGAAGTCCAATTTATGAAGCATGGTACAAATATATGGCATTATCAGTATTTGCAAACATTATTTGTCATGCCTTTGAATGCAACAGTGTTAGACTGATTTTTGGCAGAATTTTACCATTTTTTTTCTGGAGATGGACAACAGAGACCAAAATTAATAGACACAGTCTGGCAAGAAAATATATTGATGTAATTTAAACTATTTCAGGAATCCTCTGCTTTCTGAATTATTTTTTTCTGACATCATGGCCAGAGTGCTTGTTTTTCCTCAGTAAGATGATCGCTTCGTCTCATCAATACACAGTTTTTAATCAGCCAGTTAATTAAGTAGAAATTTTGGTTCTTACATAATATAATTTTATTTATCATCTCAGAATTTGTGTTTTTGAATGAATGTTGTCCTCTTAAGGTAGTAATTTTTAAAAGTTATGCTCTTATTCTGCCATTCAAAGTGATTTTCAAAGTCATCTTTTAGACTATCTTATTTTAAACATCTTTTTGAAAAAAATTTATTTTAAAATGACACTTTGTTTGTTTCCAGTGGCAGAAAAATATAAATCCATCATAGGAAATTTGAAACTCCAGTAAACAAAATAAAATTTGAGCCATCTCTATTCTATCTCCTAGGAATGATAACTTCTGTTTAGTTTGCATTCCTCTACTTTTAAGAGAAATAACTCTTTTTAAAAAATAGGACCATTCTATATTGTTTTGAAACTATTTCCGTCCTTCAAAAATGTTGTGTGAATCTCTTTCCATCTGAAATTCATTATATAGATATAATGTGCCTTATCTAATCAGTTCTCCACTGTTGAACACATGTTGTTTCTTTTTTTCTATTAAAAACAGCACTATGATAAACATGCTTGTAACTAAATTTTTGTTCCTCTTCAGAAATATTTCCTTAAACTAACTTACTTAAAGTAAAAGTGACTAAACTAAAAGGATGCATATAAACTATCCCCCAGCAACGTATGCCTGATTCCCTATGCATGTGAGCTCGGTCACTCAGTTGTGCCCGACCCTTTGCAACTCCATGGGCTGTAGCCCACCAGTCTACTCTGTGCGTGGAATTTTCCAGGCAAGAGTACTGGAGTGGTTTGCCATTTCCTCCTCCACTAAACCCTTGCTAAATTTAAATATTTTAAAAGTCTTAGGACTTCTCTAGCGGTCCAGCAGTTGAGACTTGTGCTTCCAATGCAATGGGGCATGAGTTTGAGCCCTGGTCAGGGCACTAAATAGGCTTCTCTGATAGTTCAGTTGGTAAAGAATCCACCTGCGATGCAGGAGACCTCGATTTGATTCCTGGGTCGGGAAGATCCCCTGGAGAAGGGATAGGCTACCCACTCCAGTATTCTTGGGCTTCCCTTGTGGCTCAGCTGGTAAAGAATCCACCTGCAATGTGGGAGACCTGGGTTCGATTCCTGGGTTGGGAAGATCCCTTGGAGAAGGGAAAGGCTACCCACTCCAGTATTCTGGCCTGGAGAATTACATGGGCTGTGTAGTCCATAGGGTTGCAAAGAGTCGGAGCGACTTTGACTTTCACAGGGCACTAAGATCCTGTATACCAGGGGGAGTGGTCAAAAAGTGTTTTTAAAAAAAAGTCTTTGTTAATTTGGCAAGTTAAAAATGTGATTTCATTTCAGGAGCACTTTTATTTTTTTACTAATGGGTTAAACTTATACAAATAATTTTATTACTTTTTTATTGGTTGCCTATTAGCTTCTTTACCCATGTTTCTGTTGATGTGATTTTTCTTTGTTTGTAGGAATATTTTATATGTTAAGGCTGATAAACAAAAAATGCAAAGTATACATAATATGCAAAAAATCCATAGTATACAAAGCATACGTGTGTATACATAGAATACAAAGCATTCATTTACAAATATAATCTTTGTCTTTTTATAATATTTGTGTCATATTTTAACACAAAATTAAGTTTTTAAATAATTATTTTAATCTTGTTATTTTAGTTATTCTCAAATATTTCTTTGGACCCTTTAGACAGAATTCATATTGAAGGAAAGAGCCAAAAGTATTTCATAGTAATATTCAGATTTAGATCAATAATGTAGTTAAGCAAAGCCATTTAGAATTTTTTTAATTAAGTCATAATGAATAATTGAGATAGCAACTTGCAGGGCTGATCATGTGATTTTTAAATTTTTTTTTTTTTTTTATTGAACGATTATTTTAATATGCTATATCCAGAATAGGCAATCCACAAAGATATAAAAAGTATATTAGTGGTTATCAGGGGATTAGAGGAGGACACAGTGATTACTTAATGGTATGGGTGTTGTTTTTTTTTTTATTTTATTGATTTTTTATTTTATTGATTTATTTAATAAAAATTAATTTTATTGATATGTTACAGCATGTATTGAACCTATCCTGTATGACTAAGACATATAAGCCTTATGTGGTATTTAAAAGAAATTATTATGGTTATTTTTGTTAAGAATCCTTGACATATGCTTCTGTTTTATTCATCTGGGGTCTTGATCATGTGCTCTTTCTCTGTGGGTTCCAGATTGGGGCCTCTCTTGGGTTCTGTTATTATTGGCACTGTTGAATCTAGGCTGCTTATTACTAAGTCTCATTGAGCTTGCCCTTCTTTCTCAAACAATCCCATTTATAGTAATTTGGGGCAGGGTAGAGTTAGTGAGGCTCCCTTAATCCTTTTCTGACATGGCCCGATTTATTAAACAGCATCAAGTTTTTCCCCCTTCATGCTCTCTGAAAAGAGCCCCATTGTGCTTCTGTCTTGGCAAATACAATGCACTCTAAATTTATTGCCTTTAAATCACAAAATTCACAGTTATCTAGTCATTGTTAAGATAAACATTTTCTGTATTTACAGAACACCCTGTTGATAACCGTCTTTGTGGACCTCATCTAATATTAACCTCCCTTTCCCAAGAGTAGCACTCACTTAACACCTCCTGACATTATTATTCATGAGCTTTAAACTTGATCATGCACTTCTTGTTGAGTGCAGCTGCCCCATTTCTCCCTTGCCTGACATAGCCACACAAAATAAGGAATAGTGTTTTTGCTTTGAGAATATGTTGGAAAAGTTGCCTTAAGATCGTTATCTAGTCCCTTCTATATCTAGGTATATGGCAGGCTTCTTAACCAACTAGGTAGACAAAATAAAGCAAACTCCCTGTGTAAAATGAGCAGAGCAATGTGTTAACAATAAAAGTTATAAAGGAATGAAATAGGGTGAAATGCGGAAAACTTCACAAAAAAGAACTATTTTGAGATACAATTTGACCTTATCTTCTTTGTTCACAGTTTTTCCTTCCTTCTTTCTCTTTGCTGTGAATCCTGCCCTCCTTTATGACAGGACTAAATTTACATGTCCCATTGATGTTGGGCTTGGTCATGTGATTTGCTTTCACTATGAAATGGGGGCAGAGCTGACTGAGTGATCAGTTATCCTCCAATACAAAATAAAAAGTTTTACTTTTATAAAAAGAAATGATAAGTGCTAGTTCTGAGCTAGGCCATGAGAAAAATCATTTGTCTCTTTTTACCCCCTCGTGCTTCCACCAATTGCCATGAGAAGAGCATTCCCCAGTTCACTGAAGGCCCTGAACAGCTTACAATCTCTGCTACGCCATCACTGGTTTAAAACTTTTAATCTAGAGCTGTTAGTCCTAAAAATCCACTGTGACACTACCTATCGGCTCAAAATCTGTGGTCCCAGTTGCCTACAGATTCAGCATCAAGTTTGGCATAAATTAGTGATTTCCAGTAGACAGCTTCTATTTGCATCTAGTACCAACCTTGCAGGTGAAACCAGAACTTCTTTGCTTTCTTCAGTAAATAATCCTGTCATACCAAAACTTTAACAAACAATGTAGACGTTACCTATAGTTTCATAGGAGAGGCAGAGGTCATTCACTACATGGCAAATAGCTCAATAAATCCTCATCACACTTTTCATTCTCTTCCAGTCTTTTTTCTGTTGTGTGGCCACTTACGGGCTTTTTTTTTTTTTTTTCCTGATCCTCCAGCATGAAGGTCCTAAATCTTCCAATTCCTTTCTTTGTACCTATAAGTCTCTCTACCCATTTCCTTTCTTATATATTTTATAATGAACCAAATATACCAAATATGCATAGCCACAGTCATTATCTCACTCAGGAAAGTAATAAAGACCCTTTGGGTCCACCCTCCTTAGAAAGCTGTGAGGAATCACATCTCAGTTTTCCTCTGATATGTTGCTTACAAGACGTCTGTGGCTGAATCATTTCTACTTTCAGAGAAGGCAATGGCAACCCACTCCAGTACTCTTGCCTGGCAAATCCCATGGACAGAGGATCCTGGTGGGCTGCAGTCCATGGAGTCACTAAGAGTCGGACACGACTGAGCGACTTCACTTTCACTTTTCACTTTCATGCATTGGAGAAGGAAATGGCAACCCACTCCAGTGTTCTTGCCTGGAAAATCCCAGGGACGGGGGAGCCTGGTGGGCTGCCATCTATGGAGTCGCACAGGGTCGGACATGACTGAAGTGACTTAGCAGCAGCAGCATTTCTACTTTTAAAAATTTCATTTATTAATTTCCCCCTTCATTCCTCCTGCTACATTCCAGTCATACTGAACTCCTCACCATGGCTTGAATACATTTTGGTTTTTCTTGTCTCTGGGGCCATTGCAGTGACTACACCCTCTGGCCAGAACTCTTCTCCTGCCTCTGCATGTCAAGAAGATCCCATAAATCCTTTAAGGGCTGGCACCAAGGTCTCCTTCACTGTGGAGTCTTACCTACCCTTAGTCCTCCCCCCCATCTTCCCAGAATTCCTTGTTGTTCTTGTGGAATTCTGTACTGTATATATCACTAGTATAATACTTATTACATCGTTTAATATGGAATTCAGGTCTCTAGTTCCTCAGAATAGAGACGCTGTCAACTTTCAATTCTTGGTGTAGTACCTAATATGAAGCCTGAAACACAGTGTCTTGGTAAATGTTTATTGATGAAAGGAATATTGATTATATTCTTCATAGCCAAAGATGAAGAAGCTCTATACAGTCAGCAAAAATAAGACCAGGAGCTGACTGTGGCTCAGATCATGAACTCCTTATTGCCAAATTCAGACTTAAATTGAAGAAAGTAGGGAAAACCACTAGACCATTCAGGTATGACCTAAATCAAATCCTTATGATTATACAGTGGAAGGGAGAATTAGATTTAAGAGACTAGATCTGATAGATAGAGTGCCTGATGAACTATGGATGGAGGTTCATGACATTGTACAGGAGACAAGGATCAAGATCATCCCCATGGAAAAGAAATGCAGAAAGGCAAAATGGCTGTCTGGGGAGGCCTTACAAATAGCTGTGAAAAGAAGAGAAGCAAAAAGCAAGGAGAAAAGGAAAGATATAAGCATCTGAATGCAGAGTTCCAAAGAATAGCAAGAAGAGATAAGAAAGCCTTCCTCAGCAATCAATGCAAAGAAATAGAGGAAAACAACAGAATGGGAAAGACTAGAAATCTCTTCAAGAAAACTAGGGATACCAACGGAACATTTCATGCAAAGATGGGCTCGATAAAGGACAGAAATGGTATGGACCTAACAGAAGCAGAAGAGATTAAGAAGAGGTGGCAAGAATACACAGAAAAACTGTACAAAAAAGATCTTCACGACCCAGAAAATTATGATGATGTGATCACTGACCCAGAGCCAGACATCCTAGAATGTGAAGTCAAGTGGGCCTTAGAAAGCATCACTACAAACAAAGCTAGTGGAGGTGATGGAATCACAGTGGAGCTATTTCAAATCCTGAAAGATGATGCTGTGAAAGTGCTGCACTCAATATGCCAGCAAATCTGGAAAACTCAGCAGTGGCCACAGGACTGGAAAAGGTCAGTTTTCATTCCAATCCCAAAGGAAGGCAATGCCAAAGAATGCTCAAACTACCACACAATTGCACTCATCTCACACGCTAGTAAAGTAATGCTCAAAATTCTCCAAGCCAGGCTTCAGCAAAACATGAACAGTGAACTTCCAGATGTTCAAGCTGGTTTTAGAAAAGGCAGAGGAACCAGAGATCAAATTGCCAACATCTGCTGGATCATGGAAAAAGCAAGAGAATTCCAGAAAAACATCTATTTCTGCTTTATTGACTATGCCAAAGCCTTTGACTGTGTGGATTACAATAAACTGTGGAAAATTCTGAAAGAGACGGGAATACCAGACCACCTGACCTTCCTCTTGAGAAACCTATATGCAGGTCAGGAAGCAACAGTTAGAACTGGACATGGAACAACAGACTGGTTCCAAATAGGAAAAGGAGTACATCAAGGCTGTATATTGTCCCCCTGCTTATTTATCTTATATGCAGAGTATATCATGAGAAACTCTGGGCTGGAAGAAGCACAAGCCAGATCAAGATTGCTGGGAGAAATATCAATAACCTCAGATATGCAGATGACACCACCTTTATGGCAGAAAGTGAAGAGGAACTAAAAAGCCTCTTGATGAAAGTGAAAGAGGAGAGTGAAAAAGTTGGCTTAAAGCTCAACATTCAGAAAACGAAGATCATGGCATCTGGTCCCATCACTTAATGGAAATAGATGGGGAAACAGTGGAAACAGTGTCAGACTTTATTTTGGGGGGCTCCAAAATCGCTGCAGATGGTGATTGCAGCCATGAAATTAAAATACACTTACTGAGGAGGAGCCAAGATGGCGGAGGAGTAGGACCGGGAGAACACTTTCTCCCCCACAAATTCATCAAAAGAGCATTTAAACGTCGAGTAAATTCCACAAAACAACTTCTGAATGCCGGCAGAGGACATCAGGCACCCAGAAAAGCAATCCAACTCTTCGAAAGGAGGTAGGAAAAAATATAAAAGACAAAAAAAGAGACAAAAGAGGGAGGGACGGAGCTCCGTCCCGGGAAGGGAGTCTTAAAAAGAGAGAAGTTTCCAAACACCAGGAAACCTTCTCACTGCCGAATCTGTGCCGAGCTTTGGAAGCACAGAGGGCAACATAACAGGAAGAAAAAATAAATAAACAATTAAAACTCGAAGATTGCGAGTCCTACGGTAACTCCCCCAGTGGAGAAGCAGCGCAGACGCCTGCAGGCGCCATTAACAAGCGGGGGCTGGGCAGGGAGGCGCAGCGCGGGCTGCATCGCTTAGAGTAAGAATCTGGCCTGAATACCCTGAGCACTATCTGAGCGAAATAATTTGGGCTAACAAACCAGACTGTGGGATATCTACTACGCGAAAAGCCAGCCCCAACCTAAGACCGCCAGGCCCGTGCACGGAACAAAGAATTGAACAGAGATAGCCGGCTGCAGACCTTCCCCCTCCGGTGATAGGCAGCCAGAGCCGGAAGGGGGCAATTGCAGCCCCAGAGAGACATTATCTATAAAACTGTAAGCAGGCTTCTTTGCTAACTAAAACTTCTTGGGGGTCTGGACGGTTAACATCTGCCTAAGAAGGTGCGCCGGTTTTGCGCCCAGATAACCGAGTGGCGGGGAGGCGATAAGTCGCAGCATTGGCGCTCGCCAAACACCTCATCACTTGAGCTGCTCGGACCTGGGAAGAGCACAATACTCAGGCCCAACTGAGTCTGCGCCTCTGAGGACTATCCGAGTGCCTGAACCTGAGCGGCTTGGACCTGGGAGGTACATGCAACCCAGGGCCAGCCTCGGATTGTTCCCGGCAGAACAACCTAGAGCCCGAGCAGTGTGGGCAGGGAGGCTACACGCGCAGTGAGCGGGGGCAGACCCAGTGTGGCTGAGGCACTGCGAGCACACGCCAGTGTTATTTGCTTGCAGCATCCCTCCCTCCCTCCCCACAGCGCGACTGAACAAAGAGAAGAAATACAGTTCCACCCATCAGAACACTGACACAAGCTTCCCTAACCAGGAAACCTTGACAAGCCACCTGTACAAACCCACATACAGTGAGGAATAGCCACAATAAAGAGAACTCCACAAACTGCCAGAATACAGAAAGGACACCCCATACTCAGCAATTTAAACAAGATGAAGAGACAGAGGAATAGCCAGCAGATAAAGGAACAGGATAAATGCCCACCAAACCAAACAAAAGAGGAAGAGATAGGGAATCTACCTGATAAAGAATTCCGAATAATGATAGTGAAATTGATCCAAAATCTAGAAATTAAAATGGAATCACAGATAAATAGCTTGGAGACAAGGATTGAGAAGATGCAAGAAAGGTTTAACAAGGACCTAGAAGAAATAAAAAAGAGTCAATATACAATGAATAATGCAATAAATGAAATTAAAAACACTCTGGAGGCAACAAATAGTAGAATAACAGAGGCAGAAGATAGGATTAGTGAATTAGAAGATAGAATGGTAGAAATAAATGAATCAGAGAGAATAAAAGAAAAACGAATTAAAAGAAATGAGGACAATCTCAGAGACCTCCAGGACAATATTAAACGCTACAACATTCGAATCATAGGGGTTCCAGAAGAAGAAGACAAAAAGAAAGACCATGAGAAAATACTTGAGGAGATAATAGTTGAAAACTTCCCTAAACTGGGGAAGGAAATAATCACCCAAGTCCAAGAAACCCAGAGAATCCCAAACAGGATAAACCCAAGGCGAAACACCCCAAGACACATATTAATCAAATTAACAAAGATCAAACACAAAGAACAAATATTAAAAGCAGCAAGGGAAAAACAACAAATAAAATACACTTACTCCTTGGAAGGAAAGTTACGACCAACCTAGATAGCATATTCAAAAGCAGAGACATTACTTTGCCAACAAAGGTCCGTCTAGTCAAAGCTATGGTTTTTCCAGTGGTCATGTATGGATGTGAGAGTTGGACTGTGAAGAAAGCTGAGCACAGAAGAATTGATGCTTTGGAACTGTGGCGTTGGAGAAGACTCTTGAGAGTCCCTTGGACTGCAAAGAGATCCAACCAGTCCATTCTAAAGGAGATCAGTCCTGGGTGTCCTTTGGAAGGACTGATGCTAAAGCTGAAACTCCAGTACTTTGGCCACCTCATGCGAAGAGTTGTCTCATTGGAAAAGACTCTGATGCTGGGAGGGATTGGGGGCAGGAGGAGAAGGGGATGACAGAGGATGAGATGGCTGCATGGCATCACCAACTCGATGAACATGAGTTTGGGTGAACTCCGGGAGTTGGTGATGGACAGGGAGGCCTGGCATGCTGCAATTCATGGGGTCGCAAAGAGTCAGACATGACTGAGCGACTGCACTGAACTGAACTGATGAAAGGAAAACTTTCCTGGGAGACAAAAAATTGTCCAAGAGATGGTGAGGATCTCAGCTCACGACCAAAGGTGGTCTGGAACACAGAGCATGCCCATGAGAAGAGTCTTTAGGATAACTTTAATTCTTTTTTCTGAAGTGCTATCAATGAAGGGAACAAACATTTTGGGACCTCTTTTAATATGCTGTTTTCCAACAGGTTCTTAAATTATACTTTTTGTGAAGAGAAAGTTGAAGGGGAGAAGAGACTGATTGAAAGAATAGTGAGCCAGAAGCTAAAGACATTCCAGAAATGTTAATGAGAGCTAAAATGTATAATTTTCCCCCTCACTTCCTGGGTTTCATGCATTTAATGTAGTTTGACATATTTAACTCATCTTGGATTTCCCTACAAAGGCTGTATCTTTTAGGCCAAATTATCTATCCAATGTAGCAGATATATAAATAATCATATATCCCTACCAGTTTAGTGAATATTTGTGAATTTATAAAAAAAATTCGAGAACCTATGTTTTCCAATGCAATAGATTGTAACACGGAGACGGCAATGGCACCCCACTCCAGTACTCTTGCCTGGAAAATCCCATGGATGGAGGAGCCTGGTAGGCTGCAGTCCATGGGGTCGCTGGGAGTCAGACACGACTGAGAGACTTTCACTTTCACTTTTGATTTTCATGCATTGGAGAAGGAAATGGCACCCCACTCCAGTGTTCTTGCCTGGAGAGTCCCAGGGACGGGGGAGCTTGGTGGGCTGCCATCTATGGGGTCACACAGAGTCGGACATGACTAAAGTGACTTAGCATAGCATAGCATAGATTGTAACAAACAATACCACGAATCTATGCATGGAAGACTACTTTGAATGTGTAGCCAATAACTCAGCTTTCTTTACTGTCATTTTGGCCTTGATGCTGAAGCTGGCCAGAGAGAGTTTAGTAAAACAATATCCTCATCATACTCTACAGAGCAATTAAAGTACATCCTCCAGACAATTAGGCAGTAGAAACATAGGCAAGATATAACTAACTGCGATAGTGGTTGACAGTATTGCTTAAAGTAGCTCTGACTGTAGCCTGCCAGGCTCCTCTGTCCATGGGATTCCCCAGGCAAGAATACTGGAGTGGGTTGCCATTTCCTTCTCCAGAGTATCTTCCTGACCCAGGGATCAAACCCAGGTTTCCTACCTCAGAAGAAGTTGTTTTACCATCTGAGCCATCAGAGAAGCTATAAGGTAGCTCTAGCTGCTACATACAGATAAATCTCCAAGTCTCAGTGATTTAACATAAAAGCATATTTTTCCCTCATGTTGAGCAAAAGTTCACCTCCAAATAATGATTAAGGGATAATAATTTCTTTTTCCTTTCAATGGTTTCTCCCACCCTGTGACTCTAGAAAATTAACACAAGACTCCAAAAACTACCCTGAGGATTGTCTCCATTCCAGACTGCAAAAAGGAAAAGAACACAGACACTCTTGTTTGGAGATATTTGTGGGCCTAGTCTGAAGATAGATAGAAACATATTGCTTCTGTGTTCATTCCTCTGGCAAGAAGGCTACCACAAGACCATGCCTTGCTCCAAGGAAAGCTAGCAAATATACAGGCAGAATAGACAATGCCATAATCCACTGATAAAGTAAACGTGGTTAAAAAAGAGAATAAAAAAAATTTAAAACAAAATCCTAATTTTTTTTACAGATCCTATGTTTAATTCACTTACTTTCTAAATGTATTTGTAACCCCAAAACCAAAAGTCCCAGTGCTTTCAAAGTCATCTGTGGACATACCCACTGTCATTGTGGACAAAAAGCAACAAAAAATTTGAGTCATCCAACTATACACATTCTTAGCAGATATTGAACAAGTCAATGTTTTGCCTTCTTGTTTCATCTCTCATACCGCAAACAAGTGTCCTTTAAAGTCTGTTTGGTGTGTGTGCTTTTGTTAATGGTTTTACTGTTTAAAATTGCCACAGAGCATAATTATGATGTGCGGTATAGTGTTCCTGGGGCTTCCCAGGTGGAACTAGTGATAAAGAACCCACCTGCCAGTGTAGGAGATGTAAGAGACCTGGGTTCAGTCCCTGGTGTAGGGAAATCCTCTGGGGGAGGAAATGGCAGCCCACCCCAGTATTCTTGCCTGGAGAATCCCATGGACAGAAGAGCCTGGTGGATTAGTTCATTCGGATCGCAACTGAAGTGACTTAACACACAACACACATACAAGTGTTCCTAAGGGAACAAGAAGGCTGCAATGCGCCTTATGGAGAAAGTACATGTGCTAGTTAAGTGTTGTCTAAGTATGAGTCACATGCGGTTGCCTGTGAAATCTATGTTAATAAATCAACAGTATATATTCAGTAAGCTATCATTAAACAGAAACTCATATAAAATAACAGTGTATTTGTTGGTTGATGAAAATGTGACCACAGACTCTCACAAGGAGCAATGATTCAGTACTCACTAATTCAGTTTATAATGATTTAATAGGACATAAATGCCATAAATAATAGTCAACTACGTGTATGTATGCGTAATTTTACATCTTTCCCACTTACATTTTTTTGATTTGTGTATTGTGTCAGCCACTGCCTGATGTCTATCCCAAAAGGCATTTCTTACTTCTCTCTCCTGTGCACCAACAAAACTGTGACTGTATTCAGACATCGGGGAGAGTAACTTGATTTCAGGTTCTGTTAGCCCAGTACCTAGGATAGATTTCACTTAGCACGCGGTTCTAGCTGGTGAAATGTAAGAAGCCTGTTTTGCACTTCTTCCCATTTTCCCTGCCTCCCATATGGTATGAAGAGGTGACATTTTGAGGTGCTCCAGCCATCCTGCAACCATGTGGTAAAGGCCAACAAAACTTCCCAGATGTGACCATCATGGAGCTGCTAAGTCAGTGACAGCAATGCTCTATCTCCAGAGTTCATATTTGTGCAGAAAATAAATCCCTACTTTTTAAACTATTGTTAATTAGATTTTTCCTCACTTCCACAAGTGTTTTTCAGCCAAAAGTATTACTACTTACTCACATAATATTTAATCAGTTCAACAAATACTTGTTAAGAGTTTATCATACACAAGCACTGTTAAAATAGTGGCTGTTTAGCAATGGCCAAAACAGATAAATTCATGTCCACATGGAACTTATATTCAATGGGAAGACATATTAAAAAAAAAAAGAATAAATTTGTAAGTGCCACTGTCAACCGATTTTGGAAGAAACCTACCAGATCCTTAGTAAGTTCACAATTCAGTCCCCATTAGTGGGATCAGAAGAATGTGGGACACCAAAGAGCAAGCAGAAGGCCATGTGCATCAGCATGTTACATGAAGCAAATGAAGGGCTGTGGTTAATAAGAAGTCCACTAAGTGAAGATCAGTTAAAAGAACTTCTTTATTGTATCTGAGATTCCTAGAGGAGGAAGCAACCAACTGATGAAGATGTAAGAGTAAGGTGTTACCCTGAGTTTCAAAGACTGTACACAAAGCATGGAAAGGAATGAAATGCTTTCAAGGGAGAAAGTGAAATTGTTAGGCACTCAGTCCTGTCCAACTCTTTGTGACCCCATAGTCTGTAGCCCACCAGGCTTTTCTGTCCATGGAATTAGCCAGACAAGAATGCTGGAGTGGGTAGCCATTCCCTACTCCAGGGGATCTTCCTGACCCAGGGATTGAACCTGGGTCTCTTGCATTGCAGGTAAATTCTTAACCATCTGAGCTACTGGGGAAGACAGGACAGGCTATTAAAGACAAAGAACTGTAACAGAACAGGCCATGTTTGGTGAGTACTTCTGTGTGACTAAAGACTTCTTTGTGGCCTAAGACTTATTTTCACTAAGTGGGAAGAAATGAAGTTTGAACATTAGGTTGAGGCACATGTTAAAAGGCTTTACACATCATATCCTGGATTTTGAATTTGTCCTTTGAACTCCAATACAATGTGAATAAAAGTGGAGGGAGCAGATATCCTTGTCTTGTTTCTAATCTTAGGGGAAGCATTCAATTTTCAGTATTTAGTGTGATTTTGTTATGGGTTTTTCGTAGATATACTTTTCCATGATAAAGAAATTCTTTTACATTCCTAGCTTACTGAGTGTTTTATCCTCAACATAAAACAAGGATTTATGATCTTATAAAGGGGATTATTGAATTTTGTTAAACGCTTTTTCTGCATTGAGATGCTTAATGCTTTTTCTGCACTGAGATGATCATTCAATTGTAGCTCTTTATTCTGGTGGCTCAGACAGTTAAGAATCTGCCTGCAATACCAGAGACCCATGTTCAATCCCTGGGTTAGGAAGATCACCTGGAGAATGAAATGGCAACCAAATTCAGTATTTTTGCTGGACAGAGGAGCCTGGAGGGCTATAGTCCATGAGGTTGCAAAGAGTCAGACACAATTAAGCGACAAAGCACACATTTGTTTGATTAGTCTATGTGTCTTATTTTGTGCTAGTACCATGCTGTTCTAACTACTGTAGCTTTATAGTATAGTCCAAGGTCAAGGAACATGATACCTCTAGTTTTGTTCTTTTTATTCAAAATTTCTTTGACTGTTTGGGGTTTTTTGTGGCTTCATATAAATTTTAGGATTATTTGGTCTAGTTCTCTGCAAGAAGCCATTGACATTTTGATGGATATTGCATGGAATCAGTAGATTGCTTTGGGGAGTATGAGCATTTTAACAATATCATTTCATGAAGATGAGGTGTCTTTCATTTGTTTGTATTATCTTAAGTTTCCTTTGTCAATGTCTTATAGTTTTCAGAATAGAAGTCTCTAACCTCTTTGGTTAAGTTTATTCCTAGGTATTGTATTCTTTTTGATGCAGTTGTAAATGGAATTATTTTCTTACTTTCTCTTTCTGATAGGTCATTATTACTGTATAGAAAAGCAACAGATTTCTGTGTATTATTCAGAGTTCCTTTTCTCGTGGACTGTCTTTCACATTGGGCAAAATTTCTGAGCTACTGCTCCAAGTGCTTTATTTTACTGGTATATTAATTTCCTACAATTGCTATAACAGAGTATCACAATCCGGGAGAACAAGAGGAATTTATTGTCTCACAATTATGAAGATCAAACGTCTGAAATCAAGGTGTTATTAAGGCTATGTTGCCTCTGAAGTTTCTAGGGAAAAATATATTCCAGGCCTCTCTCCTAGCTTCTGGTCATTCCTTGGCTTGTGGAGCTTAACTCCAGCCTTTGTATGGCATTCATCCTGTGTGCACGTGTGTCTCCTAATATGGCATTCTTTTTATAAGAACACCAATCACTTTGGATTGGAGCCCACACTAATGACCTCATATTGATTATATTTGAAAAACTCTAGTATTGTTGCTTTTAGATTTGAAACTCCTAAAGACAGGAAAGCTGTGACAAACCTAAATAGCATGTTAAAAAGCAAAGATATCACTTTGCTGACAAAGGTCTATATAGCCCAAGCTATGGTTTTTCCAGTAGTCATGCACAGATGTGAGAGTTGGACCATAAAGAAAGCTGAATGTTGTGAAGAACTGATGCTTTTAAACTGTGGTGTTGGAGAAGACTCTTGAGAGTCGCTTGGACAGCAATAGATCAGACCAGTCGATCCTAAAGGAAATCAACCCTGAATATTCATTGAAAGGACTGATGCTGAAGTCAAAGCTCCTATACTTTGGCCACCTGATATGAAGAGCTCACTCATTGGAAAAGACCCTGATGCTGGTAAAGATTGAGGACAGGAGAAGGGGATGACAGAGGATGAGGTGTTTGAATGGTATCATGGACTCAAAGAACATGAGTTTGAGCAAACTCGAAGAGATAGTGAAGGACAGAGAAGCCAGACATGCTGCAGTCCACGGGGTCACAAAGAGTCGGACATGACTGAGCAGCTGAACAAGAGGGCAGGAGCTGACTCTATAACTCTGCTGTCAGCCAAGAGCCTGTGTAATTAGGAACTGAAAATTTAATGCTTTTAATGATATGATGTTATAATACAAATAGAAGGATGTGGTAAGGACAGTAATTGATTGTTACTTCTATAATTTACAAGATAAAATCATGGTGACTCAGATTCCACTGAAGAATTTGTATAAATGTATAAAGTTTATGACTGTTGTTAGGGTTCCTTGTCAAGGTAGCTGTGTGGTAGTGGAGAAGTGAGCCTAGGTTAGGCCAACTGAGATTCTCAAACTAAACTTTTTATTTTTATTTTTATTTATTTATTTTAAACTTTACAGTGTTGTGATAGTTTTTGCCATACATCAGTATGAATTGGCCATAGGTATACATTTCTCCTCCATCCTGAACCCCACTCCCACCTCCCTCCCCACCCTATCCCTCTAGGTTGTCACAGAGTACTGGCTTTGGGTGCCCTGCTTTATGCATCAAACTGGCACTGGTTATCTGTTTTACATGTGTTAATGTATACGTTTCAATGTCTCTCAAATCATCCCACCTTCTCCTTCTCCCACTGAGTCCAAAAGTCTGTTCTTTATGTCTGTGTCTCCTTTGTTGCTCTGTACGTAGGATCGTTGGTACCATTTTTCCAGGTTTCATATGATCTTTACCCTTGCCATAGAAGAGAACTTCTCCAAGTAAGGATCACTTTTCCACAATTACCTACTCTCTGGAAAGCTGGGGTGCGCTAGCGATGTGTTCCTGTTTCCCTGTCTGATATTGTAGTTTCTGCCAGATGTTATAATCTATCTCAACAACTGTGCCAGCATACTCCTCTTGGGGACCCAGACTTCTTTCACTAAGGGTATCCGGTTCTCCCACTGTCACATGAGTGGTAAGCAAAGGCTACACATAAGGCTGATAAAAACGAGAATCTTGCACTAGTCATTGTTTGTCTGAATCATTCAACAATGACTTAAATACAAACTTCCCTTATTTCATATCTTTTGTACCCTCACATCCTATTTTTAGGTTTATTCAACACTTTTTGGCTTTAATGACTCAGAATTGCACTGTGTACAAAAAGTAGTAGGCTGATGCCATTTTTATGAAAGCTTCTGGGTGAAACAGTCTTGGCATATGAATGTCTTACCACTTCTTATTGTAAGAGGTTTAAAGAAGATGCTGTTTCTGAGACTGGAATTCTTACAGTCTGTTCCCTATGGCCTACACAGATAGCAAAGCCAGTGCCTATCACCTATGCAGATAGTAAAGCCAATGCTGTTTTCTACATTTTGCTCTATCTTATGGTACTATGCTATAGGGATGATAGAAATATATGCATCATTCAAATCTAAACTACCAGCAAGATTTGTCAGCTCATCATATGCTATGAAGCATCCGGCAGGGTAACTGGAAAACACTTGAAGAAGTTAGACTATACATAAATATTTGTAGCCTGCCAAGGTGTTTTCCCAATTGTAAAAATATTAGAGAAAATATGAAGAAAATGTGCACCATTTTCTTAGAGAAAGAATGCTTTATATTCCACGTCAATGTCTCTTTCTTCTTTTACTTTCTTAGTTTTTTTTTTTTAATATTAGGAATTAAAAATATTTGATGCAGCCTTAGGTAGAATATGATCCAGTGACAAAATATAATTGTAAATTTGTCTAGCCTCTGCTCTGTTTTAACTGTTTTCTTTACCTCTGTGCACAATTGGCTTCTGGGTAAAGAACCTCACTTGTTACCACCCATCTTCTTGACTGATATTGACTAACTCATAATGTGGGTCCTCCTGGGAGTCTTCTGCTGAGTAAAGTTATTTCCTTTACTGGATCCTTCCCAGTATGGTGTCTGTAAGACGTTCTGAATTTTTTGGTTGTTATCAAAACAGTTTCCTAAGCCCACGGTCTGGATTCTGATTTGGATTGGAGAGTTGCAGTTTCACAAGGATCAAATGAATGTGCATTTCTGGAAGGAAGGAACATTTTTTGTGGTCACAGCAAATGCCACTGGACATCACCAGTTTTAGACTTAGGGGCATCTGAGAAGAATGTGATATTTTCCCATATTTTAGCTTCTTGCTTTTTGAAGCTAGGTTCCTTGAGTCTGTGGCATGCTCTCATACTGGAATGATTTTTTGCTTAGGTATACTTGGTCATACTTCAGCCTCCAGTATTTGGGAGCTCCCTGATTAAATGTGTGTTCTTAATCTGGCCTATGTAATTATTAGAAATGAGAAATTAGATGCAGATGCATTGGAGTCTGCTTAGATTCAGATTCTACTCCCAAAGTTAAGAAGGCAATGAAGGAGGATATGCACAAAGACAGTTTACCAGGGGCCACGCTATATCTTTTTTTCTGTTTCTGGTTTAATAAATCTCAGGAATTTTCTTGAAAGGCATATATGGAAATTTTGGGTAAAAGCATGGATGACTTACTGGTGAAATAAGAAGAAGGGAATGGAAATAAATGGGAATATAAATTAATTTGGTGAAGGATCAGGGAACTTTAGTAGGAGATGCACATTTCTAAGAACCTGTTATATTATTTATTCTAAAATAATTTTAAATTGGGAGAAAAATTACAAAATAGTACAAACCCCCTATAGTCCCTCACCCCCAAGTTCTCCAAATATTAACACTTTACCAACATTTGTCCCTCTCTTTTCTCTTAATCCATCTGTGTGCATATTCCAAAACAAGAGAATACTCTCTTACATAGCCAAATGCAGATGTCAAAAAAATCAGTAGTCCTGTAACACTACCATCCAATCTACAGACCTTGTTTAGATTTCACTACCTGCATAAATTGCATCTCTTTTTGATTTCTTGTCGAGCATCCAATTCAAATAATTGTCATTTCTATTTCAGCTCTTAAATCTGGAACAGTTCCCAATCTTTCTCTGATTTTTATGATCTTGAGTTTTAAAATAGTGAGGCCTTTCATTTGGAAGCTTTTTTTCTTTTTTTTTTTTTTAACCTCAGGTACATCTAATGTTCCTTGGAACCAGTGTCAGTTCATGCTTTCTTGGCATGAATGCTATAGAAGTGGTACTGCCCTTGTCTGAGGGTCTGAGAACCAAGAAAGCCAGTGATGTAATTTCCAATCCAAATTCAAAGTCTTGACAACCGGAAACACCAGTAGTGTAAATTCTAGTCTAAGCCTAAGTCCAAAAGCAGGAGAAGGTCTATATTCCAGCTGAAAGACAGTCAAGCAGAGACTGAATTCTCCCATATTCAGCCTTTTTTGTTTTAGTCAGGCCGCCAACAGGTTGGATAAAGAGACCCACATTAGGTAGTGTACTCTGTTTTACTCAATCCACTGATTCAAATGTTACTATCATTCAGAAACACCCTCACAGAATCACCTAGAACATTTAACCAAATATCTAGGTACCCTGTGGCCCAGTCAAGTTGACGCATAAAATTAACCATCATAAATCCAGCCCTTATCAACTTGATACCCATATAAATCTCCTTAAAGCATATTTAATCTCCAAATAAAGATAATATCAAGGTCAAAATACTATCTGCCGTGATACATCTATTCTGCATACAGTGAAAACCACACTAAATTTCATGATTTAAAGTTGACAATACTTAAAATACTATAATATAAAGTCAATGGGCTTCCCAGGTGGTGCTGGTAGTAAAGAACCTGCCTGTCAGTGCAGGAGACATAAGAGACTTGGGTTCGATTCCTGGATTGGGAAGATCCCCTGGAGGAGGGCATGGCAACCCACTCCAGTATTCTTGCCTGGAGAATCCCATGGAGAGAGGAGCCTGGCAGGCTCTAGTCCATAAGGTCGCAAAGAGTTGGACACGACTGAAGCAACTTAGAACACACCACATAAAGTCAGTACATCTTATAAGGGGATAAGAGAATGAAGAAAACAATGATTTTGTGTAAAAATAAATTAAAATGAGGACATACCCATAACTATTAGAGTCCTCAATTCTGTAATTGGTCACATGGTTGTAATTACTACTTTTAATACTTTTAATTAACTTCTTTCACTACCCTGTCTGTATCACCTTTGCCATCATCAAGCACTTAGGCTGGTAATGGTTTGTTACCTAGTGGAGTGATTCAAACATTGATTTATGAAGGATATGGGAGATTAGCAGTCCAGCCTAGATTGGAGTGTTGTAGTTTTCCATTGACCTTAATCATAGGCAATGATAATACTAAGAGACATTGTAAGGGTTCACTTGTATTCCAGACATTGTCTTCTTTACCCACATTGTCCAATTTTTCCTTAAAATCAGGATCAATCACCTTGGGCAGCATGGTAACACCCTTCTTTGCCTGTTGATTCACAGGAATGAAGCTCAGAGGGGCTGGACGACAGTCTTAAATTCCAGATCAGTGGAATTGTTATTGTATCTCCTGGTGAAAGCACTCCTTTGGTCTTGGGGAAAAGAAGCAAAAATTTTGCTAATGGGTTAGTAGGAGTGGTACCTAACTGGTGCTATAACTAAGTCTTCAAAAAGCCATTTTGCCAATCTGTCAAACCAGCTGTTTCAGGATAGTGGAGAGAGTGGTACAAGCACTGAATTCCATAAGCATGGGCCTGATGCAGCGAAGTAAGTTCCTTGATCAGAGTATCAGAAGGCCCTTGCTTGGCCCAAGGGGTATCTTTCCTTGCCTCTTCCATCTTCCAGTAGTTCTGGCATTCCCAGATTTGTGGCTGGATAATCCCAATATCTGGGGCTTACCTGGTGGCTCAGCAGTAACAAATCCACCTGCAATGCAGGAGATGAGGGTTCAATCCCTGGATCAGGAAGATTCCCTGGGAAAGGAAATGGCAACCCGCTCCAGTATTCTTGCCTGGGAAATCCCATGGACAGAGGAGTCTGGTCCATGGGGTCGCAAAAGAGTTGGACATGACTGAACGACTGAAAACAAAAAAGATTCTAATATCGACTGTCATCTTCACATGGCCTTCTCTTCTCCCTTTGTGTCTCTCCTCTCTATGTCTTTTATGAGCACACTTTTTATCGGATTTAGGACCCACACAGAAAATTCTAAGTGATCATGCCTCAAGATCCCTAACTTAATTACATCTGCAAAGACCCCTGTTTCCAAACGGGTTCACACTCACAGGTCCTGCAAGTTAGGAAATGAACATATGAGGACCGCCATTCAACCCACTGCAGTCATTTAAATTCTTTCTTTCTTTTTATGGATAAAGAAACTAAGAATTCACATAATTTGGTCTAGATTAGAAAAGGGAATCTGAATCTAGATTGATTTTCCACAAAAATTTCTGCTATTTCTGTCACACGGTCTCTTATGTGAAGCTCTTTGGATTGCATGTATATCTTAAGTAGAGTTGGAAATTCATAAGTGTGGTGACTGTTTCTCTCTTTTTCATACAAGCCTCTGCTATTATCATCCTAGCCCTCCTCCAGGTAAACCCACCTTTACCAAGATAGAAGCCTGGGAACCTCCTTTTGAGAATATGCCTGAAGTGTAGTTAGTTCACATTAAAGCACTAAAAATGAGCAGAAACTTCCCAGCAAACCAACTCACTGCTGTAAGTGGCATTTGTATTCAATATCCTTCTTTTTCACATCAGCAGAAACAGCAGATGGTTTAAGTCATGCATTTGGGTTATCAGCAGGACACAATTTTCCACAGATGAATGTAAACAGTGCTTTTTGAAAACATGGTTTTTATGGAATATTTTAATCATAACCGTTGTTTATCACCAAAATTCAGAAGACGCCCTTAATTTGGTAACATGACATGTTGACCTAAACTCAAATGCTCTGAACTCACAATCTTTCTAAAGATTCTTATTTTAGCCTCCTGCCATGTTTCTAACCTCTAAGTGAGGTTATTTCATAATAACAAGTATTTTGTTTCACTCATTGCTTCAAATAATGGCAAAATTTCATCATTTTTTCATGTTCTAGGTTTATTATTTCCTCTGTAATTAATTTCAGATTTTTCCCTCAGCAATTGCACCAAAATACATTTTATAGTGACTTTCACAAACTTTTTAAGAATGAAAATTGATTAAACAATTTATGCTTTTGAGTGTTATAACTTTAGTCCCATTTTATAGTTGGGTAAGTTGATTCAGAGGCAAATAACTTTTCATAGGTTATATGGCAAGTTCTCATCAGAGACTTCCTGGCTTTCAGGACTATGACTGACTTTCTCTTGTTAAATGTAATCAATATAAAAATAGGCCCCAATCTCATAACTTGCAGGTAGTCTTTCCTATCCTTGCAATTGTCACTCCCTTAGCAACTGCTTAGCACTGCAGCAGTTCCTCTGTAGTATATTAATTTGTTTGACAATTATTTATTTCATGATTTTGTATCTTTTTGAGATTCTTTACCTGAATTGTAGGTTGAGGGTCTTTTCTGCTTTGAATCTTCTTCTTTATCTCCCAAGATGCCTGGATTATTATTCTGTTCATACTGGAGACAGAATGTTTGCAGATAAGTGTCTAGAAAGGGAAATGATCCTCTTCAGACATATGAAGCAAAGGTTGCTCATTTCTACTACTTTTGTTTAGTCTCCTTTAACATAACATTTCATAGGATTAAAAACCCTGGACTCTGGACTCAGGCCACTGGGTTCAATTCCAGCTCTACTTGGTCAAACTGCTTAGCCTCTACATCCCTCAGTTTTCTAACCTATAAAAAAAATGAATAGGACTACATTTTACTTTATTTTTTTTAAATCAAAACAATAAATTGTGTTTAATAGACAAAAAAAATGAAGATAATAGCAGTACTTATATTACAGGATCTGTGATAACTGAGTTAATTTAGAATCAGGCCTGGAATGTAGTAAACACTAAATGTTTATTTATTAGTAAGTAATTTTCCCCAGTATTTCTGACACTGCCACATGTTTCTACCTCTAATATTGTTCCCCACCAATTCACTTGCTATTATAGCCAAATTGATCCTTCTAAAACATAATTATAATACTGTATTTCTCTGCTTAAATACCTTAATGGAGAGAGTTTCAGCTTCCATCTGTCATGGAGTAAATGATACCAAGCTAGACTTCTTGCCATCAGCATCCTTAGATCTGAACAAAACATATTAGGGAACAATTTTTCAGGCAATGGACAGCAGTCAATTTTAGTCTGATGTGTGAGGAGGGAAACTCATGAAGTAAGCCCTGCAGTTGCTCAATTCTCTGTCTGGAAATAATTTTCTGACTACAGCATAGAGAAGTAGAGGCTACACACAGTACAGTGATCTCACTGAGCTAAGGGTGCAGAGGTCAGAGTTCTAGGTTCCTGAAGCAGTTGGAATGTGCTGGGTAGGGGCATCAGGAAGCTGTCACCAAAATCTATGGGATGGACAACCTCAAGTCCATGGCTGAGCATGAGCTGTAGATTCTAAGGAAAAACACCAGAGATTTAATATAGCAGCTGCAATAGGGTCAAGAGCTGGACAAAAATGTTTTAGGTTAAGCAGAACCTACAGATACTGAAATTCCAGCCTTGCCAGAGCAGATTTTCCTAAAGCTTCTTTTTTTTAGCAGCCCTGACATCCATCAGTGTTGTTAGGTGCTCAATTATGTCTGACTTTTTGCAACCCCGTGGATTGTAGCCCACCAGCCTCCTCTATCCTTGGAGTTCTCCAGGCAGGAATACTTGGATGGGTATCCATTGCCTTTTCCAGGGGATCTTCCTGATCCAGGGATCCAACCTGTGTGTCTTACATTGCAGGCAGATTCTTTACCTTCTGAGCCGCCAGGGAAGCCCCAACATCTGCCAGAGTCACCCCAAAAGGTGACTCTTGGAGCAAGACCTATATCCTAGAGTAAGACCTACTATAGTTTTCCCCAGGAAACCCTAATACCAAGCTCCAAAAAGATCCATAGAGCAACAGAGTTTAAAGGTTGAGTCCCACCAAGTTAGTATGCTGCCAAAATACTTTGGCCTTCCACAGTTCCTCACTCATAAAAATCAGGCCTACACAAATTCTAGGGAATTAGCCAGTAATTCTCTACAATGTATCATCCAAAATATTTCAAATTCAATAAAAAAAAGAAAAATACAGAGAAATGTAATGCATAGTCAATAAAAAAGTCAATAGAAGCAGAACTGATTTTCTATAAAGTAATTCAATGAGAAAATGATAGTTTTTCAATAAATAGTGATGAAATAATTGGAATCTGATCCCTATGTGCAAAACAATAAAATTCATTCTTACTTCACACATACACAAAAATAACTCAAAATGGATTATATACCTAAATGCAAAGATTAAGATATAAATCTTCTAGAAGCAAACATTGGAAAAAGGAAAAAGCAGTAATGATAAAGGAAAGTATTGATAAATTGGACTTCCTCAAAAATTCAAACTATCTGCTCTTCAAGGGAGAAACTCAAGAAAATGAAATGGCAAGCTGTATACTAAAAGAAAATATTCATAACACATATAACTGACAAAACACTTGAATCAGCAACATATAATGAACTCTTACAACTCAATAAATAAGACAATCAACTCAATTCTTAAAATAAGTGAACAAATTTCGTAAAAGACAAAATAAAAATAGGCAATAATCATGTAAAAAGATGTTCATTACAAAATTAAAATCATAATAGAATGCCATTTCACACCTATAGAATGACTAAAATTAAAAGGACTGATCATATAATATGTTGGCAAGGGTATAGGGAAACAAGGACTTTCATACATTTGTGGTGAGATGTAAAATGGCATGACCACTTTTGAGGACGATTTGCCAGTTTCCTATAAAATTGAACATACTATCATATGACCTAACAAATCCTTTTCTGTGGTATTTACTCAAAGAAATGAAAATCATATAAAGACTTGTACATGAATATTAATAGTTGCTATATTTATAGCGACCCAAAACTGGAAACAACCCAAATAATGACAGATTTGGGTCAGTGACCAAATAAACAAATTATAGTATCAGCCATGAAAGGAATAACCTACTGATACACACAGCATGGCGGAATCTCACTTATTATGCTGAATAAAAGAACAAAGAATTCATACTGAAAAATCCTATTAATGTGAAATGGTAATAAACATAATCCATAAAAGCAATTTTTAAGAAAACAGCAATTTTCACCTGAGCTCAGAGGATGGGGAACATGAAGGGAGATGACTACAAAGCGATGCTAACAAACTTTCCCCGGAGGTGAAAATGTTCTGTATCTTGATTGGAGTGTGATCTGCCTTTTGAGAAATATATATGCAGGTCAGGAAGCAATAGTTAGAACTGGACATGGAATAACAGACTGGTTCCAAATTGGAAAAGGAGTATGTCAAGGCTGTATATTGTCACCCTACTTATTTAACTTATATGCAGAGTACATCATGAGAAATGCTGGACTGGAAGAAACACAAGCTGGAATCAAGATTGCTGGGAGAAATATCAATAACCTCGGGTATGCAGATGATATGCATATGATATGCATATGATATGCATAAGATATGCACCCTTATGGCAGAAAGTGAAGAGGAACTAAAAAGTCTCTTGATGAAAGTGAAAGAGGAGAGTGAAAAAGTGGGCTTAAAGCTCAACATTCAGAAAACAAAGATCATGGCATCTGGTCCCATCAGTTCATGGGAAATAGATGGGGAAACAGTGGAAACAGTGTCAGACTTTATTTTGGGGGGGCTCCAAAATCACTGCAGATGGTGACTGCAGCCATGAAATTAAAAGATGCTTACTTCTTGGAAGGAAAGTTATGACCAACCTAGATAGCATATTCAAAAGCAGAGACATTACTTTGCCAACAAAGGTTCGTCTAGTCAAGGCTATAGTTTTTCCTGTGGTCATGTATGGATGTGAGAGTTGGACTGTGAAGAAGGCTGAGCGCCGAAGAATTGATGCTTTTAAAGTGTGGTGTTGGAGAAGACTCTTGAGAGTCCCTTGGACTGCAAGGAGATCCAACCAGTCCATTCTGAAGGAGATCAGCCCTGGGATTTCTTTGAAAGGAATGATGCTAAAGCTGAAACTCCAGTGCTTTGGCCACCTCATGCAAAGAGTTGACTCATTGGAAAAGACTCTGATGCTGGGAGGGATTGGGGGCAGGAGGAGAAGGGGACGCCAGAGGATGAGATGGCTGGATGGCATCACTGACTCGATGGACGTGAGTCTGAGTGAACTCCGGGAGTTGGTGATGGACAGGGAGGCCTGGCGTGCTGCGATTCATGGGGTCTCAAAGAGTCGGACACGACTGAGTGACTGAACTGAACTGAACTGATACATGACATACTTTGTCAAAATTCATTTTACCTTAAATGTATGCATTTTATTAAACATAGATCACACAATTCAGTTCATACCAAAAGACCTTTCATATCCTAACTTCCACCTCTTTGCAGCTTAATCTCTAGCTGTTTCATCTTGAACTTTCAAGTTTACTTCATTGGGACACTTCTTGCCTTCAGGATTTTGTATAAACTGCCCCCTCACTTGATAATCTTGCCACTCCTTCCTCACCTCAAGGAGCATGTTTCCTTCTAACCCCAGATGGGTTAAGTGCTCTTCCTGTCTGCTTCCACAGCACTCCAGAATAGCATACAGTAGAAGATATATCACATTTTATCAATTTTTATTGTTTGTCTGTCTTTCCTGTTACATTATAATCTGCCTGAGTACAGGAACTGTGCTTGCTCTGTTCCCACAACATACCTGTCACAGTCTTGGTTTGTAGTTGGCGCTTAAAAAATATTTGTTGAATAAGTGAATGAGTGAACCAATAAATGAACAGATCTCCTGAGATCTTCAGGTCGATTCTCAGTGATTTCAAGGTTCTGTTTTCTAAGTGAAATTAATTGAGGGCTTCCCCCTTGAAGTGAACGTTATTTTTGGTATGGCACCACACAATTTATTATAGGTATTTTCTTCTAAATTAAATTTCTCAGAAGCCACCATTTTTGTAGGAGCAGTGAGTCACAGAAATGCAATTCTTGGCGGTGCCTTCCCCCACCACCCCGTTCCCCCAGCTAGCCAGACCAAACATTCCATAGTAACCGTGTTTTTGATTGTCTGAAGGATTTCTGTCTGATTTAGGTTGTCCATCAAGATATTTTGTAGTCTACTTCCACTCTGAAAAGGGTAGCTTATTCTTCTTTTTTTATAATGCTCCTTTCCTTTTTGCAAATGCTTTTGAAAAAATAGTTGTCATTATCTATAATAATATATGCAAACATTAGAGACAAAGCCTAATAAAATAGCTTCTTATTCACTCTACCACTGTTTCTTTTTTAAATTTTTAATTGGAAGATAATTGCTTTATAATGTTGTGCTGCTGCTGCTAAGTTGCTTCAGTCATGTCTGACTCTGTGCGACCCCATAGACGCAGCCCACCAGGCTCCCCTGTCCCTGGGATTCTCCAGACAAGAACAATGGAGTGGGTTGCCATTTCCTTCTCCAATGCATGAAAGTGAAAAGTGAAAGTGAAGTCGCTCAGTTGTGTCCAACTCTTAGCGACCCCATAGACTGCAGCCCACCAGGCTCCTCTATCCATCGGATTTTCCAGGCAAGAGTACTGGAGTGGGGTGCCATTGCCTTCTCCAATGTTGTGCTAGTTTCTACTATACAGCAGAGTGAATTGGCTATAAGTATATATCCCCTCCCTCTTAAGCCTCCCTACCACCCCCCCGCCATGCCAACCCTCTAGGTCATCACAGGGCACCAAACTGAGTTGCCCGTGCTTCCCACTATCTGTTTTACACATGGTGGTGTATACACGTCAGTGCTATTCTCTCAGTTCATCCCACCCTCTCATTTCCCTACTGTGTCTGCAAGTCTGTTCTCTACATCTGTGTCTCTATTCCTTCCCTACAATACTTTCATCAGCACCATTTCTCTAGATTACGTATACATGGGTTAATATACTATATTTGTTTTTCTCTTTCTGACTTACTTTACTCTGTATAACAGGCTATAGATCCATCCACATCAGTTCAAATGACTCCCATTCATTCCTTTTTATGGCTGAGTAATATTCCATTGTATATACGTACCACAGCTTCTTTCTCCACTCTTCTGTCAGTGTACCTCTAGGCTGCCTCCATATCCTAGCTATTGTATTAATAAATAGTCTTGCTATGAACATTGTGGTTTATGGATCTTTTTGAATTATGGTTTTCTCAGGGTATATGCCTGGCAGTGGGATAGCTGGGTCATATGCTTACCATTTTGTTGTCTTTTATTCTGTTGACATATAGTTTTGAAGCTTTTAGGGAAAGTTATGCTACTATTCATTCAGTTTAGAGTTTCAGAGAGAAGTGTTAGACCCCCTTCTCAAAGAGCTTAGAGTCTGGTGGAGACTTACAAATAAACCAACTATTTTGGGCTCTAGGACACAATAAAGGCATATCCAGGGCACTAAATGGGAGTCAGAGTCTACAACTCTAGGTAAATTATATCTCATTATTAAAGATGCTTCTAAGATTAACATTAGTAGTCCCACTTTACAAAAAAAGATTATGAGAATCACAGGGCAGCAATGTGGCTGAGAGAAAATACCCCACATCCCAGATCAGGAGCAGTGACCATGAGGAGATACCCCACATCCAAGATAAGCAGCAGAAGCTGCACTTTCCTGGAGCAGCCGTGAAGAGATACCCCCACGTCCAAGGTAAGAGAAACCCAAGACGGTAGGTGCTGAGAGAGGGCATCAGAGGGCAGACAGACTGAAACCACAATCACAGACAACTAGCCAATCTGATCACATGAACCACAGCCTTGTCTAACTCAATGAAACTAGGCCATGCCATGTGGGGCCACCAAAACGGACGTGTCATGGTGGACAGGTCTGACAGAATGGGGCCCACAGGAGAAGGGAATGGCAAACCACATCAGTATTCTTGCCTTGAGAACCCCATGAACAGTATGAAAAGGCAAAAAGATAGGGCACTGAAAGATGAACTCCCCAGGTCAGTAGGTGCCCAATATGCTACTGGAGATCAGTGGAGAAATAACTCCAGAAAGAATGAAGGGATGGAGCCAAAGCAAAAACAATATCCAGTTGTGGATATGACTGGTGATAGAAGCAAGGTCCAATGCTGTAAAGGGCAATATTGCATAGGAACCTGAAATGTTAGGTCCATGAATCAAGGCAAATTGGAAGTGGTCAAACAGGAGATGGCAAGAGTGAATATCAACATTCTAGGAATCAGCGAACTAAAATGGACTAGAATGGGTGAATTTAACTCAGATGACCATTATATCTACTACTGTGGGCAAGGATCCCTTAGAAGAAATGGAGTAGCCATCATAGTCAACAAAAGAGTCCAAAATGCAGTACTTGGATGCAATCTCAAAAATGACAGAATGATCTCTGTTCATTTCCAAGGAAACCATTCAATATCACAGTAATCCAAGTCTATGCCCCAACCAGTAATGCTGAAGAAGCTGAAGTTGAACAGTTCTATGAAGACCTACAAGACCTTTTAGAACTAACACCCAAAAAAGATGTCCTTTTCATTATAGGGGAGTGGATTGCAAAAGTAGGAAGTCAAGAAACACCTGGAGTAACAGGCAAATTTGGCCTTGGAATACGGAATGAAGCAGGGCAAAGGCTAATAGAGTTTTGCCAAGAGAACGCACTGGTCATAACAAACACCCTCTTCCAACAACACAAGTGAAGACTCTACACAGATTGATTATATTCTGTGCAGCCAAAAATGGACAATCTCTATACAGTCAGTAAAATCAAGACTGGGAACTGCCTGTGGCTCAGATCATGAACGCCTTACTGGCAAATTCAAACTTAAATTGAAGAAAGTAGGGGAAACCACTAGACCATTCAGGTATGACCTAAATCAAATCCCTTATGATTATACAGTGGAAGTGAGGCATAGATTTAATGGACTAGATCTGATAGATAAAGTGCCTGATGAACTATGGATGGAGGTTTGTGACACTGTACAGGAGACAGGGAGAAAAACCATCCCCAAGAAAAGGAAATGCAAAAAAGCTAAATGGCTGTCTGAGAAGGCCCTACAAATAGCTGTGGAAAGAAGAGAAGTGAAAGGCAAAGAAGAAAAGGAAAGATATACCCATTTGAATGCAGAGTATCAAAGAATAGCAAGGAGAGAAAAGAAAGCCTTCCTCAGGGATCAATGCAAACAAATAGTGGAAAACAACAGAATGGAAAAGACTAGAGATATCTTGAAGAAGATTAGAGATACCAAGGGAACATTTCATGTAAGGATGGGCACAATAAAGGACAGCAATGTATGGATCTAACAGAAGAAGAAGATATTAAGAAGAGGTGGCAAGAATACACAGAACTATAGAAAAAAGATCTTTATGACCCAGATAATAATGATGATGTGATCACTCACCTAGAGCCAGACATCCTGGAATGTGAAGTCAAGTGGGCCTTAGGAAGCATCACTACAAACAAAGCTAGTAGAGGTGATGGAATTCCAGTTGAGCTATTTCAAATCCTGAAAGATGATGCTGTGAAAGTGCTGCACTCAGTATGTCAGCAAATTTGGAAAACTGAGCAGTGGCCACAGGACTGGAAAAGGTCAGTTTTCAATCCAATCCCAAAGAAAGGCAATGCCAAAGAATGCTCAAACTACCACACAATTGCGCTCATCTCACACGCTAGTAAAGTAATGCTCAAAATTCTCCAAACCAGGCTTCAGCAATACGTGAACCATGAACTTCCAGATGTTCAAGCTGTATTTAGAAAAGCAGAGGAACCAGAGATCAAATTGCCAACATCTGCTCAATCATCAAAAAAGCAAGAGAGTTCCAGAAAGGCATCTATTTCTGCTTTATTGACTATGCCAAAGCCTTCGACTGTGTGGATCACAATAAACTGTGGAAAATTCTGAAAGAGATGGGAATACCAGGCCATCTGACCTGCCTCTTGAGAAACCTATATGCAGTTCAGGAAGCAACAGTTAGAACTGGACATGGAACAACTGACTGGTTCCAAATAGGAAAAGGAGTATGTCAAGGCTATATATTGTCAGCTGCTTATTTAACTTATAGGCAGAATACATCATGAGAAACGCTTGGCTGGATGAAGCATAAGCTGGAATCAAGTTGCTGGGAGAAATATCAATAACCTCAGATATGCAGATGACACCACCCTTATGGCAGAAAGTGAAAAAGAACTAAAGAGCCTCTTGATGAAAGTGAAAGAGGAGCGTGAAAAAGTTGGCTTAAAGCTCAGCATTCAGAAAACGAAGATCATGGCATCTGGTCCCATCACTTCATGCAAATACATGGGGAAACAGTGGATGACTTTATTTTTGGGGGCTCCAAACTCACTCCAGAGCGTGTTTGCAGCCATGAAATTAAAAGGTGCTTACTCCTTGAAAAGAAAGTATGACCAACCTAGACAGCATATCAAAAAGCAGAGACATTACTTTGTCAACAGAGGTCCATCTATTCAAAGCTGTGGTAGTAGTCATGTATGGATGTGAAAGTTAGACTATAAAGAAAGCTGAGCGCCGAAGAATTGATGCTTTTGAAATGTGGTGTTGGAGAAGACTCTTGAGAGTCCCTTGGACTACAAGGAGATCCAACCAGTCCATCCTAAAGGAGATCAGTCCTAGGTGTTCATTGGAAAGACTGATGTTGAAGCTGAAACTCCAGTACTTTGGCCACCTCATGCGAAGAGCTGACTCATTGGAAAAGACCCTGATGCTAGGAAAGAATGAGGGCAGGAGGAGAAGGGGACACAGAGGATGCAATGGTTGGATGGCACCACTGACTCAATGGACATGAGTTTGGGTAAGCTCCAGGGGTTGGTGATGGATAGGGAGGCCTGGCATGCTGTGGTACATGGGGTCGCAAAGAGTCGGACATGACTGAGGAACTGAACTGAACTGAATGTTTTCAAGGTCACACAACTGATAAATAGCAGAACCAAAATCCAGACCTCTAAGATTTTTAAGCCTATGCCCTTTTATATGTGCCACACTGCTCTTCCTGCCAGGTGCACGAAGAGGAGAAAATTCAGGAGTCAGGGATGACTCACAGTTTTCCAGCAAGGTACAGTGAATGGCAATTGATGATGCCTATATTCTGAGACCCAGGGTACAGTTGAGGAGCAAGTTTGGAGGAGAACATGATATTTTGAGATACTTGAAGATCAATATTTCATGATGTTGAGAGCAGGATGCCTGTAGGCAATTATGGCCAGCTACCACAAGCTTTGGGAATGAGGCTCTATAGCACAAGCTATAGGAATGGGTTGAAGATAAAGGCATGAACTCCATAGTACCTATGTAGTGGTTGAAACTCTGGGTATGTATTGAATCACCCAGAAGGAGTGTGCAGGTTTAGAGTCTTAAACATCCATCTTTGATTCATTGTCTCTAGATCCCTCTTAAACATATTATGTAAAAATCTCATGCATGTATCAGGTCTTAATTAAAGTTGGACTCATTCATTTATCAAATATTGATGAAGTTACTAAATATCAATTATGTATTCAACAGTGGACTAGGCTCTATGGGGAATAGAAAGGAAGAAGATATGATTTTCCCACTCCAGGAGCCTACCATTTGCTTGGCAAGTCAGGTTATATTTATATACCGACTATTGGAAGTCACAGTGCACACTCTAAACTATGGAAAGTGCCAGCATGTTTTATGTTCATGCATATGTTTCAAGGAAACCTTGAATATCTCATAACAAATCATCCCAAGACAGCCAAAAGCTATAATATACACAACATTATATGAGATCCTCCAAGTTTGCCACTTATGTTTCTGTTCTCCTCTTTGGAAGCTGTTTATCACTTAAGTAATAAAAAACATTTCTTTCTTGAGCATGTTATGCTTTAAGCCCATTTACTTTAATCCTGAAGTATCCAGGTATTCCGCAGAAAGTCTGAAACTTGGAATTGGAAATCTGTAGGAAGATCCATGCATGACTTTACTCCATTTCTCATTCCTGCTTCTCTCTGCATGTCTGGTTCTTTCTTCTCTCTGTAGACTCTCTCTCTCTGCTCTGAAAGCTGCCTGACAAAATCTGACTACCAAGAGTAGAATATGGTAAGTATTCTATGTTAGTAGAACACTGCTAAGTGTTTCCACAAGCTGGAATCAAGATTGCTGGGAGAAACCTCAATAACTTCAGCTATGCAGATGACACCACCCTTATGGCAGAAAGTGAAGAGGAACTCAAAAGCCTCTTGATGAAAGTGAAAGAGGAGAGTGAAAAAGTTGGCTTAAAACTCAACATTCAGAAAACGAAGATCATGGCATCCGGTCCCATCAGTTCATGGGAAATCGATGGGGAAACAGTGGAAACAGTGTCAGACTTTATATTTGGGGGGCTCCAAAATCACTGCAGATGGTGACTGCAGCCATGAAATTAAAAGACGCTTACTCCTTGGAAGGAAAGTTATGACCAACCTAGATAGCATATTCAAAAGCAGAGACATTACTTGGCCAACAAAGGTTCGTCTAGTCAAGGCTATGGTTTTTCCTGTGGTCATGTATGGATGTGAGAGTTGGACTGTGAAGAAGGCTGAGCGCCGAAGAATTGATGCTTTTGAAGTGTGATGTTGGAGAAGACTCTTGAGAGCCCCTTGGACTGCAAGGAGATCCAACCAGTCCATTCTAAAGGAGATCAGCCCTGGGATTTCTTTGGAGGGAATGATGCTAAAGCTGAAACTCCAGTACTTTGGCCATCTCATGCAAAGAGTTGACTCATTGGAAAAGACTCTGATGCTGGGAGGGATTGGGGGCAGGAGGAGAAGGGGACGCCAGAGGATGAGATGGCTGGATGGCATCACTGACTCAATGGACGTGAGTTTGAGTGAACTCCAGGAGTTGGTGATGGACAGGGAGGCCTGGTGTGCTGCTATTCATAGGGTCGCAAAGAGTCGGACATGACTGAGTGACTGAACTGAACTGAACTGGAGTGTTTTCTTGGTCTTAAGCCCCTCTTGGTTTTCCTCTGTCAGCACTGCATATGTATTATTTTTAATCTTTACAATTACCCTTCAAGGCTGAAATTATTCTTTCTGCATCACATATGAGGGAACTGAAGCTGAGAGAGATTTTGCCCCTCCCCCCAAAATCATTGTCATTTGTTGGGGATTCAAAGATAAAAAGATAAGGCCTCTGCCCTTGTGGACTTCAGAGTCCAGTGATGAAGCAGACATTTGTTGTTACACGTATGCATGTGTGTGCACTCTCTTCAGTCATGTCCAACTCTTTGTGACCCTATGGACTATAACCCCCTAGGTTCCTCTCTCCATGGGCTTGTCTAAGAAAGAATACTAGAGTGGGTTGCCATGCCCTCTTCCAGGGGATCTTCCCGACCCAAGAATCAAACCCGTGTCTCCTGAGTCTCCTGCATGTTAGGCAGATTCTTTACCCACTGAGTCACCTGGAAAGCTCTGTTATAGGTATAGACATAAGTTAGTCATCATAGAATCCTGTGGGCAGTGCTATGCTGCTGCTGCTGCTGCTGCTGCTAAGTCACTTCAGTCATGTCCGACTCTGTGCGACCCCATAGACGGCAGCCCACCAGGCTTCCCCGTCCCTGGGATTCTCCAGGCAAGAACACTGGAGTGGGTTGCCATTTCCTTCTCCAATGCATAAAAGTGAAAAGTGAAAGTGAAGTCGCTCAGTCATGTCCGACTCTAGCGACCCCATGGACTGCAGCCTACCAGGCTCCTTCGTCCATGGGATTTTCCAGGCAAAAGTACTGGAGTGGAGTGCCATTGCCTTCTCCAGGGCAGTGCTATAGTAGATTGTAAATGTAGAATTATAGTGGGCTTCCCAGGTGGTGCTAATGGTAAAAAGCCCATCTGCCAGTGCAGGAGATGTAAGAAACATGGGTTCGACCCCAGGGTCATGAAGATCCCATTTAGGAGGGCATGGCAACCCACTCCAGTATTCTTGCCTGGAGAATCCCTATGGACAGAGGAGTCTTCAGACTCTGCAGTCATAGGGTATCACAGAGTCAGATACGAGTGAAGCAACTTAGAGCAGCACAGAATTGTAGTAAGAAAAAGACTGATGACTGGGAGCAGCAAAGCAGGGAGAGAACTGTAGAAAGGACATCTAAACCAAATTTGGAAAGATGTTTATCTCTCCAGTTTAAAAGGAGTAAAATGAATTCTAGTCAAGAGGAGTCTTAGATTGTAGAGATACAAGAGTGTTTATTATTGACAGGAGGAGCAGTGCTGTCTATGTTTCTTCCTGAACCCCTGGCTCACCTTCTGAGTTGACAGCCAAGCACATGTCCACTAATGATGAGACTGGCTATAGATCCTGATGAAATGGTTCAAAATGATCTGATTTCCAGTAAACCAAAGAAGAGAACACGTGAAACTAATATTTGGTATAAAAACTTAGTCTTTTGCTCTTTAGTTTTTTCTCTCTTTTCTCCTCCCTACACCCCTACTCCAACCACAATATAAATCAGCACAGAAAACAGTGTGGGCCTTGGCAGTAGTTGCTGTTAATTTTGAGTGATGAATACATACCAGACTTGGGCATTACAAGAGCTGCCTGTGTGGTACATTATACTTTTTTTTTCAGGATTTGTATTGTGTCTATCTTACAGCTTTGCATAGAACTTTTGGGATATCCCACCAAATAATATGACTCTGGATTCTATCCAGACTTACTTATGTAAGCTATCAGTTACATAATCTTACTTATGTCTCTTCGGAAATACGGCTGAAATGTAAGTGTTGTCTATACAGATAGAAGCTTAATGCTTTCTCTAGCTTGTTATAAATGGAGAAAAGTACTATCAGTTTTCACTTACGAGGTACATTCTCTCATAGCTAAGCCATACTCTTAGAGATGTTTAAATAAAAAGTTTCTCTTAGATTATGAGGAAATTCAATAATCAAGTAAGATTTGTTATTATATTTGTTATTATATTTAAGTTTCAGTAGAATTATACCTGACCATCTATAAATTCAGATGCATGTGCATCTCTACAGAAGTCTCTTTCAGCTTAGCATTTGTCAGTAGGACAATCATTCCTCATGTCATTGTTATCAGAAATAGCCCTCTCTTTTTCTGAACCTCAGCTGAAGGTCTTGCTGGTATAGAGCATAATGAATATTGCAATACTAAACTACTTCACTTTACCTAATGTAACTAAAAATCAACTAGTCCAGAAGGACTCAAGATAAAGGCAAGCACAGATGTATTTAAGCATCTAGCCCCACAAGCCCTCAGCTCTAATGGAAAGAGTATCTAGTTATAGCAGATAATTTTAAAAAAAATTTTTGTCCAAGTGATTATATGTATGTTTTTAAACATTGAAAAAATAGGAAATATGCATAGTAAGGTATCTTCCTCCTCACCATTTCCCCAGTCATATTGCACCAGTTCTAGAGCAGTCACCATATTCAGATGTTCCTTATCCTTCCAGAGAGATGATGCACATATGTGTGTATGTTTGCATGTGCATTTACACACATTGCTTTAATTTTATACAGATGGTAACACATAATACACATTCATTTGCATCTTGTGTTTTCACTTAACACATCTTAAGAGTTGTGGCATATTAGTCCATGTAGACCTGCTTCACTCTATTTATTTGCTGCTTAGTATTATGTTATTTCATTGCCCTGTTACTCATTTACCAGATCTCTATTGATGGGAATTCATGCTGTTTCTAGTCTTATGCTAAAACAGACTATGTTGCAGTGAATATACTTTGCATATGTATAGTAATATTTGTCAGATAAATTTCTGGAAGCAGAGTTGTTGGGCTAATGACAGAGAGTGGGAGAAAAGGTTTTTTTGTTTGTTTGTTTGTTTGTTTTTTAGTGAAAGTTCAGAAATGATCAGAGGTATAGTACTAATATATTAGCTTAGTTCCGTATCTATCTTTCTTGGTGCTTTTTCTCTCCTAGGGATTCCTTACCTGAAACTATTCAGACACGATCATACATCTTGTTTTTGCTTTCTCACCAATATTCTGAATTCTTTGTCTGTTTATCCTATCTGCTCCTTCAGTCATCAAAGCCAGATCAGTCAAAACATCTCCGTTCTTTACTACTACACCTAGACTGCCAAGTGTTTGGAAGGAACACATGTAATTTTCTTAGATCATTTAGGGACTTTATGCTACTCAAAACTACTTTTACTTACAACTAACAAATTGTCTTTCCATTTCTAATATTGGTCATTCCACTGCCTAATCCACGTTCACAAATTTTTATCTTACTTATACCATACTCACTCTTAGGAAATGGCTTGGTTCCCTACTTCTCAGAGAAAGACAACTCATTAGTGCAAGAACCCCCTTACTTTCTCTTTTCACCCTTAAAGTTTCTACATGAAATTCTCAGATTATCTCTTTTTCTGCTTTTTTTTAATGCTAATCCTGCCACATATTCCTTATTACCCACTGCCTCTCTACTGATTTTTTCACCCCAGTCTATAAAGAAATTCTATAAAATAAAAGTCCTCTCTCTGTTCTTTATTTTCTCCCATTATTTGCTTCCTGTTGTTGTTGTTCACTGTTCAGTTGCTAAGTCATATCTGACTCTTTGCAACTCCATGGACTGTAGCACACCAGGCTCCTGGAGTTCGCTCAAACTCATGTCCACTGAGTCAGTGATGCCATCCAACCATCTCATCCTCTGTTGTGCCCTTCTCCTCTTGCCCTCAATCTTTCCCAGCATCAGGGTCTTTTCCAATGAGTCAGCTCTTCGTATTAGGTAGCCAAAGTATTACAGCTTCAGCACCAGTCCTTCCAATGAGTATTCAGGGTTGATTTCCTTTAGGATTGACTTGTTTGATTTCCTTGATGTCCAAAGGACACACAAGAATCTTCTCCAGCACCACAATTCAAAACCATCAGTTCTTCAGCACTCAGCCTTCATTACGTCCAGCTCTCACCTTCATACATGACTACTTTGTTGGCTGTCTAGGTCTGTTATAGCTTTTCTTCCAGGGAATTTTAATTTCATGGTTGCAGTCACTATCTGCAGTGGTTTTGGAGCCCAAGAAAAGAAAGTCTGTCACTGATTCCACTTTTTCCCCATCTATTTGGCATGAAGTGATGGGACCATATGCCATGATCTTTGTTTTTTGAATTTTGAGTTTTAAGCCAACTTTTTCACTCTCCTCTTTCACCTTCATCAAGAGTTTCTTTAGTTCCTCTTGGCTTTCTGCCATTAGGACTTCCCTGGTGGCTCAGATGGTAAATCGTCTGCCTACAATGCAGGAGACCCAGGCTCAATACCTGGGTCAGGAAGATCCCCTGGAGAAGGAAATGGCAACCCACTCTAGTACTATTGCTAGAAAATCCCATGACAGAGGAGCCTGGTAGGCTACAGTCCATGGGGTTGCAGACACGACTGAGCGACTTCACTTCCGCCATTAGAGTGGTATCATCTGCATGTCTTAGGTTGTTGATGTTTCTCCTGGCAATCTTGATTCCATCTTGTGATTCATCCAGCCCAGCATTTCCCATGATGTACTCTACATATAAGTTAAGCAGGGTGACGATACACATCCTTGACGTACTCCTTTCCCAATTTGGAATCAGTCCATTGTTTCATGTCCAGTTCTAACTGTTGCTTCTTGTCCTGCATACAGGCTTGTCAGGAGACAAGTAAAGTGGTCTAGTATTCCCATCTCTTTAAGACTTTTATGCAGTTTGTTGTGATCCACACAATCAAAGGCTTTAGCATAGCCGATGAAGCAGATTTTGTTTTTAATTCCCTTACTTTTTCTATGATCCAATGGATGCTGGCAATTTGATTTCTTGTTCCTCTGCCTTTTCTAAATACAGCTTGTACATCTGGAAGTTCTTGGTTCACATACTGCTAAAGCCTAACTTGAAGCACTTTGAGCATAATCTGGCTAGCATGTGAAATGAGTGCAATTGTATGATAGTTTGAAAATAATTTGGCATTGCCTTTTTTTCTGTCCCAAATAGCATTCTTAAGAAAGTGAAAGTGCATGAGACAGGGTGCTCAGGGCTGGTGCACTGGGATGACCCTGGGGGATGGGATGGGGAGGGAGGTGGGAGGGGGGTTCTGGATGGGGAACACATGTGTGCCCGTGGCTGACTCATGTCAATGTTTGGCAAAAACCACTACAATATTGTAAAGTAATTAGCTTCCAATTAAAATTTAAAAAGTGAAAGCGAAGTCACTCAGTCATGTGCCACTCTTTGCAACCCCATAGACTGTAGCCTACCATAGATTGTAGCCTACAGGCTTCTCCATCCATGGGATTTTCCAGGCAAGAGTACTGGAGTGGGTTGGCATTTCCTTCTCCAGGGGATCTTCCCAACCCAGGGATCAAACCCTGGTCTCCCGCACTGCAGGCAGATGCTTCACCCTCTGAGCCACCAGGGAAGCCCCAGCATTCTTAAGAGAGTAGGCCAAAAACTAGATATTTTCAGTTTCATTTCCAATCTGTTTGTCCAGTTATTAAAGAAAGGGAACTGCCTCTACTGCAACGATGACCCTGCTCTCACTAGGTCCCCAAAGGACGTCAAATTTCAATCATTTATGAGCAGTCTTAGACTTCCCTATATTTGAATTTTCTCCATCATTTGACCCTTGAATCACCCCTAATCCCACCTGTTGCTGCAGAATTTCTCAACTGTTTTCATTATATGCTTTCTTCTTGTTCTCCTTAACTCACTTTTTTCTTGGCTTTCTAAAAATGTTCTTCTGGTTTCTTTCTGACTTTAGATGTTTAGGTCCTATGTTCCCTAGAATTAAGTCCTCATTAAGTTTTCCTTCTCTTTATTCTTTCCACAAGTGATCTCATTCATTCCCCAGTTTCAGAGATCACCTATATGCTGATGACTCAACCTTTCTCCTTGACTCCAGACGATATTTAAACTGCCTAATAGTCTTCTTCACTTGGTTGACTCACAGATACCTGAAACATAACATGTCCCAAATTGAACTCACCTTTCAGTTCCCCACCCCATTTCTCGAGGCTGTCCTTTGTTTCCATCATTCACCCAGTCACCCAGGCCAGGAATCTTTAAATCATCATCTCCTCTTGCTTTTCTCTCTTTTAGCCACACTTCATCAATCACTGAATTCTGTTGTTTCTATTTCCTAGGTACTGGTTGATTTCATCCTCTTGGTCCCTACACATGTGATCACCTGAGTTTTATCTCTCATTATTCCTTACCTGAACTATTTCAGTAATCTGCTAACTGGTCTCCATCAATTTATGTACTCCTAATTAAGCTCCTTAACAATTGAGTTATCTTTCTAAATTAATTATCATATTATGTTACTCTCCTACTTAAAATTATTTTCTATGCTTTCTTTGCCTACAAGTGGTTTGAATTACTTAACTGCATTTTACATTTTACTTGCTTCTCCAGCTTCATTACCTCTGTCTCTTCAACATATGTTGTATACTTTAGTCTTTAAAAATTATTCATAATTGCCTCCATATCCCTTTTCTTCTATCTCTGATTGGTTGTTCATCCTATTTCTTGGCCTTTCTCACTCTGTCTCCAAAGGAATATCTATTGATCTTTCAAACTCAGATGAACTGCCTTCTCCAATATGGTTCCACAGATTTTTTAAAAAATAATTGTATATTTAAAAAATCCACTGTTGTATTTCCTCTGTTAGACTGCAAGACTGTCTTGGGAAATGACCATATTTATTCATCTATATATCTGTGATATTAATATCTTTCACAAATCCTTGTACTGAGAAGCCACTCAAATAGTATTCATTGAATGATATCCTCTGTTTGGTCCCTATTTTCTTTCTTTATTCTAGTTTATACTTGACTGTCAAATTAGCTTTCCTAAAACAATGCTCTGTTTGTGTCACTTCCCTCTAAATCTTCCAAGGGACTTTGCTCACCTATAAGCTGATATCCACACTCCTTGATATGGTGCTTAGATTCCTCAGAACTGTTTACCTATATTTCTTTCCAATCGCTGTTGATGTATCTACATATACCTTTTACTTTTCCACCAGACTGGTCTACCTGATATTCTTCAAAATGCTCAAGGTGAATTTGCACTACTCTTTTCCTGCTCAGATCATTATCTTGAGGTCAGATGACCTTTCCCCTTCTCTAACTTATCTGATCTCACTCATCTTCACAGTGAAGTTCATATCTACAGTCCCATAATACTTTCTCTGATTGTGCTGTGCTTCATCGTTCAGTCACGTCTGACTCTTTGCAGCCCCATGGACTGTAGCCCACCTGGCTCCTCTGTCCGTGGGGGATTCTCCAGGCAAGAATACTGGAGTGGGTTGCCTTGCCCCTCTCCAAGGGGTCTTCCCAACCCAGGGAACAAACCCAGGTCTCCTGCATTGCAGGCAGAATCTTTACCATCTGAGCCACCAGGCAAGCCCACTTTCCCTATTTCCTGAATAATAATCTATTTTCCCAATTGTCACAGCACTTGTTCCTTATACTATAGTTTGTTGTGTTCAGCATTTTTTATGGCTTATATTGCTTGCCATCTTGGTGAAATTGTGACTTTTATTTGTCTCAACTATATGACTAATTTATAATGCGTTAAGGATAGGGACTGTGTCTCAACGGTATTGAATAAATGCTGTTAGTGTCCTTCACATCGGTGATCAGGACTATTGCTATTCTTTCTTAATTTATGGATTTCCTGACTTGACTTATATATAATTTCAATCTTAAGCAAGTTTTAAGTGTATTTTTGCTTATTGATTCTGACCATTTATAGTATTATTTTCTTTTGATTTCTGATTTTCTGCCTGCATGGCTGATGGTCCATAAACTTGTCTGTTACTCTTTAGTTTTCTGACCCAATTATCTTTCGCTGCGTTGGCTAATACAATAATCATGAGAAAAAAAAGAGAAGGAGGAAGAGTGTTTCAATCACGTTTCAAGGTACAGTGCTTCCTTTTCTTTTGTGGACATCATCCTGTGAACATGTTCATTGATAGGGATAGAGAAAAGTTGCTGCTTCTGTATCCCAAAGTATGAAGGGAACATGTAGTTACCAGATATGAGGAAATAGAATTCCAGGGTCTCACTGTTTTTAACTTTAGGACCCAGCATCTGTCCCAAGCCTCTGGGTCCCTTTTGCATGTTACTCCCACCCAGAGATTCAACAGGGACACTCCCTGTTTCTAAAGCCATGCCTTTAGACTCATGGCCATAACCTTTTTTCTTTCTTTCAACCTCAGCTGCTTGAAACAGAACTCCAATTTGCAAAAGTGCTGAAGTATTTGAAGTGCAAATTGTATTCATTATTATTTGTCCAGACTTCTCAAACTTGAAGAAAACGGGCAATTTTGTTAAAATACATATTAGCTTTACTTACTACTTGGCTTCCCTCCCTTTAGCAGTTCCGGAGCCCCAGACCTAGTATAACTCCCTATCTGCTAGGCCTGTGTCTATTGCAGCTTCTGGGCTCACATGCTGTACACCCGTGCTGGCTCCACTGTCCCGTTTGCAGATGCAGCCTGTTTTACAAATGAAATGATACATTTGAACCAGACGACTTTGGCTTGGTGATTGGCCCTGTGCACAGGCTACAATTTGGGTCAGACTTATGAGGAGTTTGGTGAATTTGGCACCGTCTTTGAGGAAGCGTGGACTCTCTTAAAACTCCAGAGAGAAACCTTCAGGATCTCAGACATTCCATCTCTTGTGGGCTTCCAGAAAAGGCCACCGTCAGCTGGCATGGAAGACAGGGCTCTTTTTCAAACTATTCAAGTCATGTTGTGACTTGAAGTCTAGTACAAAATCATGAAAAGACGTGAGATAATTTGCACTGATCCTAGAACAAGCAAGTTCACTCTACTGAGTTAGGGACTCTGTTTTAGTGGTCCAGCAATATAATATTTCTGCCACTGAAGTATAATTCTATGAGAGAATTTAAAATAAATATCATTTATAAAATGTGAGGAAAAAAATACGGCTAAGTTAGTTTGCTAAGGGGAGACAATGACCTGATCCCATGTACCAATTAAAGGTATGTGGATTTTAATTTAATCCCAATTAAAAGGGATTTGTGGGTTCCAAGGTGGGATATCTCTTTGTTTCATCCTCTTGTCAGCTTCAGTAGAAATGAGGCTTCAGTTAGTATCTTAGTAGTAAAGCCTGAGAATTTTTCCATCCCAGATTTTTAAAGAATCATAAAATAGCTTGAAAGAAAGCTTCACTCACTTGCCCCGAAATCTCCACTGAAAAATAAATAATTGAAACCATAGCTGGGCATGATTAATGAAGATACATTATTATAATTTATTATACAGTTTTTGGAGGGCTGTTTTTCCTCCACTTTTTTCTCATCTGTCTCCTCTATTGCTTCTCCTACCACACTGGAGACTGAGCGAAATGCAGATGTTAATAACATAAAGATATCAAAGAGTTAGTTTTGGCTGAGTTAGCAGTGACCACATTATAGATCTCAGATTTTCCCTCCTTTCATGTGGCTTTTTTGTAGGTTGGACAATAAATTTACTGGTATGAATTACTATACATTTGATCCAAATGTGTGGCAGCGGATAAAAGGAAGTAACTATGGATAGGTCTGTGGGGAACGTCTAGATCAAATCAGGTATACATGGAGGGGCCCTAGAATTTCAATGAAACTTTTCAAATCTGACAAATACATTGCTTTGGACATTTGGAAAATTCTTAAAACAAATAAGAGAAACCCCCCTTGTGCCTAATTACCTCATAGATTTTCACAAAGGAAGTCATATAAAGTAATTATAGTTAATGTCGGTTCTATTCACTTAAATATATCTCTACCTTTGGCTTGAACTATTCCCTCTTTTGGGCTTCCCCAGGTGGCACTGGTGGTAAAGAACACACCTGCCAATGCAGGAGACATAAGAGACATGGGTTCAATCCCTGGATCAGGAAGATCCCCTGGAGAAAGGCAAGGCAATCCACTCCAGTATTGCCTGGAGAATTGCATGGACAGAGGAGCCTGGTGGGCTAAAGTCTATAGGGTCGAAAAGAGTCGGACATGACTGAAGTGACTTAGCACACATGCACGCTTGTTCCTTTTTTTAATACTAAAGAATCTTCTAACTGCCTCATGTACCACCTGCCTCATGTTTAAATGTTTAACTATATACAGATGGTCTAAATCTAGCCTAAAACACTGCACTAAAATGATACGTTTCCTGTTTAAACCTTTAAACCTCTTGCCTAGCAATCATAAGCTTCAGTATTTTTCATCTGAAAGAATATATTTAGAGCAATCATTCTCAACCTTGACTGCACATTAAAAGTACCTGATAAGCTTTAAAAAGTTCTGATGCCCAAGGTATACTCCAGAAAACTTAAATGAGAATTTTAGTACATGGTACCTAGGCACCAGTACTCTTTCTGGATCCCTAGAAAATTCTAATGTGTAGCCAAAGTTGAGACAACTGATTTTAAAAAATAGCACATTGTAATGAAAAGAGCAAAGGCTCTGGAATCAACTGGTTTCTTGGTTGGCATTCCATTTCTAACATGTCATTCATTCATTTGAAAATATTAAAACTCCTAATAAAAAATGAAATGCCTAATACACACTGGTACGTTCAGTATGGGCAGTATAATAATAATGATGATGATGTCTGCTAACAAAGGTGTTTTATGAATAGCATCATATACACATAGAAAACACATATGTTAATAAGATGGCATTTTAAGTGCCTTGTTATACTTCAAGGTTAAATTATATATGCTATGTTTGTACGGATGAACAGTGAAAGTGTTAGTTGCTCAGCTCTGTCCTCCTCTTTGCAACACTGTGCACTGTAGCCCAACAGACTCCTCTGTGCTTGGGATTCTCCAGGCAAGAATACTGGAAGGGGTTGCACTTCCTTCTCCAGGGGATTTTCCCAACCCAGGGATTGAACCCGGATCTCCTGCATTGCAGGCAGATTCTTTACTATCTGAGCTACTGGGGAAGCCACTATTATAAGGATGACAAAACCAAATAGACATCTCATCTACCTTTCAGTCCCTTAACACCTTGTACTTCCCTTACAATGATTATTTTAATTCCACTTTGTATTGTATACATATTGTCTTTATTAATGTGTGAAAAATATTATACTCAATTGCTGCAATGCTAAACTTTAAGCTTCTTGAACAGAAAATATTTTCTTACTCATCCTGGCATACCCCTTCTTAGCTTGGTACATCTCTTTCCATGATGCTAGCATGCAGCCTATTTTCTGAAGCCAGTTAGATTGGTCACATTTGGGAAGCAATTAAAGACAGGATATTGAAGGAATTAGAGATTTTATATCCATATGGGATGTGATGTTTGAACATGCGTGCGTGTGTGTGTGTGTGTGTGTGTGTGTGTGTGTGTGTATGTTTGGAGAGAATGATTTTCTATTAAAGGAAAACATGCTTAGTTTAGTCTGCCCCTTGTTTATAGTATCTTTGCAGTAGGCATTTTCCTGAGGGTTGTCTGTCAGAAGACTGATTTTGTGGGTGGTCTGCCATACTGAATTTTGGATCTAAGATCTCAGCTCCAAGGCCGTCATCCTCCATAATGCCAGCAGACGGTACACTCCATCAACACCTAATTACTTCCTAGTAGTTTGAACCCACAATCTTTTTTGGTTTGGGACCAGAATCAACTTCATAAGACATAGTAGAAAGAATGTCTGGAATTGGGAACCTAAATATGTGACTTTCTTTCGGGAGGTGATTGATCAGAAGAACATTTGTTATCCACAGTGTGTTTATGGAAGACAGCTTTGAGAAGGAGAGGCTTTCTGACCTCGTGGCAACCAATTGTTGCCCACTGAAACTTCTGCCCTGATTGTTTTCTGAATTAGTAACCATTTTCCACAGGAATTTGAGGAGGAAACTTGTTAAGTAAAAGAGTGTGGTCATTTTAACTATCAGTTGGTTGTCCTAAGGACACTACTCCAATCTCTACTTGTACTTGAAGCCTCCACAGAGCTGAATCCATGACACGTTCTAGATGAACTAAAGGGAAAACCTGAAATAAGGGTAGAGAATGTTTATGCAAATGATCTTTTAAAACAGAGAAAATATTTTTAAAAGAGTATTGAAATATGAGAGCATCCATAATTTTTGCCTTTCTCCAGTGAACTTATAGTCACGTAGAATATGCTGTCAAACTGGCTCATTGAGATTAGGGACTACAAATTGGCTTAGATTATTTTATCCTCCTGCAAAGAGGAAATCCCTCTTAACAGATTTATCACACTCATTAATCCTCACAGTTACCGCAACACTCAGAACAATGGAAGTTATGTAAATCGACTTGGTAGGTAGAAGCAGAAAAGGAGTGCTACATAGATGACACTTAAGGTCCTTAAGGACACTTGTTGGTTTCCTATAGAGGGACTGACTAGCTTTCTCCTAACAGATATTATTTATTTTATTAAATTTCTGCCTACCAGAATACTGTGACTGGGTGTACAGATTGTACTGAAGATATGTCACCATTGCCAGGAGAGAGTGGGTCCTTTCCAGTGAAAGTGAAAGTGAAGTCCCTCAGTTGTGTCCGACTCTCTGCGTCCTCACGGACTGTAGCCTACCAGGCTCCTCCATCCGAGGATTTTCCAGGCAAGAATACTGGAGTGGGTTGCCATTTCCTTCTCCAGGAGATCTTCCCAACCCAGGGATTGAACCCGGGTCTCCCGCATTGTAGGCAGATGCTTTACCTTCTGAGCCACCAGGGAAGTCCCCCTTTCCAATAAAATGAAGTTAATCTTTTTCATATCACAGATATCAATCAGTACTTGGAACTTGAATGTATTATAAATTCAGAATCATTCTGAATCTCAACCAGTGGTTTCCAATGTATATATTCCCTGAGGAAAGAAGAGGCAAAAGCCTACTGAAGGAAGAAGGAAAACAACTGAAAGCTGTACTATTTCCCATTCCCACTGCTGTACCTCTGTGAAGAGGCATCACTGCTTCACAAGGGTGATCAGTCAGACATTAATGATGTACGAGCATTTTTACATTCTCATAATGAATTTCTCCTGCTTTTCCCCCCATTTTATCTTCAGAGTTTGAAATATATACACTTTCTCAGTTCTTGGCTACTTCTAATTGGCTGTTGCTAGTCAAATGTTGGATTATTGCTCCATTTACAGTAAAAGTGGAATACAATTGTAATAAATGGTAATATAATTTTGTCAGATTGAAAAGATCCCATTTAATCCCTGCAGGGGGGAAACACCTGCATTTTAGAGGCTCATACTCACCAAGTGATTTAAGAACACACTGCTTCATAATGGGGGCTTCCCAGGTGGTGCTAGTAGTTAAGAACCCACCTGCCAATACAGGAGACTTAAGAAACATGGGTTGGATCCCTGGAGGAATATCCCCTGGAGGAGGGCATAGCCGCCCACTCCAGTATTCTTGCCTGGAGAATCCCATGAACAGAAGAGCCTTGTGGGCTACAGTCCATAGGGTCACACAGAGTCGGACACGACTGAAGCGACTTAGCAAGTACACGCACACACAGCCTGATATTGTAATCTTTTAATCACAAATACCTTTTGAAAGCTATAGTTTTTGAAAAACAAAACACGATTAATGCTACAACTAATGAGTCACAAGTAAAATGCAAGAAAATAAAGACAATTTCTCCAAAAGATTTGGAAAACTTAATTAGGGGAGTACTTTTAATAATTAGTGTTCTAAGATTGAACTTGTAGTTTTCCTCTAGATTTTACAGTGTATATTTTGTAAACTATTTTCTTTGTTCACCCTCACCTCCCTTCACATTTAGCGTTGATTTAGATGATTTGGAATGGAAAGCTTCCCTTGTCTCTAATAATGTATTTCCAAGACAGAAATTTCACTTGTCTCCCACCTTAATCGGTTAGAGGTACTATTATGTAATTCTCAGCGTTCCTTACCAAGAACTTTACTAGCATGATCAATCCCCTTGGCACTGATTTTCCTTTTCCCTTGTTCTGTGATCTAAGATGGGCAGTGCCAGAAAAAGCTGGATTCTAATTTCTACTGTAAATTTTCTTTTTTCTAGTGGGAGTTTCAAGCTTAGCCTCTTACTGTTTATGTGAAGGCAAGATTTGGCTGACCCAAAGGCAGCATATCCTGGGAAGGCCAACCAGCCAAAAACATCACTGGATGTTTGTTTTGTTCCCTAGTTTAAGGAGAGGAAAGGAAATCACACTTTATATGTAGTACCATACATGTGCTTTCTTTGGTCAATTATGAACAGCATGCATTGGATTTTAACATGTTGATCTTTGACTTTCAGGGGTGAGATATTTTATAATCATTCAATGATCTGGTTTCCTTACAGTGTAATCACTATTTAATTAGGGTATAAAAGCTTAATGAAGGCAACATGGAAAGTATTAATATTAATATACATTTATTAAATACCATTACTGCCCTAGAAATGGAACAAATTACAAAATTAGAGTAACTGTTAGTTTAGCATATATCTGCCAATTTTTAAAGCAGTTATTTAAAAAATTATGAAATATCTTTATAACCATTGTAGTATGAAACCAAAAAAATCTAGTTAATCCTTTCCACCAAAATTCATCATCATTGATCTATTTTGATAGTACCTGCTTAAGAATACTACTTCCACTGTCTTTACAAGTGTGCCAAGATGAAATGGAATAACTAAACTTCTCTGTCAAATTGGCAATGGGTTATAATGGGAGAAGATGGATAAATAACCCTAGCAAAAACTAATTTTATCTTAAAAGAAAGAAAGAAAGAAAGCTCAGTCGTGTCCGACTCTTTGTGACCCCATGAATCGCAGCACGCCAGGCCTCCCTGTCCATCACCAACTCCCGAAGTTCACTCAAACTCACGTTCATCGAGTCAGTGATGCCATTCAGCCATCTCATCCTCTGTCGTGCCCTTTGCCTCCTGCCCCCAACCCCTCCCAGCATCAGAGTCTTTTCCAGTGAGTCAACTCTTCGCATGAGGTGGCCAAAGTACTGGAGTTTCAGCTTTAACATCATTCCTTCCAAAGAACACCCAGGACTGATCTCCTTTAGGATGGACTGGTTGGATCTCCTCGCAGTCCAAGGGACTCTCAAGAGTCTTCTCCAACACCACAGTTCAAAAGCATCAATTCTTCGCGCTCAGCTTTCTTCATAGTCCAACTCTCACTTCCATACATGACCACTGGAAAAACCATAGCCTTGACTAGACGGACCTTTGTTCTCAAAGTAATGTCTCTGCTTTTCAATATGCTATGTAGGTTGGTCATAACTTTCCTTCCAAGGAGTAAGCGTCTTTTAATTGTGTGGCTGCAGTCACCATCTGCAGAGACTCCCTTAATTCTTGGACTCACTGCATGAGCCCAAGTCCAAGTTGAGTCTTGGACTCAACTCCATGGTCTATTCCATTACCTTTGTGACCTTCGCTCCTACTCTTCTCTCCTTTATCTTCTATTCCAGCATTGCTGGTCTTCTTGGCAGTGTATTGGCCAAGCCAACTCTCCTCTGAGTTTTTGCATTTGATGCTCTCTGTGCTTGGACTGCTCTCCCCCAAGTATCTGAAGGGTTTGTCTCATTATCTCTTTCAGGTCTCTGTTCAAATGTTGCCTCTGGTAAGTCTTTCCTAGATCACCCCATGTAATCGTAATTCCTCTTCTCTACGCTCACTTTTCTGTCTCAGGTTTCTTCTCAGTGCTGAGAGTTGTGCCTGGCACGTAGTAGTCACTCAGTAAATATTTGCTGCATGCATGAATGAATGAGTTACCAAAATTATAAAGAAGTCAAACTGTCCATGACTCCAAAATTCCTAGATTTAACTGTCAGTCGAATTAACTATGGGATGATGGCAGGGAGACATCTTTTTGGGTGACATTTCAGACCACGTTATGAGAATCTATGTAAGAGATATTAATGAAGACATTTATCTCAGGGGTGACTTTTTTCCCCTTTGGAGATGGTACTGAAGAGGACAGAAATATTTAGACAGGATGTGGTCCTGAATGACTCCAGTGTTTTTACCTAGCCCCTCACAGGTGAGGAAAATTTGCCATACCTCAGCTTCACAAAAATTGTGAGTTTAGCTAATTTAATTACTTGGTCATCAGTAATTTGTTTGGATCATGTTGATATGGCCAAACACAGCTCGTTGAGAAAGTCAGCAGTGTGAGGGAGCCAAATAAGATCTTAAAATTCCATGGTCTTTGCAGGTCATTTTACCAATAACCAAATAATGCTATACTATGCTATGCTAAGTCACTTCAGTCGTGTCCGACTCTGTGCGACCCCATAGATGGCAGCCCACCAGGCTCCCCCGTCCCTAGGATTCTCCAGGCAAGAACACTGGAGTGGGTTGCCATTTCCTTCTCCAATGTATGAAAGTGAAAAGTGAAAGGGAAGTCACTCAGTCATGTCCAACTCCCAGCGACCCCATGGACTGCAGCCTACCAGGCCCCTCCGTCCATGGGATTTTCCAGGCAAGAGTACTGGAGTGGGGTGCCATTGCCTTCTCCGAACCAAATGATATGCCACTGTAAATTGTAAAGGTTATTATTTATATTTTTAATATATTTATATTGGACTTTTCTGATGACCAGAGTATGGTCCCCCACTCTGTTTATTTTGTTTTTTTGTTTTGTCTTTGTTTTTGTCCATAGGCCCATAAATCTCATTCAGTTGAAAAAGACCCCTATAAAAATGTTCTGTGAAAAATTTTTTTGTTAACAAAACTGTTTTTCTTTTTTTCACAACCCTGAAAATTTGTCATTATAAAAATCTGAACTCTCTGAAGTCTGGTTAATTCACCGAACACTAGCTTGGTTTCAAGAAAGCAAATATCTCAGTGAGTTCAAAGTAAAATGTTCAGGCATGAGATTATATAGCCATTTCAGAAAAGGCTTTATTTTAAGATATTTCCTTTAAAGAACATTTGTCTAGACATGTCTTCCTTGCCTCGTGTGAAATTAATTTTTAATAGCTTAAAAAGAGCTCTCTGAATGGTTCCAAATGCAAACTTTGAAATTGTTGAATAACTTAATAAAGATGCATTTCATTCCTGGTTTACCAAATATGGTTTTGACAATTCTTCCAACAGTCAAGATGGTTTTTATAGTGGAGAATGCCACATTATTTAATAATAATGCCACCCCGAAGAACTCTATTTGAGACTTAACTGCACAGACCATCTATTTAGAATTGAAAAAATAAGTTCATGCAAGTGTCCTCTGAGATCATTAACTGAGTCTTTTTAACACAGAAAAAAAACCTAAGTCAAAGAAGAATCTGAACCTCTCCTCTATCAGCAAAGAGAACTACTCACCTAAACAAGAATTGTCTGAAATACCATTGGTCTTCACAAAGTGGGTGCACGCTTGATAGTGGAAATAGACTCAGTGAGTCTCTACACAGAGTATCCGTGTATCAAATACTTCTGCATATCTTATCTTATCAAATACTTCTGCATATTCCTCACAAACAACCTGTTAGATAGGTATAGTTATTTCTGTATTACCAGTAAGAAAACTCTTAAGAGATTCAGACATGCGGCTAAGTTGGAATATGAACCCAGGTCTTGTGACTCCATGGCCAGTGCTCTTTCCACTAAATCGCATTATCCTATGGGTCTGCCCAGTCTCTGAGGTAGAAATGGTATTCTCAATAAAATATTATTAGGAATGTCACAGATTCCAATACTCCACCCATATTCCTTCATATATTCCCACAGAAGTGTTTACATTTTCTGTGCCTATTCCAGATCTCATGGCTTTACCCTACAAAAATTACCCCACAAATCAGTGGCAGAAATCAACTGTTTATTATGCTCATAGATTCTGCAGATTGAGAATTTGAACAAGGCATGGAAGGGACAGGATACCCTCTGCCCATGACGTCCGGGGCATTGGCTGGAAGGCTGGAAGATGGAATCATCAGGAGTCTACCTCATCCACATGTCTGTGGTTGATGCTGATAATGGACTTAGATCTTAGCTGGGACTGTGAGACAGACAGTGAGAAGGAGTGTGGGATTCTCCATGTGGTCTCATTACATGGGACCTGAGTTCTAAGAGCAAGACCAGCCCAACAGGGGAAGTGAGAATCAGGCAAGTGTAAACTTTTTTGAACCTAGCCTTGTAATTCATGCGGTGTCACTTCTGTTCATTAGAAGTAAATCATTAGGGCAAGTCTATATTTAAGGGGAATTGGGCTCTTTCTGAGGGGATCAGTGTCAGAGATATTTGTGGAAATGTTTTAAGGTTACTAGAGTGCCCCTCCCCTGGCTTTGGAGTGCCTTTGCTTGCAAGAGTCTGCCACTGTGACTATTTCTTGGAGGACTGCCCTCAAGTTGAGCTGCTGTACTACAGAAGTGCCAGGGAGTTGACATGGGGAAACCCTTTCTCTCAGAATGTAACATAGATCACATTCTAATCCTGCAGGATTAAAATAAAGCTGCCCTCCATAGACTTTGCTTAATAACACACCCCTGCTTTATTTCTTTTCCTTCCTTGTCTTCTAGGAGAACTTCTTTATACATTTTTGTATGCAGATTTTCATATCAGAGTCCTTTACTGGGAACTCAACCTGTGACAGAGATGACCTTCACACCTGTAAAATGATTCTGACTCATAAGAGCAAATTCTGATGGTACCATCTTTGCTGTCCTAGTCTGCCCCCAACATATAGGACATGGTTTTTTCTAAAGGGTTCTGCCATAATGCATTAATTCACAGATTTTAACCATCACAAAATATTTGGAAATGCTTTATATTTTAAATGTCTGAACCTCTTTCAATTGTTGAGAGGCTCAAAGTGTACCTTTACTAAACTTGATTCTCTAGTTATTTTTTATCTTTATGTATTTATTCATTTTTATTTATTTTTGTCTGCCATTAGGTTTGACTTGTGGGAATCTTAGTTCTCTGGGGATCAATCCTGTGCCCCTTGCAATAAAAGCATGGAGTCTTAACCACTGGATCACTGGTAAAATCCTTAGTTAATTTCTTAAAGGCATATTCTTTGTAGCAGACCTTCAGGTTTCTCTAAGGAATTAATTGGGCATCTTTCTCAGTAATTGTATTTACATAAATTACTTGTGCATAAAAGCAGAGAAAATGTGTTCACTAGAATTTCCTTTGGAAGGGGCAGTGAATGTGACAATATGGATTACAGGTACTCTCACAAGAGGCGGAAATGCAGTTATATGCAAGAAAGAAGTCCGTATGGAAGGAGCAGCAGGAAGGAGGGAGAGAATACAGAAGTAAAAGGAGGTAGGAGAGAGGGAGAGAAAGTGGAGGCGAGAGTGAGGAGAGACAAGAAGGGAAAGGAAAAAGGAAGGTAGCCGGAGAGAGGGTGGCAGGATGTTTTTCAGTGTGATTCCATCACAGTGACCCAAAAATTCTTAATTAAATCTGAAAATCATAATGTGGTTGATGTATTTGAGTTTTCTGCAGAAGCAGGAATAGAGAAAAGTTTTGTGTCAAGTTTGTACAAAATGCTGAATCTAACTGATAAGCACAGATTCTAGAATGAAAACGACTGATCCACTAGATGTTAGTCAGATATTCACAGAGGTCATCAGGAGGCCACTGTACATTCTAAGTTCTGAAATTGGGAGTTTGACGGATTCTGAAAAGGTCAAGGCACTCCTAAGTGGCGTGTGTGTTACATTTGCTTTTTCCCAGTGAAGGCGTGAGAGCACAATGCTTTGTCATCATTGAAAGCTCCACAGGGTGTCTTGGCATAACGGTAAACTCTCTAGTCTGCTTTATGAAGATGGTTCTGTTTGGATGTGTGTCCGGATAGTTGCCCTCAAATGTTTGTGGAAACCATAGCAACTCACAGTTTCTACTTGAAACACTGCTTATGATGCAACAAATGAGAAGTATTCCCAAGCTAAATTTTCCAGAATCATTTCATTGATGAATGACAGTGTTGTAGAATCTACATTGAAATATTCCTTTGTTTATTGTGTTTTCAGAAATATCTAGAAGGCAGGTTAAATCATGTTACTTTGCCCATTTTTTAAAATGCAGTTTCATTTTCACTTGCCAGTGATTCCAAAACAAACCTCTGGATCCCATAAACTTGGAGCTATCAATACTTCATAATTCTAACAATAGTGTAGAAGCAGTGTAGAAATGAAAGTTAGATTTAGAGACATTCACTGGAGTGATACCAGGTCTGCCAGTTAAGGTTCTACAAGAAACAAATGACACTGGAAAATGCTGAATTGAGTAAAGTTTTGGGTGAGACTATTTATGGAGGTGTGAGCAGAGCAAGGGCGACCAGCAAGATAGGATGAAACATCAGTTCTACTAATAGAGGCTGCTGAGACCTGGAACTGTACCAAAAGGGCCACCTGAGAGACACTGTGGACTTAAAGGCACAGCAAGTGCCAATCGATAGGAAGACAAGGAGAAAACAAGAGGAGTGGGTATTCCAAACGTTCTCCAGTCTCCTCTGGGTGCTGCTCATTGGCAGAAACCAAAAGTAATCCAGAGACAAGGGGTCCTGGGTGACAATGCCATAGAAGTCAGTTTTTAAATTTATTTCTTTAAGTTTTATTTTATATTGGGATATAGTTGATTCACGTTGTTGTGTTAGTTTCAGATGTACAGCAGAATAGTTCAGTTATCCATATACATACATCCATGCTTTTTCAGATTCTTTTCCCATATTGGATATTATAGAATATTGAAGAGAGTTCCCTGTGCTATATAGTAGGTCCTTGTTACTTATCGGTTTTATAGTGTGTATATGTTAATCCGAAAATCCTAATTTAGCCCTTCCCCCAACCTGTCCCTTTGGTAACCATGTTTTGTAAGTCTGTTTCTTCTTCATACACAAGTTCATTTGTATCATTTTTATATTCCACGTATAAGTGATATCATATGTTATTTGTCTTTCTCCGTCTGAATTACTTCACTTAGTACGATAATCCCCAGGTCTATGTAGGTTGCTGCAAATGACATTATTTCGCCCTTTCTGATGGCTGGGTAACATTCTGTTGTATATATGTACCACATCTTCTTTATCTATTCCCTTGTCAATGGACATTTAGGTGCTTCCATGTCTTGGCTATTGTAAATAGTGCTGTAATGAACACTGGGTGAAGGTATCTTTTCAAATTGTTTTTCTCTGAGTATATGCATAGGAGTGGGGTTGCTGGATCATACGGTAGTTGTATTTTTAGTTTTTGAAGGAAACTTCATACTGTTCTCCATAGTGGTTGTACAAATTTACATTCTCCTAACAGTGTAGGAGTGTTTCCTTTTCTCTACACCCTCTCTAGCATTTATTATTTGTAGACATTTTGATAGTGGCCATTCTGACTGGTGTGAGGTGATACCTCATTGTAGCTTTGACTTGCATTTCTCTGATAATCAGCAGTGCTGCACATCTTTTCAGGTTCTTTTTGGCCATCTGTGTGTCTTCTTTGGAGAAATGTCTATTTTTAACTGTGTTTGCTTTTTTGATTGAGCTGAATGAACTTTTTATAGTTTTGGAAGTCAATCTCTTGTCAGTCACATCATTTGCAAATATTTCCTCCTATTCTGTGGGTTGTATTTTCATTTTATTAATGGCTTCTTTTGCCGTGCAAAAACTTTTAAATTTAATTAGGTCCCATTTGTTTATTTTTGTTTTTATTTTCATTACTCTAAAGATGTGGATCCAAAAAGATATTTCTGGGATTTATGCCAAAGAGTGTTCTGCCTATGTTTTCCTCTAAGATTTTGCTAGATCCAGTTTTACATCAATCCATTAGCTTACTTTTGTGTATGGTGTTAGAGAATGTACTAATTTCATTCTTTTACATGTAGCTATCCAGTTTGCCAAGCACTACTTATTGAAGAGTCAGTTTTTTCTCCATTGTATATTCTTACCTCCTTTGTCATAGAGTAACTGACCATAGGTGTGTTGGTTCACTTCTGGACTTTCCATTTCTAAATTTCTCTTTTTGTGCCAGTATCATAACATTTTGATTACTGTAGCTTTGTAGTATAGTTTGAAGTCAGGGATCCTGATTCCTCCAGCTCTGTTTTTCTTTCTCAAGATTGCTTTGTCTATTCAGGGTCTTTTGTGTATGCCAAAGCCTTTGACCGTGTGGATCACAATAAACTGGAAAATTCTGAAAGAGATGGGAATACTAGACCACCTGATCTGCCTCTTGAAAAATTTGTATGCAGGTCAGGAAGCAACAGTTAGAACTGGACATGGAACAACAGACTGGTTCCAAATAGGAAAAGGAGTACATCAAGGCTGTATATTGTCACCCTGTTTATTTAACTTATATGCAGAGTACATCATGAGAAATGCTGGACTGGAAGAAACACAAGCTGGAATCAAGATTGCCAGGAGAAATATCAATAACCTCAGATATGCAGATGACACCACCCTTATGGCAGAAAGTGAAGAGGAACTAAAAAGCCTCTTGATGAAAGTGAAAGTGGAGAGTGAAAAAGTTGGCTTAAAGCTCAACATTCAGAAAACGAAGATCATGGCATCCGGTCCCACCACTTCATGGGAAATAGATGGGGAAACAGTAGAAACAGTGTCAGACTTTATTTTTCTGGGCTCCAAAATCACTACAGATGGTGACTGCAGCCATGAAATTAAAAGACGCTTCCTCCTTGGAAGGAAAGTTATGACTAACCTAGATAGCATATTCAAAAGCAGAGACATTACTTTGCCAACAAAGGTTCGTCTAGTCAAGGCTATGGTTTTTTCCTGTGGTCATGTATGGATGTGACAGTTGGACTGTGAAGAAGGCTGAGCGCCGAAGAATTGATGCTTTTGAACTGTGGTGTTGGAGAAGACTCTTGAGAGTCTGTTGGACTGCAAGGAGATCCAACCAGTCCATTCTGAAGGAGATCAGCCCTGGGATTTCTTTGGAAGGAATGATGCTAAAGCTGAAACTCCAGTACTTTGGCCACCTCATGCGAAGAGTTGACTCATTGGAAAAGACTCTGATGCTGGGTGGGATTAGGGGCAAGAGGAGAAGGGGAGAACAGAGGATGAGATGGCTGGATGGCATCACTGACTCAGTGGACGTGAGTCTGAGTGAACTCCAGGAGTTGGTGATGGACAGGGAGGCCTGGCATGCTGTGATTCATGGGGTCGCAAAGAGTCGGACACGACTGAGTGACTGATCTGATCTGATCTGTGTTTCCAGACAGATTTTTTTTTTAATTTTTTGTTCTAGTTCTGTGAAAAATGCCATTGGTAATTTGATAGGGATTGCACTGAATCTGTAGGTTGCCTTGGGGAGGAGAATCATTTTGAAAGTGTGGATTCTTCCAATCTATGAACATGGTGTATTTTCCATCTACTGGTTTCGTCTTCAATTTCTTTCATCAAGGTCTTATAACTTTCAAAGTACAGGTCTTTTGCCTCCTTAGGTAGGTTTATTCCTAGTCTTTTTGATGTACTAGTAAGTGGGATTGTTTCCTTGATTTCTCTTTCTGATCTTTCTTTGTTAATGTATAGAAGTGCAAGAGATTTCTATTTTTTTATTTTATTTTTAAACTTTACATAATTGTATTAGCTTTGCCAAATATCAAGATGAATCCGCCACAGGTATACATGTGTTCCCCATCCTGAACCCTCCTCCCTCCTCCCTCCCCATACCATCCCTCTGGGTCGTCCCAGTGCACTAGCCCCAAGCATCCAGTATCGTGCATCAAACCTGGCCTGGCATCTCATTTCATACATGATATTTTACATGTTTCAATGCCATTCTCCCAAATCTTCCCACTATGTATTAAATTTGTATCCTACAACCTTATGGAATTCACTGATGAGGCCTAGCAGTTTTCTGGTAGATTCTTTAGGATATTTTGTATACAGTATCATGTCAATTGCAAACACTGACAGTTTCACTTTTTCTTTTCCAATTTGGATTCATTTCTTTTTTTTCCTCGGATGTCCATGGCTAAGACTTTCAAAACTATGTTGAACAAAAGTGTCAAGAGTGGACATCTTTGTTTTGACCTGATCTTAGAGGAAATGATTTTAGCTTTTCACTGTTTAGTATGATGTTAGCTGTGAATTTGTCATATATGGCCCTTATTATGTTGAGGTGAATTCCCTCTGCACATATTTTCTGGAGAGATTTTATCTTTTTTTTTTCTTTTTTGGTCTTTAGCAGCTTTTATTGAAGCATGACCCTTGATGACAATCTGACAGGCATATCAATGTCAGCCAAGAAGGGAGTGGTGGAGGACACAAATGCAGAAACAATAAGATTCAGAAAATCAATAGGTTCACATGGGATAGATGCCTCTCGCCCAACAGTTGTACAACAAACACTGGTTCTTTCTCTATAGAAATTGCCCCCGCCCCACGCCCCTCTAAAGACCTACTACTAATCTTCAAATAATATAATATGCTATTACAGAAATATTACTGAATGTTGTTGAATTTTGTCAAAAGCCTTTTCTGCATCAATTGCAATGATCATAAGGTTTTTATTCTTCAATTTGTTAATGTAGTGTATTATCACACTGATTGATTTGTGAATATTGAAAAATCCTTGCACCCCTGGGTGAAATCCCACTTAATCATGGTGTATGATCTTTTTGATGTCTTGTTGGATTCAGTTTACTAGTATTTTGTTGAGGATTTTGGTGAATATGTCCATCAGTGATATTGTTCTGTAATTTTCTTTCTTTTTTTTTTCATCTGGTTTTGGTATCAGGGTAGTGATGGCTTTACAGAATGAGTTTAGGAGTGTTCCTCCCCTTGAAGATTTTTGGAATAGTTTCAGAAGGATAAGTGTTACCACTTATCTAAATGCTTGATAGAATTCTCCTGTTAAACAATGTGGTCCTGAACTTTCGTTTGTTGGGAGTTTTTCCGTCATAGTTCCAGTTTCAGTACTGTGATTAGCCTTTATTTTTTCTATTGCCTCCTGGTTCAGTTTTGGAAGACTGTAATTTTCTAAGAATTTGTCAATTTCTTCTAGGTTGTCCATTTTATTGATATATAGTTGTCTGTGTAGTCTTTTATGATCTTTTGTATTTCTCAGGTGTCTGCTGTAACTTCTCCTTTTTTGTTTCTAATTTTATTAATCTGAGCCCTTTCACTTTTTTTCTTGATGCATCTGGTTAAAAGTTTATCAATTTTGTTTACCTATTTAAAGAACCAGCATTTAGTTTCATTGATCTTTTCTACTGTTTTCTTCCTTTCTAGTTTACTTATTTCTGCTCTGATCTTTATGATTTTTTTTCCCTTTTACTAACTTTGGGTTTTGTTTCTCTACCTGCTTTAGGTTTGTTGTTGTTCAGTTGCCAAGTCGTGTCTGACTTTTTGTGACCCCATGTAGCATGTCAGGCTTCTGTGTCCCTCACTGTCTCCTGGAGTTTGCCCAGGTTCATGTCCAGTGAATTGGTGATGCCATCTAACCATTGCCCTCTTCTCCTTCTGCCTTCAATCTTTCCCAGCATCAGGGTCTTTTCCAATGAGTCAGCTTTTCACATCAGGTGGGCAAAGTCTTGGAGCTTCAGCATCAGTTCTTTGAAAGAATATCCAGGGTTGATTTCCTTTAAGATTAACTGGTTTGATCTCCCTGCTTTCTAAAGTAGGAAGTCAAGAGTTACCTTACTCCAAGTGAGTTTGGCCTTGGAGTACAAAATAAAGCATGGCAAAGGCTAAAAGGATTCTGCCAAGAGAACGTACTGATCACAGCAAACACCCTTTTTCAACAATACAAGAGATGACTTTATATGTGGACATCATCAAATGGTCAATACCAAAATCAGATTGATTATATTCTATGTAGCTGAAGATGGAGAAGCTGAATACAGTCAGCAAAACTAAGACCTAGTGCTGACTGTGACTCAGATTATCAGCTCCTCATAGCAAAATGCAGGTTTAAACTAAAGGCATAAGCTTAGGCTGTTTATTGTAATTTCTCTTGTTTCACAAGGTAAGATTGGATTGCTATAAACTTCCCTCTTGGAACTGCTTTTGCTGTGTCCCAGAGATTTTGGATTGTCGTATTTCTGTTTTCATTTGTGTCTATGTATTTTTATATTCCTTCTTTGATCTCCTTGTTGATTGATTAGCTGTTAAGTAGCATATTGTTTGACAGAGAAGGCAGTGGCACCCCACTCCAGTACTTGTGCCTGGAAAATCCCATGGATGGAGGAGCCTGGTAGGCTGCAGTCCATGGGGTCGCAAAGAGTTGGACACGACTGAGCAACTTCACTTTCACTTTTCACTTTGATGCATTGGAGAAGGAAATGGCAACCCACTCCAGTGTTCTTGCCTGGAGAATCCCAGGGATAGAGGAGCCTAGTGGGCTGCCATCTATGGGATCGCACAGAGTCAGACACGACTGAAGCGACTTAGCAGCAGCACCATATTGTTTAGCCTCCCATGTTTGTGGGTTTTTTAAAGGTTTGTTTGTTTTTGTAGTTGATTTCTAATCTCATAGCATTTCAGTCAGAAAAGATGCTTGATGTAAACTTTGATCTCCAGTCACAGATTCAGAAGGGACTCCAGAATGTGCTATGTGATCTGACCAGGTTACACAATTAGACCTATTGAATTTTAGAGCTCTTATAATATCATGCTTAGTAAAGGAACATACTCTCACCTCAAAATACATTATCTTTCATCTGTGACCCACGATTATTATACTGGAGCCCATCTCTGCAGAGGGTGTGTTGTCTGTTTGCTTGTACCTCATTCTCTAATGAGTCCAAGGAGTCACTGAATTGTAGTTTGTTCAACTTTTTTCTCACTTTAAGGAAAGGAGTGATGAATTCCAAGCTCTTTATGTGTTGGAGCTGAAACTGGAAATCAGATTATTTTTTAAAAATCTTTTAAGCCCAATATTTTCAATAGGCTATGTCTGTGTTGATCATTTTCTATAGAACTGTCCTAGAATAGGACACTATACTTGCAGATGCCAAATTCAGTTTTTTCATTTTACTTTGAAATATATTTCTGTTGTGTTAGTTGTGTCTACCACCTCAAGGGAACCAATTTATATATTATTGATCCCTTTTTGTCTGTTAATCATGGCTTCTCTTTATTTTTTTCATCATCTCTATTTTTGTCTATTTTAGCTGCATTCTGTAATGTTTTCTAGAGCTCTTCATTAACTTGATCTTTCACTGTGAACATTATTTAATTGCTGTTTATAGATAATCAGTTCTAAAATAATTTTGATGTTCTCTCTGACTCGTTCTCTAGTGTCATTTTTACCTTATTTTGCTGCCATCATTTCACCATGAATTTATTCTTTCAAAAATGTCAGTTTTCCCTCGCGTGCTCAGTCACTCAGTCGTGTCTGACTCTTAGTGACCCCATGGACTATATCGCACTAGGCTCTTCTGTCCATGGAATTTTCCAGGGTGGAGTACTGGAATAGGTTGTCATTGCTTCTACCAATGGATCTTCCTGACCCTGAGACTGAACCCGAGTCTCCTGTGTCTCAGGCATTGGCAGGCAGATTACCACTGCACCACCTTTTCTTTAATTGTACTTAATTCATGAAGATTTTTGATTATTGATATTTTATTCTCCAATCCAGGCTTCAACAGTATATGAACCGTGAACTTCCAGATGTTCAAGCTGGATTTAGAAAATGCAGAGGAACCAGAGATCAAATTGCCAACATCTGCTAGATCATCAACAAAGCAAGAGAGTTCCAGAAAAACATCTACTTCTGCTTTATTGACTGTGTGGATCACAGCAAACTGTGGAAAATTCTTCAAGAGATGGGGATACCAGACTACCTGACCTGCCTCCTGAGAAATCTGTATGCAGGTCAAGAAGCAACAGTTAGAACTGGACATGGAACAGACTGGTTCCAAATTGGGAAAGGAGTACATCAAGGCTGTATATTGTCACCCTGCTTATTTAACATCTATGCAAGTTAACTTCTCATGCATCATGAGAAATGCTGGATGAAGCATTTCTGGACTGGATGAAGCACAAGCTGAAATCAAGATTGCCGGGAAAATCTCAATAACCTCAGATATGCAGATGACACGACCCTTCTGGCAGAAAGTGAAGAAGAACTAAAGAGCCTCTTTATGAAAGTGAAAGAGGAGAGTGAAAAAGTTGGCTTGAGGCTCAACATTCAGAAAACTAAGATCATGACATCCTGTCCCATCCCTTCATGGCAAATCAATGGGGAAACGGTGACAGACTTTATCTTGGGGGCCTCCAAAATCACTGCAGATGGTGACTGCAGCCATGAAATTAAAAGACACTTGCTCCTTGGAAGAAAAGTTATAATCAACCTAGACAGCATATTAAAAAGCACAGACATTATTTTGCCAACAAAGGTCCATCTAGTCAAAGCTATGGTTTTTCCAATAGTCATCTATGGATGTGAGAGTTGGACTGTAAAGAAAGCTGAACACCGAAGAATTGATGGTTTTGAAATGTGGTGTTGGAGAAGACTCTTAAGAGTCCCTTGGACATCAAGGAGATCAAACCTGTAAATCCTAAAAGAAATCAATCATGAATATTCATTGGAAGGACTGATGCTGAAGCTGAAACTCCAATACCTTGGCCACCTGATGCAAAGAAATGACTCATTTGAAAAGACCTTGATGCTGGGAAAGATTGAGGGCAGGAGGATAATGGGATGACAGAGGATGAGATGGTTGGATGGCATCACTGACTCGATGGACATGAATTTGAGTAAGCTCTGGGAGTTGATAATGGACAGGGAGGCCTGGCATGCTGCAGTCCATGGGGCTGCAAAGAGTCAAACATGACTGAGCGGCCAAACTGAACTGAACTGAACTGATTTTCATCCAGAATGGATTATTTTTATGGATTGCAAAATACACACACACACACACACACATATATATATATTCAAAATGTTTTGTTCTTCTGTATTGTTTCAGTGTAGTTGCTCTATCTTTTCCACTTCTCCATCTCTTTCCCCAAATATGTGGGTAGTTTCTCTTTGCCAAGTTTCTGCTTTATCTGATCATTCTTGTAAATATCTCTGAACCCATGAGTCAGTTCTATATTTAACTTTTCACAATAGTTACCTAGGCGAGGGCAGTGGTGGGATGAAGGTGAGAGAAAAGAGCTGGAGGTGTGTACTTTTTCCATTCGCGGATTTTGTCTTTAATCTCTCTGGAAGTTTGTTAAACATCTTTTATCAGATTTTTACTCTGTCTAGGGGGCATTTCCATACATGAGGGTATTGGATTGTTTCCTTATTTCACAATGATTCTGCCAGTTCAGGCTCACTAAATCTTTGACTATATGAAAACAACCACTACTTAACTCGCCACTCCCCCAGCATTTCTTCTGCTTCACTCCCAGCTGTGGTCATGTTGGAGAAATACTCAAAATGTAGAGGTTGGTCCAACAATCAACATGATGCTTTTTAGCTACTATGGAAAAGTATTCAGTGGGTTAAGGAATGGTATTTTCCTTTTATTCTCATCTTTTATTTTGCCAAACTTTTATTTATTATAGACAATTAGTTCTGGATAATTCTTCCTGAGGTATTTCTCTCATGTTCCTCTGGGCCAGAAAAAACAAATTCATGACTCTTTTTAGTTCTTTCCACTTCTCATTCACCCACCCTCAGTCCTCTTCCCTGTACCATCAATAGACTCTTCAGGATTTTGTCCACTCACTTTCTATCCCCATGGTACAGCTTCTGTTTGTTCTCTTTGTGTGTATGTGTGTGTGTGTGTGTGTGTGATATTGTATTTGGAAGAAAAAGATGATAGGTAGAGAAACTTGAATTATTCTCAAAATCTTCATCATATAGAGATGCCTTAAAAATTTTAGGATTCATGATTATGCATCCCTTGTAAGAGTAGCATTTCTATTTTCTTCATTCATTTTACTTCTTATTTTCATTAATAGTTTATGTTTAGGGAAGGAAGCTTCTATAATCCTATATTTACTATGTCACGTTTCCTCATATGTTCTTTAATGTAATTCAAATTCTGGTGGTGATAAAGCAATCCAGTGGTTTTTGAAGGAAAACTACTATGAAAATGAACATACTGAACACGCATCTTGATGTGAATTATCTTCACATCAATTTGGAATTTAGATAATTGGAGAGAAAAAAGAGGCTAAATAATTGAAGTTCACTCATGTACTGAGGATATTGAATGGATTTTAGTCATACTATGAATTTCTTCTATGACTAAATTTGCTAATGGGCTAATTGATTGTACTGAACTCATTCAGTTTAGTTCAGTTGCTCAGTTGTGTCAGACTCTTTGTGACCCATGAACTGCAGTATGCCAAGCTTTCCTTGTCTATCACTGACTCCTGGAGCTTGTTCAAACTCATGTCCATCAAGTCAGTGATGCCATCCAACCATCTCATTCTCTGTTGTCCTCTTATCCTCCTGCCTTCAATCTTTCCCAGCATCAAGGTCTTTTCCAATGAATCAGTTCTTCACATAAGATGGCCAAGGTATTGGAGTTTCAGCATCAGCATCAGTCTTTCCAATGAATATTTAGGACTGATCTCCTTTAGGATTGACTGGTTGGTTCTTCTTGCAATTCAAGGGACTCTCAAGAGTCTTCTCCAACACCACCGTTCAAAAGCATCAATTCTTCGGCTCTCAGCTTTCTTTATAGTCCAACTCTCATTATAAAGATGCAAATGAATGTAATGGGTGTCAGGTAAGGAATAGAGGGAGGACAGTGTAATTCACATCCTCTGCCCACCCCCAATTCCATGGGCATATATTTGAAAGCTGACCTGGTTTCTGAAATGACAGCTTACCCAAAAACACATTTCATTTTGATGATGAGGAATCTTTGAAACAGATGTAGTGAAGCTGAATCCAAGAAAAGCCAGGAGATAGGTGAGGTTTGGTGTCAAAGCCCCCTAACCCTTTATTTCATGGATCACAAGTTTCTCAAGACGACTGTATCCATCCCCTATACTGCTTGATGAAACTTGTTCTCAAATTGTTTTTTCACTCTGAGGAATAAATAACTGGTGAGGGACTTTACCCAGGGGAAATCTACATTTAATCAGGATTAAATCCTTAAATAAAAGTGTTTAGATTATGGAATGTAGAACTTTAGGTATCAGCAAGCTTATCATTTTGGGGCATCTTAGAACCCTGAAATCATATGATTGATACTTGACTAATGTCTATTATATTTTTTCCGTAAGGAAAACCTTCAGTGGTAATTAAATTAATTTCTTTTCACCTTTTCCATTCTGCTGAAGTTGGACAAAGCTTTGTGTACTGATTCAGCAAATATTAGCTTATTGGTATATCTTTAACACATTGAAATGAGTCTGGAAAATATATCTAGGACTTCCTTTGACTAAACATTTACCAAAACTAAAAAGAACAGAGAGAATCCTTCCATGGCTCAACTTCTATGAAGCTGTTCTCATTTTCTCACAGTTCTTGAACTCTAACCTGCGACCCTGGCTCAGATTTCAGCAGTGTTTTGTTCTCAGGATAAGCTCTCGCCCTGAGTGATTTTAGATAATCTAGTCCTAATATTTTTTTTTGAAAGAGGGCTGTCTTTGGCCCTCCCAGCTTCCAAGGAGGTCTCTGGAATCCCTTTAACTTGTTTCTAACAAAAGGCCCCAAATGTTGCCATGATTTCAAACTTAGACCCCTTGCCATAAGCTACTCTGTGTGCATGTATGCTCAGTCACTCAGTCATGCCTGACTCTATGCAACCCAGTGGACTGTAGCCTGCCAGGCTCCTCCATCCACAGGATTTTACAAGCAGGAACATTGAAGTGGGTTTCTATTTCCTCCTCGAGGGGATCTTCCTGAGCCAGGTATCGAACCTGCATCTCCTGCGTCTCCTGCATTGGCAGGCGGATTCTTTACCACTGAACCACCTCTGGGTATATTTAAAACTCTGTTTCAACCTAGGGAGCATTTATACATCCCTGTACCAAGTACTGTCAAGTACTATGAGAAAGACAAAAAAAAATAGATTTTTTCATGCAGTGAAACCTTCGACAACTGCTCATGACTCCTCATAGCCCTATGCGTGTCAAGCTCCTAAATTTAATTATAGTGGGGATGGAGATACAAGCAGGAGAAGGCAGACAATAAACAAACAAAAGTAAAATATAAAATGTGTCAGGTGATCATGAATGCTATGGAGAAAAATGAAACAGGGAAGTGTGTCAGGAATGCTAGGTAGGGAGTTGAGGGGATTGTATTTTAATTAAAAAAAAAAATAGTCAGAAAGGTCGTATTGAGAAGATGACTTTTGAACAAAATATGAAGATTAGGGCCTGAGTTGTGCAGACATTTGGAAGAAGAGTGTGCCACACAGAGTAGATAGCAAGTATAAATGTTGTTTACAGGTGAAAATGTACTTGGTTTTAGACATGGTAAGTGTTTAGTGTTAGCAGAATGGTTGAAAGTGAAAGTCACTCAGTCGTGTCTGACTCTTTGTGACCCCATGGACTATAATCCATGGAATTCTCCAGGCAAGAATACTGGAGTGGGTTGCCATTCCCTTCTCCAGGGGATCTTCCCAACCCAGGTCAACCAGCTGAGCCATGGTTTTGAAAGAGGGAAAGGTATATAGGAAATGAGCCCAGAGAGTTAAGAGGATGGACAGACAGATCTTGTAGGGTCTTATAGGACATTTTAAGGATTTAACTTCCTCTAGTTTGAGTAAAATTGGAGGCTATTAGACTCCTGTATAAAATCTGATATGATCTAACTTAGTTTTTTCAAAGAATCACTTTATTTTCTGTTGAAACTAAAGAAGAAAAAGGTGGAAACAGTGTATCTAGTGTAACATTCTAAGCAACTAATAATTAGGATTCAGATGGCGGTGGTGGTATTAAAGCAGTGAGAAGTGTTAAGAGTCCACATAGATGCTAAATGAAGGAGAGTCAGTAAGATTTGCTGAAGAACAGGATGCTGGTCATGAGACAGTGATGTCTCCAAGATTTTTGACTTGTGACTGGTGGAAGATGGGTAACAACTGAGATGGAGAAGATTGTGGGAGGAACAGAATTTGGGAGAAGAACAGGTGCTCAATTAGGAGATTCCTAGGAGTAAACTGAAATTCAATTCACTGAATTAAAATTCAAGAAATTTTGATAGAAACCTGGCAGTCATCAGCATATAAATGGTATATAAAGAAAAGAGAAGAGATCTGAGCATTTCAGACAGCATCACCCAGACTTCTTAATTCTCTGGCTTCTTGCTGGTATTGGTAATCAGAGGGCACTTGTAGGAAAGCAGAGATGAGAGAAAAGCAAAGGTGGGGGTTTGCGAGGTCACTCCCACCCCCTGGCTCATGTCCATGTCTGATAGCCCCTCTCTTATAGCAAGAAGTTTCACTGAGCTCTGGTCGCTGCTCCTTCTTCAGCCTCTCTTGGGCCAAGCACTGATGGAGTGGCAACTGCTTTTCAGTGTTCCCAGTCCTGGGTGCTTTACCACCTCCCATTGGTTCCCTTGACCCCATCCACTCCATTTAACTATATTACCGCTTTGGAGTATGCCATCTGTTTTTTGACAGGACCCAAATGACAATAATAGAACTGGTAAAAATAAATTGGTGGTAATAGCACTTAGGGCTTCCCTCATAGTTAAGTCGGTAAAGACTCTACCTGCAATGCAGGAGACCCGGGTTTGATACCTGGGTTGGGAAGATCCTCTGGAGAAGGAAATGGCAACCCACTCCAGTATTCTTGCCTGGAGAATCCCATGGACAGAGGAGCCTGGCGGGCTACAGTCCATGCAGTCACAAGTGTCAGACTTGACTAATCCAATAGCACTTAAACCCTGAGGCCCAATCTATTGTCAATTAGTGGTTATCATTTGGATTGACAATTATCATAATTTCCATACAGTTATTGAATTTATTTTATTATATTTTATTTGCTTCATTTTATAATGTCTTATAATTGAATGGATTAATAGTATATTAGAAGGAAGGAAACAGTTTTGACTTGTTGCATGACCTTAGAAAAGTCATGTCACTTTCCAGAACTTCAGTTTCTGTTTGAGTTAAGTAGACATAGTAACTACTGCCTCTGTTTCTAGAAGTCCCTAAACTCCTCCTTTAACATCTAGGAAGAAAGTTGTTAGAGAAGCATAAAGGCTGATTGCTTACTATTAAATTATTCTGCTAGTACATAAAACCCACAAACGCTAGCGAGAATTAAAAGAGACGGTTAAGGATGGGGGAAGGCCGACGGTATCTGCAAAGCCAAACTGCGTGTCATTTCAAGCTGCATTTAGTGAATTTTTTTTCTATCAGAATCAGTTCTTTTGGTCAAAATCACATGACTAAGGCAAAAAACAATCTAAAGACTTTGGAAGGACAATCTAAATTTTGACCATTGCCAGCATCTTTCCTCTAGGTCTCCTCACTGAAAGCTTCATCTAAAAATGACACACGGTCACCCAGCCCTGGAGTTTGGCAACCGAGCACCTTCGATCTCTGGCCTTCAGTACCCAGAGGACAGTTCTTAAATCTACAAACTGTCTCGTGCAGCAGTTTTTTCCCCCTCCTCCTCAAATAATATCCAGTTACTAAGTGCTGTGCTGGGAAAACCTGGGGAAATGCTAGAAGGAAACGCAGCTGAGAGTCGCTGTGGTCTGACAGCTCTCCAGCTGCTTTGAAAATATTTTGGCAAAAACAAGATGTTAAGTAAAACTGTTTCATTTGGTAACATACCCAAAACTGCAGGTTTAACATTTTCAGCACTATGGTTTGGGCCAAAGGGGGAAAAAAAGAGAAAAAAGGGGCGGGGGGGGGGGAAGCTGTTCTTGAGGAAGGGAAATAGAATCTAAGAGAAAAGGGGGAAGACTTTTCATGCTCTAGATATAGGAATGAGGGCCGGGAGGAAGCACAGGGAGACACATTTAGTATCATCTCCTTACTTTTCTTTCCTGAGGATTTTCCTTTGTCAAAATGCACCATTCTCTTTTGCCCTTAGATGACCTGAAAGGGATTCTCTGGGGGTAACCAGGGTAGAGCTTGTGTTCTTCCTTATTACAGGACTATTGATTGGGAAGGAAGTTGACTGGAGAAGATCACACTGCACGTGGCCATCCCACATCAAAGCACACACAGGGGATGAAATGGAATGGTTTCCATCTCAACCTACTATCAGGTCCTTAGAGGACGTGCTTTATCTTTCTTGCCTCATTTTCTTCCCAGTTGCAACCACACATGAAATCATTCAGCTCTTCAAAATTAGGCTTGCTGCTCTCTCACAGTGTTTGTAAATGCTGTTTTGTCTACCCAGAATGCTCGGTCCCAACCTTCACCACCCTTTCTCGGGGAATCCGCCTCTGACTCTCCAAATGATGTTAGCTTCTTCTGTTCTTTTTCTGACTCTCTGTCTACATATTCTATAATCATCTTTAAATTCTGTGAGGGCTTGTCCATCATCCTATCCCCAGGACCTAGCATACAGGGGATGCTTAATTTAAAAATATCAACCAGGTTATTTCGTGAATAAATGACCCATTCACTGTGTAACATAAGCCTATGCCTTTTAAAAATAGAAAATATTTTTTAAAAAGAAAAAATGTCAAACAGTTGTCTGACTGAATCTGCATACATTTACTTCCTATTTCTCACTGTGCTCCTTTCCTATTAACTTGTTTCTGCTTTGTTTTTGTTTCCCCTTATATTTTTCTCTCCCTATTATGCTTTCTTCACATCATATTTTGAGGTCCCTAAAGAAAACATACTCCAAACTACAGAATGTTAATTCTAGAGGGTGCTTCAGAGATTATTTAATTCAGTCCCTCCAATTGTATAATTGTGCTCTGTTGTTCAAGGTCACCGGAGAAGGTGATGGCACCCCACTCCAGTACTCTTGCTTGGAAAAATCCCATGGACAGAGGAGCCTGGTAGGCTGCAGTCCATGGAGTCATGAAGAGTTGGACATGACTGAGCAGCTTCATTTTCACTTGCCACTTTCATGCATTGGAGAAGGAAATGGCAACTCACTCCAGTGTTCTTACCTGGAGAATCCCAGGGATGGGGGAGCCTGGTGGGCTGCGTCTATGGGGTCGCACAGAGTCAGATACGACTGAAGCGGGTTAGCAGCAGCAGTTCAAGGTCACAAAGCTAGAAGGGAGCAGTTGAATTTAGCTAGAGCCTTGTAATTCTGACTCTAGTTTTAGTCTTCCTTTCATTATTGTCACATTATATAAAGTGTTAGAAGAGAAAACAACACCCAGTTGTGGATGTGACTGGTGATGGAAGGAAAGTCAGATGCTGCAAAGAGCAATATTGCATAGGAACCTGGGATGCTAGGTCCAAGAACCAAGGCAAATTGGAAGTGGTCAAAAAGGACACAGCAAGAGTGAATATCAACATTTTAGGAATCAGCGAACTAAAATGGACGGAATGGGTGAATTTAACTCAGATGACCATTATATCTACTACTATGGACAAGAATCCCTTAGAAGAAATGGAGTAGCCATCATAGTCAACAAAAGAGTCCAAAATGCAGTACTTGGATGCAATCTCAAAAATGACAGAATGATCTCTGTTCATTTCCAAGGCAAACAATTCAATAACACAGTAATCCAAGTCTATGCCCCAACCAGTAAAGCTGAAGAGGCTGAAGTTGAATGGTTCTATAAAGACCTACAAGATCTTCTAAAACTAACACCCAACAAAGATGCCCTTTTCATTATAGGGGACTGGAATGCAAAAGAAGGAAGTCAAGAAATACCTGGAGTAATAGGCAAATTTGGCCTTGGAATACAAAATAAAGCAGGTCAAAGGCTAACAGAGTTTTGCCAAGAGAACACGTGATCATAGCAAACACCCTCTTCCAAGAACACAAGAGAAGACTCTACACATGAACATCACTAGATGGTTGTTACCGAAATCAGATTGATTATATTCTTTGCAGTCAAGATGGAGAAGCTCTATACAGTCAGCAAAAACAAGACCAGGTGCTGACTATGGCTCAGATCATGAACTCCTTATTGCCAGATTCAGACTGAAATTGAAGAAAGTAGGAAAAACCACTAGACCATTCAGGTATGACCTAAATCAAATCCCTTACGATTATACAGTGGAAGTGACAAATAGATTGAAGGGATTAGATCTGATAGAGTGCCTGAAGAACTATGGACAGAGGTTCGTGATATTGTCCAGGAGGCAGTGATCAAGACCATCCCCAAGAAAAAGAAATGCAAAAAGGCAAAATGGTTGTCCAAAGAGGACTTACAAATAGCTGAGAGAAGAAAGACGCTAAAGGCAAAGGAGAAAAGGAAAGATATACCCATTTGAATGCAGAGTTCCAAAGAATAGCAAGGAGAGGTAAGAAAGGCTTCCTAAGTGATCAATACAAAGAAATAGAGGAAAACAATAGAATGGGAAAGACTAGAGATCTCTTCAAGAAAATTAGAGATACCAAGGGAACATTTCATGCAAAGATGGGCTCAATAAAGGACAGAAATGGTATGGACCTAACAGAAGAAGGAGATATTAAGAAGAAGTGGCAACAATACACAGAAAAACTATACAAAAAAGATCTTCATGACCCAGATAATCATAATAGTGTGATCACTCACCTGGAGCCAGACATTCTGGAATGCGAAGTCAAGTGTGCCTTAGGAAGCATGACTACAAACAAAGCTAGTGGAGTGATAGAATTCCAGTTGAGCTATTTCAAATCCTAAAAGATGATGCTATGAAAGTGCTGCACTCAATATGCCAGCAAATTTGGAAAACTCAGCAGTGGTCACAGGACTGGAAAAGGTCAGTTTTCATTCCAATCCTGAAGAAAGGCAATGCCAAAGAATGCTCAAACTACTGCACAATTGCACTCATCTCACATGTTAGCAAAGCAATGCTCAAAATTCTCCAAGCCAGGCTTCAACAGTACATGAACCATGAACTCCCAGATGTTCAAGCTGGATTTAGAAAGGGCAGAGGAACCAGAGATCAAGTTGCCAATATCCACTAGATCATTGAAAAAGCCAGAGAGTTCCTGAAAAACATCTACTTTTGCTTTATTGACTACACCAAAGCCTTTGACTGTGTGGATCACAACAAACTGTAAAATTCTGAAAGAGATGGGAATACCAGACCACCTGACCTGCCTCCTGAGAAATCTGTATGCAGGTCAAGAAGGAACAGTTAGAATTGGACATGGAACAACAAACTGGTTCCAAATAAAGAAAGGAGTACTTTAAGGCTGTATATTGCCACCCTCCTTGTTTAACTTACATGCAGAGTACATCATGAGAAATGCCGGGCTGGATGAAGCACAAGCTGGAATTAAGATTGCCGGGAGAAATATCAATAACCTCAGACATGCAGATGACACCATCCTTGTGGCAGAAAGTGAACAAGAACTAAAAAGCCTCTTGATGAAAGTGAAAGAGGAGAGTAAAAAATTGGCTTAAAACTCAACATTCAGAAAACTAAGATCATGGCATCTGGTCCCATCACTTCATGGCAAATAGTTGGGGAAACAATGGAAACAGTGACAGACTTTATTTTGGGGGGCTCCAAAATCGCCGCAGATGGTTACTGGAGTTATGAAATTAAAAGATGCTTACTCCTTGGATAAAAACTTATGACTAACCTAGATAGCATATTAAAAAGCAGAGACATTACATTACCAACAAAGGTCTGTCTAGTCAAAGCTATGGTTTTTCCTGTAGTCATGTATGGATGTGAGAGTTGGACTATAAAGAAAGCTGTGTGCTGAAGAATTGATGCTTATGAAAATCAGTGTTGGAAAAGACTCTTGAGAGTTCCTTAGATTGCAAGGAGATCCAACCTGTAAATCCTAAAGGAAATCAGTCCTGAATATTCTTGGAAGGTCTGATGCTGAAGTTGAAACTTCAATACTTTGACCACCTGATGTGAAGAACCAACTCATTTAAAAAGACCCTGATGCTGGCAAAGTTTGAAGGCGGAAGGAGAAGTGGACAACAGAGGATAAGATGGTTGGATGGCATCACCGATGCGAAAAACATGAGTTTGAGTAGGCTCCGGGGGTTGACGATGGACAGGGAAGCCTGGAGTGCTGAAGTGCATGGGGCTGCAAAGAGGCAGACATGACTGAGCGACTGAACTGACTGACTGACTGAACCATTTTTAATCTGATTTTTTTCTTATTGAGTTGTGTGAGTTCTTTGTTTGTTTGAATACTGGGTGAATCATTTTCAAATATCCTCTCCAGTTCAGTAAATTAACTTTTCATTTTGATGGTATTTTCCTTCACTGTATAAAACCTTTTAGTTTGAGGTAGACTCATTTGTTTATTTTTGCTTTTGTTTCCCTTACCTGAGGAGACAGATTCAAAAATATTATTAAAACTGATATCAGAAACCATACTGTGTTTTCTTCTAGGAGTTTTATGGTTTCAGGTCTTACATTTAAGTCTTTAACCCATTTGAGCTTATTCATATGGTATAAGCAAGTGTGACAGTTCCACTTTTTTGCATATAGCTGTCCATTTTTTTCCAGCACAATTTATTAAAGAGATAAGTCTTTTCTGCATCATATATTCTTGGCTCCTTTTTCATAAATTAATTGGAAACACTAACATGGATTTCTTAACTGTATTGTACTCTCTAGTCTGTTCCACTGATCTCTGTGTCTCTTTTTGTGCTACTACCATACAGTTTTGAAAACCATAGATTTGTAGTATAGTTCAAAACCAGGGCTTCCCTCGTGGCTCAGAGGTTAAAGCGTCTGCCTGCAATGTGGGAGACCCAGGTTTGAACCCTGGGTTGGGAAGATCCCCTGGAGAAGGAAATGGCAACCCACTCCAGTATTCTTGCCTGGAGAATCCCATAGACAGAGGAGCCTGGTGGGCTACAGTCCACAGGGTTGCAAAGAGTCAGGCATGACTGAGCTACTTCACTTTTCTTTTCAAAACCAGGGAGCATGATCCCTCTAGCTTTGCTCTTTCTTAAGATTTCTTTGGCTATTTAGGGTCTTTTGTGGTTCCATACAAATTTTAAGAGTTTTTGCTCTAGTTCTGTGAAAAATGCCATCAATATTTTGATAGGAATAGCATTGAATCTATAGATTGCTTTGGGTAGTATGAATATTTTAACAATATTAAGATATTGTTTAATATTGTTAAGCATGAGACTGGTATATCTTTCTTTTATTTATGTTGTCTTTAATTTCTTTCACTGGTGTTTTACACTTTTCAGTGTCTTTTATCTACTTGGTTAAATTTACTCCCAGGTCTTCATTCTTTTTGATGCAATTGTAAATGGAATTATTTTCTTAATTTCTATTTCTGATAGTTTTTTGTTAGTATATAGACTTTATGCTTTGTTCTTTTTTCTAGTTTCTTTAGGTGTAAGGTCAGATTGTTTATTTGAGACTTTTTCTTGTTTTCAGAAGTATGCCTGTATCACTATAAACCACCCTCTTAGTACTTTTTTTGCTGCATCCTATAGATTTTGGAACATTATGTTTTCATTTTCCTTTATTTCAAGGTATTTTTTTCTTTGTGACCCATTAGTTACTTAATAGCATGTGGTTTAGCCTCCTCTTGTTTGTGCTTTTTCCAGTTTTCTCCTCCTAATTAACTTCCAGTTTCATACCTCTGTGGTAGGAAAAGATGCCTGATATGATTTCAACCCGCTTAAATTTACTGAGACTGTTTTATGACCTAATATAATATATACTGGAGAAAGTACTATTTGCACTTGAAAACAGTGTGTTTTCTGTTGTTTCTTAGTGTGTTGTTATTTATCTATTAAGTTCATTAGGCTAATGTGTCATTCAAGGGCCATTGTTTCCTAATTGATTTTCTGTCTGGATGATCTATCCATTGATGTAGGGGGTATTAAAGTTCCATTGATGTAGGGGGTATTAAAGTTCCCTACTATTATTACATTACTGTCAATCTCTCTCTTTATATGTAATACTGTTTGCTTTATTTATTTACATTCTCCTATGTTGGGTACGCATTTTGTTGTTGTTGTTGTTTAGTTGCTAAGTTGTGACTGACTCTTTGCAACCCCATGAATTGTAGCCCACCAGGCTCCACTGTGCATGGGATTTCCCAGGCTAGAATACTAAAGTGGGTTGTCATTACTTTCTCCAGGTGATCTTCCCAGACCTGGGATAGTGTCTCCTGCATTGGCAGGCAGATTCTTTACCATTGAGCCACCTGGTGTTATATCTTCTTCTTAAAATGATCCTTTTATGTAATGCTCTTCTTTGTCTCTTGTTACAGTCTTTGTTTTAAAGTCTATTTTGTCAGCATAAGTATTGCTGCTGCTGCTGCCAAGTCGCTTCAGTCGTGTCCGACTCTGTGCAATCCCATAGACGGCAGCCCACCAGGCTCCGCCATCCCTGGGATTCTCCAGGCAAGAACACTGGAGTGGGTTGCCTTTTCCTCATCCAATGCATGAAAGTGAAAAGTGAAAGTGAAGTCGCTCTCTAAAGCTTTTCGTTTCCATTTCCACGGAACACTTCATTTTCAGTTTGTGTCTTTAGATTTTAAGTGAGTTTCTTGTATGCAGCATGATTACAAATCTTTTTAAAATTCCATCCAGCCACTCTATGTGTTTTGATTGGAACATTTAGTCCCTTTACATTTAAAGTAATTATTAATAGATTGTACTTATTGCTGTTTTGATAATTTTTTTCTAATTATTTTTGTAGTTCTCTGTTCATTTCTGATTCTTTTTTCTTGTGATTTGATGACTTTCTTTTTTTATTCATTTATTTTTGCTGTGCTGGATCTTTGTTGCTGCTCTGCTTTTCTCTAGCTGTGGTGAGCAGGGGCTACTCCCTCATTGTGGTGCGTGGGCTTCCCATTACACTGGCTTCTCTTGTGGAGCCCAGGCTCTAGAGTGCACAGGCTTCAGTAGGTGCAGCAGGGGGGTCAGAAGTTGTGGTTCCCAGGCTCTAGAGCTCAGACTCAATAGTTGTGGTGCACAGGTTTAGTTGCTCCACAGCATGTGGGATCTTCCCAGACCAGGGATTGAATCTGCGTCCCCTGCATTGGCAGGCAGATTCTTTACCACTGAGCTACCAGGGAAACCCTGATGACTTTCTTTAGTTCTATGTTTGCACTCCTTTCTCTTTATTTTTTATATCTGTTATGGGGTTTTGGTTTGTGGTTACCATGAGGTTCATTTATAACACGCTTTGTATATAGCAGTCTATTTTAAGTTGATAGTTGCCTGAGTTCACCTTCCTACCACACATTTATGTTTTTGGCATCATATTTTGCATCTTTTTGTTTTGTATATTGATTAACTTTTGTAGATATAGATGATTTTTGCTATATTGTCTTTTAATTTCATAATAGCTTAATAGGTGGTTGTCTGCTACCTCTACTGTATGTTTGCTTTTACCAGTGAGATTTTTTTTCCTTCATAATTTTATTTCTAATTATTACCTTTTCCTTTTAAAGAAGTCCCTTTAACATTTTTTTGTAAGGCCAACTTAAGTGGTGATGAACTCCTTTAGCTTTTGCTTGTCTAGAAACTCTCTCTTCTTCAGTTTTGAATGAGAACCTTCCCAGGTAAAGTATTCCTGGCTGTAATTTCTTTTTCTTTCAACACTTTGAGTATATAGTATCAGTTCCTTCAGGATAGTAAAGTTTTTGCTGTAAGATCAGTTGATAATTCTTTAGAGTAATTCCTTTGTACATAACTAGTTGTTTTTCTCCTCATATTTTTAAGAGTCTCTCTTTATCTTTAGCATTTGGCATTTGGTATTTTAATTATAATGTGTCTTGGTGTGAGTTTCTTTGTGTTTATCTTTTTTGGGGACTCACTGTGTTCCTAGACTTGGATTTTTGTTCCCTTCACCAGGTTAGGGAAGTTTTCAGCCATTACTTTTTCAAACAGGTTTTTCAAACCCTTTTTCTTGAGACTTCTAAAATATAACAATAAGTATGCTTGATGTTGTCTCAGAGGTCCCTATCTTCATTCTTTTTCATTCTTTTATCTTTTTGCTATTCTGATCAAGTGATTTCCACCACCTGTCTTTTAGATTATTAATCCATTCTTCTACATGCTCTAATCTGCTGTTAATTCCCATTAGTGTATTTTTTATTTGTCATTATATTCTTCAGTTCTGATTGGTTCTTTTTTTAATAATTTCTGCTTCTTAGTCGAAGTTCTCAGTGTGTTCATCCATTCTTCTCCAAGGTTCGGAGAGCACATTTATGACTGTTACTTTCAACTTTATCTGGTAAATTGCTTATCTCCATTTCATTTATTTGGAGAGGGCATGTTTGTTCTTTTGTTTGGAAGGCATTCTTTTGTCTTCTTATTTTGCCTAACTCTGAGTTTGTCTCTATGTATTTCGTATATCAGCTACATCTCCCAGTTAGAAAGAGTGACCTTATGTAGAAGGTGTCCTGCGGTGCCCAGTGGCTCAGTCCCCTCTGGTCACCAGAGCTAGGTGCTGCAGGGGGCCCCATATGTGGGCTGTACATGCTGTCCTGTTTTGGTTGAGTTCTGACTACTGCAGGTGGACGGGTGGATCAGCTGGCTGAGAAGTTGGCCACGACTGTTGTGGATATGTGGGGCTGATCCCCAGAGCTGGAGCCACTTTGGAGGAACACCAACGCTGGCAGAGGCTACCCGTCAGGTGGGGTAGAATGGGAGCCTTTGGAGAGCAGGACTGACTTTTTTAATTAGCTGCATAGCATGAGAGACTTTTCTAAGATCTAGTCAGAAACCCGCTTGTATCTATAAAAACCAATTTAGGTGATCTTGGTTTACACAAAGTTTCTCAACTTCAGCACTGTTTTATTTGGGGTTGGATAACTCTTTGTTGTGGGGTTGGGCAGTTCTCCTATGCATTGTCAAATGTTTAACAGGATCCCTGGCCTCTACCCAGTAGATGCCAATAGTACCCCCTTCACAGTTATGACAAAAATATTTCCAGACTTTACTAAATGTCCCTGGGGGTAAAAATTGCCCCTTATTTATAGAGTAGGGAAACAAGCCATTCAGGTGTCCAAGATTTAGGCCCACAACCTTATATGATAGATCCTAAACCTCAGTAAACTATACCCCAGAATCTAGCCTCTTCAGTACTTCTACAGACAGACTCATGTCCACTGACATGTTTGTTAAAGCCAAGCAGTTGAAGCAATGATAAATACATATTATATGCATACCATATAAATTTTATATTGTATAAGGTCTTTGAATAGCATACATCTGATCTTGACTTCACTTGGTGTTTCACTCACTTTATTTCATTTTTAACTGCCTTGTCAAAGAGTTACTAGAGATATAAGAACTTGATTTACTATCACATTTTACAAGTATTTATAATTCTATGACATTCACACCATCCAGTTACCTGAGGGAAATTTTTAAAGCTTAGTAAGATTGGAATCATATATCCAATCTCACTGTTTTCAGTTTTTTTTACCATTCCAGCCCAACTATGTCTTCAGTACATATAAAGACTAAAATGATCATATTCTAGTAATTCAGATTACCTAATATTTATCCATTTTAAAAAATGTTTCAAAGTACAGTAAGGTTAATCTCAAAACCATTTATAATGATAGGTCTCAGAATAAATTTACAAATTTGCTGTGAGATATCACTAAGTTTTTTTTTTTTAATTAATGTGTGTCAAGAATCTCTCCTTTGCATTTATATATTTATCTTTGAAAGTATGTTCTACAGGGTATCAATCCTCTCATTCCTTAGGGATGCTAAACATGGCCCCATCAGACCTGCTGCCAATCTTGGTCACCACAAATAATTAACCCCAACATGAAGTATTTAAAATATGTAAAGGTTAAAAGATCATAAAAATGAGACCATATGTCCAAACATACCACGTGTTCTTTGGCAAGGGAAATGTATGTGTTAAGACAGATCCTAAGAAGCCTGCCAGGGAACTAGATCAAAACCAGAACAAAAAGATTCTTTTCATATAAGCTAGGTATTTCCCTAGTACTTACTCCCCAAGGTAGCCAAGATGAAAGAAGTCCATCTACTCATATATCTGTCTAGCAAAGCCATCTTCCTTCATGATTGAGAAGATAAAAGCCCCAGAACTCTGTATTTCAGAAGATGAATTGCCTTGGTCCAAATCCTAGTTTCACCACTGACTCTATCAACATCTAAACGTGTTGGCAAGATACTCAACATCTCTGAGCCTCAATTTCCTCATTTACAAAACGGAAATAATTATATTTCTTCTTCTGTAATGTCTTGATGATTAAACAAGATAAATTGAAAGTATTTAGATTTTTTTCCTGGCTCATAATGAAGATTGCTGTTCTTACTGAGAAAACAAATGTACATCCATTCTCCTCAGGAAAGCTAATATTTTGGTGCCCATTCTTATTTATTTCAAATTATGCTCCAAGGTCTGGATCTGAAAAGGTGCATCCAGTTTTGCTTGATGGCTTTATCACCAAAGCCAGATCAAGGAAGAGCATATATAGCCAAAATCTAGTATGTGCACTTCTGCACTGGTATGGAGTTTATCTCACTGATGATAAAGAAACAAAGAGACTTCTTAAGGACCAGCACCAGAAAGAGCGGTTAAAAATGGAGATGTCTGAGTGAGCAGGGAATGGCTTCAACCCATGGGATACATGTATTCAATTACTTAGAGTAGCCTGTATACCACTTACATTGGCTGAGTAACTAGACTGTAAAACTGTCAAAACCCTAGAAGAAATTACTTTTAGTTAGCCAGGCTTATCCATACCATACTTTTCATAATTGAGAACCAATTATCTAGTATTTTTTTATACTATTATGGGTCTGTTAGGTAGTTAGAATAGGAAACAGGAGTCCAGAATGGCAGTGGCTAAAAGACAAGGAAGGGAAAAGCCCATGAAAATAGAACAAAGGAAGGTCAGAGGACTGGAGTGAGGACCTTGGGTAGAACAAACAGCTCTCCTGGCTTGGCCAGCTTACACAGGGCAGGCCTGGGGCAGTGGGGGTGGGGGGAGGAAAACAAACATAAAAAGAGGAGCCAAAGGGCGGGGGCCCTCTCTTCTCTTCGCTTCTTTGGGTCAGCATGCCCTCACGCCTTGAGGATGTATTTTCCTGCTATTTTCTAAATAAAACTGAGCTGTAACATGGAGCTGTAACACTGATCTATCTAAGAGCTATAACACGGTCTGTCTGAGAGCTATGACACGCTAAGGGCTTTAATGTCCGTCGCTTCAAATTTTTGTTGAGACAAGACAGAACCAAGGAGATTACACTCCCCTGACAGGTCAAAAACTGTTAAATTAGAAATTGCTAAAATAAAAATTCACTTTAATATTTAGCTAGGTAAATAAAAATTAATTTATGTAACCCTCAAGAAAAAAAAAAGTAATTTCCCATGCTTTTAATTCCTTTTAAAACTTAAAAATAAATATAATGAAATATTCCAGACATATAAAAATGTATAAAGAATAATACAGCAAACTTTGACTCAGGGCACAGACCTTCAGGGGTCCCAGTTTTAATCTGGGGTCTCAGTTCCTTCTTCACATCTTGCTTCCCCCCAGTCCACCCACCTTCATATCCAAGCTTCAAGGCATCAGATTGTCAAATGCCCTGAGCAGCTGAAGATTTGGCATCAGCTTCCCACTCTGCTTTCTCTGAGAATTCAAATGAGCCATAAATATAAAAGATATGTGAAGTATTTCATTCAGTACTCTCTATGTTTTAGTGGACAATTTTTCAGGATATCTAGTCCCTTTATTATTTTTTAAACTAAACTATACTCACTGTTATGAGTTTAAAATTTTTGTTAATTTCATTTTATTTCTATATTTGTGTCTGTCTGCATTAAGATATGAATGTAAATAAAGACAAAATGACCATGATCAGAATTGATATGCTTTAAATCACTGTAAAGATACAATTTTCCATGGTAGAGTGTAATTTTTGTATTTGAATGTATTTGTAATAGTTCCAAAATAACAACTAAATGCCAATTAGTCATCTTGTTGTTATTCAGTGAATGCTACCTCTAAATCTAAACTCTCCTATCCCTTTCCAAAGGTCCTCTAGGATATTTATCCAGTTTATAAATTCTCCATTCTAGGGTAAATAGTCCTTAAAGAGTGGAATGTTCCTGCTAGCAAATCCACTTAGCCTTCTCCTTCTCACCTAAAGTATGTTAATGAGGAAATTCATTCTATGTGTGTGTGTGTGAGAGAGAAAGAGTGATCAAACCTTAGAATTTCAACATTTTCCTTACCCAAGTGTGAAGACTGTGCAGTAGGCAAGCACTGAATTGGCTGTTTTATTTCCCCAGGGTTCAGACGAGCCCTGGCGTATCAGTTCAGTCACTCAGTCGTGTCCAACTCTTTGCGACCCCATGAACCACAGCACACCAGGCCTCCCTGTCCATCACCAACTCCCAGAGTCCACCCAAACCCACGTCCATTGAGTCGGTGATGCCATCCAGCCATCTCATCCTCTGTTGTCCCCTTCTCCTCCTGCCCTCCATCTTTCCCAGCATCAGGGTCTTTTCCAATGAGTCAGCTCTTCACATCATGTGGCCATCAGATGGTAAATCTCTCATTGGCAACCGTCTTTGATAAGAACAGAGACTTGCACTCCTGGGTGTGTGTGCACCTGGCTGACTGAAGGCTAATGCCTCCTGCCAAATTTCTCTTTGGAGGACCTGAACTCCAGCCCTAACACCATTGCATCCCACTCAGAGCTGCCTTGGCCCCTCTGCATGGGAAAGGGAGGAGAGGGTGTTCTATTCACTTTTAAGATGAGGAAACGTAATCTCAAAGAAATTAGCTTTTATGAATTCAAAGAGTAAAGGGTGGAAACAAACTGACTCTCGAGCTCAATGTTTCACTGAAAATATTAAAATGCAATTTTGAAAAGAGCTGATAGCCAGTAGTGCAGTGATTGAGTTTAAAGGTGTTTGGAGCAGTTGGGGTTTCACTGGCTGCTTGCGGGAGCCCTGATTTGTTTGGAGCAGTGCCTGGTGTATAATGTTAGCTACATAGGTGTTTACCATTTGCCACTGCCACAGGCATAGACTCCGAGCAGCTTAGATGTCACAAGTATGTCATAACTATCATGTGTACACTGGTTCCTGGATCTAGACTTAAGAAGGGGAACAATTCCCTTAAAATATAAGGAATTTTAAGCCAGTGAGAATTTCTGTAAACTACAGTAGTGTTTCTGTGACACTCAGCGGTGGTGGTTTAGTCGCTAAGTTGTTTCTGACTCTTGCAAGCCCATGGACTATAGCCTGCCAGGCCCCTCTGTCCATGGGATTCTCCAGGCAAGAATACTGAAGTGGGTTGCCATTTCTTTCTCTAGGAGATCTTCCTGATTCAAGAATCGAACCCAGGTCTCCTGCATTGCAGGCAGATTCTTTACCAACTGAGCTAAAAAGGAAGCTTCATGATACTCAGTGAGGCCACAATAATGTCAAGAAGGCTATTTATATAACCCCATCAGTATAAAGCAAGATTAGACATTTGTGACACTTGTTAACCTTGTTGCTGATCTTTAACTCTTGATGTGGGCTTAATCTCTGCTTATCTAAAAATACCAAGTTATGAGAAGCTTGTGGATTCAGACCAAGACCCACTCATAAAATCTACATCATTTGGATAAAGGCTTGGCAGAAGTGTCCCTCTGGAACATCTAGTTGAAGTAATTTTCTCTGGAAAATAATAATATAAACAATGTTAAAAGAAAATTATTTGAAGTAGTCAAGGTAGCATATTTTGAAATATCTTAGGCTCCTCAAGGAGCAACATTAATGATAATATACAATCATGAGATCTGTTTCATAAACCAGATCCACAAAATATTTCTATCAGGAAATTCTTCCTGTTCAGATCAGATCAGATCAGATCAGTCGCTCAGTCGTGTCCAACTCTTTGTGACCCCATGGATCGCAGGACACCAGGCCTCCCTGTCCAACACCAACTCCCAGAGTTCACTCAGACTCACGTCCATCGAGTCAGTGATGCCATCCAGCCATCTCATCCTCTGTCGTCCCCTTCTCCTCCTGCCCCCAATCCCTCTCAGCATCAGAGTCTTTTCCAATGAGTCAACTCTTTGCATGAGGTGGCCAAAGTACTGGAGTTTCAGCTTTAGCATCATTCCTTCCAAAGAAATCCTCTTCCTATTTTTACCTTATTAAGATTGCAGAGGCCACCCATCCCCGAAGTATTTTTTTCATACTCAATCTGAGATTTTTTTCAATACAGATTTAAATTCACTCTCTTACCTACTTTTCTTTTTCTGAGGGAGTGATTTTATAATGACCATTGCAGATTTTTAAATATTTTAAGACCTACCATCTCAGAGATATGTGTCATAGAAAACTTGTATTATCAAAATTTTAGGTAGAAAATTTATGAAATTGCTGAATAAATTAATAGTGATTTTGATTCTACAATGTAGAAGCTTATGTAAATGACTTCATATTTAGGAATTTTGTGCTATTAAAGTCTTGAGAAATTGACGTACCAAATTTATGTACCAAATTTATTGGTAGTGCTGAATTTGAATGCTTGTGAATACATAAATCTCTTTTACAAATACAAATTTCAGATGTCTCTAGGAAAAGAAATATGTATGCATAATTGTAAATATATATACATATATATATATAGCTACATATATAGCTTTATAAGTTTGGGCCAGGTACAGAGAAAGCACTAAAATATTTCCATAATATCTCTGCTATTTAAAATAATATTTCCACCATACTGACATCTATGCAGCTAGAGCTCCACTGCCAGGACAAGTGAGCATGTTCTGTGAGCCTTGGCATGCAGAATGCTATGGACACTTCTGGAAAACCACCTGGCCCACCACTTGCAAAACAACTCATAGGTTAGCAATAGCAGGAATCCCCTACCGCTCTCAGTGCAAAGGAAAGAAGTGAATCTAGAACCACCCACTAGAAGAAAGAACACCCTGGTTTCTCCTTCCTTTCTCCCAGTTTCCCATCATAGCCTGACATTAGCCAAACACAGCAGGAGGCTAGTTTCCATGGAAGCCTGAAAAAACACAGCTTGCCAAAGTGCGCTCTCCCTTCCACTTATCCCCCAATTCAGGGAGAGCAGAGAAAGGGCAAGCAGAGGATCAGCACAATGGCCAACAAACTTTGAGACATGCTAGGTTAAACAAAGAACAATGAATTTCTTAACTGTGGGATTTCTCTTATAACTATGATTCTGCACAGAAGGGATAGAGTATGTGGTTGAAAATGGAGCTCTTATGCTAGAGTATTGCACAGAACAAGAACTATCCTTTGAGAAACTCTATCTTCATCTAGACTAACCCAGGAGAACAGAACTGATCTTACGGAAATTGCTCTGTGAGAGTAAATAGTCTCCTAATAGACACCATCTACTCTCTTCTTGAGAACAGTGAAGAAAATTCGAAGTATAAAAGTAGGTAAGAAAAAAAAAGTAGATAAGAGTATCCATGCGACTTTTTCTCTGCTTCCCATAGGGGCCATTCTAGAATTTACTTTTTTTTTTTTAATAATCCTTGCACCCAAGACCCTGGCATTTTATACTATGAAGTCTCAAACTGAAGATTAACCTGTCAGAAAAAAATGACTGCTCAATATTATGTGCCAGCCTGGATGGGAGCAAGTCTAGGAGAAAATGGATACATGTATATGCATGGCTGAATCTCTTTGCTGTCCAGCTGAAACCATCACAACATTGCTAATCAGCCATACTCCAATACAAAATGAAAAGTTTAATAAAAAGGAAAAAAATAAAAAATAATGAAAAAAAAACCAACACTCTTCAAGGACACCATTTGGGGAAAATCTTGCTTCTTACCAGCTCTTACATTTGTTTTCAGCTGATATAATTCAAGGTGATTTACTAAGACTTGTCCATCTGCAAGGCATTCAAAAGGTTGGCAAAGGCCAGACATTCTCAAGTGGTAGAAGAGGCAATGAAAATAAAAGAGCACACAAAGCATGATGTTTTTCTGCATGCTTCTCTTACCATAGACACTTAAGAAAACAAAAACAAAAATAAAAAGTAATTACTAAAAGCTATCACAGCACGATTTGCTGAGTCACTGAATTAAGTTTTTTTAAATAGACCTGTTTATTTCTAGAGGACTGTTGATTTTTAATAGGATGTTACTATTTGAATCCAAGTGGGGTTTTTTGGTCCACTTATATATCCAATGCTAAGGCTGTGTCAAGTAGCAGTTAGCTGTGTATCAGACACAAAGAAATAGTAAGAAAAAAACAAAGTTTAGGGGCACTACGAGCTTTATTGAAGAAGGCAATGGCACTCCACTCCAGTACTCTTGCCTGGAAAATCCCATGGATGGAGGAGCCTGGTAGGCTGCAGTCCATGGGGTCGCAAAGAGTCGGACATGACTGAGCGACTGATCTGATCTGATCTGTGCTAAATATATTGCAAAAGACCTTTAAACTTGGAATCAAGAAAGATTTCATCCTGCCCCCCCTACTTAGTAGTTGTGTGACCTGGTCTGGTCACTTATTGTTTCCAATTCCCTCATCTGGAAAATGAGATTGAAAGAAAATGCATGTCCTATATCCTTAGGTCATCACTGAGAGACAAATGAGATCATGTCTGGGAAAACACTTCTAAATTATCAACTGCTTCTCTGTGAAAGAGGGTGGCTGAACAAGGATGTACACTTTATTTGGAATTAACCCAGAGGTCTTAACATGCTAAAATATCTGAAAAATGAAATCAGCCTTTTTCTTTCCTGTCCTCAGAGACTTAAGTTTTCTACAAGCAACTCATAAAATTAGTGCTCCACTGGAAATGCAATCTAATTTGAGTAGTATCAGCACTGAGAAACTCCTTGGAGGCCAAGGATGTTTCCTCTTTCACACTGCTGTGAACAGCATTCATGTGGTCCTGAAAATTACTGCAATATCACATCTCTCTAAACTACAGGTTTTCTCCTCTGATTTACCTAGATATTGCTTCCCCATATCGCTGCTTATGAATTATTCTCTTCTGCCCAAGCCATATTCTTGGCAGCAGACATCAAGTTAACCTTCATGTGTGATGCTCCAAGCCCTCTGAGTACTAGCATTTCAATAAACAGAGCTACTTTAGTCAGTAAAATGGCAGTAGGTCACACCATAAAGAAGTAATTTTTCTAGAAGATTTGAATCCTAGAATAGCATCAGAATTGACTTCAGAAATCATCTTCCCAAATGGTTTATAAATTTTTTAAAAGGACATGCCTTTTATAAAATGAAATCATGGATAGAGCACCATATAAAATAGATTTAGTAAAATATGCTTTGGCTGAACAGGGAGACAGAACCCCAACATATTACTCAGTCTTTTTGTTTCTTTGCAGAGGCTAAGATTCCACTTAACCATTTTAAAACTATAGTCCAGCCCCTCTTCCCTCCAGAGTTTCATTCCCTCCTACAACCACCACCATTGATTTATTCAACATTGCATCACTTTCAGTGGTCTGTCCTCCCAAGGAAGGCTCTCTTATTTTTCAACAGCTTTACTTATTTGTTTAGAAAATTCATTTTCAAGTTTTGTTGCTTTCCTTATAACTTCTCTATTTTTTGAACCTAGGACAAAACTAGATTGTGCTCTATCCAATGTATTTGAGTCAATGATCATATTCTTTTGAAAAAAAATTTTTACAAGCCAAACATCTCTGATTTTTTAAATTTCTCATAATGTGAGAATGTGTGATACTAATCTTTTTATTCAAATTGCTTTCCTTTGGATTAACTTCAGGTTGTTAATGTCAGTTTTAATTTGTATGCCCAGAACTATGAACAGTGATTCCTATCTTGATTGCAACCATCAACTCTTTCATTTGAAACATTTTATTTCTGTTAATATGGCCTATAATTGCAATTGATTTGGAGGAGATTCATGGAGCTTAGTCAACAAACACAGATATCCTTTAATATGCTACTACAGAGCAACATCTCTCATATTTTAAACTTGTAAAAATGTTTTTATGGCTTCATGTGGTTAGTTTCCTTTGCTGTGGCTCCTGAAGTCCGGTGGCAGTTTTGTTAAAAGATTTCCAGGTTTTTGTCATTTACAAAATCTACTTTGTGGGATTCAGTAAATCGATGACTATTTATTCACATTTTATAACACAGACACCATCTTCTTAGTAATGACCTGTAGGTCTTTGTTGATATAAATTTTGTTGCAAAAAAATGGATTATTGCAGATCCAAACTATATAATCATGGATACCCATTTATATCTGACATAACGAACTTTCCTACCATAGAATTTTTGAGGTTTGGAGAGGGGTGACTATAAGCCTGAAAGGATAATAAACCTGCTAAACTGATTTGGTTATACTCCCACGGTTCTATGAGTCTGTAATTTCAAAAGTCCTTTACCTCCAAACCAGGCATTTTATCTACTGTTAAATACATGAATTTTTAAACACCAGAAGATTGGTCTGAATTTTTATTCTTCCCTAGGAATTTCCTCAATTGTGTGGGTTTCAACCAGATACTTTGCTTTCCTTGAAAATACTTTCATGTGGCTTTATAATATTTATTCAACATTATCTTCCATTAGCTCTCTATTTTTAATTGTTGCTAACTATTTCAGTACGTAGCTATTACATGGTGCAGAACTGAATTGTCTATGTTAATGGCTAAGGAGACCATGACCCATTTTATTTGCTGCGTGGTCAGCCCTGGTATTCATCGCAGGTTTTCTGGATATTTCTGATGAAGTCTTTAAGCACATGTAATTCTGAAAACACATTCCCATTCAGTAAGACTTATACAGGATGGTAAGCCCAACATGGCAAAAGGTTTCTAAAAAATTCCATAAACATTAAGCATATTTATGTCATACCATTAAGTTTGGTCGACTTGAACCTTACTGTATTGTAGTATAAGAGGCATTTTGTTCGCTTGTGTTTACTTTCCCAGGAGTAAATGCATTTTGGTTAACCACAATGGCAAACTTAGTCAAGACATTTCTGTCAACAAATCCTACTGCTTAACAAAGTCATATTCTTAGTTTCCAGGACAGCAGACTGGATTCTAAGTAATAAGGTGTTTATAAGGTGTGCTGTAAATCTGGGACTATAAACATGTCTACTCTCTGTTAAACCTGCTGCTGTGCACGAGGTACAATAAGCTCCCTTTTCAGTTTTATGGTGGCCAGTGTGTTGGCTTGCCAGTCTTGATTGCTGTTGATTCTACGGTTCCCAAGTCTCCTGCCAAGCTCTTGACCCAAGTCACGCTCTCTGGTGATGTCATAATGCAGCTAAGAATTTGCTCATTCACTCTACCTTCAGGGATGCCCCAGGAGTCACATACCTTCCCTATTAGTCACACACTAGTTGGAGAATAACATCTTGAAAAAAACTAGGGCCTCTCTTTCCCCTAATTTCAAATGTCTACATTTTTAGATCTTTCATAATGAGCTTATAGATATAGTAAGATGAATGATACCTTTATAGAAATTATTTTTCACATGGCTTTTTCTCAAGAGTTAACAGCACTATTTTTTTTTACAAACAAAATTTTCTCTGCATTCATAAGCAAATCTATTTCAATTAAACACATATTTATAAAACACAGAACCTGGTATTTGAGATTACCGCCATGGTTATTCAATATGTCAGCAAATTTGGAAAACTCAGCAGTGGCCACAGGACTGAAAAAGATCAGTTTTCATTCCAATCCCAAAGAAGGGCAATACCAAAGAATGTTCAAACTACCATACAACTGTGCTCATTTCACATGCTAGCAAAATTATGCTTAAAATCCTTCAAGCAAGGCTTCAGCAGTATGTGAACCAGTAACTTCCAGATGTACAAACTGGGTTTAGAAAATGCAGAGGAATCAGATATCAAATTGCCAACACACTCATTGGATCACAGAGAAAGCAAGGGGATTCCAAAAAAACACATCTACTTCCACTTCATTGACTATGATAAAGCCTTTAACTGTATGGATCACAACAAAATGTGAAAAATTCTTAAAGAAATAGGAGTACCAGACCATCTTGCCTGTCTCCTAAGAAACCTGTATGTGGGTCAAGAAGCAATAGTTAGAATCAGACATGGAACAACTGACTACAAAATTAGGAAAGGAATATGACAAGGCTGTATTTCACCCTGGTTATTTAACATCTATGCAGAGTACATCGTTGAAAACGTCAGGTTGAGTAACTCACAAGCTAGAATCAGGATTGCTGGGAGAAATATCAACAACCTCGGGCTGGCAAATGATACCACTCTAATGGCACAAAGTGAAGAGGAGGTAAAGAGCCTCTTGATGAAGGTGAAAGAGGAGAGTGAAAAAGCTGGCTCGAAACTCAGCATTCAAAAAACTAACATCATGACATCAAGTCCCATCACTTCATGGCAAATAGAAGAGGGAAAAAGTGGAAGCAGTGACATATTTTCTTTTCTTGGGCTCCAAAATCACTGCAGACAGTGATTGCAGCCATGAAACTTAAATATGCTTTCTCCTTGAAAGTAAAGTTATGACAAACCCAGACAGTGTATTAAAAAGCAGAGACATCACTTTGCTGATAAAATCTATATAGTCAGTGCTATGGTTTTTCCAGTAGTCATGTATGGATGTGAGAGTTGGATCATAAAGATGGTTGAGTGCTAAAGAACTGATGCTTTTGAATTGTAGTCTAGAGAAGACTATTGAGAGCCCCTTGGACAACAAGGAGATCAAGTCAGTCAATCCTAAAGGAAATCAACCCTAAATACTCATTGGAAGGACTGATACTGAAGCTGAAGCTCCAATACTTTGGCCACCTGATGCAAAAAGCCAATTCACTGAAAAAGACCCGGATACTAGGAAAGATAGAAGGCAAATGAAGGGAGCAGCAGAGGATGAAATGGTTAGATAGCATCATCAACTCAGTGTATATGAATTTGTGCAAACTCCAGGAGATAGTGGAGGAACAGAAGAACCTGGCATGCTTTATTCCACAGGGTCTCAAAGAGTTGGATATGACTTAGGGGCTGAACAACAACAACAACCATGGTTACTGATGTCAAACACTGGGGGCACGGAGGAAGAGAGGAAAACTGGTAGTACATCTGAATGTTTAAACTACATGATGTCAAATATACCTCTTTGGAAATATCTAATCAATTTTAAGGTCTTCACTTTTCACCCAAATATTGGGTGTTTCTATAAATATACCTTGCATCTTGTCTTACTTTACACTTTAATTAGCTGACCCAAAGTGCTCATAGAACAATGTTCCAGAGATCCTGTTAAGTCAAATATAAAAACAAAAACAAACAAACAAGAAAACCTCAACAAAAATTCTCTAAAATCCATTGGGTTTGAACTCAGTCCAAAAAAATAGCTCATGTATTTGTACACTTTTTGTGTCTCAGAAGAACACTACCAAGATAGCATCAGTGTTTTAACCAGATATGAACAATGGCCCATAAACAAATGACCAAAAACTACAAGTTAATTTCTCATGGACCATAGACTTGGAGCTTACCTATGTCTTTTGACATGTCAGAATGTTTCCTCCGACACTTCATATTTAATGAGTGTTTTGGGAGAGAATATTTTCTTCAGGAAGAACATCAGGAAAGAAATAAAAATCTTTAAAAAATTTTTTTAAAAATAAAAAAGCAACTAAAATCTATGACCATAGATTTAGAGGCTATTTCTGGAAAGTTTTTTGAGCTATTTTGTCCACAATTATATACCTATGCATTTGGCACTCAACTTGACAATTAATGTGAAAAAGGCAAAAAATATTTCCCTAAGCAATTTTTCAAACTTCACTAATATAGATATTTTGTAAGGAAAAAGTTCTTGTAGATGCCCAACAATGAAATATTTTTATCATGATGTTAATTAAACTGTTTGATTTTATATAATGAAACTTAAATAAATCTAAGAGCAAACATAGCCTCATGAAATCCATAAAATTCAATATTAATTTAATATGAGTTATATGGTTGCTTTAGTGATACAAAATTACTATTTAACCTATGAATATGATAAACTTTTTAGTAGCACAAGACTTTATGCTTCATGAGGACAAATCCATGTCTGGTTTTTCTTACCATTTTGTGATCTTAAGAAATATTTGAGGAGAAAGTGAGACAATGGTCCCTATTAATATGAACAACTTTTAATATACTGAGCAGATCAAAGATGTATAATACTCTACACTGAAAACTATAGAATATACCCAGGTTCAATTCCTGGGGTGGGAAAATCCCCTAGAGAAGGGAATGGCTACCCACTTCAGTATTCTTGCCTGGAAAATTCCATGGACAAAGAAGTCTGGCGGTCTACAGTCTATGGGGACACAGAGTCAGACACAACTGAGTAACACTTTCACTTTCAAAAGAAACTAAATGAACAAATGCAGGGGCCCTTAGTTAATGGATGAGAAGATTCGGTATTTAAAGATGTCAATGTACCCATAAACTAATCTATCAATTAAATGTAATCTGTTCAAAATCCTAAGAGGTGACCTCTTTGCAGAAATTGGTAATTCTAAAATTCATATGTAAAAGCAAAGGCTTATAAATAGGCCAGTAAATCTTTAAGAACAATAAATTTTAAAACTGGAGGTCTTACTACCATATATTAAGACTCACTGTTCAGTTCAGTTCAGTCACTCAATCATGTCTGACTCTTTTCGACCCCATGGACTGCAGCATACCAGCCTCCCTGTCCATCACCAACTCCCAGAGTTTACCCAAACTCATGTCCATTGAGTGGTGATGCCATCCAACCATCTCATCCTCTGTTGTCCCCTTCTCCTCCAACCTTCAATCTTTCCCAGCATCAGGGTCCTTCAAATGAGTCAGCTCTTCACAGCAGGTGGCCAAAGCATTGGAATTTCAGATTCAACATCAGTCCTTCCAATGAATACTCAGGACTGATCTCCTTTAGGATGGACTGGTTGGATATCCCTGCAGTCCAAAGGACTCTCAAGAGTCTTCTCCAACACTGCTGTTCAAAAGCATCAATTCTTCAGCGCTCAGCTTTCTTTATAGTCCAACTCTCACATCCATACATGACTACTGGAAAAACCATAGCCTTGACTAGATGGACCTTTGTTGGCAAAGTAATGTCTCTGTTTTTTAATATGCTGTCTAGGTTGGTCATCAGAGAGGGCAATAGGCACCCCATTCCAGTGCTCTTGCCTGGAGGGTCCCATGGACAGAGGAGCCTGGTAGGCTGCAGTCCATGGGGTCACTAGGAGTCGGACATGACTGAGTGACTTCACTTTCACTTTTCACTTTCATGCATTGGAGAAGGAAATGGCAACCCACTCCAATGTTCTTGCCTGGAGAATCCCAGGGAGAGGGAAGCCTGGTGGGCTGCAGTCTCTGGGGTCACACAGAGTCAGACATGACTGAAGCAACTTAGCAGCAGCAGCAGCAGGTTGGTCATAACTTTCAAACCCTAAAAAATGATGCTGTGAAAGTGCTGTACTCAATATGCCAGCAAATTTGGAAAACTCAGCAGTGGCCACAAGACTGGAAAAGGTCAGTTTTCATCCCAATCCCAAAGAAAGGCAATGCTAATGAATGCTCAAACTACCGCACAATTGCACTAATCTCAGGAGCTAGTAAAGTACTGCTCAAAATTCTCCAAGCCAGGCTTCAACAATACGTGAACCGTGAACTTCCAGATGTTCAAGCTGGTTTTAGAAAAGGCAGAGGAGCCAGACATCAAATTGCCAACATCCATTGGATCACTGAAAAAGCAAGAGAGTCCCAGAAAAACATCTATTTCTGCTTTATTGACTATACCAAAGCCTTTGACTATCTGAATCACAATAAATTGTGGAAAATTTTGAAAGAGATGGGAATACCAGACCACCTGACCTGCCTCTTGAGAAATCTGTATGCAGGTCAAGAAGCAACAGTTAGAACTGGGCATGGAACAACAAACTGGTTCCAAATAGGGAAAAGGAGTATGTCAAGGCTGTATATTGTCACCCTGCTTGTTTAAGTTATATGCAGAGTACATCATGCAAAATGCCAGGCTGGATGAAACACAGGCTGGAATCAAGATTGCCAGTAGAAATATCAAGAATCCCAGATATGCAGATGAAACCATCCTTATGGCAGAAAGTGAAGAAGAACTAAAGAGCTTCTTGATAAATGTGAAAGAGGAGAGTGAAAAAGTTGGCTTAAAGCTCAACATTCAGAAAACTAAGATCATGGCATCTGGTCCCATCACTTCATGGGAAATAGATGGGGAAACAGTGGAAACAGTGACAGACTTTATTTGGGGTGGGGGCTCTAAAATCACTGCAGATGGTGATTGCAGCCATGATATTAAAAGATGCTTACTCCTTGGAAGGAAATTTATGACAAAGACTCACTGTAAGCTATACTAATTATAAAGAGGAAGCTGGTAGGTTACAGTCCATGGGGTCGAGAAGAGTCCAACATGACTGAGTGACTTCACTTTCACTTTTCACTTTCATGCATTGGAGAAGGAAATGGCAACCCACTCCAGTGTTCTTGCCTGGAGAATCCCAGGGACCGAGGAGCCTGGTGGGTTGCCGTCTATGGGGTCGCACAGAGTCGGACATGACTGAAGCGACTTAGCAGCAGCAGTGTTGATGAAATTATAGGCAGCCTGACAAATGGAACACAACAAAGTCCATAAGCAAAGAAATAAATGTGCATTCATTCACCTGATTTATGGCAAAGGTTGATGCTACACTGAAGTACAGAAAGTATGCCCTTTTCAATAAGGAGTTCTGGGTCAATTACATATTAATACCAAAAAAATGTTTCTTGACCCCCACTTTATGTCATATAAAAAATTAATTCCTGATTGATTGCAGATCTAAATGTGAAAGGTGCAACAAATTAAGCCTTTTAAGTGAAAACAAAGGTAATATATCTTTGTTCCCTGGGAAGAGTCAAAGATTGCTTAAACAGGACACTAAAAGCACTAACCATTAGATATTATAATCTATAATAAAATAAAAGCAGCTAAAAAAGCTTAGTTACTTCTGCTTCTGGAATAGATTGAGTAATATGGATCATATTCATACTCCCAATTGAAATAAGAACAACACAACCAAAAAAAAAAAAAAAAAAAAACCAGAAAAGAAACAATGACAAAAAATGAAAAACAGACAAAATACATGAAGCTACTACAAAGAGTTGGACATGACTGAGCAACTGACCAACAGCAGCAACTGTTCTTGAGACATCAGAAATTAAGACATAAAGGACAGTGATCACTGGGCGACAGAGAGCAAATGAAGCAAGCTCTGTTATTACCCTGGCTTACTCCCTTGAGAGAGTTTATAGTCTTCAGTTTAGGTGGTGAAACTCAGAAGGAGCCTAGAAGTCTCCCTGAGTTGAGGAGGCAGACCTTGTTTAGGAAATCAAGGAAGCTAGAGTTTACAGGACAAAGTACTGAACAAGACAGAGCTTCACAGAGAAATAATTTTAGAGATAAATACTTAACTGACTTCTGGCTGCATATGAATATGAGGAAACAATCTGAATCCAAGAAAAGAATGATGAGAGGCTACTACTGAGTACCGTGCCTTTTTGCACTAGCCAGGCAATAAACCTGATGATTCACAAGACATGGGAAATAACTCAAATGGAGTTGCTTCAGTAAAAGGGAAGAAATTTAAAATTACCCCTAGACTAAATGCTACTCTGATCCCACCTAACAACTCTTAAAAGCAAACTTAAAAGTATTAAACTGTTTCCTGTAATTTAAATACAAATTTTAAGAATACAAAATATCCATAACCCAAGAAGGTAAAATCACAATGCCAATTAAGTAAGCATCTAATTAAAGATTATTAGACATAGAAGTCAAAAAATATATCCCATAATGAGGACAAAACTCAACCAACTGAAACCAAATCAGAATGACACAGATGTTAGAATTACCAGATGGGCATTACAAAGTTATTTTTATAACTGTATTCCAGATGTTTAAAAAAATTAAGTTGAGAAAGAGAAGAAATAAAAAACTCAAAGAAACTTACAGAGATGAAAGACAGCTACATTTTTAAAGTACTAAAAGAAAAAAAAACTGTCAAACTACAAATTTATACCCAGCAAAAATATATTTTAGAATAAATATTCATCCCTAGTAGATCTTGAGATAATAGAAAAATAATACTAGATAGAAAACTAGAGCCACACAAAGGAATGAATGAAGAGCATAATGGGAACTACACGACAAACTACTTGGTAAATAAGTAAGATTTTACTTATTATTTAAGTATCTTATTAAATATAATAATAACAATGTTTTGTGGGATGCATATGTATAAATACATAATGAAAAATACAATTAAAGCCAGGAGGATAAAAATTAAAGCATACTGTACAACAGTTCTTATATATATAATTGAAGTGGTACAGTATCACTTGAAAGTAAATTGTGATAAATTAGAGTTGTTTAACATAAAACAATCACCTATATGATGAAACAAATAATTATAGTTAATAATCCAGCAAAAGAGAGAATATGGAATCATTTAAAAACAATAAAAACACCATTAATTAAAAGACAAAGATTGTCATACTGGATTTTTAAAAATCAATACTCAATTATATACTGCATGCAAAAACAAACATTTTAAATATGAAGACACAAATAGTGAAAAGTAAAAGCATGATAAATGATATACCACACTAAAACTAGTCAAAAGAAAGCTAGAATAGCTATAATTATACCAGATAAATAAATTTTAAAGCAAAAAATATTTCTATGGATTAAAAAAAAAAGGTGCTTTTATAATATTAAAGCAGTAACAACATCAAGAGGACACAACTCCAAACATGTAATCTGCCTAATAAAAGAGCTGCAAAAGACATGTAGAAATAGTAAGTAAGTAAGTGAAGTCGCTCAATCGTGTCCGACTCTTTGCATCCCCTTGGACTGTAGCATATCAGGCTCCTCCATCCATGGGATTTTCCAGGCAAGAATACTGAAGTGGGTTGCCATTTCCTTCTCCAGGAGATCTTCCCCACCCAGGGATTGAACATGGGTCACCCGCATTGTAGACAGATGCTTTACCATCTGAGCTACTAGGGAAGTCTCTGTAGAAATAGACATCTGTAGAAATAGACATAGTCACAAATTAAGATTTCAATACTGTACTCTCAATAACAGATAGAACAAATAGACAGAAAGTCTGCAAACATACAGAAGATTTTCATACTGACAACTACTTTGATTCAATCGATGTTTTAAAGCTCTCTCCTCAACAACATCATTCAAGTCCACCCAGAACATTTATCAAGGTAGACCATATTCTGGGCCATAAAACCAAGCCTCAATAAATTCAGAAAGATTCAAGTCATGTAAAATATGTTCTCTGACTACAGTGAAAATAAATTAGAAATCAATAAAAGAAAGAGATCTGAAAAAATCTCTAAATAAATAAGATGTAGAACCTAAACAATACTATTATGTGATTCATGGGTCAAAGAAGAAACCAAGAGAAGAATTAGGCAATATTTTGAAGTGAATGAAAATAAAACCACAGTTATGGAATGTTGCTGAAACACTTATTAGAGGAGAATTTATAGCATTAAGGGCCTATTGCAGAAAATAAGAAAGGTCTCAAATTCATAACCTCAGCTTTCACCTTAAGAAACTAGAGGAAGAACAAACTAAGGAAATAATAAACATTATAATTGAAATAAATGAAAAGAAAAATAATAGAGAATATCAGTGAAACCAGTAGCTGGCTTTTGAGAAGACAAATAAAATTGATAAAACTCTACCTAGACTGACCAGAAAAATAGAAAGAAGGCATAAACTGCTCATCTGAAGAATGAGAAGTGCTATCACAATAGGTTCAGTCTCTACAGACATTAAAATGATAAGGGGATATTATGAACAGCTTTACATCAATGAATTCTAACACAGACAAATTACTTGAAAGTACAAACTACCAGACTCAATCAAGAAAAAATAGATAGATGTCCCTGTCTAGTAAGTAAACTGAATTTGTAGTTAAATTTTCCTGTAAAGAAAACTGCAAGCCCAATGACTTGCTGGAGAACTCTACCAAACTTTTATGGAAGAAATATGAATTCCACACAAACTATTCAAAGAACATGGAGAGGGGAATATTTCCCAAGTCATTCTATGAAGCCATTGTTGTTGTTCAGTCACTCAGTCATGTCCAACTCTTTCTGACCCCACAGACTGCAGTACTCCAGGCTTCCCTGTCCTTCACTATCTCCCGAAGTTTGCTCAAACTTATGTCCATTGAATCGGACATGCCATTCAACCATCTCATCCTCTGTCATCCCCTTCTCCTCCTGCCTTCAATCTTTCCTAGCATCAGGGTCTTTTCCAGTGAGTCTGCTGTTTGCATCAGATGGCCAAAATGCTGGAGCTTTAGCCTCAGCATCATCCCTCCAATGAATATTTTGGGTTGATTTTCTTTAGGATTGACAGGTTTGATCTCCTTGCTGTCCAAGGGACTATCAAGAGTTTTCTCCAACACCATAGTTGAAAAGTATCAATTTTTCAGCACTCAGCCTTCTTAATGGTCCAACTCTCACATTTTCAATATATCTGATGAATATAGACACAAAATTGTTTACAAATTTTTAGCAAAGTTAATCATGGCCAAGCTGGGTTTATCCCAGGAATACAGAGCTAGTTTAGCATTTGAACGCCAATTAATGTAATTCAACATATTAGAAAGCTGAGAAGAAAGAAAGCACTTCATCTGAATAGAGAAAAAGCATTTAACAAATCAAATATTCATTCTTGATGAAAACTCAGTAAGCTAAAAATAGAAGGGAACGTCTTCAACATGATAAAGGGCATCTAAAGAAAACTATCACTGGCAGCATACTTTAATGTTGAAAGACTAAATTTTTTCCCCAAAGATCAGGAACAGGACATGGATATTCATTCCCATCCCTTGCTATTCACTATTATACTGGAGAATCTGACCAGTGCATTAAGAGAGAAAAAAGACATCTGTATTGAAATAAAGAGCAAAAATCATTTTTTTTTACCAGATTAATGATCATCTATGTAGAAAGTCCAAGAAACTCTACAAAAAACTACTAGAAGGAGAAAGTTAATTTCAGTGAGATTTCAGTGTGCATAATCGACATACAAAAATCAATGAGAGTTCAATATCCAGCGATGAACAGTTTAAAGTTGAAATAAAAAATAGCATTTCCACCTGCATAAAAATATGAGATATTTAGGTACACATCTGCCCAATATTTTATAAGACCTGAATGCAGAAAAACTGTAAAACGTGGCTGAGAGAAATTTAAGAAAACTTAGATGTACCTGATTCAACAGATTGGTTCAAAAATGGGAAAGGAGTACATCAAGGCTGTATATAGTCACTCTGCTTATTTAACTTTTATGCAGAGTACATCATGTGATATGCCCAGCTGGATAACTCACAAGCTTAACATTCAAAAAATTAAGATCATGGCATCTAGTCCCATAACTTCATGGCAATTAGAAGGGGAAAAAATGAAAGCAGTGACATGTTTTCTTTTCTTGGGCTCCAAAATCACTGCAGACAGTGACTTCAGCCATGAAATTAAGACACTTGATCTTTGGAAGAAAAGCTATGACAAAACTAGACACCTTTTTAAAAGCAGAAACATCACTTTGCTGACAAAGATCCATATAATCAAAGCTATGATTTTTCCAGTAGTCATGTACAGATATGAGAGTTGGACCATAAAGAAGGCTGAGCGCTAAAGAATTGATGCTTTCAAACTGTGGTGCTGGAGAAGATTCTTGAGACAGCAAGATCAAACAGATCAAACCAGTCAATCCTAAAGGAAATCAACCCTGAATATCACTGGATGGACTGACTCTGAAGCTGAAATTCCTATACTCTGGCCTCCTGATACAAAGAGCTGACTCATTGGGAAAGACCCTGATGCTAGGAAAGATTGAGGGCAGGAGAAGAGGGCAGCAGAGAATGAGATGGTTGGATGGCATCACCAACTCAATGGACATGAGTTTGAGCAAACTCCGGAAGATAGTGAAGGACAGGGAAGCCTGTCATGCTGCAGTCCATGGGGTTGCAAAGAGTCAGACTTGACTTTGCAACTGAACAACAATAACAACCTTGTTCATGAATTGGAAGATTGTTAAAATACCAACACAGATACTGTTAAGATACCAATATCGTTAACGTATAAATTCTCCTAAATTAATATATACATCCAGTGTAATCCAAATCACTATTTTTAAGGCAAATAATATTTCTGAGGATGAGCACTTCATTGGGGGCTCAGCTTGCATTTCTATGTTGACCTTTTCCATCACTATTGCCATGATATGTGTTGTGGTCACACAGCATGTGGCCTCTGACGTACTACTCTTTCAGCTAGAACAATCTGATCTTCTTTAATAAGTTACATTGTGAAGACTCCGCATCCCTAGGTACTACTGAAATTACTAGTTGTGAGAGAAGTATTTTTATTTTATCATACATTCTGCACAATCCTGCATTACACTTCCTTCATCAGAAAGAATGAAGAATATGCAAAACCCCAAAAAGGCCAGGTTAACTGTTGCATATTTTATGTGATAACTCATGATTCTCCAAGAGATTAAAGATGGGGAGCTCTCCACCTTTAACTTTACAATATTGCCTCACACTGGCTCCACTCCTAGAGGATTTTTATTCCTTTCGACAGATACTGATGTCCTCCCCCAATTTTTGGCTTTGATAAAAGTCTATGCTCTTTAACTAGAGCATAGTAATCATATCTCCATCTCTTCTGAATGTTGTTAAACAGCTATTAGTTCACTGCAGTTTTGCGAATTTGCTCAAAGTGGTTATTAGGATGTTTGCCTCTACCTTAAATGCCTCCAAACTACCAATTTCGCTTGTTTGTTTTATTTTCTCTTCCTTCCATGTCCATGTGATCTGTCACTGCAGTTTGCCCAAATTGTTCTTGATTTATAAAAAGCCCTCTTTTTGTGTCCTCTTTTTTGTTACCTTCAATGTACTCTTAGATTAGAAATCAGATTACTTACCTTAGTAAAATTTTGTATAAAATAAAAATTGACCTTGACGGCATGTCAAAGGGTCTTTTCAGTGGATCCAAGGGCCTCAGTTTATGTGGCATGAGCTGCTTCAGTAGCTTAGAGATCTTTCCCCTTCTTTTCAGGTACTCGTTAGCAATAGCTGGAAATGAAAGATGACTGACAAGTGAGTCACTATCATAACAGAATTACTAATAAAGCAATTACTATTGAAAACTACCAGCCACAGCCCTAGTTACGCAGTAGCATTTGAAGCCTTCATGAAAGTCAGGGTAGACTCCCTTAATATCTCCTCTTGGCAAATGTCTGTGGTATGAATTGGAAGCCACACTAAAAAGCCCTGTAGGCTTGCTGCAGCCCTCCAAGTCCAACAGAATAGACAGAGATTTCATTCTTCTTAACTGTTATATTGCCAAGAAAGCCTGTTGAATTCTGAATATTCCTGGAAGTGATATCACACTTAGCTAAATCAGCCGTCAGTTTCTGACTGTGAAGTAGTTTCTCCAATTAGGCACCATGCAAAGCCTTCATAGGACATAAGGCTGATCAATGCTGAGTGAAGGAGCGGAATGGTGCTGGAGAGCCAACGCGAGGGTACTGGTACCTAGAAACGGGAGGATGAAGAGAGAGTGGCCCAACAAGGAAAAGGAAAGAATGCATTGCACAACTTCACTTCCCTCATGACTTTGTTAGTCGTAATTCTGGATATATGCATGTTGGGTTTATGATCTCCTTCAAAAATAATGTGAAAAGGTCATATGCAATTCTTATAGACTTATTAGAGAAACTTCATCCTCTTTAGCATTTTCCTGGGTCCTTGTAAGCCTGTTACACTCATACAGACATAATTTCAAACCAAAAACACTTCAAAACATAGATTGCCTTAAGGGAGCTGAGTTCTTATTGAAAGGTTGCTAAGGAAAAGTAGTTCTTCATGTTATATATGAAGTATATTTTTATACTTACTTAAATAAATGGAAAAAAATTGTTTAGCAGAGACTGACCAAATACCTATTCTTATTCTCCTAGGCATACAGCTAAATTACATTCACCAGACCATTATAAATTATTTACATTTAACCCACATTTACATTAGAGATTATCTACCTAATTCTTACTCATGAAATGAATGGAAGTGACGAAATTAAGAATGTAAGTTTTTCATATTTGTTTTCTCTTCTCTTCATCTGCTGGTTGGATGACACTAAGGCAACCTAAATAAGCCACAAGTTGAAGGTAATAGGATGATAGCAAAGAGAGAGCAGAGCCCCACTACTCACCCTCACTGGATTATAAGAGAGAAATAAACCTTTGTTGGGTCAAACACTGAGATTTGAGGTTTGCTTATTTCAGCAGCTAGTATTATTTAACAAAGCTGTTTAAGAAAAGAAAAATACACATCATATTTGGGTAAAGCACAGAGAATCCCTCATTCATGGACTCTTGAGCCAAAATCACATTGTGTGATGATGCCTACTTAGTAGGTAGTGACAGCTCATCTCTCAGTTATTAATGCTCTCAAAAAACCTTCAGAGGCCTACAGAAGAGGCTAGAAGCCACACTATACAATGTCAGATCTGCACAGTGGGGGTAACACAGGAATAGCATTAGTCTTAAGAACTGGGCTTCAAGCTGAGACTTGTATGTGGCCTGAAGTGTGGTCATGCCATTTATTAATCATTTTATCTTTGGCATCTTGTTTAGCACCGCCATACCTTGGTTTTATCATCTGCAAAAAGGAAAAAAATAATAGTACCAACCTTAGGTAGTGAAGGTTGCTGCTGTGTCGCTTCAGTCGTGTCCGACTCTGTGCGACCCCATAGATGGCAGCCCACCAGGCCTCCCGTCCCTGGGATTCTCCAGGCAAGAACACTGGAGTGGGTTGCCATTTCCTTCTCCAATTCATGAAAGTGAAAAGTGAAAGTGAAGTCGCTCAGTCGTGTCTGACTCTAGTGACCCCATGGACTGCAGCCCACCAGGCTCCTTCGTCCATGGGATTTTCTAGGCAAAAGTACTGGAGTGGGGTGCCATTGCCTTCTCCTAGTGAAGGTTACCTAAGTGATATATGGTAAGTCCCTTGAATAGTGCATGGCACATAGTAAATATTATATGAGTATTTTTTACTATTATTAGCTAGACAAATGACCCTGAGAACTTACATATTTCTGAATCTTAATTTCTGTATCTGAAAAGTAAATCTACTATTAGTAAAATCTCTCTGTCACTGATAAAGGAGTGTAATGTTACAATACTTTGGAAGATTTTTCATTAATGGCCTTCAATGAATCATATGGGGTTGGCATTTAACTTGCTTTGGTCAGTGAGATATAACAAATGTGACACAGTAAAAAGCTTAATAAACACTTATATCTCATGTCTTGACCTATAGGTTCAACAAAATCCCAGTCAAAATCTCAGCAAGTTATTATGTGGATATCAGCAAACTGATTCCAGAATAGCCAACAGAATATTGAAGAAGAACAGTCAAAGGACTGACTTTACCCAATTTACTTACAGTAATCAAAAGCTACAGTAATCAAGACACTGTTGGATTGGTGAAAGAATACACAAAGGGATCAATGGAAGAGAAGAGAGTCTAGAAATAGATCCATATAGTCACTGATCTTTGGCAAACGAGCAAAAGCAGTACAATGGAACAAAGATATCTTTTCAAATGGTGCTAGAACAACTGAACATCCATATGCAAACAAAAATGAATCTAGATACGGATCGTACACTTTTCACAAAAATTAACTCAAAATGGGTCAGACCTAAATATAAAATACAAAACTATAAAACTCCTAGAGGATAGGAGAAAACCTATGTGACTGTGCATTTTGCAAGGCCTTTTTAGAAACAACACTAGAAGTACAATTCAAGAAAGAAATAATTGATAAATGGTAGATTTCATTAAAATTAAAAGCTGGATTTTTTAATTTATTAATTTTTTATTGAAGGATAATTGCTTTACAGAATTTTGCTGTTTTCTGTCAAACCTCAACACGAATCATCCATAGGTATACATATATCCCCTCCCTTTTGAACCTCCCTCCCATCTCCCTCCCCATCCCACCCCTCTAGGTTGATACAGAGCCCCTGTTTGAGCTTCCTGAGCCATACAGCAAATTCTCTTTGGCTGTCTATTTTAAAAGCTGTTCTGTGAAAGATACTCAAGAGAATGAGAAGACAAGCCACAGACTGGGAGAAAATATTGGCAAAGTTCATAACTGGTAAAGCACTGCTATCTAAAATATATAAAAACTCATAAAACTCAAGAATTCCCCAATTTAAAAACGGGCAAAAGATTTGAAAAGATACCTCATCAAAAAATCTAGGCAGATGACAAAATAAGCGTATGAAAAGATGCTCAACATCATATGTCATTAGAAAATTGCAAATTAAACCAATGGTAAGATAGCACTACACACCAAAATGCAAAACACTAACCATACCAAATGATGACAAGGCAGTAAAGCAAAAAGAACACGTGTGCTACATGCTTAGTCAGTCGGCCATGTCTGACTCTGTGACCCCATGGACTGTAGCCCATCAGGCTCCTCTGTCCATGGGATTCTCCAGGCAAGAATACTGGAGTGGTTGCTCTTCTCTTCTCCATGGGATTTTCCCTACCCAGGGATCAAACCCACGTCTCCTGTGTTGCCGACAGATTCTTCGCCATCTGAGCCACCAGGGAAGCCCCATTGGTAGCGCACTACAAAATGGTACAACCACTTTAGAAGATAGTTTGGCAGTTTCTTACAAAGCTAAACATGCTTTCACCATGCACGTGTATGTCGGCTCAGTTGTGTCCAACTCTTTGTGGCCCCAAGTACAACAGCCTGCCAGGCTTCTCTGTCCATGGGATTTCCCAGGCAAGAATACTGGATTGGGTTACCATTTGCTTCTCCAGGGAATCTTCTTGATCCAGGGACTGAACCCACCTATCCTGGATCTTTGGTTATGGCGTGTGGATTCTTTATTGCTCAGCTGCCGGAGGAGCTCATATGATCTAGCAATTGTGCTTCTTGGTATTTACCTATATGAGTTGAAAACTTATGTCCACACAAAGCATACATAAGGATTTTATAAAAGCTTTATTCATAATTTCCAAAATGTCCTTCAGTAGGTGGTAAATACAGATAATGGAATACTATTCAGCACTGGAAAGAAATGAGCCTTTAAGCCAAGAAAATAACATAGAGGAAACTTAAATGAGTATTACTATGTGAGAGAAGTCAATCTTAAAAGACTGCTACTGTGTGATATCAACTCTATGACATTCTGGGAAAGGCAAAACTATGGAGACAGTGAAAGGATCTGTGGTTACCAAGGGTGAGCAGTGAAAGTACTCTGATACTGTGAAGTTGAATATGTGTCAATATATAAGCCCATAGAATGTACCACACCACGAGTGAGCTGTAATGTAAACTGTGGCTTTGAGTGATAATTCTGTGAATGTAGGTTCAGCAGTTGTAGCAATTCTACCACTGCAATGGATTTTGATAGTGAGGGAGGTTGTGCATATGTTGGGGTAGGGAATATGTGGGAAATCTCTTTACCTTATGGTCAAATTTTCTGTAAACCTAAAACTGCTCTTAGAAATAATCTCTTAAAATTTTCCAAGATGTTGTCATTGTTGCTGTTCAGTTGCCAAGTTGTGTTTGACTCTTCACAACCCCATGCTGCTGCTAAGTCGCTTCAGTCGTGTCCGACTCTGTGCGACCCCATAGATGGCAGCCAACTAGGCTCCCCTGTCCCTGGGATTCTCCAGGCAAGAACACTGGAGTGGGTTGCCATTTCCTTCTCCAATACATGAAAGTGAAAAGTGAAAGTGAAGTCGCTCAGTCGTGTCCGACTCCTAGCGACCCCATGGACTGCAGCCCACCAGCCTCCTCCATCCATTGGGTTTTCCAGGCAAGAGTACTGGAGTGGGTTGCCATTGCCTTCTCCTCACAACCCCATAGACTGCAGCAAACCAGGCCTCCCTGTCCCCCACCATCTCCTGGAGTTTGCCCAAGTTCGTGTCTATTGCATCAGTGATGTCATTCAACTTCTCATTCTCTGTTGCACTCTTCTCCTCCTGCCTTTAATCTCTCTCAGCATCAGGGTCTTTTCAAATGAGTCTGCCGTTTGGCCAAAGAATTGGAACTTCAACATCAGTCCTTCCAATGAGTACTTAGGGCTGATTTCCTGTAAGATTGACTGGTTTGATCTTGCTGTCCAAGGGACTCTCAAGAGTCTTCTCCAGCACCACAGTTTGAAAGAATCAATTCTTTTTTTTTTTTTTCTTAACTTTACAATATTGTATTGGTTTTTCCATATATCAACATGAATCCGCCACAGGTATACACGTGTTCTTTCGCACTGTGCCTTCTTTAAGGTCCAGCTTTCACAACCATACGTGACTACTGGAAAGACCATAACCTTGACCATATGAACCTTTGTCGGCAAGGTGACGTCTTTGCTTTTTAACACACTGTCTAGGTTTATCATAACCTTCCTGCTGAGAAGCAATCATCTAATTTCATGGCTGCAGTCACCATCCACAGTGATTTTAGAGCCCAAGAAAAGGACATCTGTCACTGCTTCCACCTTTTCCCCTTCTAATTGCCATGAATTGATGGGACCAGATGCCATAATCTTAGTGTTGTTTTTTTTAAGATTTAGTTTTAAGCTGGCTTTTTTTTCACTCTCCTCTTTCACCCTCATCAAAAGGAGCTAAGGCTCTTTAGTTCCTCTTCACCCTCTGCCATTAGAGTGGTATCATCCACATACCTGAGGTTGTTGATAAATCTCTCGCTTGTTTTGATTCCAGCTTGTAACTCATCCAGCCCAGCATTTCTCATGACGTGCTCTGTGTATAAGTTAAATAAACAGGGTGACAATAAACAGCCTTGGCATACTTCTTTATCAATCCTGAACCAGTCAGTTGTTCCATACAAGGTTCTAACTGTTGCTTCTTGACCTGCATACAGGTTTCTCGGGAGATGGCTAAGATGGTCTGGTATTCCCATCTCTAAGAGTTTTCCACAGTTTGTTATAATCCACACAGTCCAAGGTTTTAGTGTAGTCAATGAAACAGAGGTAGATGTTTTTCTGGAATTCCCATGCTTTCTGTATGATCTAGCAAATTTTGGCAATTTGAACTCTGGTTTCCATGTCTCTGCTAAACCCAGCTCGGACATCTGGAATTTCTGAGTTCACATAATCCTGAAGCCTGGCATGTAGGATTTTGAGCATAATCTCACTAACTAGCATGGGAGATGAGTGCAGTTGTATGGTGGTTTGAACATTCTTTAGTGCTGCCCTTCTTGGGAATTGGGATGAAGATTGACCTTTTCCAGTCCCGTGGCCACTGCTGAGTTTTCCAAATTTGCTGGCACATTGAGTGCAACACTTTGATAGCATCATCTTTTAGGATTTTAAATAGCTCTGCGGGAATTCCATTGCCTTCACTATTGACAGCAGTGTTTCCTAAGGCCCACCTGACTTCACACTCCAGAATGTCTGGCTCTGAGTGAGTGAGCATACCATCATGGTTATCTGGTTCATTAAGACCTTTTTTTGTACAGTTCTGTGTATTCTTGGCCATCTCTTCTTGATCTCTTCTGCTTCTGTACTAGGTCTTGGCCACTTCTGTCCTTTATCATGCCCATCTTTTGATGAAATATTCCTTTTATATTTCTACTTTTCTTGAAGAGATCTCTAGTCTTTCCCCTTCTATTGCTTTCTTATATTTCTTTGCATTGTTCATTGAAGAAAGCCTTCTTGCCTCTGCTTGCTATTCTCTGAAACTCTGTGTTTAGTTGAGTGTACCTTTTCCTTTCTCCCTTGCTTTTCACTTCTCTTCTTTCTTCAGGTGTGTGTAAAGCCTCCTCAGACAACCACTTTGCCTTCTTGCTTTACTTTTTATTTGGGATGGTTTTGCTCACTGCCTCTTGTATAATATTACGGACGTCTATCCATAGTTCTTCAAGCACTCTGTTTAGTAGATCTAGTCCCTTGAATCTATTCGGACTCTTTTGTTAATTACGAGGGCTACTCCATTTCTTCTATGTTATTCTAGTCCACAGTAGTAGATACAATAGTCATCTGAGTCAAATAATACCAAGAGAAATTCATAAAATATCTTATATCGAGCTCCTAGTATGTAGCAAGAACCATGTCAGACATAGTAGGGGGACAGGAAGGAAAAGAGTTATAGATGCAAGAGAAATAGAGAATTTGTGTCCAATGTAATCATTTTCTAGGTAGGAAGACAAGACACAGCAAAAATAAATGAAGTAGCTAGTCCAGCTGCATCTCCTCCCAGTCCCCATAAAGACTCCCTTCTGGATATTTGACATTTATTTGTAACATATAACTTGGAATTCTTTTCAACAATCTCTAAACACAGAAAATTGCATAATGAGTTGAAAAAAGCAAAAGTATGCAAGGGTCAGTTACAGAAGTGAGTTAATCAGGGCAGTATATAATATATTAGGAACTTGCAGAGAGGATGGAGGTGTGGCAGAGCTGTGGTCAAACGGAAACATGCTTACTCTGCCAAAAAGAATTCAAATTTATATTAAAAGCCAAACCAAACTAAAACAAAACACAGAAAATTCTAAAGTAAAAGTTTATAACTCATTGCAGAGTTAATTATGGACTTATTTTCCCTAAATATAGGCTTTAAAATATCTCTCAATACAAGGCATTTTGATAGACTACTGCTAGTAGTGAATTTAGAAACAGAGAATTTAACACTCAAATATTGTACACAGTATTCACAGTGGGTTTTTACTTAGTTATTCTGCTTCTGTGTATCAACCAGAATAACAGCCACAATCATGCTAAGAATAAAAGACCTACAGAATTTAAAAAAAAAAAAAAAAAAAGGCTCTTGCCTGCTGAACAAAATAAATCTGTCAGATGTGATCTCTGCCCTTAACTGTGTTCCTTGGAAGACTAGGCTATCAATCAGTTCAGCAATATATATTGACTGAACATTTACTTGCTTGGGAAAGAACTCTCAGAGTACCTAAAACACATATGAAACAAGATATTAAATAACTTGGGTTGAAAAAATGAATTGTTTCACAGCCAAGAGATGTGATGACCACATCTAATGTGCTATCCTGGATGGGATCCTGAAACAGAAAAAGGACATTAGATAAAAACTAAGGGAATCTGATTCAAGTCACTTTAGTAAATTACAATGTATCACTATTGGTTCATTCATTATAATAAATGCACCTGTGCTGTGTGTGTGTGTGCATGTGTGAGTGCATGCTATCATGTACAACTCCTTGAGACCCCATGGACTGTAACCCACCAGACTCCTCTGTCCATGGAATTTTCCAGGCAAGAATGAATACTAGAGTGGGTTGCCATTTCTGCCTCCAGAGGATCTTCCTGACCCAGGGATCAAACCCCTCACCTCTTGGGTCTCCTGTATTGAGGTGGATTCTTTACCACTGCACTTCCT